>NW_027491467.1:0-649363 GCF_021521415.1 Bidens hawaiensis
GTACCGGTATTGAAAGTAAAAATTTGGGAAATACCGGTACCGAAACTCAAAACTTTGGTATTTATTTAGTACCGATGGTACTAAATCAGTACCGATTTCGATACCAGTACCAATACTGAATTTGCTTATCTCTACTCACCCTTCCTCTTGCATTATCATGAATATTTTAGGTATTTGTTGGTTAAAAAATTATTTTATTTCTTTTGTTGTAAGAACAATCGTTTGAATAAATGAAGAATAATTAGATATATAGATGTTATATTGTTTGATCTGATCCGACCCGAATCACCGACATGAACCAAATCATCCACCCGAAAATTTTTGAGTCCGTGACTTCGGTCACCCCCTTGACTAAGCCCAAGCTTCACCACTGATTCCATCAAAATCATTCATTCTCATACTTTCTCAACAACACTACCATCTAACAACAACCACTACCATCGCCATTACCACCACATGACCGCCAACGTCATCGTTGCCACCACCACCAGCGCTACCACCACCGCCGCCGCCACTTCCAGCATCGACGTCGCAACTAGGGATGAGCTTTTTTTTCCGAATACTTGTACCCGTACCTGTACCGGTACGCGTCTATTGGGTACGAGTATGGGTATCCAAATTTACTGATCACAGGTACGATTACTTTCGGATACAAGTACGGGTATTACTGGTACTGGTACCCGTTTAGAATATGTATGAGTTTTTATTAGGTTTTCAACACTCATTACTTAACTTTCAAGCAAGATTTTTAAAACATAATATATATTAGTTGAATAAGTTCATTCTTGATCTATATGTGTATATTCATATATTATGTATTCGTATATTTTTATTTCATGTATATGTTATTGTGAATATCATTAAATAATATGTATTTTCTTTCTTGTTTTTCTATAGAAATTGAAGAAAAAATAAACAAAGAAAAGAAAAAGAAAAAATGGAAATATGACTAGTGAAAATTAAATGAATGTTGACTTTAGTTAATTTTGTTTTTAATATTTTGTTAAATATTTTTTTTTTTATTTTGCATGTTTTGGTATTCATTACTTGATTTTGAATGAATTTTATATTATTGTTGATTTGTTACATTTTTAGTTTTGATTGCGGTATTACGATTATGGTTGTGGTATTACGGTTTTGGTATTATAGATAATTGATTATTGGTACCGTACCGTTATCGATACCTAGTTTAGTGGAGATTTTTTTAAAAAAAACAAAAGGGTACCAAAGCGAGTACCGTACCCAAAGTACATGTACATGTACCCGTACCCGTACCATATAATTCGGGTACGAGTATGGGTACCAAGATTTACTGTTTTTAGGTACGGGTACTTTCGGGTACATGTACGGGTATATGTACGGGTACGGTCCCGATCTCATCCCTAGTCGTAACCATCGCAACCATTGTCACCGCTGCCGCCTTACCATCACCATCAGCACCATTGTGGTTGCCTGAACGCTACCACTGTCGCCACCATCCTACCATCGTCATCATTACCAATGCTACCACCACCACAATCCCTGCCTCCTGACCGCCACCACCACCACCACCACCACCACCGTCGCCACCATTTTCGTCGCGAGAGCTACCATCACTATCGTCGACATTGCAGTTTTCTTTTATTTTGGTAAAAAAATATTTTAAGATAGGAGTGTTTTATTATTTCTATTTCTTTCCTATAACTTTTTTGGATAACAAACAACATAAAGTAATAATTTATTTTATTCCTTTATATTAACCAAACAAGACAAATGAATGGTATGATCTATTTCATTCTCTTGTCAATTTCATTCTTTCTCCTATTCTATTCTCCTTTCATTTCATTACCACCAACCAAACATACCCTTAAAGTTACCAGTTTGGTAGAGTGGTTAGAACTCATGGGGTGGTGCTCAAGTTCGATTCCAACTTATATATGCACTCTGAAATACGGACAATACTACTCTAAGGAAGATTCAAACTTGCATAAGATGGGTTGTATGCAGATGGTAAGCCTTTCAGAATCTCCCGATAACCAATCACTTGGTCGTTAAAAAAAAGAGTGAAAGACCTAAGCAATTGCTTGTTGTCTCCAATACACTTGATAAACGGAGGTGTAAAGCAGTTGCATAATTTTACTAACAATCTTACAAAAGAGGCATCGATAGCAATACCAAAAATACTTGATATAATATGATACTGATGGTAAAAATTCAGTTAAATACTGATACCTGAATCATATGAATCCCAAAATCTCTAATAGTTACTGAACTATTAATGGTACTAAGGCTGAGGGGTGTGGGGCTTCAACGGGGGCGCTAGAACCCCTCCGCTCGCGCCCCCAGGCGCTAACACCACACCACCGGGGCGTTAATCGTGGCGCTAACGGGGCGCTAGCGCGAATAAACATGCAGGCGTGAGCCTGTTAGCGGGAGAAGAGAGAGAGGAGCTTGTTGAATTTTAGAAAAAGAGCCGTTAAAAGATTGAACCACTGTCACCTGCCACCACCCATCTGGTTAATCTGCACAAGAACCCTAGAATCCGCCCCAATCTTTGATTTTAAAAAGTCATGTTCGATTTCGATAGTAGAAACGAAACGTGATTGGAATCAATTGGTGTGATTAAATACCTTTATTGATGCTTGTTTCGATACCGTCTTTTGGCCGGAGAATACACAACAACGAAGATGACGGCATAACAGAGAGAGATGGGGATCTACTGAGTCAGGGGAATCAGTTTGAGGCTATGAGTTTAACTGTTGTGTCAGTTGTCGGTTTCGGTCATGATTTGGGTGTTTCGTTATCGCCGGAAAATGCGTGATTGGTGACCGGAGTGACGTCGGAAGTTCAGAACAATTGTGTGAAGCTCAGTTTGAGATTACGAGTCAAGTTTTTGTTATTAATTATCAGTTTCCGTCATGATTTGGGTGTTTGTTTCTCGCCAGAAAACACATGAGAGGTGACTAGAGTGATGCCGGAAGTTCAGAAAAATTGTGTGAAGCTCGGTTTCAAATTATGGGTCAAACGATGGTATTAATTGTCGGGTTCGGTCATTATTCGGATGTTCAATTCTCGCCGAAAAATGCGGTGAGAGGTGGCGGTCGTGGCGCTGGAAAGACTAAAGGAGACATGGGGGACGAGAACAGATGCAAACTTGTTCAATCTTTTAATTCGCTGGAGCCCCTGCTGGAGCCCCTCCACACCAGGGCCAGGGGCTCTAACGGGGGCTCCAACACCCCCCTTATCCAGTTTCTCTCTCTGCCACACGTCATAATATTATTGGTTGGAGCCCCCATTAAAGCCCCCCACACCCCTCAGCCTAACACTATATGGTCATTTCAATGTAAAAGAAGATCTAGTTGGTCCATACTTATTTTAAAATTTTTTATTCTGTAAGGAATTACATGGTAAATATTATATCACATTAATATAAAACCAATGGCGGATCCAGCATACAAACGGGTGGTTCCCCGGAACCACCCGAGTTTCGAAATAATAGTGTACGGATATATAGAAGACGCGTAGGAACCACCTTATAAATTAAGAGGGAACCACCTAAAAAAAATTCCTGGATCCGCCACTGTATAAAACAAAACCTAGTATTTTTTAACATCTCTTGTCTCGTTTTCATGTATTTAAACTTTTAATGTTGACACATGTAAGATCAGATCAACTCATTTTAATAATTTATTATGAGCAGTCAAAATCTATGATATTATTATTATTTAAAAAAGAAAGCTTTTAAGTCCACACTGCCGACAATGGAAACCAAGATCCAAATCATTTTATTTTAAGATGGCCCATCAACAACCAGATTTCATCAACTTGTTCTCACCTTTAATTCTCCCACTCAAGATCCAAATATGACACCAACTTCCCATTAACAGATCCATCAAAGGTTTCTACTTTTTTACTCCAAGTTTCCTCATTTCAAGACTCTTGATGTACTATTTAATTGTTTCTTCTTGTGATCTTTGATGTGTTTGTTTTCATGGGTTTTTGAAATCTTGAATCTTTATTCAACTTCTGAATCTTTCTGACACATGGTTTTGATGTTCATGTTCATTTGCTTTCTATTTGTGGAAAGTATTTGTTATGACTTTATGAGTCAAACTGCTAAAATTGATCTTTTTTTTGTGTGTACCCAAATGGGCTTAATTTTGTATCAGGTGGATTCAGTTAAAGTTAACTGAAAACATGAATCTTGATAGATTATAGGTAGTTGCTAGTAGTTAGTCAATCTACATTAGAAATAAACAAAAATTAATTAACTTGTCAATTTTGATACATTATAACATGATAACACAAACATTAAGGCTGAGGGGTGTGGGGGGCGCGAGAGGGGGCGCGAGTGGGGGCTCCAGCCAATAATATTGTGACGTGTGGCAGAGAGAGAAACTTGATAAGATGGGTGTTGGTTGTGGTGCTCGCGCCCCTGGCCCTGGTGTGGAGGGGCGCGAGAGGGGGCGCGAGCGGTTTATTTTTTTATTTTTTTATAAATGTATTAAAAAAACGTATTATTAAAAAAACAAGAAATTATTTAAAAAAACACACATTTTTTTGAAAATTCATAATAAAAAAAAACATACTAAAAATTAAACAAACAATAATATTTAATAATAAAACTAATCTAATACAAGATCATCTGGTCACCTCGCCCCACAAATGTTCAACCAACTCATGAAGAAGCAAATCATCCTCTTCGGAGGAGTCGGAATCAGACGAGTACGACGACATTATTTTTAAAAAAAAAATTGGGACGATGGGTTGTTTTTGGATTTTTTTTTGAAGTTGTGGTAATTGATTTATATGAAATGGGTTATATATAGGAAAAAAATTTTGGGTTTTATAAAGGAGTTTGGGATATTATATATGAGTTTGGAGATTGAAGTTGTGCTTGATATGGTTAAAATGGGTTGATTTAGGGGTATTATATAGGATTTTGTAAAGGTTTTTTTAAAAAAAAACCCGAGCTCAACGGCTCTTTTGGGTGGGCCCACCAGCTTTTCCTCTCTCTTCTCCCGCGATCACCCTTGCGCCCGCCTGGAAATCCGCGCTCGCGCCCCTCTCGCGCCCCTCTCGCGCCTCGGTGGTGTGGTGCTCGCGCCCCGGGGCGCGAGCGGATGGCCTCACGCGCCCTTTCTCGCGCTCCACACCCCTCAGCCTAAGAGATTATAAGGTGAAAAGCTTGTTCATATTTTAATTCTAAAAGTCAAAGTTTGACCTTTTGTAGAGTGTTTTTTAGCCATGTCGAGAAGGCCTGGAAACGCGGCGCGTCGGTTTGTGGGTGGTGGGAGTAATCCACTTGGAGGGATTTTTCATTCAAAATCAAAAACTAATCCTTTACTATCAATTGTTCTTGTGTTACTGGTAAGTTAATAATCACTCATTTATATAAGTTTAATATATACAAATAAACCTGATTTGATTATTTTGTATAATACAGGGAACAGTTCTTGTGATTGGCTGTGTTTTTAAAGGCTCAGGTTTGTACTAATCTAGATTCTTGATTGTTTGGTTTAAGAGGGTGTTTGGATCACAACTTCAAACAGTTTAAACACATCCAAACACTATCTTATACAACTCGTATTCTGATTATGTTTATTAAAGTATTGAATATCATATACTCACTTTCAAAGAGAACTGTAAACGGACCAGGCTGAGCTAGGTTGGGCTTGTGCTTGGCTCGCTTATCTTAACAGTCTGAATTGTTGAGCGCGGCTCATAAAAAGCTCGAGCCAGCTCGATTTCTATTAAAAAAAATTCTTTTATATTTGTACACGTATTTATACATATAGAAAAAAATTTTGTAATATTTTTAACGTACACATTATGCATAAACAATAAACTACAAATTTATAATTTATATGTATTAAAATTTGGGTTATGGTTCATATATCCTCAAACTTTTCGTTTATTTCTTAAAAAGTTCATTTATATTCTTACATATATTGATATATACACAAAGAAAAGTAATATCGTTAACATACACATAATGCATAATTGATAAACTACAACATTCATAATCGACATATCATAAAATTTGGGTTGTAGTTTATGTATATTAAAATATGGGCTTTAATTTAAACGAGCCAACGAGCAAGCATAACGAACCAACAAGCAAGCATAACAAACCTAATGAGCGAGGCATCGCTTAGCTTAGCTTACCTTGAATTGGCTCGTTTACAAACACACGAGCTGCTTTCGAGCGAGCCATGAGCCGAGAGCTTTTTGAACAGTCCTACTTCAAATCGCACAAACACACCTAAATGTATATGCATATTCCTTATGCAGGTGGATCCGGGGACTATAAAACATTTAGCAAGATTGAAGGTAAGCTCAAAATCTTTCAAAAATATAGGTAATTAATAACATTCTTATCATATAACCACTCACAATTTAACCATCTCAGGTGACTCTAGTTGCACATATGATGTCCATATGGCAATACCAGTACTAAAGAAAACATATGGTGACAGTATGCACAAAGTGTTACACGTGGGGCCCGACACATGCTCGATAGTATCACAACTAACAAAAGAAAAAGACACTGAAGCATGGGGCGTAGAACCCTATGATATTGAGGAATCTGATGTGGCATGCAGAAGTCTTGTGAGAAAGGGGCTTGTTCGGGTTGCTGATATTAAGTTTCCTTTGCCATATCGAGCTAAATCGTTTTCACTTATTATTGTTTCTGATTCGGTTGATTATTTATCACCTAAATATCTTAACAAAACGCTTCCGGATTTGGCAAGGGTTTCTGCTCAAAACCTTGTTATATTTACAGGTAAGTTTATATAAATAGTGAATTAATGTTTGATCTGTGAATTCTGAGTTCTGTTATTTTCGGGTTGTTTAGGTAGACCTAGTAGTTCAAAGGCTAATAATCCGCATACATCAAGATTTGGACGCCCGGTAAGCAGCAAGTTTAATAATGTGGTTTATGGGTCAATAAGATTGGGTTGAAATGAGTCACTTTGTAGTACGGGTCAGCAGGACAAGGCTCTGTTGACCTAAGGCTGTAAATGAGCCGAGCCATGGTAGGCTTGGGTTATTTATTTTTAAAAATTTTATACATATTTTTATAACTATTTAAATGGCACATTTGTGAAGGCTAAAATGCGGAGCGCGTCATGGTGGGCCCGGTTTTTCGTTCAGACAAGCCTCGAGGAGAACGAAACCGCAACCAAAAAGTTTGAACAGGCTGCTGCCAAGAGTTCATACAAGCCAAAATGCCAAGTTTTTCACTTGAATTCATACCATTGATGGTGAGATGCTAACTATTCATATAGATGTAGCTCTGTTGCTCTTGTTCTTGGTTCAATTTGGTGGAAGATGTTGATGTCATCACCACCCTTATGCTGTTATTTATACCAATTCATTACAAATTCATGAACCCATCTCAATAGTTGTATAATTATTATTCATTTAAAGACAAAGAACAGTACCAAGCGTTTAAGTTCTTTTCTGCCGTTAACCCTTTGGAAGGGGTCTCTGTCCGGTGTAAATTGTGTTTTACACAGAATAATGAAAACCCTATGATGTATTACTATTGACAAATGTTTATTGAAGTACAAATTATAGAAAATATAACTTAATTATATCTTTTAACTATGATAATTATATAATAATAAATCTCAGCTAATACATTCTCTCTAACAAAGTGATGTCATCACAGTAACCAAAAAAAGTTGGTTGATAATATCCTGGCTACTCAGCTTCTATATATTTTTTAAAACTTATATTACACATACTCACTTTCATATATATGAAAGATAAAGACAGCATTAAAGGAGGAGGTGTGATTTGATTTTTGGATTGGGATCACCATGATCTGACCATTCCAATCCAAAGGGAGGGGTTTGCTTGATCTGGAATATTTATTGAAGTTAAATGTCAAATCTTGGCTGTTTTGTTGTAAGAATTTTGGCCTCATGAGGGACTACATTATATGCTACATTGTGTATTCAATGAATCAATGCATGATGGTTTGACCAATTTTCATTATAAGTCCAACCATAATTACCTATATGTAAGTTATATCTATAAAAATATGTGAATCCATTTAAACAAGTGTAATGAATATGTAAACGTTTGTTACATCTAACAATTACACTATTCACAAATACATGTAAACGTTCGTTACATATATTTTAATAGTTGACTGACATAATTTTTTTTCATAGAAATAACTCAAGTATAATAAATACGAAAATAAAAGTAAAATATTTTAAATGTGTGTGAATTTAGAATGGTCTTGATAGAGCATTCATTTCATACCTTATAACTCAAGAACGAATTTATATAACTCACGAAGAGATGAGAACATGATTTTTGGAATAAACTCTACAACATTATGGAACCACAACATAACTCAAAAGGGAGATCAATCTCTCATAACCCTAAAATGAATTCTTTAGGGTTTATAGAGAATTTATTACAATTAGAAACAAACGCATACTTTCTTTTAAGTTTCAAGTTCCTACTCAAATTAATCAATTAGATTAGGTAAATTTAGTTTATGATGATTAATACGTAACTTTCATAAGCTTATGATAGAAACTTAATATAAATTTGTATCAACTAATATCTTCTTATCAAGTTAATCTCTTAATTTAGAAATGTCACAAACACTGAATTTCGTCTAAAACACAAACCACAATCGTTCAACCAATAACAAAACAACCATCAATAATAACTCAAATCGATAGTTGATGATATGAATCAGAAATGATAGCAAGAAATGACAAAGAACAAACTAAAATCGTCAATGGAATAGAACCATAGATATAACAAGAACAACGATCAATCAAACTCTTTAGGGTACTCTCCCAGGAAATAACCATTGGTCTCTTTACCGATCCATAAACAAGAAGACCTAAAAAACTGGATCAAAGAAACTCTTACAATCTCCACTTTTTTATAGTACCACCGGATACAAATGACCCGTGTGTTAATTAGAAACGGGTCATGGGTGGAACGTGTCATGTGTAACCTACCTAATGCAACTCATTGCCTTAACTTTAACATAAACTTCTAGAGTCTAGACCAACTTCCAAGCTCATCAACTATTATCCTAGCCCATCAACAATTAGACAAACTTCCAAGCCTATCAACTGTTGTCCAGGCCTACCAGCCACTGTACCAACTCAATCAAAGCCCACTTGTGAAATATCACCCTCATTAATAGACATGTACAAAAGAAAACCGGTATGGAACTGGTTAACCTGAAGCCGAACAGGACGGTTTCATATCTAAAACCAGTTCTCAAACCGACTGGACTGCCGGTTCGTATAGTGGTTCGCTCATTTTACAATCAAACCAGTTTTAAAACCGGTTCCTTTTGCCTCAAGCCGTTTTAAATCGCTTAAAACATGTTTTAAACCGAACCGAACCATTTTTGTCAGTTTGACAAGTTCTACACTTAAACCAATTTCTAAACCGAAGCGGTTTAGATCGTGCAAAACCAAACCGGTTAGCTTTGGAAATAAAATGATTTTGTACACCTCTACTCATTAATAACAAAAGAGCAAAGACTTAAAACAAAAACATACAATATTCTGATTATGCAAATACTTAGATATATTTCAACAAGAAAGTATAGTCTAGAACATAATGCTAATAATAAAGAAAACTATTTAATTTTCATGATTTTTTTTAAAAGTAACTGTTTTTTTTGGGGTGAAATTGTCCTTTCGAAAGTCGATGTCGCATAAGTCGCTCAAACTTAGCTGAAATTGTAAACCAAATTCTTCCATGACAACCTTTTGTACCTATTTTGTAACCAAGATCTCATAGTATTAATTTACTACTACCTAGTTGGCTAGTTTGGTCCATTGTGCATTAAAATTTGACCGGACGAGGGCATGTGTTAGTGGGTCCAACTACAAAAGGAGGTAGTTAGTTAGTTAACCATGTTTATTGTTTTGGCTTTCCGACAATAATCCATCAGTACCTTAATGTGCACGTGCTTAGACTTGTGACCAGTTCCTTAATACACATGTGCCACCCACTCAATCAACCATAGCTTATAGGAGGACCCTCCAATTATTGTATGATAATCACGTTTCTCTTTCCATGAAAGGACTTAGGTATGTATACTATAGGCTCACTATTTGGTATATGATTCAAACAATATGCTGATTATTTGGGATACGGTTCAAACAATAGGATTATTGGGGATGTGATTCAAACACTCGATCTTTGATACACTATTATGAGTATCAGTTTTTTGTTTTAACATATGTGTGAATAATTAGTTAAATGTGTATAGACAATACTTTCTTCCCAAACCAAGTTTTACCGTCTTTAGAAGCAACTTTTTAAATGAAAAGTCAGCTGAAATAATCTTTTAAAAGCTATATGGATAAAATCAAATCGAAAACTTATATTTACACTTTACACTTAATATTCTAGTGACTTAGTTAAATCGGTAAAAAACTATTCGATAAGCAGACTTTGTACATTCTCTTTTAGTGAAGAACAAAAACTCATGGTGCATTGGTGCCAATAGACGAATTTCTTAAATACATTACTACACGTAACAATTTATTTATTTATTTATTTTTATTGAAAAACTTAACATAGATTTTAATGGTTGAAAAATGAAAAACTTTATCGGTCACACAAAGCTAACATAGAATTGTAAAATGTTAATCATAGCGGAGGAAATGAGTCTTTCCACCCCTCCCATCTCTAATCTATTTTTTTTTTCTAAAATTGCGATCTCATTTTTCATCTTTCCTTATTTTATCCTTAAAATATCTAAAACCTTAAAGATAAATCTTTCTAATCTCTCTTATTCTTTAACCATATTTTAACTAGATTCAAGATAACAGGCGTAAGACGCAATACTCATAGCCATAAATACATTATTCTGGTGGTTAATCCCCGTGCAGGCAGTGGTAGAGTCAAGAATATTTTCCTATGAGTTCAGGATTTTTCAATGCTCAATGTTTTTTCAGAGTCAAAGTTTTCAGGCTCAGATGGGCCAGGTCGGTTATTTTGTCAGATAAATAAAATGCAATATCACTATTATAACAAAAGTTTATCGTCAACATTCAACAATATACAAAATCATATTAAGAAATAATAATAAAAAAAGATATTACATATAGTTGTTTCTATAACATTTTCAATCGCGAAATTCAGAAAGAACTCCTCTTTAATATAATAATTGCAAGCATCATTTATATGATCGTCACCTATCCAATTATGTAAATCCGTCTTCACTTGCTTCAATGAAGAAAAACAACTCTCAACACTTGTTACGACACGCTAAACAAATGCCAGTTTCAACAAATAATAGACGGTCGCCGGCGATGGTTAAACCTTGAAGAGAACTAGCGAAGGCGATGGTCGCCCGGTTGATAGAAACAGTATTGATTCGTCGATAAGGCGATAGCCGTTGTTTTTGTTGTTTTTATTTATTTAGGTATTATATATATATTAAAAACCAAGAATTAGTTATTTCACAAAAACTACAAAAATTACTATTCATAGATCAACTATCTAGATTTAAGCATGTGTGCTAAGTTAGTTATTTTGGTATTTGCAATCGATTTATTACGTGGTACTATGTTGAACCATAATCAATGCATTTAATGATTTACAAGATTATCTTCTAATATGATTTTATTATTTTTATTATTCTATTATTCTATGTTTATAATTAACTTTTTTTTTACTTAAATAGTAATATTCGATGCATTTTTCATATTTACTTTTACCTTCATTTTGATGTAAACTTTATTCGATAAAGAGTTTAAGCATAACAACCTTCACACGAACAAACTTTATTAATTTTATGTTTTATTAACGCCCTCATCGTGACGCACGGGTTTACATGTATCAACGGTCGCTTGTGGTGCAATGCACGAGGATGTTTACTAGAACAAACTTTATTAACTCCATATTTTATTAAAGTCTCCATCGTGATGTGTAAAGTCTCCCACCAGTTTCGAGTCGTGCCGTCTTATGCCCCGCTCCTAGCAGTCCAGTTCCACTCCGCCCCTTATGTCTTTTACCTTTTTTATGTCTTTTTGCATGATCATAATTTGATCATTTAATTTTGATTGCATTATAGTTATCTTAAAAAACCTTAAAATTGCTGAAGTGCAAACACTTGTTATAAACACCTTTTTTTGCATCTATATATGTCATTTTCATAATTTATTGCAGAAAATTTATTGTGTGTAGATACAAGTTCAGAAAGAAAAAAAAATACACAATAACATTTTACTTTCTTGCCCCCATCCCATCTGATTCATGATCATATAAATATCAATAATAACCAGGACAAGTATATAAACAATTCTCTTAAATCTTGTCCATACATTCCGGTGGGGCAACCGGGTTCCTTTGTTTGTCGGTGCAGTAATCGTATACCATGTGGTTCATACGCACCCACTGGTACCTGCGCGTTGCAACCGCGTCCAGTTGTTGGTAGCCTTTACCCTCCCACCAGTTGGCTGGGTTGGAAGCACAGGCACTTGGGTTTGGTGTAGGGCATCCTTCAATATTAAAGTCCTTATAATATGCATAAAAAGGTGCTTGGCTCCAGTCAATTTTTTCAAGCCCACCCCTTGTGGCCCAATCATCTGCTTCCCATAATGTTGAGTAAATTCCCATTGGTTGGGATTTTGGAAAGGGGGTTCCTTTGCCTTCATTGTTCTTGTACACTCTTATAGGCACTTCATCCACTGAAAACCTATACAAATGATGAATTGTTTGGTGGAAAAATGAGAATCCACAAAATTTACATTTCAGAGGTCAACTTTTATAAGTTAAGTATTGGTTTTATAAGTTTTTAAAATAAATATGTACTCTTTAGACGAAAATATATGTCATTGCCATTTGCACACCTTAGTGCGATATTGGATCCACATGGACACCTGGACGTGACACATGACACGTGACTTCTTTAAGAGAAAAGGTCCGTGGAGAAAATTCTTTTAGTGAAAAAAGCCGGCCAAGTTGTTTAGAAGTCGACCGGTCAAATGTTTATTTTGTTTACTTTCTCATGCTTAGTTGTAAATTTGAAGTTAACTAGCATGTGGTTTGAAAGCAAGATTTTTGTGTGTATATATACTTAGACAACATGTTGGTGGTTCCATAGGATGGAGTAAAGGTGGAAGTCAGCAGCAGGGTCAAACCAAAGGTTAACCCTTAGTTTGAACCGAGTATGGTTGTCCGGTTCGGTTCCCCAAGAACTCGAAGTCTAGCTCATCTCGTATTTGATCCGTATCCGAGTTCATCTGTCATCAAGAACCATGAAAGAACACTGATAACTAATATGTGCATGTTAAACAAATTATTTTAAGAAATTTTTGCATTATAATTCAAAATTTCATACATAAAAGGCGGTGATTGTGCCAGCAGAGTCGCCTGGAAGGAGCTTGATCTTCATGCTCACACGTCCAAACAAATACTTATTCTTTGAAGCGAACCCACATCCTATAACATATATAAATAATGTTTATGGAATAATTTATTAATTAAGGAGCTACCGGTATGTGAAATCTAATATCTTATACTTACTTTAACATGTTATATAACTATCTCACCGACGGCAGTTCACCAAACATTTAAATAAAAAAAGTTTTTGAATTTACCACTTATAAACTTCACATGGTGTGGTGCATAAGGACCATGCAACGGTGCCTAGCTATATAAGTGCATACGAATTAATAAGTGTGTTACATACCTGAGTTTTGGTCAAGGAGTAGTTGGATGCCCTTCCCGCATCGAGTTGCTTAATATGAGAATCAGACCATGTTACATGAAAATCTTGAAGAAACGTTGACGGCTTCGTATATGTCACCGGCAACATGATAAGGAAAAGAGTGACTATAACGTTTTTACAAAATATGCTCATAGTGTAGGCCACTTTTACTGTACAAGGATAATGAACGTTGAATGTTGTCTGTCATATATATGCTGTGTGGAGTGAATAGATTATAAGTTGTGGGAGGGGCTATATATAGACCAAAAGTTAAATAGGGAGTTTGAAGGATTAATTAGTGTTGAGGGACTTATATGGTATATTTGAATTGTACGAGGGGTCCATTGCAAAGTGGCGACGCTTTCAGCTTAGGCTCAGCCAAAGGCAAGCCGTCGGTTGGACCTCAACGCTCTCTAATTGAACATCGTCTTAGTCAATTTTTTGGGTTATGCCAAACACACCTTTTCGCGCGCTTATGATTTTGTTGAATGTACTTCTTCCTTACTAAATCCATAATGCCTCTCTATATTTTCACTCACCAAGGGTGCATTCAACAGATATGGGTGTGTTTAGCCTCACATTTTTTTTTATTCTTTTTATCTACAAGGAAATCACTAAAAGGAATATCTCTACTGTATATATAAGAATGTAAGTCGTCTTCTTTGAAAAAAAAATAAGTTGGGTAATAGGGAATGACTTTTTTGGAAAGAATGTTGGATTCATATTATGTCTTCTAAAGATAATTACCGAGGTTACATGCTCTTGATCATTCGTTAACGGTGTTTGTGCCAAGGATTGTTTTCATGGGGACAAATGGGTTTGGAGGTGGCGTAGGGTAAGAGAAAGACGATCCAGTTTAAGTCTTTCGAAGCTTCTTCTTGACGTTAGTCTTTATGATTTGCAAGACAAGTGGAGCTGAACTTTGTAGGATAATGATTTATATATTCTCGATCAAGTCTGTTATTTTTTTCTTTTAGAGTTGTTTTCTTCCATATGGAGATCGGTCAACAACTTGAAATAAGCTTGATTCGAGCAATGTAAATTTTCTAGGTTGTGGGATTTTGCTTGATCGAATTCCCACTCGACGCATTTTTTTTGTTGATAGAGGGTTGGATGATCCTTTAGTGTTGTGCCCTTTATGTTATTTGGATAATGAATCGATGAACCATATTCTTGGATCTTGTACATGGCTTCTTGAATTTGGAATCTTGTTGCTCAATGGGCGGATATGTAGTTTATGTGTTCCAAATTTTGCTAGAGTTTCTTGTTGCATTCGATTCAGTACCTCATAAGAAGAAATGTGTGTTGGAAGCGATTGTTGTGATTGCTAGGGGGTTATATGACGCTATAAAAACGGCATTACATTCGGCAACAATAAGCTTTTGATAAAAGTAACGGTTTTTTATTCAATTCTTAAATTTTCTTATTTGTTGCCAACCAGTAGGTAAGTAAGTTTAACATCATAGTGTCATCTGGATTTAGGATACAAAAACTATTTATGAGTTTGTAGTAGACTAGCTTTTTGCTAGCCGGTCATCTTTAAAAAATCCCAACTCATTCCTAAATTCAAATAAAGAAAGAAAAAAAATTCATCTCCGGAAGAAAATTTTAGTTTTATAATGAGTGTGCGTGAATATTTTAACCAGATTCTTAACGAAGATGTACCTACAAACGCATGTATAAAAAAAGAAAAAAAAAGCATAAACCTATATATCAAACATGTAACCGGTTTTACCGGCCCCTCGTTGTCATGCCATTTGGCGGGCGTGGGGGTCGGGTTTTATCCGGTGAATCCCTCAATAGGTGGACTGCTAGGGGCTTCGTTCGTCCGGACTAATGGCCGGCTCGGGCTACCTTTAGCCAATGAGGGCCGTGTACGGAGTACCCGGCGTTACTTAGTTGGTCGTTCAAAAAAAAAAAGAAAAAAAAGGTGTCTTTTTCGTGTTCTTGATTGATGGGAGATGATGCGAGTTTGTAAAGGACGATATAAATGTATGCAAGTATTGTAGTTGGACTTGGAGTATTGTCATCATAAAAATTAAAAAATGTGTTCATCGTGTTGCTGATATTTAAAAATGAGGGATTTAGTTTTTAAGTTTTTTTATTATAATAAAATCTATCTATCTAATCTAACTATCTATATAATTGTCTATCATAAAATCCTACGTGTCGCTCTCAGATTATCCCCCATTCTCTAGAGCCACCATATTGCTTGATTTCTTAATGGAGGCTTCTCATGCATTTTGTGACATTGGTCAATTTCGGGTCTCGAATCGTATTCGTTTTGTAAACTTTTATCATGTAAACCGACCCGTTTTGTAAACCGAAGCTTATGATATAATCAAAATGATGAATTTTATGTTACAATATTGTTTTACACTTGTTGGGTCTTGAAAACATCTTTTTCGGTCTTTAAAACGCGTTAAAATCACTTAAAACGAACTACAGGGGTCAAATATGCCAATTTTCAAAGTTTAGAATACCTGGCCACCCTTCCCATCGCGCCACACGATGGGTATGCACCTCTACCATCGCGTATCGCGACCCTCTACAGACAAGCAGCCCATTTTTTGCTTTGTTTTATGCATACATGTGACTTAAACCATCCCATTTTCATGCAAAACACTTTATACTTGACCATTTCAACTTACTCTATATATACACCACCCTTTCCCTTCATTTTCCCCCAGCTACAACTGCAAATTCTCTCTCAAATTCAAAGATCTTAAGGTTGTTTTCTTAGTGTTCTTGAAGGTTTGACTTCCAAAAGTCAAACTGAGTTTAATCTTTCTTTCTAAATTATTCATCTAACCGTACTAACACTTGAATATGGTGGTACAACATATATATAATATACACCCCTTGTTACCTTTGGTAGTTGCTTCTCCGGCTCCAGTCGGTGAGGTTTCGGACCTCGTAAGGCAAGGCTTTATGGAGAACTTTGTGTTCTTGAGATATATATATATATACTTATATAACTTGTTTATACATACTAACCATGCTTAACTTCTGCTCATTTTAGTTTATTTACAAGTGTCACACGCCAACCTACGGCGGAAATGCCGGGGCGCGAATTGATTGTCACAGCTCTCAAGGTTAGTATCATGCATTATTAAAAGTGTCGATATCTATTAAATTAATTTTCAAATAACAATTATCCATACAAAATTCAAATACACATGTACAAATATCAATCAATAACAATATATCTCATTAAGTTTTCTTCTAGCATAAATCCTTAAATGATCTTATACTTCACATCAAACGATACCTGCATATGCGTTGAAAATAAAGAAGTTTTGTCAACACAAGGTTGAGTGAGCGACACACCAGTTTGAATGTTCATATAGAAAAATAAGTATTTGCAACAAGTCATATGAGTATAACAAAATAACCAAATGAGCAAGTATAACTGAGATGTCGAGAAGCACAAAGCTATAACGACTGGCGTATGATCATACTAGACTGAGATTATGTTAGACCTCTCCGAATGCGAAAGCATACAAAGCAAATAAGCACGTAAACAAGTAAGGTATAAGTTGTTAACACATAAGACAAAGTTGCAGTTTTGAGTATAAGTATATATGAGAAATATATTTAAGCATATGTCCCCAAAACGTGGAAAACAAGTAAAATAGGGGAATGTGGTACTCACCTCGATAGACGAACAAAGGAATTAGATAACAATAAGTATGACGAAAGCGGATCACGCGTGCTGAAGATAAAGCCTAATAAAGATAATAGAATATGAAAATACTAAGATAATGAACTAGATCGATTAAGAAAGCTCGCTAAATATAATTATTATTAAGTCATATTATATTCTCTTTAATTAAATAATATTTTATCTTATAAAATATTATATGAAAAATCTCTAGTTTGTTAAATTATAAACAAAGTACATTATAATACTTTATTAAAGATTATACAAGTAAAATCCATCTTTAATAATATTATTGATTCATTAAATCCGTTTAAAAGTATATTTTAATATTTTATTATATAAAAATATTTGTATAAAAGTAAGACTCATATTTTATAACTAATTAATTTGTCAAATATGTAAGTATATATTAAACACATCTTAATAATATTATTATTTGTTTTATAAATATATATAAATTAGTTTACTTAATTTTTATATATATTAAAACATTAGTATTTAATTTATAATATATTTTATATATATATATATATGTTAATACGTATATACATGAACGAAAACGAGAGTTAAACAAGTATCATTACGTCGGTTTTTAATAAAATGGTTTTAATTAAATATTATTATTAATATTATATATTTATTTAATGTTTAAAAAGAAAATAAACAATAAATCTAAAAATACGGGGTGGCAGGGGGTCGAACCCGCGACCTGTCCCCCCATAACCAAGTGTTTTAACCAGCAGACCACCAATGGACACACGTAATGGCATCAGTTCGTTAAATTATAACATATGCAGGTTGAGATGTTATATGATTCAAGAACCCTAGAAAAATAAATTGATTCAATCGTTAACATTTAATTAAAACCAGTTTAGGGCTTTCGATCTGCTTCAAATCGCGATTCTAAACATGTAAACAATTACCTTGTTCAACAATCGGAGGTAGGTTAACGAGGAACAGCAAGTGACGGCCAGAAAGTAATCACGAACGGCTATGTACTGTTCTTGTAAATGCAATTAGGGTTAGGGGTTTGAGTATCGACGGCGAGATGATGCAGTTGATGAGATTAATTGAGCTATAACATCCAGATTATATAGATTTGGGAATTAGGGTACATTACGTGTGTGACACTCGTCAATTTCAGGTTAACTCCGTTAATTCAAACTCTGTCAATTCAAACTTAAGATCACTTGATCTATAACGCACATCTCATTACATTTAAACTAGGGTTTTAAATGACGCTTGACAATCACTACACATGTAGTCTTTCGGGATTGCACCGAAACACAAACGAGTTGACGCAAACCATTGGTGAATAAACGACAAACATCAAAACAATAATTATTTGATAATTATGTGTTAGACTTATGTGTTATTTGATAATATTGTGTAGAACATTAACTCAAGATGCAAAAAGCTACTTTATGCTAGAAAGGTAATAACTAAAAGTTGAGGGGCCATTGTGTAATATAATTATTATTAATTAATAACAAAAACCCTAACCTCCTTCCTCCCTCTCAAACCCGATCGCCCCCCCTCCCCTTCTCCCTTGGCTGCCGTCACACTACACACACATACACACAAGGATTTTTCAAGTTTGGTTGAAGAATTAAGGTGCTAGGAAGGTATTAACAACTACTCTATGCATTCTATATGTTTAATTTTGATTTTGAATGGGTTAATCCAAAACCCTAAGTCACGAAATTGATGATTAAGATGAGTTATGGTTTGATTATATGCTTGATGATGATTAGCTAGTGAATTGATAACTAGTTGTGTTATTGTTGTTTGTTAATCACTTGTTCTTTGATTTAAACTTTCAAGAAAAACCCTAACTATGTATGTAATGTGAGATTGATATGCATGGTTGGTAAATATTGTGTCTAGAGTGTTATATGCATGGATTATGGTTCATAGATTATTGTTATGTTGAGTTTTGATGTAAACTGGTACTGGACAGATTGTTAAGTTTATGTTTAGACGACTGTAACTTAATGTTAATGTGGTAATTGGTAGTAATTATTAACACTACAGTGTACCAGGTTGAGTCTAGTTTCTATAAAGTAAAGTTTGTAGTTTTTGGACGTGTAAAATTTAACTTTTATTATTTTACAAAACTGAAGTGCAAGTCTGAATTGTGAGGTCTGCTGTTAGGCTGTTTTGTAATTATCATATCTCATAAACTACAAGACCAAATGGGTTGGTTCTACTTCTGGCGGTTAACATGTTGAGTTAAGAGCCTAACCCAATTGGTCTTGCATTAATTGGAATTACCATTTAACAGGAATAACAAATATCATTCTGTTGTGCATGATTTTGACTGCTGTGAGTTTACTGTAATGTTTTGGTCTTTGTGAGTAAACTATGTGGAATAAAATACAATAAAAATAGTTCTGGAAACCTAACTCATTTTTGCTTTTGTGACGATTTTTGGTGAATTAATCGATATGTTTTGATCTGTTGAATAGAGTAATCTTTCAAGTAGAAATTTGTCTTGATAAAACTAGCTGCTGAATTATGCGAAAATACATGAAACGTACTTGTTGTTAGATAATTGCCATGATTTTGACTAAATTGACCTCGTGGGGAATAATTTCTTGTAATATACAATATTAATACTTGACACGTAAGTAGTTTTTCACACATGTAACGTATCACCAATGTGTTTTGTTGAGTCACACACAATTCACAAACGAAACACGAAACGTATCTCATGCATAGGTATTATGTGCCGAGTCTAGAGACTCAATAATAGTTCCAACACTTAGAAAATCTCATTCTTTTTTTAGAACGCTAGTGAGGATTTTCTGTGACGCCCATCTCTTGGTTGACTTGTTTTTGAATTCTTCGCAAACAGTGAGTTTCACGTTCCCCTTTTACTCTTTTAAACGCTTTTTACTTGGGGGAGATAACATACTCCAAAACGCTTTAGATTTTGTTATTAGTTATATATCACTTGTAAAGACTAAGTGGCAAACGAACCAACTAAAGTCCTTCATAACATCGAACCGTTTAATATTTGGATAATAGCGAGTCACTGTTGAGTAGTACTACTGGGTTTGACAAACCCCACCCAACGCTAAACTCGACTGGAGGTCGAGTGGGTGTAATCTTGGCTAACACATTTTCCATGGTCGTGGTAGACATGGTGGCAAGGAAATTGATAAACAGTCAGCTTCGGTGTCGAACACTTAGTAATACTTGTTTTATAGGCTAGCTACCTATAGATATATAATTGATTTAACATTATCTGGTAACGCAAACGCAAACGCAAAACGCAAACGCTTTATTTATATAAACTTGTGAACTCACCAACCCCGTGTTGACACTTTTAGTATGTTATTCTCAGGTAGCCGAGGCGGGCGCGTGGTATAGGAACATGCATTACATTGAACTCTATCATTTTTGCAAACTTGTTTTTAAACTGTCATTAATTGGGTTTTAAGTCGTCCTGTGTGACGCAACACTTGGTTTATGAATTTGCGCTTCCGCACTTATTTACACTCAAATGTTTCGTGGTTTGAAAACTTTACTTATGGTTTGATTATAACTAATGATTCCGATCCTGTTAGTTCATACCCTCTGACGGTAAAACTCCGTTAGTGGATTTTGAGGGTGTGACAGATTGGTATCAAAGCCATTGGTTATAGCAAACTAGAATTGCATGCATACTAGACTATAACCGCAACGACCCATTAGTTATAATTATACGCACTGCATATATTATATTTAGTCATTTGTTATCCTTATCTCTTTACCTCATTCACTTATGCGCGCGCGTACATGACTTACCTGTAGGGATGTCGACGCCACCATCATCATCATCCGACCAGGTGACTCATGCCCATGGAAAGGAACTGCAGCTACCTACCTCGTCGCCACCCCTAGTAGCCCCGGAACTAGAAGCCCCTGCATCGAAGAGGTATCGCCTATCTGGAGGCATGTACGACGACGACGTTAGCTGGGATTGGTACCCTAGTCTGATCAGGCGTATGGTTTATCGCGAACAAGTTCCCCCACTACCTTACCCGAGACGCCCTGCATATCCCAACACCCTACCACCCATAACCGAACCAATAGAGCAAGTTCTCGCAGCTGTTGTTTCCTGTTTAGAGCGTGACGCGGGTTTTATGCGCTCTGCGAGAGCGAACGTTTCCGGATTGATAAGAGATGGAACCGAGGCTAGGGAGGAAATTTCCCGCCTGACCGCGGCTATAAAGGAAGTGCAGGATACTAACGATCAGCAGATGAAGATAATGAGAAAAATGCAAGCAGAGATGATAGATTTGCAAGAGCAGCTTCTTGTGGCGAGATCCCGGACAGAGATAGCTCTAGAGTGTTGCGATATCTTACAGACGCAAATTGCTCAGAATGCAGCAGAACCTGAGGAGGATCCCGAGGAGGAACCCGAAGAGGAACCGGAGGAAGAACCGGCTGAGCCGGAGGCACACTCAGAGGTGTCCTCAGACGATGACATCTAAGGATGATAACACCTAGATGGAGGGGTTGTCTCCATCCAAACTATTATTTTCTATGATTTTAAGGATTGGTTTTAAATACTTTGTAGTGAATACAATGGTTTTAATCATGAATTATTATTTGGATTATTATATGGTTGTGATGTGATGTTTGCTTCTTTTTTTTCTTTCTTACCTACCTTTTATTACATGTATGGTGTGTTGCATATGAAACCGAGAATTCATGTCTAACATTTTATGCTGTGATTCTAGGAGATGGCTGGAAGAAACGCTGGGCATGGTCGCGGTAACATCAACCTATCCGCAGTAGAACTCCAAACCCTATTGAATGACCATGCGGCGGCAGCTCTAGCCGCACATGTTCAGAATCAAGCCGGAGGTCCAGCCGGAGCATGTACTTTCAAGAACTACCTGGATTGCAAGCCCAATTCGTTTAAGAGCACTAAGGGAGCCATAGGTTTCCTACGTTGGGCTGAGAAGGCAGAATCAGCTTTCGAGATGTGTAACTGTCCACCCGCTAGTAGGGTTAAATTTGCTGCTCGAACACTGGAAGATTCTTCTCTCACTTGGTGGAACTCCAATGTGCAAATTCTTGGGTTGGAATTGGCGAACGCTATGAACTAGGAAGAGTTCAAGAATATGATGCGGGAAGAGTATTGTCCTACAGAGGAAATCGCGAAGTTGGAATCTGAGTTTTGGTCGTTGAAAATGGTGGGTTCCGAGATTGAAGCCTACACCACTCGTTCCCACGAGCTAGCAGTGATGTGTCCACGGATGGTAGACCCGCCGAGTAAGAGAATCGAGATGTATATCGATGGGCTGGTACCACAAATTCAGGGTATGGTGACGTCTTCCAAACCGGCTACAATTCAACAAGCGATCCGGTTAGCTCACAAACTGACGGACCAGGCAATGACACAAGGTGCGTTACCACCTAGAGGTTCAACCTCTAAAACCCGTGACAACTTAAGCACTGACAACAACAACAACAACAACCCGAGCAATGGAAAGAGGAAATTTGACAACACCAGGTCCTTATCATCGAACCCCTCACAGCAACAACACTACCGTAAGCCTGAACTCACTCGAAGATTCAATAATCAGGGTTCCAACAATAACAACAACGGTGGCGGACAGGGTTCGAGTGGCTATGCTGGGAAATACCCGAAATGCAACAAGTGCAACTATCACCATGCTGGCTCATGCGACCGTATCAAGTGTCTGAGATGCGGAAAAATGGGTCATCAGGCCAAGGAATGTAGGGGAGACCTAGCGGTAAAGGGTGCTCCTAAACAGCCTACGACGACTAAAGGGTGTTTCGAGTGTGGTCAAGAGGGTCATTTCAGGAAGGATTGCCCCAAACTAAAGCAGAATGAGAACAATGGAGGCAGCAACAGTGGCGGAAGTAGTGGTAAAGGTAGAGTTTTCGTCATTGGGTCGGGCCAGGCCCGCAGCGATCCGAATGTGGTTACCGGTAAGTTTCCTGTGAACGACTGTTTTGCTTCTGTTTTGTTTGACACTGGAGCTGATAGGAGTTTTGTATCTAAAGCCGTTAGTAAACTCTTAGACTTAACTCTAACCCCGTTAGATGCTAAGTTTCCTGTTGAATTAGCTGACGGTAAGTCAATAGAAACAACTCATGTACTTGCGGGATGTAAGTTGAAACTGTCGGGTCATACTTTTGATATCGATCTCATACCTTTTACACTTGGTAGTTTCGGTGTCGTTGTCGGCATGGACTGGCTATCCGAGAACTGACAAGATAGTCCACATCACTACCCCTTCCGGCGAGATCATTTCGATCCAGGGCGAGAAGAGCGGCATGACTACAAGTGTTATCACCCTCATGAAGGCGCAGAAATATCTAAGAAAGGGTCATCCAGCAATTTTAGCCCATACTGTCGAGAAACCCGCGGAGGAGAAGCGAATCGAAGACATACCGATTGTGCGAGGTTTTCCGGAAGTCTTTCCGGAGGATTTGCCTGGACTCCCACCTATTCGACAAGTCGAGTTCCAAATCGAATTGACCCCCGGTGCAGCACCCATAGCACGAGCCCCGTATCGGCTCGCACCGGCAGAGCTTCAGGAGTTGTCCACCCAATTGCAAGATTTGTTGGATAAGGGTTTTATCCGACCTAGCTCATCACCATGGGGAGCCCCTGTCTTATTTGTCCGAAAGAAGGACGGGACTTTCCGCATGTGCATCGACTACCGAGAGCTGAACAAGGTGACGATCAAGAACTGTTATCCCTTACCCCGAATTGATGATCTGTTCGACCAGATGCAAGGATCGAGTTACTACTCGAAGATCGATCTGAGATCTGCTTACCATCAATTAAGAGTGCGCGAAGAAGACATTTCAAAGACGACATTCAGAACTCGGTAAGGTCACTACGAGTTTTCGGTTATGCCTTTTGGCTTAACCAACGCACCAGCCGTATTTATGGATCTCATGAACCGAGTATGCAAGGCGTACCTCGACAAGTTTGTGATTGTTTTTATTGATGATATCCTCGTCTACTCCAAGGACAAGACCGACCACGAAGAACACTTGAGGTTAATCCTGGAATTGCTAAAGAAGGAACAACTGTACGTTAAACTCTTGAAATGCGAATTTTGGCTTCGCGAGATTCACTTCTTAGGACATGTGATCAATGAGAATGGTATCCATGTCGATCCCGGCAAGGTAGAGGCCATCAAAAACTGGGAAGCACCTAAGACTCCGACTGAGGTGCGACAATACCTAGGACTGGTTGGCTACTACCGACGTTTCATCGAGGGATTTTCAAAGATTGCTCAACCCCTCACCGCCTTGACGCATAAGGGTACTAAGTACAATTGGGGTGACGCGCAGGAGTCCGCCTTCCAACTGTTGAAAACCAAACTCTGTAGCACCCCTATCCTAGCCCTCCCTGAGGAAACGGAAAACATTGAAGTGCACTGTGATGCATCGATGCAAGGTCTCGGTTGCGAGTTGATGCAACTCGAGAAAGTTATAGCCTATGCCTCTCGACAATTACGGATTCACGAGAAGAACTACACGACCCATGACTTGGAACTCGGAGCTGTGGTGTTTGCTCTTAAGATATGGAGGCATTACTTGTACGGTACCAAGTTTACCATTTACACCGACCACAAGTCTCCAACATATCTACGATCAGAAGGAGCTGAACATGCGACAGCGTCGTTGGGTCGAGCTGCTTAAGGATTATGATTGTGCCATCAAGTACCACCCTGGCAAGGCCAATGTAGTGGCCGATGCTCTCAGCAGGAAAGAAACCGATAAACCTAGATGAGTGCGAGCATTACAACTCACGATTCACGCCAACTTACCCTATCAGATTCGCGATGCGTAACTCGAAGCCTTGAAAGACGATAATCTCCCATCAGTCATGCGAGGCATGAACAAGCAACTTGAAACCAAATCGTACGGAGTCCGATATTTCGAAAACCGGATTTGGGTCCCTCGATACGGAGAGTTGAGAACTCTAGTGATGGACGAAGCACACAAGTCCCGATATTCCATCCACCCTGGCTTAGATAAAATGTACCATGACCTAAAGGCACTTTACTGGTGGCCAAACATGAAAGCCGACATTGCCACCTACGTGAGAAAATGCTTGACTTTTGCAAGAGTCAAAATAGAATATCAGAAACCATCTGGTCTGCTACAGCAACCGGAACTTCCAACGTGGAAATGGGAACACATTTCCATGGATTTCATCACGGGATTACTCAAAACACCGACGGGATGCGATACCATCTGGGTGATCGTTGACCGGTTGACTAAGTCTGCACACTTCTTAGCAATCAAGGAATCGTACAAAATGGAAAGACTGACTCGCATCTATATGAAAGAAGTAGTGTCTAGACATGGAGTGCCTGTCTCAATCATATCTGATCGAGATTCCCGTTTCACTTCGCACTTTTGGAAGTCACTACAGAGTGCACTAGGCACCCGCCTTGATATGAGCACAGCATACCATCCTCAGACGGATGGGCAAAGTGAGCGCACCATTCAGACCTTGGAAGACATGTTGCGTGCATGCGTGTTGGATTCAGAAAAAGTTGGGAACCTCACTTACCTTTGGTAGAGTTTTCGTATAATAACAGCTACCACGCAAGCATTAAAGCAGCGCCGTTTGAAGCGTTGTACGGACGAAAGTGTCGATCACCTCTCTGCTGGGCAGAGGTGGGTGATAGCCAAATCACTGGTCCAGAATTAGTACTTGATACCTCTGAAAAGATTGTTCAAATACGCAACCGTATGGCAGCAGCACGAGATCGCCAAAAGAGTTACGCCGACAAGCGCCGAAAGCCTCTTGAATTTCAAATGAACGACCAAGTATTACTCAAAGTCTCACCTTGGAAAGGTGTGGTTCGCTTCGGAACGCGAAACAAACTCAATCCACGATACGTTGGCCCCTACCGGATAACTGAGCGCATTGGTCCGGTGGCGTACCGACTGGATCTACCAACGGAACTCAGTAGCGTACACAATGTATTCCATGTATCCAATTTGAAGAAATGCCTTTCCGATGAAACCCAAGCAGTTCCTTTGGACGAGTTGCAGGTTGATGAACAGCTACGCTTCATAGAAGAACCAGTCGAAGTTTTGGATTGGGAAACCAAAACACTCAAGCACAGCAAAATTCCAATCGTTAAGGTTCGTTGGAACTCGAGACATGGACCGGAGTTCACGTGGGAACGCGAGGATCAAATGATGAAAAAGTATCCTCACCTTTTTGAAGGGTTGACCAAACACCGAAAACCGCGAAAGCCGTCAAACCGTCAGAAATCACCGGAGGTATGAATTAAATTTCGGGATGAAATTTCTTTCTACTAGGGGATGATATGACAAACTGAAAATTTTTCTTGCTTTTTAAGACACCCATCGCGACTTGACTCAAATTTTCGGAACGAAAATTCTTTCAACATGGGAATGATGTGACACTCGTTAATTTCAGTTTAACTCCGTTAATTCAAACTCCGTCAATTCAAACTTAAGATCACTTGATCTATAACGCAAATCTCATTACATTTAAACTAGGGTTTTAAATGACGCTTGACAATCACTACACATGTAGTCTTTCGGGATTGCACCGAAACGCAAACGAGTTGACGCAAACCATTGGTGAATAAACGACAAACATCAAAACAATAATTATTTGATAATTATGTGTTAGGCTTATGTGTTATTTGATAATATTGTGTAGAACATTAACTCAAGATGCAAAAAGCTACTTTATGCTTGAAAGATAATAACTAAAAGTTGAGGGGCCATTGTGTAATATAATTATTATTAATTAATAACAAAAACCCTAACCTCCTCCCTCACTCTCAAACCCGATCGCCCCCCTCCCCTTCTCCCTTGGCTTCCGTCACACTACACACACATACACACAAGGATTTTTCAAGTTTGGTTGAAGAATTAAGGTGCTAGGAAGGTATTACAACTACTCTATGCAATCTATATGTTTAATTTTGATTTTGAATGGGTTAATCCAAAACCCTAAGTCACGAAATTGATGATTAAGATGAGTTAGGGTTTGATTATATGCTTGATGATGATTAGCTAGTGAATTGATAACTAGTTGTGTTATTGTTGTTTGTTAATCACTTGTTCTTTGATTTAAACTTTCAAGAAAAACCCTAACTATGTATGTAATGTGAGATTGATATGCATGGTTGGTAAATATTGTGTCTAGAGTGTTATATGCATGGATTATGGTTCATAGATTATTGTTATGTTGAGTTTTGATGTAAACTGGTACTGGACAGATTGTTAAGTTTATGTTTAGACGACTGTAACTTAATGTTAATGTGGTAATTGGTAGTAATCATTAACACTACAGTGTACCAGGTTGAGTCTAGTTTCTATAAAGTAAAGTTTGTAGTTTTTGGACGTGTAAAATTTAACTTTTATTATTTTACAAAACTGAAGTGCAAGTCTGAATTGTGAGGTCTGCTGTTAGGCTGTTTTGTAATTATCATATCTCATAAACTACAAGACCAAATGGGTTGGTTCTACTTCTGGCGGTTAACATGTTGAGTTAAGAGCCTAACCCAATTGGTCTTGCATTAATTGGAATTACCATTTAACAGGAATAACAAATATCATTCTGTTGTGCATGATTTTGACTGCTGTGAGTTTACTGTAATGTTTTGGTCTTTGTGAGTAAACTATGTGGAATAAAATACAATAAAAATAGTTCTGGAAACCTAACTCATTTTTTCTTTTGTGACGATTTTTGGTGAATTAATCGATATGTTGTGATCTGTTGAATAGAGTAATCTTTCAAGTAGAAATCTGTCTTGATAAAACTAGCTGCTGAATTATGCGAAAATACATGAAACGTACTTGTTGTTAGATAATTGCCATGATTTTGACTAAATTGCCCTTGTGGGGAATAATTGCTAGTAATATACAATATTAATACTTGACACGTAAGTAGTTGTTCACACATGTAACGTGTCACCAATGTGTTTGTTGAGTCACACACAATTCACAAATGAAACACGAAACGTATCTCATGCATAGGTATTATGTGCCGAGTCTAGAGACTCAATAATAGTTCCAACACTTAGAAAATCTCATTCTTGTTTTAGAACGCTAGTGAGAATTTTCTGTGACACGCATCTCTTGGTTGACTTGTTTTTGAATTCTTCGCAAACAGTGAGTTTCACGTTCCCCTTTTACTCTTTTAAACGCTTTTTACTTGGGGGAGATAACATACTCCAAAACGCTTTAGATTTTGTTATTAGTTATATATCACTTGTAAAGGCTAAGTGTCAAACGAACCAACTAAAGTCCTTCATAACATCGAACCGTTTAATATTTGGATAATAGCGAGTCACTGTTGAGTAGTACTACTGGGTTTGACAAACCCCACCCAAAGCTAAACTCGACTGGAGGTCGAGTGGGTGTAATCTTGGCTAACACATTTTCCATGGTCGTGGTAGACATGGTGGCAAGGCAATTGATAAACAGTAAGCTTCGGTGTCCAACCCTTAGTAATACTTGTTTTATAGGCTAGCTACCTATAGATATATAATTGATTTAATATTATCTGGTAACGCAAACGCAAACGCAAAGCGCAAACGCAAACGCTTTATTTATATAAACTTGTGAACTTACCAACCCCGTGTTGACACTTTTAGTATGTTATTCTCAGGTAGCCGAGGCGGGCGCGTGGTATAGGAACATGCATTACATTGAACTCTATCGTTTTTGCAAACTTGTTTTTTAAATTGTCATTAATTGGGTTTTAAGTCGTCATGCGTGACGCAACACTTGGTTTATGAATTTACGCTTCCGCACTTATTTACACTCAAATGTTTCGTGGTTTGAAAACTTTACTTATGGTTTGATTATAACTAATGATTCCGATCCTGTTAGTTCACACCCTCTGATGGTAAAACTCCGTTAGTGGATTTTGAGGTTGTGACAACGTGAATAATAATCAAGGCCCATGTTCTGGATCCTTCTAAACGTAATTAAACGAGGGATTAGGGTCGGCTAGATGCGAATTAAGGTTTAGGAAGGCTTAATTAGAATTTGGTTGATGGATTTGGGCTCAAGAACAAACTAGGGTTTATATTAAACGTTTTGGGTTCGGTTTTGGTTTGGATCCAAATTTAAAAACGGGTTAAATAACGACACTTACAATTTAATCGTTGATGTTTAAATATGGACAGAAGAATTTGGGCTAAAAGTGTATAAACGATAAATATTTAATTATATTAATAAAATACTTAGTTTTGCTCGATAAACGCCAATTATATTTATTTATTAAAAATAACCCGAGCATTGAACCGAGTCGGGTAAAAGTATAAGTTCGAAAACCCGAGTTGTTACAGTCTCCCCTACTTTAGGGAATTTCGTCCCGAAATTAAGGAATATTATAACAACACCATTAAATAAAAATTCATAATACAGAACTTTAGATAGTTGAAGTAACGCTCCAAATGAAAATCCGATAAGGGCACTTATATATAGGATGTACCAGCGGCGTATCCACCATGTCCTTATCATCTTCACATTTGTACCGTTATCTCAACTACTTACGGTTCTATGTTATGACACATAATTATTCGGATCATGATTTCCATGCGAGGAATTTGATAATTACGTATGCATCCATAATTACCTAGATCGTCAGATGGTCCATATGACTCGTCCCATTGTGTGGGTTACAAAACGTTTAAGTAAAACTTGATTTTTGAATAAGCCAAAATTTTAAGGAGTTTTAGTCAGAAAATAATTGTATAAAACGATTCAAAAGTTGCAAAACATCGCAAAAATATAAGTATCTGAAGAAGGCATCACTTATGAAGGTGAAATAAGATAAAAGTAAACTTTAACAATCTATGTAAACAAAAGGAACTTTGTTCATAATATAGCTTATAAAAGATAAATAATTCAAATGCGAGATAATCCAAGGCCATAAAGAGGCGTTACAATAATTAAGAAAAGATAAATTAATCAAGATAGACAGGGGTAAAAGTCTTCACGGTCGTTGAGTAGCTTGATTGACTTGGCTTGAAGCACCATGAGGAGTTGCATGAGTAGGAGCGGTTGAGGTAGATTGGCTTGGAATAGCTTGAAAAGGTTGAGTTTGCATAGTAGGGGCTTGAGCAAAGTAGGCTTGGTACGCTTGAGCTTGCGGATGCGGACTTGATAGAGTTGGGTTAAGTAAGGTTGACTTGGATTTATGGAAGGGGTTTGCAGGATTTGAGGTGGTTGAGTTTGAACTTGGTGAACATGGGTCAAGTAGTAGGGTGTAGTCACGGCTTGGGCTTGATGGGCATGGATAATTTTAGGGCTCACATTACGAAGTTGGTTTGGGTCTCCACAATGATAGCAAGCATGACTATTAGGAGCACCGGGTTGAGCATGTGAGGTGGCTTGTGCATTTGGCGGGATACGGAAAGTGTTAGCAAGGTGGCCATAAAGGTTGCATTTGGTACATAATCGGCAAGGGGTTTGGGGAGAGTGATGAAAGCTACACTTGGCACATAAGGGATGAGGACCAACGTAAGTCTTCTTGTTTGGGGTAGTTTGGTTTTGGTTATGAGGAGGTTGGTTATTGGGTTGGTTAATGGCATATGCTTTACGCTTGTTGTTGTTGTTTTTGTTGTTGTGGTGATTGTTGTTGTAGGAAGGCTTAGTCCCAGCTTCAGCATCAGTAGAGGAGTCGGTCTTAGTCTTGTCGGGAGTAGGCTTGGAATCTTTGCGAGACAAGGTTCCATCCCTAACATGACTATCGGTGAGAGAGGCAGCTAAGTCCATCTCCTCACCAATGGTTTATGGGTCACGACTCATCATGGCACCACGGAAAAGAATCGGAAGACCGCGAATGTACTTCTGAATACCGCGAGTCTCGGGGGTTACCAAATGGGGCACAATATGGCTTAGCTCGCGAAACCGGTTGGAGTAGGTAGAGTTGTCTCCACTATCTTGCTTGAGTTCCCAAAACTCGGCTTCAAATCTCTACAGCTCATGTTCCGGGCAAAACTCTTTCTTCATCGCTTCCTTAAGTTCCTCCCAAGGCATGGATACGACCAAGTCAGACCCTTGGTCATTCCTCAGGGCATTCCACCAGATGACAGCTCGACCCTCGAACTTGCTCGAGGCGAACTTAGTCCGTTTAGCGTCTGGACATTCACAGTGGATGAAAATATTTTCCATCTCTTCAAACCATTGCAGCAATTTGGTGGCGTTTTTCTCACCAAGAAAGGATGGGGGTTTAGTGCTTAGAAAGTTGCGGAAATCAGAATTGTTCGGTGCGGCCGAAGTAGCAGATCCATTAGAGTTGAGGCTTTGGATTCGAGTGATGATTGTGGGCATTGCGGCAACAAATTACTTTGTGATCCTAGCAACCAAGCGGCGATCGCGTGAACTGGATGAAGTTGGTGACGATGGTGGTTTCTTAGAGACGACATACTAGAGGGATCAAAAATGAGGATTTATAAGATGAAGAATAAATTGAGGAAATCATAATAATAGGAAAATGGTTAATTATGTGGAAATATTAATGTTGTCTTAAGAAGTAAGGGAATTTGCACCACAAAGATTAAATGTAAAAGATTATAAGATGAGGGGGTACATTGCGTAAATAGTTGTTAAATGATGTAGTCAATAAGTTTAATGTGTGATGACTACACGAGGAGTTAAGTCATTTTAAAAATTTTGATTATTAAGTTTACAATAAACTAACGAAATATAAATTGTGGATGTTGGCCTCCCATGAGCTTTCCATGGAAATTTGAATGGCCCAACAAACTAACGAAAAACAACTGAGTTGGACAGCCCATGAGCGTTACATGGCAATTCGATTGTCTCAACTAATTAACGAATTAACAATGCAATGAAGTTTGTCGGCCCTATGAGCGTTACACGGCGTTTTAACCGACCAAACTAAATAATGAACTATCGAAATAAATATGGGTAGTCGGAGAATCTTATGAATCACCACGTTGATTACTCTAACAAAAATACGAAATCAAGTTAAGAAATGAATAGTAGGAGTGCCCATGGGTTCCATGGATTTTTCACCCAACTAACCATTTAAATAACGGAACACAATAATCAGGAAAACTGAGTTTAGCCACGAATCACCGGGAATTCAGTTAAAATTAACCTAAGGTGTCGGTCATATGGCATTTATGCTTCTCGCTCGGGTCCATGGGGTTGAGTACTGTGTTCAAGTTATCACCCAGGTATGGAATAGCGTCTTACCTTTGGTTCTTGGAACCATTTTGCCAGTGCTCAACTCACAGTTTCTCTTCTCCTTTCATTTATCATAGGGACATGCCACACAACCTAGCCGAAAATAAAAGCAATCTAAATTTTGAAAAGTTTTATTTGAATGTTGAGGCATAGCCTCGGAGTTTGTGTGTGTGTGCATAACAATAAATAATAGGTAATGGTCTAAGAAAGCTTTAAACAATTTAAAACTGAACACATAAAGGTAAACAAATAGGCACTTATAGGGTTCCTAAACATATGTCTAAGGCAATTTCTAACGACCTGTCTTAAACCTTCGGCTCTGATACCAATTTGTCACACCCCAACCTATGACGGAAATGCCAGGGCGCGAACTGATTGTCACAGCTCTCAAGGTTACTATCATGCATTAATAAAAGTGTCGATATCTATTAAATTAATTTTCATATAACAATTATCCATACAAAATTCAAATACACATGTACATATATCAATCAATAACAATATATCTCATTAAGTTTTCTTCTAGCATAAATCCTTAAATGATCTTGTACTTCACATCAAACGATACATGCATATGCGTTGCAAATAAAGAAGTTTTGTCAACACAAGGTTGAGTGAGCAACACACTAGTTTGAATGTTCATATAGAAAAATAAATATTTGCAACAAGTCATATGAGTATAACAAAATAACCAAATGAGCAAGTATAACGAGATGTCGAGAAGCACAAAGCTATAACGACTGGCGTATGATCATACTAGACTGAGATTATGTTGGACCTCTCCGAATGCGAAAGCATATAAAGCAAATAAGCACGTAAACAAGTAAGGTATAAGTTGTTAACACATAAGAAAAAGTTGCAGTTTTGAGTATAAGTATAAATATGAGAAATATATTTAAGCATATGTCCCCAAAACGTGGAACACAAGTAAAATAGGGGAATGTGGTACTCACCTCGATAGACGAACAAAGGAATTAGATAACAATAAGTATGACAAAAGCAAATCACACGTGCTGACGATAAAGCCTAATAAGGATAATAGAATACGAAAATATTAAGTTAATGAACTAGATCAATTAAGAAAGCTCGCTAAATATAATTATTATTAAGTCATATTATATTCTCTTTAATTAAATAATATTTTATCTTATAAAATATTATATGAAAAATCTCTAGTTTGTTAAATTATAAACAAAGTACATTATAATACTTTATTAAAGATTATACAAGTAAAATCTATCTTTAACAATATTATTGATTCATTAAATCCGTTTAAAAGTGTATTTTAATATTTTATTATATAAAAATATTTTTAAAAAAGTAAGACTCGTATTTTATAACTAATTAATTTGCCAAATATGTTAGTATAGATCAAACACATCTTAATAATATTATTATTTGTTTTATAAATATATATAAATTAGTTTACTTAATTTTTATATATATTAAAAGATTAGTATTTAATTTATAATATACTTTATATATATATATATGTTAATACGTATATACATGAACGAAAACGAGAGTTAAACAAGTATCATTAAGTCGGTTTTTAATAAAATGGTTTTAATTAAATACTATTATTAATATTATATAGTTATTTAATGTTTAAAAAGAAAATAAACAATAAATCTAAAAATACGGGGTGGCATGGGGTCGAACCCGCGACCTGCCCCCCATTACCAAATGTTTTAACCAGCAGGCCATCAATGGACACACGTAATGGCATCAGTTCGTTAAATTATAACATATGCAGGTTGAGATGTTATATGATTCAAGAACCCTAGAAAAATAAATTGATTCAATCGTTAACAATTAATCAAAACCAATTTTGGGCTTTCGATCTGTTTCAAATCGCGATCCTAAACATGTAAACAATTACCTTGTTCAATAATCAGAGGTAGGTTAATGAGGAACAACAAGTGACGGCCAGAAAGTAATCACGAACGGCTACGTACTGTGCTTGTAAATGCAATTAGGGTTAGGGGTTTGAGTATTGACGGCGAGATGATGCAGTTGATGAGATTAGTTGGGCTATAACATCCAGATTACATAGATTTGGGAATTAGGGCACATTACGTGAATAATAAGTCAAGGCCCATGTTCTGGATCCTTCTAAACGTAATTTAACAAGGGATTAGGGTCGGCTAGACTTTGGTTGATGGATTTGGGCTCAAGGACAAACTAGGGTTTGTATTAAACGTTTTGGGTTCGGTTTTGGTTTGGATCCAGATTCAAAAACGGGTTAAATAACGATACTTACAATTTAATCCTTGATGTTTAAAGATGGACACAAGAATTTGGGATAAAAGTGTATAAACGATAAATATTTGATTATATGAATAAAATAATTAGTTTTGCTCGATAAACGCCTATTATATTCATTTAATAAAAATAACCCGAGCATTGAACCGAGTCGGGTAAAAGTATAAGTTCGAAAACCCGAGTTGTTACAACAAGTTCCATGGTTATTGGTTTGAGGGTCTATGCTTTGGTTTAACCGTATATAGCTCTAAACCGTAAACCGAACTTTGCTTACTAGTTTTAGTTAAATACTTGTTTTAAACATGTTTAATGTTATATATCAGTTTATAAAACCATTTTTATGAGTTTCATGGTTCTGGGTTGGAAGATTCTAAACTCGGTCTTAACACGAAACTAGATCCGAAACCGTAAACCGAACTTTTGTTTAAAGACTTTATTGTTAACTTTTTGGTTGTAAAACTTAAGTATTTTCATTTGTACATTATTATACAAGTTCTTGGATATTTGGGCATGTGGAAACTATCTATGAACTTATTGTGAGATGGAAATCGAACCGATCCCATTTTTACTCGCTTAAGACACACAAGTGTGTTTTTAGCAATCAAGACTTGTATATTTCTTTAAAAATAGTTTACAAACTGATTTTAATTATTTTCTTAAGTACTTGGAAATGTTGGATCCAACTTGATCTTATAACAAAGTTTGGACCGACAAAACCGAACACTCACTTAACGTACGTTGTCACTTCTAAAACAATAGATCTACATACTTGGTTAAGTATTAATGGATTTTTATGAGTTATCTCATAACCTTTAATATTTTGGAAAGTTGACTATGGGTTTGACCAATTGTTAAGACCCGAACCAACAACCCGAACACTCTTTAAAACCCGTTTTAGTATCTTTAATCCCAAGGGACTTGCATTCTTGCATTTTATCCACCTTATTACTTAACATAGGTTGAGTAAATATTAAGGTTAGATACTTTAACCCGGTTTCGAGCAAACTTATATTTTTAAAGGGTTATTATTATAAAATATTAAATAGTTACATTTTAAACCTTGAAACTTTAATTGTTTACATTTCTCAACATTTATTTTACTTAAAGACTTTCAAGACAACCTTTCTAAATCCTAGACTTCTTTTCTTTTAGGCTTTGTTCGTTAAACCCGTCGTTCCGACAAATCTCCAAATTATCATCTTTCAAGTTTATTAGTTGAACGTGAATACCTTCATACCCCGTTTTCCATCTTTTGTTTTGGGGGTGACGTTTCATACTTATTCAACTAAATTTTTTATACTTGAATCTTAAACCACAAACGTTATTGTATACTTTACTTGAATAATTGCTCGATTTGGTGTTCTATTATTCTATGCCTATGTGTTTATCGCTTTTGGTTGGTTGATCTATAAATCCTAGACTACTTGGCATCCCCTTGTAGAAAGGTGTCGTTAACATAATGCAATTAACGATAACTATTAAATCCTAGACTATTTGGCATACCCTTATAGTTAGGTGTCGCTAACGTAAATCTATTAGCGATTTTATCCAAATTATTGCTTTTAATTATTGTTTCGTATACTAGTTTTTTGGCTTTTCCTTTCTATATATTATATGCATAAACTTATCAATTGCTCACCAACCTTTGTGTTGATAAACTTTATTTTATGAAATGTTACAGGTTTACATCTTGGTTGATTATGGAGCTTGTGGAGAAAACGTCACAAATACCTTTAGGATAATAGTGAAATGAACAATATTTAATTTGCTATGTTTTGTGAAATCTTGTTATGACTATGTTATGAATATTCGTTATGTGACATTTCCGATGTTGTGAAATGAAATGAGTTTGTTAAATATTGTCACTTTAATTAGTGTCATGTGCTTATGGGCAATCGTTACATCCTGGCATGTTCCGCCTCCTTTGTTCGGGGTGTGACAGATTGGTATCAGAGTCATGACAATAAGATAGGTGGTTAGAAGTAATGACCTAGAATTGTTATAAAACGACCATTTGTCAAAAAGATTCCAAGAATCGAAGGTGATTTATTTACTTGGGATGGTTGAATTATAGTGCTCAATTTCTAGGCCACAAATCGTGTTATACATGTCAATACTTTAAGTTGTCGAATGCGAGCGTTCCGGTCGCCATCCTATTTTTTTGGTGTCAAAACAATAGAACTACGGTGGTTCATGGATTACTGTTTTGACATGACGTTGTATCTCGATTTATTGTGTTATTATCGTTATTTGAGTCGAAAACATGAAAAAGTTGCGGTGGTTTGTACACATGTTTAGACTCCAATATGGTGTTTTACAAAAACTTTTTGGTGTTGGATTATCAAATTATGGTGGTTCATGTACGATTTTCCGACTCTATAAATCTCAAAATCTCAAATTTTCAAGCTTTAACCTCTCAAAAACCATTTACTATTGTTTTCGGTTTTGTTGTTTATATACAAAGACTTACATTTTTATCTAACACTAACATCTCCTCCCTACTAACTCTAGGATTCATAATCAATAATTTAAACTTTATCTTATTTTACTTTTATACACCTTCGTATTCATTTCTTGTTACCCAAAAAAAAACTTATTCCATTTTCTTTATAATCTTTTAGCATGCCTCCACTAAGACCGTGCAAGAACACCAACCGACGTATGGCCGCATTTATCGTCAAGCAAATGGCCGCTGTGATTCCCGAACTTGTAACCCAAATCCAAGCTAACCAACCCGCACCCGTTTTTGCACTCGTTGAACCCAAACCCGCATCTTACTTGTATAAACAATTTACTAGTGCCATCCTGTCCGAGTTTCTTGGAACCAATTGTTGGTTCGAATCAATCGAGAGTGTGTTTCGACACAGCGAATGCCGCGAAGCGAAACATTTTTCTTCAAGCATGTTTAGAAAGACCGCTCTAACATGGTGGGGGTAGTGTTATGCATCTCCTAGGTTCGGATACGGCTATGGCTCTTCCATGGGCCGATCTCAAGGCGCTTATGATGAAGAGATTCTGTCCAAAACATGAGCTCCAAAAGCTTGAGGAAGAATTTTGGAACCTAAAGCAAGAAATTGGTGATAACGCCGCTTATTCACTTCGATTTCACGAGTTGAGCATTCTTGTCCCTCACTTGGTTACTCCGACTGAGCGTGATCTTGACAAATACATTGGGGGTTTACCGATGCAAATCCGGGACTCCGTTATGAGTAGCAAACCCGTGAATCTTGAGAACGCCATCACTTTAGCCGGTGCGCTATCGGAAAATCATGTGAAGGCGGGTACTCTAACCCTCAAGAAACCGAGTGAGAATGCCAAGCTCGAGCCTACATTTCAAGCCAAGGTTGAACCCGCACCACAAGCCATTAACTACTCCAACTCATCTTGTCATAACAACAACAACAACAACAATAACAAAAACCCTAGACCAACTACCGAAACTTTGCCATCACTCAACCCCAACCATAACAACAAACCCAAGCTCCACCACAAATCCGAAAACCTTATACCGGTACTTTCCCACTATGCAACACTTGCCAACTCCACCACCCATCACACTTGCCTTGTCTCCATTGTACCATTTGTAACCTACTTGGCCATCTGAACACCACTTGTCGATCCGCCCAACGAACCCAACCTAACCAACCAAACCAACCAAGATCCTTTTCACAAAACTCCCAAAACCGTTATGCACCATACCCACCAAACCAACCCCAACAACCCCGAGCTTGCTTCAATTGTGGAGATCCTAACAATTTCCGTAATAACTGTCCCCGATTAACCTTTGTTAACCAAGCTCAAACCGTGACCGTTCCTTACTACCAAACCCAAGCTTACCAAGTCCAAACCTACCAACCCAAAATTCCCCAACTCAATGCACCACTCATCCAACCCATCCAAGCACCACCTCCACCTCCACAACAAGCACCTCAAGTCAACCATGGCAACCAAGGGCGAGCTTTTATGATGAATGCAAATCAAGCTCAAGTGACAAACGATATCGTGAACTGTATGTTTTTGGTGAACCATCATTTTGCTTCTATTTTAATTTATAATGGTGCCGATAGAAGTTTTATTTCTTTGAAATTTGAGTCGAAAATTGCTATGCCTCGAACCAAGCTTTCCCGACCGTTTTCCGTTGAAGTCGCCTATGGCAATTCCATTACCATCAATTCTGTCGTCCGCGATTGTACTCTCATCCATGCTAGTCATAAATTCTCCATCGATCTCATCCCGATGCAAATGGGAAGTTTCGATGTCATAGTAGGCATGGATTGGTTATCTTTGCACCGTGCCGAAGTCTTTTGTTTCGATAAATTCATTCGCATTCCGCTAGTCAACGGAGTAATTCTTAAAGTCTTTGGGAATGCTACTTCTAGAAGACTTAATCTCATGTCGTGCTCTCAATCGCAAAAGTACTTGCGCCAAAAATACGTTCCGTTTCTAGCTCTCGCGGTGACAAAAGACAAAAAGGAAAGGAAAATCCAAGATATTCCCATTGTTCGTGATTTCCTCGATGTTTTTCCCGACGATGTCACCGGTCTTCCACCCATTGGTCCGATTGAATTCCGCATCGATCTTGTGCCCGGCGCAATGCCCGTGGCCAAGGCTCCTTATCGTTTAGGCTCATCGGAAATTCAAGAATTGTCTAACCAACTCCAAGAACTTTCCGATAAAGGTTTCATTCGTCCAAGCTCTTCTCCTTGGGGCGCTCCTGTCTTATTCATGAAAAAGAACGATGGTTCGTTTCGTATGTGCATCGATTACCGAGAACTTAAAAAACTCACTATAAAAAATTGATATCCCTTGCCACGTATTGACGACCTATTCGACCAACTTTAAGGAGCAACTTGTTTCTCCAAAATCGATCTTCGATCGGGTTATCATCAATTGCGTGTTCGGGAAGAAGACATTCCTAAACCGCTTTCCGCACTCGATATGGACATTTCGAATTTTTTGGTTATGCCCTTCGGGTTAACAAATGCACCCGCGGTATTTACGGATCTCATGAACCGTGTTTGCAAACCATTCCTTGATAAATTCGTTATTGTCTTTATTGATGACATTCTCATTTTCTCTAAATCCAAATCCAAACATAAACATCATTTGCGTTCTATTCTCGAGCTCCTTAGAAACGAACGACTTTATGCCAAGTTCTCCAAATGTGAATTTTGCCTCAAGGAAGTTCAATTTTTAGGACATATCGTAAACGACAAAGGTATTCATGTTGATCCCGCTAAAATTGAGGCCGTTAAGGATTGGAAAACTCCAACGACTTCCACGGAAACTCGATCCTTTCTCGGTTTGGCCGGGTATTATCGGGGTTTCATTCGGAATTTTTCTAAGATCTCTTTGCCTCTTACCTACCTTATTCATAATGGGAAACCATTCGAATGGGGTTCGAAGCAAGAAGAAGCCTTCTGTACTCTCAAGGACATGCTTTGCAATGCTCCTATTCTAACACTTCCCGATGGAAACGATGATTTTGTTGTATTTTGCGATGCCTCTCATCAAGGTCTTGGTTGTGTTCTCATGCAATGAGGTCAAGTCATCAATTACGCATCAAGGCAACTTAAAGTCAACGAGAAGAACTACACGACTCACGATCGCGAACTTGGTGCCGTCGTTTTCGCTCTCAAAATCTGGAGACATTACCTTTATGGTACGAAATGTGTGGTTTTTACCGATCATAAAAGCCTTCAACATATTTTTGACCAAAAAGATCTCAACATGAGACAACGACGATGGGCCGAATTACTTAGTGATTACGATTGTGAAATTCGCTACCATCCCGGTAAAGCGAATGTTGTCACCAATGCCCTAAGTCGAAAGGTTAATGTTAAATCCATTCTACTCTTAAGCATTGTTGTTCAAACCGACCTTCAAATTCGTATCTTCCAAGCTCAACGTGCCTCCGTTGAAGAAGGTAACATGTACGACGAAATGTCAAGTGGATCCGAACTTCAACTCGAAACCAAACCCGATGGTCTTTTGTACTTTCTCAATCTTTTGTGGGTTCCCAATCTCGATGATCTTCGTACTTGTATACTCGACTAAGCTCACCATTCGAGGTATTCCGTTCATCCCGATGCGGATAAGATGTATTTCGATCTTCGTGCTACCTTTTGGTGGCCAGGTATGAAAAAGGACGTAGCGTTGTTTGTATCTAAATGTCTTACTTGCTCAAAAGTCAAAGCCGAACATCAAAGACCTTTTGGTCTACTCGAGCAACCACCAATTCACGTTTGGAAATGGGAAGACATTGTTATGGACTTTATCACTAAATTACCCAACACCCAAAAAGGCAACGATTGTATTTGGGTGATCATAAATCGTTTAACCAAATCCGCTCATTTAATTTCGATCCGCGAAAAGTATTCTGTCGAGCAGCTTGCTCAAATCTATGTTCGGGATATTGTGTGCCAACACGGTTTACCATTGACTATTATTTCTGATCGCGATACTTATTTTACCTCTTATTTTTGGCGATCTCTTCAAGAAGCCTTGGGAACTCGTCTCGATCTTAGCACCACTTATCATCCTCAAACGGACGGTCAATCCGAACGTACGATCCAAACCCTTGAGGATATGCTACGAGCGTGTGTTCTTGATTTTGGTGGAAATTGGGATTCTCATATTCCGTTCATCGAGTTCTCATATGACAATAGCTATCATTCTAGCATTGATATGGCTCCTTTTCAAGCTCTTTACGGTCGTAAATGTCGTTCCCCGATTAGTTGGAACGAAATCAGTGAAGCTCAAATTACGTGACCTGAAATGGTCCAAGAAGCTACCGACGTCATTGATCAAATCCGTAAAAATCTCCTAGCCGCTAGAAGTCGTCAAAAGAGTTACGCCGACAAACGGCGAAAACCGATCGAATTTAATGTTGACGATTTTGTCCTTCTAAAAGTATCTCCTTGGAAGGGGGTAGTCCGTTTCGGAAAGAAGGGTAAGCTAGCTCCTCGTTTCGTTGGTTCTTTCAAAATTCTTTAACGTGTTGGGAAGGTAGCTTATCGACTCGAATTACCGCAAGAACTTGATGGTGTTCATCTGACATTTCATGTTTCGAATCTTAAAAAGTGCTTAGCCAAGGGTAATATTCATATACCTCTCGGCGAAGTACATGTAGATTAGCCGATGATTATGGTTGAACGACCCGTTGAGATCATGGATCGCAACGAGAAGAAAACCAAGCGTAGTCGTATTCGGTTAGTTAAAGTTCGATGGAAATCACGGCGTGGCACAAAATTTACTTGGGAACGAGAAGACACTATGAAAGAGAAGTATCCACATTTGTTTGCATCATCGTCTTCGTCTTAATTTCGGGACGAAAGTTTCTAAAGTAGTAGATACTGTGACATTCATCAATTTCGGGTCTCGAATCGTATTCGTTTTGGAAACTTTGATTATGTAAACTGATGTGTGTTTAAAGAAATTTTCTTTCTACAGAACTCACAACTAAGCTTTAAATCTATAAAACAGATTTTCTTGATAAAACTACACACAACCGGCAAGTGTACTGATCGTAAGTACTATAGAACTAAGGAAGTCCGAGTAACGAACATGAGGACACGTGAAAATGTCTAGATCACTAACCCTAGAAAAGACTTTCCTAAGAATAATATTTTTTAAATGATTTTTAATAAGTAAACTACTTGACCTAACTTACTTTAACTAAATTAATTAACTAGACTTAAATTAACTTAATGAAACACTTGATTAAACTTAGAGACTTAACTGCAATTGGAGAAAACGTCTACCTAGGTAAGAATCATATTGAAGGTATAATAAGCTAATGGATTGAAGGATGACACAACTAAGGTTCACTCAAGAAAGCTAGATCACCTCTCGATCTCACCAACAAACTCTAACTTACACTTAATTGATTTTAAGAACAAACCGGGAAACGAGTTGCTAAAGTGTTCTAATGTCGGCTCTCCTCTCGGTCTCACCGACACACGGCCCTAATGGAAACGAATACTATGCCACCAAGGATAGAGGAACAATTTGGTTTAACTTAAACTAGACCAACTAATCGCTCACAAACCCAAATCCGACAAGAACCGAACCCGCTCTCGCGCGATCCTAATCCTAACAAGCAAAAGCAATGAGACGACCTTACTTCCTATCACCTCTCAGTCTCTAAGAAGGTGCCTACCCGTTGAATTATATAAATCAACACACCCACTTAAACCCTATGGTTGTACACCCCGCAAACAATCTCTAAACACAAAGTAAAGAGTTCAAACAGGCTAAAATAAATCAAAACTAATTCAATCAATCAAAGCAAGAGGTATATGAGTATAATTAATAAAAACACAGCCACTAAACACAACCTAATTCAATATTAAACCAAACTTTCATTAACAAATCAAGTCATGATGATCAACAATCCATAAAACTCATTAAAACCTAACAATATTCATCTAACCTAGGTAGAACTAACAAGTTTAGCCTAACATGATATTTGGACAGCTGCAAACACTTAATGAAAACATCATAAAACTCAACCAAAACATAATTAAACTCATTCAATAATCAATATCAATCAAGCACAACTCAATCTTCAATTCAAGTGCAAAACAATTCAAGTTAAAGACTAAAATCAAAGAGTTATGAACCTTGAACAATAAGGCAAAGTTTATGGATGTTATATTCTTGCTTGGGGCTGAGATATATGATAAGAAAAGACCCTAGCTGCTGTCCCGATTCATCCTTGGCTCTCTTCTTCTTTCCTTGGCTTGATAGTTGCAAAAAACAAAATTTTCTTCTTCAATGAGGGCTGCCGATCGGAGGTTTTCCAAGGGGTGTTAGGTTTTTAATTTTTATTTGTTATTGTTGATGTCCACTTGCTCACGTGAGGATTTTTTCCAGCCACAAACAAACCCCTTCGTCTCCTTAAACCAAACACTCATGATTAATGTCGCACACTAGCCGATTAATTTCACAAAACCACACAAATTTAATTTCTTAAATTTTCGATCGGAAATTATTAGAGCTGCTAGGGTGCTTGCTTAGGGTTTTATTATTTTCAAGTTTATATTATATATTAACATATGTAAGACTTCACATAAATGGGTCGGGCCGGGCTTTAACTTGGTTCTTCATACATTGATCATAAAGGCCTTTTAAGTCTTCTAAAATCCGATCATATTCTCTTTTAAAACTCGTCACCTACACAAAATAATAAACTTTGTAAGATCAAGTTAAAACGAGTTAAAACATTATTTATTATATAATTAAGCCATTAACATATGATAAAAAGATACGGAAAATAAGTGCTTTACAACACATCATAAACCGACCCGTTTTGTAAACCGAAGCTTATGATATAATCAAAATGATGGATTTTATGTTACAATATTGTTTTACACTTGTTGGGTCTTGAAAACATCCTTTTCGGTCTTTAAAAAGGGTTAAAATCACTTAAAACAAACTACATGGGTTAAATCTGCCAGTTTTCAAAGTTTAGAACATCTGGCCACCCTACCCATTGCACCACGCGATGGGTATGCGCCTACCATCGCGTATCGCAACCCTCTACAGACTAGTAGCTCATTTTTGCTTTGTTTTATGCATACATGTGACTTAAACCATCCCATTTTCATGCAAAACACTTTATACTTGACCATTTCAACTTACGCTATATAAACACCACCCTTTCCCTTCATTTTTCACCTGCTACAACTCCAAATTCTCTCTCTAATTCAAAGATCTTAAGGTTGTTTTCTTAGTGTTCTTGAAGGTTTGACTTCCAAAAGTCAAACTGAGTTTAATCTTTCTTTCTAATTTGTTCATCTAACCTTACTAACACTTGAATATGGTGGTACAACATATATATAATACACACCCCTTGTTACCTTTGGTAGTTGCTTCTCCGGCTCCGGTCGGTGAGGTTTCGGACCTCGTAAGGCAATGCTTCATGGAGAACTTCGTGTTCTTGATACACACACACACACACACACACACACACACTTATATAACTTGTTTATACATACTAACCATGCTTAACTTCTGCTCATTTTAGTTTATTTACAAGTTCCATGGTTATGGGTTTGAGGTTCTATGCTTCGTTTTAATCGTAAATAGCTCTAAACCGTAAACCAAACTTTGCTTACTAGTTTTAGTTAAATACTTGTTTTAAACATGTTTAATGTTAGATCTCAGTTTATAAAACCATTTTTATGAGTTTCATGGTTATGGGTTGGTAGATTCTAAACTCGGTCTTAACCCGAAACTAGATCCGAAACTGTAAACCGAACTTTTGTTTAAAGACTTTATTGTTAACTTTTTGGTTGTAAAACTTAAGTATTTTCATTTGTACATTATTATACAAGTTCTTGGATATTTGGGCATGTGGAAACCATCTATGAACTTATTGTGAGATGGAAACCGAACCGATCCGATTTTTACTCGCTTAAGACACACAAGTGTGTTTTTAGCTATCAAGACTTGTATATTTCTTTAAAAATAGTTTACAAACTGATTTTAATTATTTTCTTAAGTACTTGGAAATGTTGGATCCAACTTGATCTTATAACAAAGTTTGGACCGACAAAACCGAACACTCACTTAACGTACGTTGTCACTTCTAAAACAATAGATCTACATACTTGGTTAAGTATTAATGGATTTTTATGAGTTATCTCATAACCTTTAATATTTTGGAAAGTTGACTATGGGTTTGACCAATTGTTAAGACCCGAACCAACAACCCGAACACTCTTTAAAACCCGTTTTAGTATCTTTAATCCCAAGGGACTTGCATTCTTGCATTTTATCCACCTTATTACTTAACATAGGTTGAGTAAATATTAAGGTTAGATACTTTAACCCGGTTTCGAGCAAACTTATATTTTTAAAGGGTTATTATTATAAAATATTAAATAGTTACATTTTAAACCTTGAAACTTTAATTGTTTACATTTCTCAACATTTATTTTACTTAAAGACTTTCAAGACAACCTTTCTAAATCCTAGACTTCTTTTCTTTTAGGCTTTGTTCGTTAAACCCGTCGTTCCGACAAATCTCCAAATTATCATCTTTCAAGTTTATTAGTTGAACGTGAATACCTTCATACCCCGTTTTCCATCTTTTGTTTTGGGGGTGACGTTTCATACTTATTCAACTAAATTTTTTATACTTGAATCTTAAACCACAAACGTTATTGTATACTTTACTTGAATAATTGCTCGATTTGGTGTTCTATCATTCTATGCCTATGTGTTTATCGCTTTTGGTTGGTTGATCTATAAATCCTAGACTACTTGGCATCCCCTTGTAGAAAGGTGTCGTTAACGTAATGCAATTAACAATAACTATTAAATCCTAGACTATTTGGCATACCCTTATAGTTAGGTGTCGCTAACGTAAATCTATTAGTGATTTTATCCAAATTATTGCTTTTAATTATTGTTTCGTATACTAGTTTTTTGGCTTTTCCTTTCTATATATTATATGCATAAACTTATCAATTGCTCACCAACCTTTGTGTTGATAAACTTTATTTTATGAAATGTTACAGGTTTACATCTTGGTTGATTATGGAGCTTGTGGAGAAAACGTCACAAATAACTTTAAGATATTAGTGAAATGAACAATATTTAATTTGCTATGTTTTGTGATATCTTGTTATGAATATTCGTTATGTAACATTTCCGACGTTGTGAAATGAAATGAGTTTGTTAAATATTGTCTCTTTAATTAGTGTCATGTGCTTATGGGCAATCGTTACATCCCGGCATGTTCCGCCGCCTTTGGTCGGGGTGTGACACATTTGACCCGAAATCGCTGGTATAAGTCTTTCCAAACCCAGATAGTCTTTAAATGGGTTATAACATCTCATTTATTTGTGAAACTCTTTCATAATCAAACAATAATTTTCGCAGGTCATGGGTCTCACCAAACCCGGTTAACCCTTAAAAGGGTTATAACATCTAATTTATTTGTGAAATAACCCCCCTTAATCATCAAAGAATAATTTCCATGGGTTATGTGTCTTACCAAACCTTAATAGCTCTCAAATGGGTTATGAGATCTTATTTATTGGTAAATACTTTATCCTCAAACGCTAATTTAGTTCATCTTCTTTACATGTTCTCCGTTGCTGGTAAATCATCTCCATCGCCGGTTAACTTCCGATACAACCCGTCATCGTCAACTACATCAACGTCCCATTTTTCATTAGACAAATATTTGTGTTCATGTTTGTTCATTTAAAAAAAAACAACATGTTCGTGTTCGTGTATTTTTGTGAGTTAAAAATCTAAAACACCTACACATCTCAATTGAAAATACCCAAACGCAAAAATATATAATAACAAACTAATATATATGTATTAAATTAAAAAAACTACGTTAAAAAATAAAATAAATTATCATAAAATAGCAAAAGATTAAAACAAAAACTTAAATAAACTCCCGTATCATGGGAGGATCAAACTAGTAATAATATATATAAACGAAACTATAAAAAACTCTCTGGTTGCTCCCTACATTTTCTCACGTCACCATATTTCTTTATTTGTAAATGGAGGTTTTTTATGCATTTGACCCGAATTTATGGGTATGGGTCTCACCAAACCCAGATAGCCCTTAAATGGGTTATAACATCTCATTAAATTAAAAATTAATCTTATCAAGTATTTGATGTGAAAATCCTATAAAATATGGATATACTAAAATTAATATATGATTTTTTTAAAATAAGATATTATTTATAATTAAAAAACAATTTTATAGTAAAAATAAGCGGGTCTTGAGTCTCACCAAATCCAGATAGCTTTTAAACTGAGTTATAACACCTCATTTATTCGTGAAACCTTTTATCATCAAACCATAAGTATATTATTAACTTGCATACAATAAATAATTTTTTTTTAAAATATATAAATATTAGAAACAAATAATATAAAACAATTCCCGTAATACAGAGGTGAAAACTTGTAATATATATTTATTAACTACTTGACTTATAAAATTTTAACCATCTTTTTTAAGATAAAATGGAGACAATTACTATCAACATATCCATCCGAATCTCTTAACTTATCCATAAAAATGAGATTTGGGAGTTGGGACAAAGATTTGGTGTAATTAATTTGAATAATAATCAACAAGTCATTTTTTTTATTCTAGTTATAGGAACTAAAAAGCAATATGTATTTTTTATAATTTAACTGTCATAAAATCAAACTACTATATTAAAGCAAAACATAGTTTTCATAAGACATTTAACTAAGCTATCTACATAGAATTTCACCTCAATAATTTTCAAAATTATAATACACATGCTAAGTTAATTAATTTTAATACTATTACTATTTATATAATTATTAAAAAGTTACAAATATAACTTTAAATGTTGTATTAAACGAGGTTTTAGATATTTATGAATTATAAACTTTTATTTATCATTATTTATATTTTATGAATTCATAAGGTATGTTATTATGTGAAGCATATTATTCAATTTAATTTTTTTGTTGCAATTTTTAACCACCCGTATATTACACGGGCTATATCATAGTTTGTAATATAGGCACACAGTTTAGTTGAGTGGAAAAGAAAAGAAAGATATAATTTTACCATTATGCCCTTAGATAAATTATGATGAAAATATATTTCTTTCCATTCTTTATTACTCATTTCTCGACCTTTGGTTTTAGGGGCGTGCAAAATGTACGACCCGGACCGACCCGCACCGGAACCACTCAAACCCGGAACTGCTTAAAAGGGATTTTCAAACCCGTAACCATTGTACTATCACACCAATGAATATATGAGCTTATGCAATTTGTAAATAGAAAATTAACAACCTCAAACCTGTGAATCTGTGATGCACACGTGTTGCATAATATTACAAAGTATGCATTTACTAGTAACAGAAGTACGCATTTAAATTCAAATTCATGCAAATCCACTATGGATATTGAACCTAAAATTTAATATTATGTCACATAATTAATCAGCATAAATGTTAGGTAGAGAAGTGAGACTAGAAGAACTAAAGAAGGGTTGCTTCACGGGTTCGCGGGTTTAATGTGGTAAAAGTAGTCTAATTATTATTAACTAAAAATAAGCTAATCTAGACACTAAGTAATAATTCTAGACTCTTAACTTAACTAAAACTACTAACCGGCAAGTGAACCAGTCGACTCTAGTACAGCTAAGTAAGTCCGGATATCGAACCCACGAGACTCTTTAAATTACGTTAACTAGCTAACTTAGACTTAACTATTGACATGACTATTTATTTATCATTATTAAGGGGATTTTACTAATACTATATTTAACTAATTAAAACTAATTAATAAAACTTAAGACGACTTAACCTAGACTTAAACAGATGATGACAAACACCACCTAGGCTAGAATCCCTAATGCATCAATTATCAAATGGTTGGAAAATGCTAAGTTATGGAACCGGGATCTTAAACTATTCACTTAATGGAAACCGAACAGGACTCTTGAGCCTTCTCAAGAAGACACCTATGTAATCCTAATAAGCTATTAAAATTACCGGTTTCAATTAGACTCACTTACGGCCGCTAATTTATTTTATGACAAGTACCTCTATAAGAAATCCTACCTTACAGCGCGAAAATCAAAGGTAATTTAAAGAATTCACAAGACTAGATAGACAAAGCTGATAAATCAAACCTAGACAGACTCCTTACAGAAAACTAAATCTAGCAACTTAACCAGCCAAAACCTATCACATAATCTATCACCTTACAGATATTTAGATTAGCAGCACACTTAGGTCTACTTTATTTATTAATATTGTTCCTATGGTATTATTGCAAATCAACCATGAACTAGTCAAAAACACACAATAGATGACCTAACAGAATCCTATTATATGACAGACAATCACCAAGGAAACTGTGAAACAATAAAACTCATCAAACAATCCTAAGCACACATATGCATCGAATGAAATTCAAGAAACCTTTTACTTAGTCATAAATCCATAAACGAAAACAAAATCCAAAATCAACAAAAGTTCATCATAAGCCTAGGCGGTCTAAGGGTTTAGCCAACAACCATACTCAGGAACAAACTAAATAAATAAGGTTCAAAAACTAAATTCATAAAGAAGAAAATAAATTCAAACTGACTAATAATGATGTTTTTAATGAGCATGTGTCAACCCAAACGATCTCTGCTCGAACCAAGATATTCTTCTCTCCTTGTGGCGGTCTTTTTTCTGTTTCTCCATACGGATGGGCTCCTTCTGTTCCATCCCCTCTCAACCCCAAACAAAAATAATATAATATTTATATTGTTATTATAGCCGACTTCCGTTTGTTTATTCATAAACCTCGTATCCCTCTTTCAACTTGGGCCTTCAAATGTTACCTACTTGTTACCTTATTAAATTCATAATCATATTCGTAGGCCAAATAATCCTCATTGATTTATGTTTTTCATCTTGGATCCTCTATCATAAAGTGGGCATGTGATATTAAATTTGTTTCAACCGTGGTCAGACTCTTATGCCTAAAGAAATTGACACATGAATAATTAATTCTTATAATTCTTCATAATTACTTTAACTTCAAGATTTACGATGTCTCTCAAAACCTTTAAAACTCAAATATGAACTTAATTGAGTATAGTTAATAAAAAACAATTCCAAATAAACTCAAAAGTATAAGGAATATTTATATACGAATATGTATATTATAGACCATATCAAATATCCCCACACTTAACCTTTTTTCGTCCCTGAAAAAGCGATTTGCAATGGAATCATAATCGAAAAACTAATCATAAAAACATATAGGTTAATATAAAGCTCAGATAAACGCAAAAACCGCGATCACCGATATTTTTATCCACTTAAACCCATGCCTTAATCTTTACCGGGACGAATAAGATCCGATAATAATATTACTTAGTGGTTTAAACAATTAAGACCCGCTTATTTTCAGCTTTTACCGAACCAGACCATCCCAACTTGACTTAAACCTCCAACTTACCAGATTTAAAACTTTTGTTGCTCTTTTTTTTTCATGAATAGTTAAGACGATCAAGGGTATTGTTTTTCCACCTAAGCTTAAGCATCAAAGTCTACCAAGCAGCCATTAGATACGATTAGGGTATAATTAATTAATAGCTACTGTTCCCCACAACATGACATACCCCCATTATCAAGCAATATACCGAACCATTACTATAGTTGAGTATGCAAATTTTCATCTGTAGGGCTTACATGTGGCGTGTCCCTTGTGGTCCGTTTCTTAATGGTAATGAGACGCGAGCAAGGGGACCCCACCTGGCTAACAGCGTGGATGATCAAGTCTGTAATGCATTTGTACTTTGTACTTTTGTGATCATGTTTAAAGACTTATGTGGCAGAAATAGGTTTGCTCTTTTTAGCTTTATTTTAAATATTCACAACCCCATTTAGGAATTGTGAATACCCAGATGAATAGTTGGCATACAGACCCATAGTCTCTGGACCCGGGGCATACCATCAATACAAGATTTAAGGTTATAAAACCATACGCCAATGATGTGTAAAACACTAAAGCAAAGCAATTTAAGATTTATATCACAGGCTACACGGCATACTCTAACGTTAAACCTACCCAAGCATCATATGATAACGTATTCAAAATTTTTAAAACTCATAATGTTTATAACATTTTCACTTTTCATAACAAGAATTGAGGCTTGAGTATGGCCTGACCTTTCATTACTTATTTTCCACGGACAGAACGCTTTACCCACAAAAGATTTCCGTTTTAACCATTTTATCAAATTGCCCTTTCATTCTCAAGTCTGAGCCTACCGACACATCCCAAGCTTACTACGCTTTCTTTTTATATTATCTCTTATTATTAGTAGTTTGAAAGACCAATTTCCGATTTTTCTGTCATCTTCCATACTATTACAAAAATTTTCATTAAACTCTTGGGACATTTCAAAAACAATTTTAAGCTTATTTTTTTCAATTATTTTTTTTTAATTTTTTATTATTTTTGCTGAAAATATCAATTTCCCATCCTCACACTTAAATTTCACATTGTTCTCAATGTGAGAAAAAAGAAATTACAAATACAATTATGAAAAAATAAAAATAATGAATTGGAACAGACTCCCCTGGTAAATAGATGATATGCCTCGTGAGTCGTGTTCCACGCCCTCCAATTCCAACGCGATCAACAAGCTATCTTCAAATAATGTCATCTTTCACAAACAAAAGCATAAATCCTGAAACAAGTGGCATCCCCACACTTTTTTAAAACCACATCCCATCAACTATCTCATAAGCAACCTTAGAACAACCTGCAAGTTAGAGAAGAAACACCCGGCAAAGCAAAGAAGTAAAAACAAAATAGAAATAAAAATAGAAGAAAAAATATAGTACCGGGTTGCCTCCCGGGAAGCGCTAAGTTTACTAAAAGTCTTCAGCCAGACTTAGTCCCGAAACCTCAATCAAGAGGCTTCTCCTTGATCCTATTCCCATCGGTGCTCCTTAACACTCTCCTCTTAAAATCAGTTGGGAAGAAACTAATTTCTAAACAAATGTAGGCCAAAAAATACGCATTTAGCTCGATCCATCCATTATCAAAATTCTGAGAATATGACCAATTCGGCACACTTTGATTCCTGAGCCCAAATATCTTCCTTCTTGGGGCTATTGATTTACGTGGCGATCCACGAACAACTATTTCTAAAAACGTATACGCTTTACCGTGTAGACGTGGATGATCTTTCACAATCAGATATAGTTATTTATTCTTCAATTCTTCGGATATCTCTTGTAATTCCTCTTTGACGTTTAGTTTCTTAACCGGCTCCCCGAATAACAAAACTTCAAGCTCCTCAATATCTCTTTCGGGGTTAAAATCTCTCTCATCCATATCAGCTAAACCAACCAAATCTTCACCAAATTCATCCCTAAAGTCATCCTCCCAAGAGGGAATACGATCCTCTGTATTATCCTGCAACCCAACATCCTCAAACTTTATCGTCGGCTCATAAAATTGTATTTGATACTTTAGGCCCGACCGAAAATCATCCATGATATCTGAAAGTTGTGCTTTTGGATTAATGCTATGTGTGACACATAAAACATCGTATAATATCTCTTCTGGATGTCGTATGTGATCCATCATTGCGCCAGATGAGTCTTTACAACCGAAAATATTCCCCATCTTATCATACAACATACAGAATTTAGGGTGATAGCTGTTTTTATCTAGGTGGTCCATAATTGCTTGTATTTCTGACTCCCATATGCTTAAACCTCTTTGATCTTTATGAGGATTTTCTTCAGCTCAGGCCCCGTAGTAACAATTCATGAAGATCACTGCAAAGATAAACTTAAACAGAAAAGGATCATGAGCACCAAATAGTAGTAGAATAAAAAAAATATATTAAAAAAACAAAACTAATTAAAAGAAATTAAACTAAAATATATTAACCTAACTCCTACGACTCAAAAAGAACAAAAAAAAAAACAAAAACAAAAACAATAACAAATTAATAAAACAAAAAAAAAATAAAAACAAAAAATAAAAAAATAGCACGCATATATCAAGCAAGTCTAATCAAATCTATTAACGCAATCGCCAAGAGTCCCCCGCAACGACGCCAAAAATTTAATGTGCTAAAAGTAGTCTAATTATTATTAACTAAAAATAAGCTAATATAGACACTAAGTAATAACTCTAGACTCTTAACTTAACTAAAACTACTAACCGGCAAGTGAACGGTCGACTCTGGTACAGCTAAGTAAGTCCAGATATCGAACCCACGAGACTCTTAAAATTACGTTAACTAGCTAACTTAGACTTAACTATTGACACGACTATTTATTTATTATTATTAAGGGGATTTTACTAATACTATATTTAACTATTAAAACTAATTAATAAAACTTAAGATGACTTAATCTTGACTTAAACAGATGATGACATACAACCACCTAGGCTAGAATCCCTAATGCATCAATTATCAAATGGTTGAAAAATGCTAAGTTATGGAACCGGGATCTTAAACTATTCACTTAATGGGAAACCGAACAGGACTATTGAGCCTTCTCAAGAAGACACCTATGGAATCCTAATAAGCTATTAAAATTACCGGGTTTAATTAGACTCCCTTACGGTCGCTAATTTATTCTATGACAAGTACCTCTATAAGAAATCCTACCTTACAGCGCGAAAATCAAAGATAATTTAAAGAATTCAGTAGACTAGATAGACAAAGCTATTAAATCAAACCTAGACGGACTCCTTACAGAGAACTAAATCTAGCACCTTAACTAACCAAAACCTATCACATAATCTATCACCTTACAGCTATTTAGATTAGCAGCACACTTAGGTCTACTTGATTTATTAATATTGTTCCTATGTTGCAAATCAACTATAAACTAGTCAAAAACACACAGTAGATGACCTAACAGAATCCTATTATATGACAAACAATCACCAAGGAAACTGTGAAACAATAAAACTCATCAAACAATCCTAAGCACACATATGCATCGAATGAAATTAAAGAAACCTTTTATTTAGTCATAAATCCATAAACGAAAACAAAATCCAAATCAAAATCCAAAATCAACAAAAGTTCATCATAAGCCTAGGCGGTCTAAGGGTTTAGCCAACAACCATACTCAAGAACAAACTATTTAAATAAGGTTCAAAAACTGAATTCATAAAGAAAACAATAAATTCAAACTGACTAATAATGATGTTTTAATGAGTATGTGTCAACCCAAACGATCTCTGCTCGAACCAAGATATTCTTCTCTCCTTGTGGCTGTCTTTTTTCTGTTTCTCCTTGCGGATGGGCTCCTTCTGTTTCATTCCCTCTCAACCCCAAACAAAAATAATATCATATTTATATTGTATTATTGCCGACTTCTGTTTGTTTATTCATAAACCTTCGTATCCTTCTTTCAACTTGGGCTTTCAAATGTTACCTACTTGTTACCTTATTAAATTCATAATCATATTCGTAGGCCCAATAATCCTCGTTGATATATGTTTTTCGTCTTGGATCCTCTATCATAAAGTGGGCATGTGATATTAAATTTGTTTCAACCGTGGCCAGACTCTTATGCCTAAAGAAATTGACACATGAATAATTAATTCTCATAATTCTTCATAATTACTTTAACTTCAAGATTTACGATGTCTCTCAAAACCTTTAAAACTCAAATATGAACTTAATTGAGTATAGTTAATAAAAAACAACTCCAAATAAACTCAAAAGTATAAGAAATATTTATGTACGAGTATGTATATTTTAGACCATATCAGGGTTCCATCATTATTGGGTTGGGTACGACTCGGACTTGAACCCGAACCGGACCACTTAAATCAAACAGTTACAATCAAACTTCCAAACCTTACAAGCAAAAACTTGCAAATATCAAACAACCTTACAATTTATGGGTAAACATAGTTAAGCTAGTATTTTGACTTTCCCCAAATCGTGTTCAATCTTTTTAACACCCCAATCAATAAACCTTAGGATGTTATTATCAACCCATGTAAACTAAGCCTAAGATCTCATATAAATGTTACATAATACATAGCAAATACTGTTAATAATAGCACCAACTTAAATAAATAAGTACATATTGATACATATAAATTATTAAGCTCAATATAAATACAAATTTTATATATGACAGCCTGGTCCGTTTTATACGACCGGTTTTTGGCATGAACCGTAAGCCGAAACGCTCACTACAGTCTGAAAACTATGAAACCGACCAAAAACAGCGAAAGACGACTGACATCGAACCCAAACTGATGACCGGTTTGCGAGGTTTCATAATTTTAAACCAAACCATTAAGAACCCTAACTGCCACACACATTACAAATCATAATTACAAAGCATCAACTAACCATCACACACATCACAAATCATAATTGGACTTGTAATCATACTAAATTATGCCTGCCCTAAATTAAACAATTTACAGTAAAACATTCTTTTTGAAATTAGGGTTATGCATCGTTTCAAAACATTTTAAATTGAACTTGAACTGAATGGAATTGAAACTGAAATTGAACACTAAGACACAACAGATGCCGGTGTGATTTTGATCTAGGTCTGCGTATTGAATGTTTCAATTTTATCTTGTACTTATTAAAGAAAGATGTTACCAGTGGAGCGATGGAATTGTAGGTTCAACAATGGAAGGTAAGTTGATTCGTTGAAGACATGCGGGTTGTGGAATAGATAATCCACTACGTGAATATCGACCTTCGGCCACACATGTGGTCTGGGCGATTTGCCGCACTTCGGCTTAAATGTATGGCTAAAAGGTCTTTGACCATGTTTAAAAACCTTCCAGAATGTTTTGTCCACACATATTATTCTTCATGTGACCATTCTATACCTACTCAGGTACTTTTCGCCACACTTTGAAAAAAACTGTGACAAAAACTAGCCACATTATAAAAACGTGTGGCGAAATGTGACTTACAGTCATAGTTTGTTTGATCTTTGATACATGTGACCAAAAACACGTGCATTAGCCACAAACTGTGACATTTAACTAGCCACATATTTTAATAGTGTGGCCAAATGTGACAAACGGCTACTGTATTGATAAGAGATGTGTCTAAAAAGTAAAAGATATAGCCACTTATATTACGTTGTGTGACCTAATGTCACATTTTCTAGACACATTTATAATAAATTGGCGAAATATGACGAACAACCATTGTATTTATTAGTAATGTGGCTAAAACGCTTAAAATATATGGCCACTTATACGAGGTTGTGTGACCAAAGAGTAGTTTACTTTTATTTTTCCTAAGTTTTTTATTATCACAGATACACTTATTATGTGTGACTATAAGTGATAAATTGTCACACTTAATATTTTTAAGTGTGTCCAAATGTAATTAATGGCCACTTATACGAGGTTGTGTGACCAAAGAGTATCTTAGTTTTGCTTTTATAAGTTTTTTATTGTCACGGATACACTTATTATGTGTGGCTATAAGTGAGATATTGTCACACTTAAATATTTTTAAGTGTGTCCAAATGTAATTAATGGCCACTTATACGAGGTTGTGTGACCAAAGAGTATCTTAGTTTTATTTTTTATAAGTTTTTTATTGTCACAGATACACTTATTATGTGTGGCTATAAGTGAGAAATGGTCACACTTAAATATTTTTAAGTGTGTCCAAATGTAATTAATGGCCACTTATACGAGGTTGTGTGACCAAAGAGTATGTTAGTTTTATTTTTTCTAAGTTTTTTATTGTCACAGATACACTTATTATGTGTGGCTATAAGTGATAAATGGTCAAACTAAAATATGATTAAGCGTGTCAAAAACGTAATTAATGGCCACACGTTGATTTGACGAGTGGCGACGTCATCATTGTCTTTACAGTTTCTTGTGCCGCCAATTTCAAATTGTCAGGGAGATGTACCGCCGGATTTCGATGGTGTTTAAATACCAGTCACAATCACAATCACAATCCACAAATCACAATCACAATCCATAATCACAATCCACAATCACAATAACAATCCACTTTTCTTCCGATTATAATTTCTGATAATGGCTTCAAAATGGGTCGAACGTGCATCGGGTGCTCATTCCCCCATATTCTACGACCCCGCATTTTTCACCATACGATTCCACTTTTCTTCCGGCGCCGTCCGGAGGAATCAAAGGGTGAGGTATGTGGACTATGTCCACCCTCACACCTTCACGTACCAACAACTTAACCGAATGGTTAGGTGGCTTAGGTACACGACTGCTGATTATTTCAGCATTGATATGGTAGTGCCGGGAATCGAGGTGGCGCACATTGAGTTAAACGACTTGGAGCATTTCAAGGCGGTGTCCGTTTATGGGGCATTCCGTAGTCAGGTGAACCTTCACCTCCAAAGGCTTAGGGACTCCACCTATACCTCGGATGGCATGTACGAGAGGATCATGCCCTCTCATACTTCAGAAGAGAATCCAGATGTAGATTCGGATACGGAATCTACAGGGAGGTCTACGATGGATGTCGATGTAGATTCTGAAATGGAGTCGGATGCTAGGAGCTAGTTAGTTTTATGTGATTTGGTTTTCTATATTAATGTAAATGTTATTATTGTAAATGTTATTATATTTTGGTATTAATATGTTATGTGAATTGATTAATCATATTTAATTTTTTTAATACATAATCACTTATATTATGTCAATGTTATTATTGTAAATGTTATTATTAACTATAAAGCGTGGAGCGTTTCCAAAGCGTGATATATATTACTGGTGGCTGAAATTTAATGACTGCTTTTTTTAATACATAATCACTTATATTATGTGAATGTTATTATTGTAAATGTTATTATTAACTGTAAAGTGTGGATCATTTCCAAAGCGTGATATATATAACTGGTGGCTGAAATTTAATGATTGCAATAAACCAACTATAAAACAACAGACTTTAATGCCTGCAATAAAACTGGTGGCTGAAATTTATTAGGCTTTAATATATATATGTTATGTGAATTCCAAACTTGGCCAAGCAGAAAAAATCTAAGGTTTCCACAGATCTTAAACTTCCCAAAGATCTTAAATTTTGATAAAATCCCTTCCAAAACTCAATCTCACCAAATCTTAAATTAGGTTACTGGTGATGACATTGAGTTTGGAAGGGGTTTTTCAAAACTGAATTTTATTTGTTCAAAAGCTTCTTCAAAGTCTAAGACCCACAGATGCTTTGGTCAAAGATCTGAGTATGGAGGGTACAATTTTGGTAGCAGGATAGTGAAAAGAAGGGCATAATGGTCTTTTTTTATAAAATGAGTTGATAATGTTTTGTAGGAAACCAGCTGTTAAAAAGTATGTTGAAACATAACCAAATAAAGGTTGTGCGAGAAACAAAACCATCAGACGAGAAATGATGACTGTCACCGATGGCCGGTTTGGGCGGTTTCGCGGTTTCCAACCGAACCATGAACACCCTAGACAACATGATGCATTTTTGGGCTTTCTTTGTATTAATGTAACTTTGATATAGCATGAGTAAGTTATGAGTGTAATGAATTTATTGATCTTACTATGATACATTACAAGTCAATTGTGACTTTTATTGATGTAACATGATGTATGTTTGAACTTGACACCAATTGACCAAAATAGCCAGAAGATGATGTATAAGTAGTAATAGTATTAAAAACAACCAATATTGCTTTAGTTTGAATTAATAAGTATAAAGTAAAGAATGGTGATATCTTGTATCACAACTAAATTTAAACATATATTTACATCTAACTAGCCGAACGAACACAACTGCTAGGTCGACAACCCCGACATCGGTGTCAATCTCCATTACGAATAGTTGTAGGATTTTTCCCGGGCCTCCAGTAGTCATCCGGGGACTCATTACGAAGCAGTTGATTTGGTTGTACAAGTGGCAATGTATTACCCTCATGAGGGAAAGTTACCATACTAAATTCCTCATGGACCTCGTCATACGAATGCCTATAATTCTTCGGTGGAGTCATGAGGACAACATGCTTTTTTTCTATCCAGCTTATCTTGAGCATAAAACACCTTGCGTGCTTGCGAGGCCAATATGAAAGGATCATCCTTGTGGCCAAATTTGTTTAGGTCGATCGACGTGTAACCAAGAATATCATGTTTGACATGTTTACGGTCAACCCATTGGCACATGAAGACCGAAATTCTTTTAGTATGATAATCTAGGACCATATCTCTTGCAAAACCCCAAAATAAAATTTTTGTTCATAGGTCACCACGTCTTTTTTGATGTGCATGTCATCCGCCTCTACACCAACCCCGCTGTTCTGGTAAACTCTACCATCATGAGATTTTGTATGAAATTCAAACCGTTGATGTCGTATGAGTCGTATTTGTAAACGTTGTGGTGTGCTCCGTGTGCAATCCACTTTACGGTTTCCGATATAGAACCTGGGGAGCCCGCTAGCTCTCTTTCAACCTGAATTTCATTACAAGGATTAACTCTCTCTATAAAAGATTTTTGAAATTATAGAAGACTTAATAAATTGATCTACCTTGTCGCGTAACCAGTCACAAAACTTTAAAGTATGCTCCTTCTCCAGCAATGCTTGTCGTTTGCCAGACATTTGGTTTTTCAAAGAGGTCTTGTGTTGTCTGCAAGTAGGAGTATAATATATTGTGAATTAACGTATATATATATATATATACATATATGGGTGCAGTTACTGTACGCTAATGCCTTAACGTATGGTATATTCTGAACTAATATATATATATATATATATATATATATATATATATATGGGTGCGTTTGCTGAGCGTTTAAGTTTTCTGAGCACTTCACCCTATATATATATATATATATATATATATATATATATATATATATATGGGTGCGTTTGCTGAGCGTTTAAGTTTTCTGAGAACTTCACCCTATATATATATGTGTATATATATATATATATATAAAATTTAGAGTATATGTTAGTAATACTTACTCGATATATGACGCTGTTTCAGGCGTATTCTGCAGCACATAGAAATGTGCCCTCTTGAAGAGTTCAGGAGAAACTTCAACTGATTTAGCGCCTGTGACAGGAATTGTCTCCCCATTATCATCATGCTTATCATGTGGAATACCAACAATACTCTTGATGTTTTTTTGGTATTCGCTCAGAAACTCGATTGTTTCTTCCGCAATGTTCTCCTCAGCAATGCAACCTTCTGGATAAGTTTTGTTTCGCACATGCCCTTTGATAACCTTCATACACCTTTCAAAGGGATACATCCAACGAAAGCATGGTGGCTCACATAATTTTGTCTCTCTGACAAGGTGCACGGTTAAGTGAACCATGAGATCAAAAAATGATGGAGGAAAGTACTTCTCCAGCAGGCACAGTGTAACTATTTGCTCTTCCTGCATCTTGTCAAGCTATTCTACAATGATTTCTTTGCTACAAATTGACTTGAAAAAAAAACAAAGCCTAATTATAGCATTTCTCATCGGTTCTGGCATGATGGACCGTATTGCAAGGGGCAGAAACTGTTGAATAAGCATGTGATAATCATGTGATTTAAAGCCTTGTAGCTTCCTTTCTTTTAGATTCACCAAACTAGAGAAGTTACAACAATACCCTAGTGGAGCCTTCAGTAAATACAATGTTTCAAGAAACATGTCTTTTTCTTGTGCTGATAATGTGAAGCATGCTGCAGGCAGTTCTGTATTGTTGCCTTTTTCTTTCGGTTGCAACTCCTTTTTAATCCCTAAAAACTCCAAATCCTTTCTAGCTGCCAATCCGTCTTTTGTCCTACCGGGAATGTTCAGCAACGTCCCGAAAATACTTTCTGCCACATTCTTTTCAACATGCATCAAATAAATACAATGTTGGACAGGTAAATACTTCCAATAGCTGAGCCGTTGGTACCATTTGTTGAACTTCTTCCAATATGGCTGCGGTGTTGTGTTATCCCATTTTCTCTTACTCCCACTTAGGGATTCATATCCCTTTCCCCATTCACTGTTAATGTTTTTGACCTCGTCGTATATCTCTTCCCCTGTTATAGGCTCTTTAGCGGTTCTCATCTCCTCTTTTACGTTGAATGTCTTTGTTTGTTTTCAGAAATGGTGGTCGTGTGATAAATACCTTCTGTGGGCAGCATAAATCTGCTTCTTTGTATGATAAAGTCGAACACACTGAGTGTCGCCCCGACACACCACACAACCTTTGAATCCACTGTAAGGGCAACCACATAGTGTACCAAGAGCAGGGTAATCATTAATCGTCCATAACACAACTGCACGTAGTGTAAACATTTCTTGTTTATATGCATCATATGTTGGCTCCCCGACCTCAAATAAAGATTCTAGATCGTCAATTAAAGGCTATAAAAATACATCAATATTGTTTCCTGGCACTCCGGATATTAATAAGGAAAGCATGATGAATTTTCTTTTCATACACATCCAAGGTGGAAGGTTGTAAATGACTGCTAAAACAGGCTAGACACTGTGGTTTCTGTTGCCTCTATGTACGTCGACCCCATCAGTGCAAATCCCTAGACGAAGATTTCTTGGATCGCTTCCTATGGTATCGGAGTACCTGTCATCTATGGCTTTCCATGCTGGTGAATCTGATGGGTGGCGTAAAACGCCGGGTTTATTGGTACTCGTGGCGTGCCATGTTAAATTCTCTGTTGTGGTCTTTGATTGAAAGAGGCGCTTGAATCATGGAATAATGGGAAAGTACCACAGTACCTTAGCGGGCATGTTTATGTAAGTTTTGTTAGTCTTCTCATCCACCTTCCACCTTGACTTTTTACAAACTGGACATGCTTCCAAATCCTTGTAATCCGTATAGTAAATAATGCAGTCATTGATACACACATGTATCTTTTCGTATCATGAGCCCATTGCCTTCATCATCCTTTTTCCCTCATACATATTATTTACCATTTCGTTATCTGCAGGTAGCATCTTTTTCAACAACTTCAGAAGTTCATCAACGAACTTATGAGATACCCCGTGCTTGCTCTTCAAGTTGAGTAGTTGTACTAATGCAGAAACTTGGTGAAGTCAAGACATCCTTTATATAGGGGCTTCTCAGCGTCAACAAGTAGTTGTAGAAACTGTTGGTACTTCTTGTCGCCTTTGAAATTGTCTTTTGTAGCATTTACCATTTCTACAGTTTCACAAGCATCTGTTGGAATGTTGGTGTCAACAAACCCAATATTATTATCATAATTAGTTGGAATGCAGGTGTAGGCAAACCCAACATTATTAACATTAGTTGGAATGTTGGAGTCGGATTCTCCATGTTTTATACAAGTAGTATAACTCTTATCAATTCCAAACCTGTACAAGTCATGTTCTACATCGTCTACACTAAGAGATACGTGGTTCACACACCGAACACATGGATGAAATAGAAATTTGTGGTGATGTCTCCTTGTAATTACGAACTGCAAAATGTAGAAATGTCTTAACACCATCTTTATATGCTTTACTGCACATGTCACCTACTGACATCCAAGACTTATCCATCTTCCAAGAATTTTTTTATTAACTGTGTCATCAACGATATATATATATATACTAATTAATGCCAATAAATGTAACCGACTAATTAAATGCAAAAATATTTGGTACTTACCTGAGATTAATGAAGCTGTTTGGTAGGATTGAGATTGATGAGAGTTCAATAAATACACTAGCAGGTCATTTATTAGGGTTTGGTGAGACTGTGAGATTTTATTTGGTCAATACTAATTGATGTAGGTGGCTTCCAGAAGATAACTCGATTAATTGGCGGGTAAAAATAAAAATTTTAAACTTCTAAATTTCGTTATATAAATATTAGAAGAGGTTCTATTACGTTCTCAAGGTGTAGTTCAAACGGTTGAGGCGCTTGTGATTAAACATAGATTGCAAATACCGCGGGTTCGAAACTCAGGAGGGAACATATTTTTATTAATTTTTTATAATAACCTCTTTTTAATGAAATAAATACACTGTGATTTTGAAAACACTCAAACTAAACTACTCATTAAAAGGCCTTTAATTCCATTCAGAAACATAAAAATACAACATAATAGCTAGTCTAAAATCATAACAAAGTTTCTTAGCTTTTAATTACAAAACTAATTAAAAGCCCTAAAAACAACAAGAAAATAAAATACAATATCTTCACTTTTTTTTTCTGATTCAATTAGTGAAGCTACACTCCTTGCAAGTTGATCCTCTAATGACTTATTTGCCCTTATCAAGATAGGAATTATGTCTGTACATCTTGTGCACACATCAAATCTTGTGGACGAAACACAATCAGACCATGTAAAGAAATCACACTTTTTGCCTAAGTTAAAAAATATAGAGTTTAGGGTCAACAATTGTAGATGAATTCCAATTTTATTTGCAATTTCACTAACCTGAGATGCACAATTGTAGAACCTCCGACCTGGATTTTTGGTGGTCCTTGATGTTCTTAGAATGGCTTCTTGACCACAAAAGCAATAAACCTGAGATCAATTGTTACTGGATGTTGTGGTCCGCGATGTGATTTCTTCCATGGTGGAAAATGACTTTTTATTGAAAACAAAACTAGATATATAAGTGTGTGTGTATATATATAGGAGGGTTTAGAAAGGAGTTGTTGTACACATGCGTGTTACTAGCGTTTTAGGATATTTATATATGTCTTTGTACAGTAGCGTGTTGCAAGCGTAATAGACTCTTTTGAACACATATATAACATATTTTAAGCTAATTGATTACACGCATTTTTAACAAAGAAAGATGAGAACCATTAATCCATATTACCATTCATTAAAAGATGCATCACAAAAAGTACCATTAATTACAATACATCACAAAAAAACCAAGACCAACAAAGCTAACATCACCATCACTCCGCCTTGTCCACAGTCTCCGCCCCCATCTCCTTTAAACTCATGTTGGTTGACACCATAGTTATGGTGTTAACCAGGGTCTCACACACTGAGTCGTAGCATTCAGACTGTTGTTTCTGATAATCAGCAACAATTTCTCGAAACTCATTGTCGTCTTCAAACAACATGATTTAACAGGAGTCCAAGGTCTTTGTTTTTTCGAATGCTAGTCTAGCCCTAATCGCTTCGACTGTCTTCAACAAAGTTTCGTCTTTCTCTTTCTCAAGATTCATCTTTGCTTTCACCAAGATTTTCACGGTTTTGTCAGAAGAATACATTTTTATTATCTTTCTGAAACTGTTAGTGTGATTGAGTAACCAGTAAGTTAGTAAGTTCGATTTGTAGTAAGATATAGTAAGATATAGCTTAACTTTAATGTAGGCTATCATTACCATAATATTTTTCTCGGCATTTTTGACAGGTGAGTATAATTGTGATCAATTAATTCTGACAGGTGATATAAATGCAAGTAATCTCTAGATTAAACAAAAACACATGAGACAAGTTTTTGCGTTTCCCAAGCGTGGGACACCCTTTTGTTTTTTTATTACAGAGTTACTATTCGTCCGGTTGCGTTTCTCAAGCGTGGGACACCCTTTTGTTTTTTCTGTGAGCCTTTTGGTTATATATACCTAAACCACATTTGTGAAACTCATATACCTACATAATTTTAACTTATTTTTTTTAGTTAATAATGGATTGCTCGTCGTCATCATCATCATCATCCAGATCCTACAAGGCTGCCCTCAGAAGGCATATTGAGGCTCAAATCGAGATAGATAAAGCTTGTCAGGAAACTCTTACTGAAGAATTTGTGAAGACTAGCAACAGCTTGAATGCCAGGGATGTCATTGCAAAAGTTCTTACTCGAATGCCCTCTAGTACTATCCGAGATCTTTCTGTTTTGTTTATGGTTGATGTAGGACAGAGAGAGCTTGACGAGTTAAAACTTTTGGGCAAGGCAATTCTTGAACTAAATTGCTCAATGGAATTGAAGTTGAAGTTTCTTATGTCACTCAGAGATTAGTATGTGATGGTGTTTCATGAGTGTTTATGGTGTAGTGATGGTGTGTTTTTATGTGTGTCACCCAGAGATTAGTAGTAATAAAATTTGTATGGTTGTGATTGTGTGTTTATATGTGTGTTTTGGTAATAATAAAATTTTTATGTTTGTGTTAAAACATTGATTCAACATGTAACTATTATCTTAAAGTGCATTACAAACTGATAACAGAAGACTAGAGATCTCCATAACAAGTATCTTAAAGTACATGGCAGTCAGTTTTGAAATCATTCAAATTTTTTGTTGCCTTTTCTTAAGTTTAGCAATCAACTCTTCTCCTGTTAAACGAGTGTCGTCATTTTCATGGAATAGCAGTGCTTTCTTGATAAGAGTATTTCTGTGTTGGTTTATATCCGAGAGGAGGATTTTGCACAAATACTTTGACCTCAACCATTTTAGTTGTCTTTGTTGTTTATGGCCTTCCTTTTTGAAATTACACCCTCATGGTCTCTTCCCATCATATGTCTCCATGTGTCTCATAGCAAAAATACCCCAATCTATTCCATTATTTCTTGTTCTCCGTGTCATCTTCAATCTATTGATTGTTGCTATTTGGATTTGCTAAGTAATGGGGTGTTTGATTGTTTTAAGATACATGCAAAAGATGTTTCTCTAAACAAAATAGAAAGCAATTTAAGTATTTTGAAAAATTTTTATAACAGGTATGTATGTTTCTTGGGTTAAAGGTATACATGTTTACCAGTATATAAGGAGTCTTTCGGTATCTTTGCACACAAAATTCTCTCTAATTGCTTTTGATTTGTCTTCTAAGCTTTTAAACTTTGCATCAGCTTGTATTTCTTAATTTGCACTGTTGTCAAGTAATTATATCACTCCTGTTTGAAGATTGAAGGTAACCACAAATAAATGATCGCGTTGTAGAATTGGCACGAGCACTATAGCAACCTCCTGGAGTGATAGAATTCCACTCCAGTCTTTCTTTGTCTGTGTAACCCCTTGACTCAGCATAATGGCCACTTGTCTGTATAATAATTAAAATGCTGATGATTAAAGCGTTTATTGTGCGTTTTCTAATAGTACAAACAAAATAGATTAATTTGTACCAGCACAGTGCTTGAAGCAAAGAATCTGAACGGTGATGTTGCAGATTTTTTTCTTTTCTTCATAGTACATTACTTCACTGAATGCATCCATTGCATTGGTGGCTATATAAATGCCAGGACAGAAGCTTTCAAAGACCACCTTGAACGAGTCTGTGTGAGTGGACTTGTAGACCTCCTCCCAAATATCTTCAAGACAAAAAAATATATACTGTTAAATTATTTCTTCATCTACTGTGACACTAGCGGATACGTCAACCTCTCTCAGAAGATATGGAGAGTTCAGTGTAATGAGGCTATCACTTGTTGACAATCCGGTGTCAACTGTTAAACATAAAACAACTCATATTAAATTTGACTGAAAATAATTGTAACTATAATTAAATACCTTCAACCCCTTTTGGTTTTTATTTATAATTAAATACCTTCTTTTGCCCACGCAACCACTGTATTAACAACTTCATCAATATCTGCGCACGAGACATTGTTTTCTTGACCTGCATCACCTGCATCATTTTTTACGACAGCCAAAGATGTAATATGTTCAACTGTGATTATAATTACGCTGGTATATAATTAAGCTGGTACATATATGATATACCTTTTTGAGCAGCCACTGGACCACCAACACCAACATCTGAATCAACTGCATCACACAGATGTAATAAGTTTAAAATATCAGCATAAGTGTTTTAAGAGCGTTTTAATTATACTAATAATTAATTTAGCCCAAATACCTTTTAGAGCAGCCACTGAACCACCAACACAACATCTGAATCTTGTGTTTTAGGGACCACATTATTAGTGCATCTGTTTTCCCATTCACAACATCTAGCAAAGATATTCTCATTTGATGGATGTCTATCCTTTCCTTGACGGACCAACTCGTTGATCTCGGAGCAAATTTTATCAAATTTCTTCAACTTGTTATCCATTGCCTTATTCCAAGACTGTAAAAAGAAAATATAGTTATTGTTAATTCAAAATATTTTCAATTTATCCCAGCCAGTTGTAATGGAGTTAAATAATAGTCAACAAGCACGATAGGCATTTGCAAACTTAAAGGTAAATAATCGCTTACATAATCATCCAAATCTTGTTCAGCTGTTTGGTCGACATTATCTGTTTCAGATGCACTTTGACCATATGTTTTTTAATTACATATAATGTTGTATTATATAAAATGCATGTAGATATAAGAGATATGAGAGTTTTTTTAGAAGAAAATTACAAGTTTAATACCATGTTCTTGTTTCTCCTCAGCTGTAGTGTTTTCTTCAACTCCAGGCTTACCGGCAGCACTAACCGTCACAGCAGCAGCAGCCGCAGCAGTCTCATCAAGTCTCTTCCCGGCAGCACTAACTGTCACAGCAGCAGTATCAGCAACAGCAGCATCAGCAGTCTCATCAAGTCCTTTCCCGGCAGCACTAACGGTCACAACAGTAGGAGCAGCAGCAGCCGCATCAATCCCTTTCCCGTCAACACTAAACGTCACAGCAACAATCTCAGTAGCATCTTCTTCTAAGGGAGGACCCTTATTCTCCAAGTATTTTTCCATCTTATTAAGAGTAGTTGTTATTATGTAGTTGATTGCAGGCGTTGTGACGGGAGTCCCAAATGGACCATATTTTTTCTAGTATTCATGCGTGTAAAGCATCACAAGAAAGTTTATCGGACCGTTGTATTATATTGAGCGTTGATACCTCTCCATTCTTCCTTTGTCATTTTCAAGTTTTCAATAACATAGTGCACCAGTCCATATTTGGAATATCCGAGGTATTATCAATTGCGGAGATGAAACGTTGATTGACTGTTGTTGATTTTGTCACAAATCCTACACAGGTGTTGAACAACACAAGGAAATTAATCTTAAACAGTTCACCAACTCCTTGATCCGTGGCCAGTTTTTCTTTCACATGATTTATACTTATTCTTGAATTTGTCGGTAATTGATTTTTGAACAAATCTGTTGTAACATCTTCCCCTAATCTTGGTCTACTCTTGTCTAAAACAGGAATCTTATCCATTAGTATCCCCAACACTTCATGTACTTTTTGTGGTGTTATCTTAATAACACCGCTCCCAATGTTCAATTCATTTAAACTGTTATTATAGTTCAGGAGCAACCAATATGCCAAAGTTGTTGGAGTTTGGGTTACTTGAAGTCTTAACATTGACCCGAAACTCATTTCTTCTACACAAGTTTTTTGGGCAATGGTCATTGCCTTCACTGTATCAAAAATATTAATAGGTGCACGCCTATTCTTCAATTTTTTGTCTACAAATTCAACAAAAGGTTTTCCCCTCTCGGCTGGCTTCTTTTCTTTAATGGCTCTCTTTTTCGGACGCTGAAAGTCCGGGCCAGAGGTGATGTTTTCCACCTGTTTCCGATTTGACAACAACCTGTCAATTTTTATGTCAAGGTCTGAATCAGAGTCTGCTTCCACAACATGTTTTGTTTTCCCCACCGGAGCAACTTTTTTAGTCTTCCTTTTATCAGTCTTGTTTTTTTCAACAACTGAATCACATACATACAATAAAACACGGGGGTAGGGGATAACAACACGAATCACAAGGAAACAGAAAACTCTTATCAAACATCACAATGATAAATTCTCATACCAAATCCATAACACGCTAATCATACACTTATAACATGCTTTAATATTACACATAGATTTAAAAAAAACAAAGATATGTATTACAACAACAACACGCTTATCAAACGCTTTAATAAACACGTAGATTCAAACAAATGCTTACATTTTAAGATTAAGTAAACCTAAAACGCTAAAAAAATCATAAATTAACACTTGTTCCATCTTTATTCTGAGACCTATCATGCTTTTGCTTCGTCCTTGGTTCCGTTCCAGAAGTAGATGAGTTAGGGTTCTTCATTTTGGTTATGTTCCAGAATAATTAAACCACTCGGGCTTGTGCTTGTGCTTGATCTTGTGCTTCACAGTAGAAACGAATCGTCAACGGTTTTTAGGAATATTGACTTACGAGGTTGAATTTTGAGAATAATTATCGACGGTTAATCGTACGGTTTGTATTGAATAGTAGCAAAATATATATATATATATATATATATATATATATATATAATATTAGATGGTGGTGGACGGTGGTGGAGGTGTGGTGGTTCGTGGTGGTAGATGTGTGGTAGTGGGTGGTGGTGGTGGATGGGTATAAATAAATATATATATATATATATATTTATATATAATATTGGTGGGTGGTGGTGGTGTGGTGGGTGGTTATGGTAGGTGGTGGTGGAGTGTGGCTAGTGGTGGGTGCTGGAGGTCGTTGTGGCAAATGTGGGCGGTGGATGGTGGTAGTAGGTGGTGTGTAGTATGATTGCGGATATGTAATACATGAGACGATGACGGTGCTATCCCGTATGATGACCATGATGACTGGCCCAATTATGACGAGACGATGCTAATATAACAACCTGGGTTGTTGGTGGTTATCATATTGATGCTGCTAACCTATATGGTACGGTTTGCTTACTCCAACCCATACGATGGCGACTGTAGCTCGTTCGACGAGCATTACGTCAATGATGATGATCACACATATATATGATGATGACCAATTATATGTACCTATATGACAATACGCCACACAGGCGCACACACACACACACACACACACACACATATATATATATATGTATGTTGAAGATGATGGTGACACCGATGTTTAATGACATGTAACCCGTATGATCGACGACGACCATGATAATGTATACGATGGTCATACTGATGGTAGCATGTACGATTGATGATGTCGTTTGATGACGATAACAATTCATAAAGATGGTGCCGACAGTGATCGCTAATATTGGGCGTTTTGTTTACGATAACCCATACGATGCTGACTACATACCGTACATGGCAATCGGATGATGATGATGATGCTGATGATGATGATGATGTGTGACGATGATGACGACACTGATAGTGAGATATATGTTACCTGTATGATCAACGCCGACTACTATGGCCTATACAATGACCACGTTGATTACCCGCACGACTGATGATGATGCCGTTTCATGGTGACGGTGATCGATGATTATGATGATGATAACCACTATAATACATGATAACCATGATAACTTTATGATGTTGATCATCATCATAACACATATGGTGATGATGATAACCTAGAAGATGATAATGATACAAAACTACATATGATAATGATAACACTAGAATGTTATGAGCTTCTCTATTACGAAGTTGTAAATCTTATCCAGAAAATCTTACTAATGGTTAAGATAATACTTCAATAATGGAAAAAATTTTAATTTTATTTAAAAATATGATTTATTAAACGAACTCAACTTTTAACCTGGTAGATATCGACAACGATTCCATGAGTAGGATGGTATGTTAATGTTATCTGGTTAATTTTTTTTATGAAACATTTTACAGTTTTGCAACATATACATTTTAAGAACATTTTTTGTGTTACTTATAGCTCATTCCTAAAGTTGTTCAACCAATGTTTGTTGACATGAAATCGAATACCGGCTGTTGTTTGATTTATGATCAAAGTGGTAGAACGTTTTCTGTTGTTATAATCAAAGTACTTAAAGACTTTTATTTTGGAACCGATTGGACTGAATTAATCAGAGAATGTTGTATAGAAGCTGGAACATATGTTGTTTTTGAGCTTAAATCAATATCTATGTTGAATATGTTTACTTTTAAAAGAAACTTAAATGATCAATCCGGTACTATAATATGCATTCCAGTCAGAAACCGACACGTCCATTACTTAGGAAGTTTTAATTTCTGTTTTTAATTATTGTTTCTAAATTCAAATGTCTTTTAATTAACATGTTTAATAGGATTTCCCTGAGCGGTACGTGATTCAAGAATTTGGTGACAATTACATGAATTTGATTTTCGAGCTTATTGCTCCAGATAGATATATGTTTAAAGTTTCATGCCTTTGGGATGGAATGGGTTGTAGGCTAGAGGATGGATGGATTGAGGTTTTTAAACAAACCAACTTGAAAGGTGGTTCGTTTGTTGTGTTTGAAATCATATCAAATAAGAAATTTCATATTAATGTCTTTCATGAAGATGGCATAGAATTTATCCTTCCAGGTCCAAATCAGCTGTTTCTCAACTACCAATTAAGCAATCAAGGTAGTTCCTCCCAAAACCCAATTCATTTTGATGAGAAAAATGATGACTCTAAAATCGTTTTCCACATGAACGTCACCAAGAAATTGGTAAATTGAATTTTTAAATTTCTTTTTTATTTACAAGTATATTTGAAATTTGCTTTTCACAGCGTCTTCCGGGTCAAATTGCTACCAAGATTGATGTCTATGATGGAATGCTAATCACTTTGGTCAATCCCGAAGGTCATAAAAAAAATGAAACTCCATGGTGAAGTGTCGAAGCTGAAATTCAGATATTATTTACAAAAGTGGAAATTTTTCAAGGAGGAAAATGAATTACAGATTGGTGATAAGTGCAGATTTGAATATGACTTCAATGAAGGTACTTTGTTAGTTTCAAAAGTTGATTAGTGATTTGTTGATGTTTGGAACATTTGGGAAGTATTTGGTGAATTTTGGAACATTTGTAATTTGGTCACTCTGGGTAATATTTGTATAATTGTATTGATACACTTTTTAGTTTATTGTGTTGAGTGTTGGTTGGTTAGCTTTAAAATGCTTTACTTTTATAGTTTCTTGTATCATATATTTTGTTATTCACTCTTATTTTGTGTCATGGAATGTATTGTAATGGTGCCTTTTGTATGAAAACTTTTAATGAATGGTAATTATCGAGTATCTTAAAACAAATCGAAAAAACTAAAAAACTTGGTTAAATCTAAAAATAAAACAAAAAACACTTTGTTAAAAAACACTATTACGCTTGTAACACGATAATGTATATAAACATATATAAATATCCTAATACACAAGTAACACGCTTATCTAACCATCTTCTGTCAAAGTGTCTATTTTCAGCCACAGGTTCTCTGCCATAAAAACTATGCCAATAATAATATTGGTTCTTAATTAAAAGGGAGGCAAAACTCAAAAAGCTCCAAAATATTGGCTCCAAATATTCAAAAACTCCAAATTACATTTAACACTCCAAAAATCAAATTACACTCCAAATTATTAAAAATTTTCCACTCTACAAATCAGCACAACAGTGATTTATACTCCAAATTACAATCCAAATTATTAAAAAACAATCGACGATGAAGCTTATAGATGAAAGAATCGAAGAAGAACATGTTTTATACTCCGATGAGGAAGCCAACGACGACGACGATGCTCAATCAGACGACACTGAAGGCTACTCCAGCGAGGAAGCCAACGACGACGACGGTCAAGCAGACGATGCAATAGCGACGATGGCTATCGAACCCTTCAACAGTTTTGCTACTACTCAAAAACCTACAAGGGGGTTGACGAGGTTACCTAAGCTACGTACCGATTATGCAAACTCTGGAGGTGTCAGACTGGTAGTGGAGTTTGATAATCTGGGTAGGTTCACTGGCCAAAACAGATCAAAGTTTGCAAGTTTTTTAGGGGATGTTGTAAGGGAAATAGTTGGCTTGAGACATTTAAGTTGGAGGGAGGTCACAAAGGAGCATAGAGATAAACTGTGGGAACAAATAACGGTTATTCTTAATTTTTATTTGTGCATTTTATATTTTGAGAAGTAATTTACCTTTATTTTATTATATTATGCAGAAATATTTTGAGATTGAGACGTCTCACAGGCCTTCTATGATGAATCGGCTCGGACACCTTCTTCTGAATTTCAGAAGAAAAATGTATGCAAAATACATTATGCCGAACTTCGGTAAACCTCTGAAGCTGAAGGCGATACCCAAGGGACACAGGACGATGATCAGGCAAGAAGACTGGGATCGCTTCGTTGATTACACACAATCAGAGCAGTTTCAGGTATAAATCCTCTACTCTGCAAACGTAGATTGATCGACTATATATGGTTTATGTTTTTTGTTTAAATATAATGAAATGATTATAATGTGTGGTTGAAGAAAAAATCGGCTTCATCAAAGGGAGCTCGAGCAAAGAATGTTTTGATCATCACATGGGACGAGGGGGTTATACCTACCTTTGAGAGAAACTGGTAATCACCGTCAGCTGCTTTTGCTCTAGTTCAATGATTTGTTGGTTATGTGTCTAACGCATGACCGTCAGCTGCTTTCTCTTGAATATTTTACAAGGTCAAAAAGAAGGAAATTGAACCGGATGAGATCCCCGGCCGTGCATTAATGTGGATGAAAGGAAGGGAGGACAAAGATGGTGCATACAAGAATGCTGTTGTCGAAGGCGTGGGAGCCAAATTAGTATGTTTTAGTATTAAACTTTTTAAATCATGTTAAAGTCAATTCATTGCCTTATATTGGTGTCAAAAAAACTTGAGTTTGTATAACTTGTCTCAACACTTGATGTGGATACATAAGCGTGTTACTAGCGTATTTGAATATTTATATATGTTTTTGTACATAAGCGTGTTACAAGTGTATTAGAATATTTGTTTTCTTACAGGTTCAGCATGAGGAGCAGATCGCCTCCGGAGCCCTGGCACTTGAACCGTGCACAGATGCCGTTAACTTAATGCTTGGCAAAGAGAAAGGTGGATTTTTAACAGGGATTGGGTATGGATTGACAATAGGTAAATATTGGGGTGTGAGTCGGGTAAAAGGCTCGTTTAAGCAACGGATTGCCCAACTTAAGTATGAGGCGGTGCAGAGAGATGAAGTGGTGAACAGGTTGACGACTCTACTTGAATCCATGAATGCTATGCTAGCAAGCCGTGAGAAGGAACAGTTAGCATTTGAGGCCAGGTTCAGACATCTCGAAGGATTGTTGCCGCAAATTTCGGCAAGTCAAGTAAGTGACGTATGCTACATATTAATTAATGCATTCAACATACATAATTGGCACTGTTTTTGTCACAATTCGTAGGTAAATCCTATTCCCAACCAGGTTGGTTCTAACCAAAGCACTAGCGCTGTGGCGCAAAATAAAATGCAAGCACCAGTAAGTATCTGACAGTTTCTTTGTTTATTACAACTTTCCATGTGATTTTTCATTTTCCATAACATAATAAATTGATTTGTAGGCCACTTCTGTGGGAAACATCTTAACCACAGGTGAGGCTGTGCAACAAGAATCCGCTTCTCAGGTAAGCATTTGACAGTTTGATTGATTTGCTTTAATAATTAACTTTCCACGTGAGTGTGCTGATTTTACGTAAGTTAATTGTAGGCCAAGTCTGCGGATAAAATAGTTGTCGAAACGGTAGCCGCTCCCCATATCGCGACATCAGTAAATATTTGACAATTTCAGTACTTGTTATAATTTGTTTCCAATGTGAGTGTGCTCATTTTCTATTACCGAATTGCAGGCCAAGTCTGTGGAAAAAAGTGTTGACCAAACGGTAGTCGATCCCCATGGCGCGACATCAGTAAGTATTTGGCAATTTCAGTTTTTATATTTTATAACCTAATAAGTCTAACAATTCAATTTCTTTTATATTACCAATGAAGCCTATAGAGAACAGTGTTGACCAAGCATCAACACAACTACACCACACTCCGGATAGTAACGGCTCGAAAAAACCATCAGTAAGTATTTGGCAATTTCAGTTTTTCCTTTAATTGTTGATTGATTCATTGAATGGTTTTTAGGTAAAACGGAGAAGCCGCAAAAGAAAAGTTGATGTATCTATGGATGAAGCTTCCCTACCTGCTGACATAAAGGTATGTACTGCGCGAAACATTGTTAATTTCCCACCAACATGGTTATGTACTTATATATTGACTTCAACTAAGCCATCTTAATTTCACATGCTTGATTATAGGTGTATGAGTGTCGTTTATTTGTGCATGACAATCGTAACAAGGTGGCAAATGGTAAAGTTCATTGGTCACCGGTTCCACAACTGTTTCATGGAAAAGCAATCCCGGAGGGTTTCTATAAAGTTAGTATTGATGGAGCCATAAAGGAACAAGCAATTATTCCATGTGAGGCAGGTGAAATTGCGACTGTTGGCGACGCAATTGGTACTTTTGTTGCTTGGCCAGAACACCTAATCTTATGTGACCAGGAGGTTTGTTCCCTTTTAACTTAACCGAACAAATATCTATGTTCATTTTCATTTAGTTTAAAAATGAACACTTGTGTTCGTTTATGTTCGTTCGTTTATAATCTAAACTAACGTAATTGAACAAAGATAAACGAATATAAACGAACTTCCAGCCGAAAGGTTCACGAACAGTTAAATGAACGTTCAGTTCGTCTGCAGGCCTACTATTTTGTTCTATTCAATTACAAAATACGACATTAATTATACATATTTGTTTTTCATATTCTGTTGTTCCAGCTACCACCACTCCCATCCTCAAAAGAACCAGACAGAGCTGGCAAGAAGGCAAAGGCAAAGTACACAACGATAGACCGGGTGACCAAACATAAGACAAGCAGCAGTGCCAAGAAAACCGACGCCTTAGCTAGTATATAGGTAGTTGTTATTTTTGTATTTTGTAAAATATTTTGCATATACATTTACTTAAGTGAATATTATTGTTATTATAATTTGTTTCTAATTTTGTTTTGTCATGCTTGCTTATAATAGTTGTTTTATATTACTGCACAAAAATAAAAATTATATATTGCCTAATTACACACAATTTGGCCACATAGAACACATTAAATAGGTGTGGCCAAAAGTAAGACAATAGCCACACCTGAAATTACAAAAATTAGAGTCTATAAATGACCATTAGCCACAACATAAACATTTTTATGTGACGAAAAGTATGATAATAGCCACACTTTATATTACAAAAGCATTATGTGTGACAAATAGTAAGACAATGGCCACACCACAAACTACAAAAGAGTGTTTGAGTGGCAACTTCACATTTTTAGCCACATTGACAACAACCTCCAGTGTCTATATGATATTATTAGCCACACAGTACCTCACTATGTGTGACGAAAAGTTTGACAATAGCCACACTTTAAATTACGAAAAGCATTATGTGTGACAAACGATAAGACAATGGCCACACCACAAACTACAAAAGTGTTTTTGACTAGCAAGTTCACATTTTTAGCCACATTCACAATAACCTCCAGTGTCGATAAGATATGATTAGCCACACAGTACCTCACTATGTTTGACGAAAAGTTTGACAATAGCCACACTTTAAATTAGGAAAAACATTATTTGTGACAAACGTTAAGACAATGGCCACACTATAATCTACAAATAAGTGTTTGAGTGGCAAGTAAACATATTTAGCCACTTTTAATGTAATATCCAGTGTCTATATCATATAATTAGCCACTTTATTATTAAATTTAAGTGGCCATTTCTTTGCTATATCCACACGGTATAGGTCACAATGCAAGCTTAACACAACCCTGTTGGCCACAATAATATAAAATTAATGTGGCTGAAACATGAATTCATGTGGCTATATACGTACAATGGTCACTCATAGTAAATTATCATGTGGTCATTTTCTACCGTTTAGCCACACTTATTGGTGAGGCTTCTTGATGGCCAGCAACTAATGCCTGTACTATTTAGCCACACTTATTACAACATAAGGCCACTAAAACTGTGTGTGGTCATATCATACCCACGGTGTCGCGACCTTTGGCCACATATGACCTGAACCAAATGTGTGTGGCTAAAGGCCTACGGCCACACCTTTTTCGTGTGGCCGAAGGTCAATTTTCACGTAGTGATCCAGTCTTCTTGTTCTTGTTGATGAGGGTAAAGGTGGAATTGAAATATCAACTTGACGTTTATGTCTTCTTTCTCTCCAAATCTTTCAAATTTGGAAAGAAAGATCTATAGGTTAAAACTCTCCCACTTTCCTTTCTTTTCTCATCCTTTATCTCCACACAAAAACTCTGGAACACCAAATCTTCCCTAATTCCTTCCAAACCCTTTCTTTTCCTCCCTTTAATGAATCTATGGAACACAGCCTAAAAGAAATACAAGCATTATTGTTAGCAAACGTGAGTTATTATTCAAAGAGGTTTAATTGCAAAACAGGTACGAAGACACTAGAACATGTTCTCAATGGAACATTTTCGTGATGACAAAATGGTGTACTCCTGTGAAGTGGCCAGTTGTGAGAATGTGGGTGGGAGCAAATTCTACGAAGTGTAGGTAGTGGTATTTTATAAGTAGAGTAGCGGTGTGTGTGTTCGTTGATCAATAAAATTAAGGAAAAAAAAAGAACTAGAACATGATGCATGGCTAGGGACAATGGGTATGCTCGTCCGCGTCATAGTTACGCTCTTAGTTAAATTGTTACAAAAACATAACTATTTACGCACATAACAAATACAACATACAAATATTAAAGCAACTTATATAAATAATTACTAGCCTATGTTTATAATCAAGCAAATCTATGTCTATGACTATACATCTTATCACACTACATCGTTTATCTATGCATCTTATCACACAACATCGACATTTAAATTTTTTTTTATTTTTCAAAATTTATTTAAGCAATATTGTTAAGACTATTCTTCCGTGTTTGGCCATGGCTTTAAAAAAGAAAAAAAAAATTATTTAAATTCAAGAAAAGACTTGAAAAGGTTGAAATTGGGTTTGGCTTCGTGCCTTCATGTATTATTGAGTCTAAAGGTGCACAAATCATGTAATTTTAAAAATGGGAATCGGATATGGCCAAAAAAAGTCAAAACCGGATCGGGTAAGAACCGGTTTTAGGTATAGTCAGGTATTTGACCGGGTTTAATACGGGGTTTTTTTCGGGTTTCGGGTAGAGTTGGGTCGGGTTTTGACCGGGTATTGGTGGAACCGGTTCCAGAGGGTACTAGGGATGAGATCGGGACCGTCCCCGTACATGTACCCGAAAGTATCTGTACCTATTATCTGTAAATCTTGGTACCCATGCCCGTACCCGAATTATATGGTACAGGAACTTTGGGTACGGTACTCGCTATGGTACCTCTTTGTTTTTTTTTTAAATCTCCATAACAATAAATTATCTATAATACCAAAGCCGTAATACCGCAACCAAAACATAATACCAAAACTAAAAAGAAAACAAATAAGCTATAATATAAAATCCATTACCTTTTCATGTTCTTAGTTTATGTAACATTCGTTATTTTTCAAATCCGAAACCCGACCCGTTTATTTTTTTTCTTTTGGCCTCATTTATTATTCGAACGGTCGTTACTAAATAAATTCCCGCCCTCGTTAAAGGATATATATTTCGTTTCTTTATTTATTAATAATAACTATGAACAATATGCTATAATACCCCCCCCCCCCCTAATTAACTTATTACCACTTTTGAATCCACACTAATAGACCAGGGACTAAACTAGAAAATTACCCAAAACCCTTCTCTCCTTCCCCCTTTCCCGTCATCGGCGTCGAACCCCCCTTGTTTTCTTGACCCGTAATACACGCAGAAAATTAGGGAATTTACATCGCCAAATCAGTAATTAACTAGAAACGTGTTTACATGTTCGTTTAATCTTGGAAACTGACAGCCTTGTATACCAATTTCACTCATCATGAACCGCGACCTAAACTCGTCCCTAATCCCTATATATACTCGTCTAAAATTCAATTAAACTCGCACTCACACTCCTCAGACCCTTACGAATCATAACCCTAAACTAATTGCAACCTAGGAGCCATGTAATATCGACATCTGAACCCATTCGTGGCCGATAACCCTAACTCGTCGTTATCCTTCAATTCGTACTCGTTTAAGGTAATTGCTATATTGGTTGTGATCGGTTTTTGTTGAGTATTAAAACTCCTCTGTTAGTTTGAATCAACAGAGGATGTATGCTCGTCAATTTGGGGCTTTATCGATTTAGGTTTCTAAAGGGTTGGGGACTAATCTGGTGTTCTGATTATTTATCATTTGTTTCATTCTTTTAATAAGTTAACACACCAGCCCAGTTGGCTGGTGTGTGTTGTGTTAAATCATTGAGCCGCCCAGGGACCCGGGTTCGAGCCCTGGGGTGCTCAGTTTTGTGTTTTTAATTTTATTTTATTTGTTTTTGTTTTAAAAATTTATTCCTTTAATAATATTTTGTAAATCAATACCATTTCTCACTCGGTTAACAAACCAAACCTCATTAAACCTTCAAAATAATTCTTGATTAATGTTATCCGTACATGTAAATATAAACATACAAGTTTTACTTATATTTATAAAATTTATGTTTTCTAGATTTAAAACCTAAATTTTTAAAAGAGAATTAAACTAAGAATAGTTTTATTCGTCTAAATGAGTCGACCATCAAAACAAGTTTGTTTGTTTAAATACATAATTATGTAATAAATATAGCAATTTTTTTAAAATAAAAAATCACCTGTGAGAATAATTAATCGTTACGCTTTATTCAACTTATACAAAATGTATATATAATATATGCAATTCTTTATAAATCCCAAATGCCTTGTAAACCCTTTTTATCGAATCTTGTTCTTGTTAGCATCCGAATATTTATTTTAGTTGTACCATGAAACTAGGATGTATCATCGGGACTCGTCGCGGAATCTAACTAACTAGTTTACTTTACCCAACTCCCCGTTATCATTTACTTTATCTCTAAGGTGAGTTTACATATCCCCCTTTTTCATCTTTTAAATTTTGGCGGTGACATGTATACTCTATTTAAATTACTCATTTTTATTTATTTATCTATTCATAACACAATTCAATATATGTTTATGTGTGATTATTGCATGCTCTATGAGAATGCTCTATGTGCTTAATTGTTTATTTTATGCCTGGTGATTGGTATCTCACCCTCATCTAGTATGATCATACACTTACCCAAGTACTTTGATTTCGTATCAATAGGAACGGGTCCACATCTATTTAGTTGTTTACATTTTTCGTGGGAATTGTGATGCTCAACATTAACTTATGAATTGTGGTTTTTATCTATATATGTATCTCAACTAAAACTTATGTATTCTCACCAACATTCGTGTTGACAAACTCTATTTTTATATATGCTACAGGTACAAGTAATTTACATTGATCAAGATTGAAGATATTAGTTTTTTTTGTTTTTTACCTTAGGATATTTATCCAAACAATAAATATGATGTAATTGTTTTGATTATTATAATTGTGTACTTGTTTTGATATTAATGAATTAAATAATTATTGTCACTTTAATTAGTGTCTTTTGAGCTACTGTTCAATCAATACGTTACGCCCCGGCATGTTCCACCGCCTTTGGTCGGGGTGTGACAGATTGGTATCAGAGCCGAAGGCTATAAGATAGGTGGTTAGATATAACGGCCTAGTAGCATGCTTAGGGTCCCTATACGTGATATGCCTTTACGTGTTTGCACCCTGAATTATATTATTGATTGTAGTAGCTTAAATACTATTTAATGATTTAATATTATTCTTGTACACAAAATCACACACTTAATCCGAGGCTATGCCTCACTCTCAAAATTGTTTTCAAAACTTTAGGAAGATTTTTTTTAAAAAAATGGGAAATTCCTTAAAAAATCCCGCCTTTTTACTCCCCTCTCCTTGAGGATGATTCGTGGGACGGATATGTAGTAACTGTAAGAGGGACGCACTTGTTTACCAAACCCTTGACACTAAGGCTTGCGAGCCTAAGGAAGTGCAATGCGCATAAATCTCAATCAACAGCGAGACCTGGTTGCCTTCCTAGAGTGTTCGGTAAGGGTGTGGAACTTATTAGGCCAAAGCATATCACACCAAACGTACCCAAATCTACTACCGTCATTGTATCAAATGTGGTCATGTGACGATCACACTCTTAAATCAACGATGAGATTTTTGTTTAAATTTTTGTATGAATATTTTTTCAAATTATCAATTTCATCAATACTCTAAGTTAAGGTTATTAAAATTTTTATTTTGTATTCTCATGAATTTTCACAAAACTCGAAATTTCACATAGTTATACAATTTTTCTCTTTACTAAAACATAATAATTTTTTTTCACGTGTCGTCATTGTAGCATGTCTTCTTCCCGCTTTATCAACCGTAACCGTCGCACCGGAAACTCTGGCCGCAGCATGTTGTCCCGCATTGCTAATGGCATCGTGAAAGCCTTCCCAACGATCATCTCTCAATTGCAACCTGTGAATATTTCTTCATCATCCACAACTCCGAACCCAATTGCTTACCCCCTCAAACAATTCAAGAGTGCCAACCCGCCCAAATACTTCAGTATCGACGGTGCTACCATTCTCCTCCAATTGTTCGAAGAAATGGAGAGCATATTCCTCCATTGTGAATGTCCTGAGGACAAGAAAACCACTTACGCCTCGAGCATGCTCAAGAAGAATGCCCTCAATTGGTGGAACGGTGAGAAGTGCACGCTAGGCGCTGAGGTTGCCATGGCCTTGCCATGGGATGACCTCAAGAAACTCATGCTCAAGAAGTTTTGCCCGAAACATGAGCTTCAAAAGTTGGAAGAGGAGTTTTGGAATTTGAAACAAGAAAGTGGAAATGACGCCATCTACAACGATCGTTTCCATGAACTGAGCCTTCTCATCCCTCACACGGTCGCTCCCCTTGAACGTTCAATCGACAAGTACATCTCAGGTTTGCCTATGTAAATCCAAGATTCTGTCCTAAGTCGGGACCCTCAAACCCTCCATGATGCCATCACCTTAGCCGGTACCCTCATCAAAAACCACGTTAAGGTCGGGACCTTGACACGGAAAAATTCCAAGAAACCTAATGATAAGTCTGCATCCGAGCCCACCAAAGAACCCAAGCCCGAATCTCCCAAACCCGAGTCTTCTAAGCCTGAATCCTTCAAGCACAAAAACTCTCCTCATTACCGCAACAATAAAAGAAAGTCCAATTCCCATAATTATGTCTTGGCCCAATCGCAAGCCCAACCCACCAAGAAGCCCTACACAGGACCCCACCCATTATGTGATACATGTAACTTTCACCATTCATCTAACCTCAAGTGTCGACAATGCACCCATTGCCATCGATTTGGTCACCTCTTTACCACATGTTGTGAACGCAACCAACTTTTAATGCAACCATTTACCTCACCTCTTAACCAACCCCAAACATTACCCTATGCTCAACCATTTACTCAATCATCCTCAACTATGAGAGCTTGCTAAAATTGTGGAGGCCCTAACCATTATCGCAATGCATGCCCAAGACTCGCACACATGAACCAACTTCAATCCTACCCAACCCAAACCGCTCAATATCAAGCTTACCAAGCCCAAGTAAATCAACTTCATCCAATCCAAGATCAACCCATCCAAGGAATTCAAGTCCAACCCATTCAACCAATTCAAGTCAACCAAACCCCGATCAACCAATCAACCTCAAGTGACCAAGCTACTCAAGGACAAGTCTGTTACATCAACGGTTCCCAAGTTTAAGCCTAACCCTTTATAAAGACATGCTACGCAAAAGACGTTTCTTTTATTTAGTTCTTTTCATTTAAATCTAATGTATTAACTTCATTAAAACTCAAGTTTTATTATATATGATAATTTTGGTTATTTTTAATGGTGTTCAATCACTCATTTATTCATATTTTGTCGTTTAGTGCACTATATATTTTTACACAATTTATTATCATGATTTAAGTGGTCTATGACCGGTTAATTACAGGGACTATGTGCACGGTGATGTGCATAGTTATCTAATAGTATCGTATTTGTATCATAAACTATCTATGACTGATTTCCTACAAACGTGTTGGGACTATGAACATGTATTGTACATAGTTATCTAGTAGGAGTCACGTGTACAAATTTTATTTCGATATTTTAATACATGGATACCCAAACTCTCCAAACTCACCACATTCTCACAATACTCTTACCTCATCTCGTCAATTTTATAATCTTGGTTTCAAACCTTATCTATTATTATATTTATAAGTCATGTGATTCGTTTGTTGTGTGAACCTATTTATTATTGCGTTAATTTTGTCGTCATCTCAAGTATTTTTTCTACATAGTATGTGTTAGTTATTTATATAATTTCAAAATTTTCCTCTATCTATTTATTTCATTCTGTTTGTATTACTCATGATGGTTAACTTTAACAATTTCGTCATTTTTTTAGAATTATTTTACTAGTTAATTATGTTCATCAATTTTCATTCAATTTTTTTTAGTTCATTGCTCTGGGTCAAATGATATCGATTTAAAAGGTTTTCTTTTACCCACATTTTCAAACCCGCACAAAGGGACGAACCATGTGCATCATGCGACGATCTAAATAATTATGAGTGCATGCATAATTATCGAAATCCTCGTATGGAACTCATAGTGAATACGGTTGTGTGTCATAACTCATAACCGAGGGTGATTTTGGGTAACAATACAAATGTCGATGTGATAAGGCATGGTGGATACGCCCCTGGTATATCTTATATCATATATAAATGTCCTTATCATGTCTTCCGTTTGTAGCATTATTTGGGTCACCTGAAGATCTATGTTATATATATATATATATATATATATATATATAAAGGATCTCTTGGCAATTACCTTCTTTCTTTATGTTATGTTTTTATTTAATTTCGGGACGAAATTTCCAAAAGTTGTGAAACCTGTAACATTCGTTACTTTTCAAATCCGAAAACCGACGCGTTTATTTTTTTTTCTTTTGGCCTCATTTATTATTCGAACGGTCGTTACTAAATAAATTTCCGCCCTCGTTAAAGGATATATATTTCGTTTATTTATTTATTAATAATAACTATGAACAATATGCTATAATACCCCCCCCCCCCAATTACTTATTACCACTTTTGAATCCACACCTATAGACCAGGGACTAAACTGCAAAATTACCCAAAACCTTTCTCTCCTTCCCCCTTTCCCGTCATCGCCGTTGAACCCCCTTGTTTCCTTGACCCGTAATACACGCCGAAAATTAGGGAATTTACATAGCCAAATAAGTAATTAACCAGAAACGCGTTTACATGTTCGTTTAATCTTGGAAACTGACAGCCTTGTATACCAATTTCGCTCATCACGAGCCGCGACCTATACTCGTCCCTAATCCCTATATATACTCGTCTAAAATTCAATTAAACTCGCACTCACACTCCTCAGACCATTACGAATCATAACCCTAAACCAATTGCAACCTTGGAGCCGTGTAATATCAATAGTGTCTTTTGAGTTATTGTCCAATCAATACGTTACGTCCCGGCATGTTCCGCCGCCTTTGGTCGGGGTGTGACAGTTTATTAGTTTATTGCTTCCTCTATTTCTATAGAAAAAAAAGAGAGAGAAAGTTAATACATGTTATTTAATTATATACACAATTACACATACATGAAATAAAAATATACGAATACACAATATATGAATATACACATATAAATTGAGAATGAACTTATTCAACTAATATATACTATGTATTGAAAATCCCGCTTGAAAGTTAAGTCATAAATGTTGGAAACCTAATAAAAGCCCTACATATTTTAAACGGGTACCAGTACCCGTAATACCCGTACCTGTAATCAGTAAATTTGCGTACCCATACCCGTACCCAATAGACACGTACAGGTACATGTACAGGTACAAGTACGGGTACGGGTACGAGTATATAGTAAAAAAAAGCTCAACCCTAGCGGGTACGGGTAGGTTCCGGTTCCGGGTACTGTTCCGGGGAGAAACCTAAATCCTAGTTCATACCCGTGGGTAGGGTGGGTCGGGCCCGGTTCCGGGTAGGAACTGCCGGGTCGGGTCCGGAACTATTTTTTTGTGCACCTCTAATTGAGTCGGTTACCTATCCTAGGTTTCGTTACAGCCCAATAGTAAGTATAACTTTTAGACCGACTTTTAGAGGCCCAAAATCTTTTGCATGCGTCATAAATAATACTCCTTTTGACCCATTCTTTAATCTTGAATGCAGAAAACACCCGGTAGCAGGCTCTCCGCACACATGCTTGAATCGTTTGATGTTGGCCTAATAGAGATTGCGCATGTTTCCACTATCATATAATCCGGCCCAATCAATTTTCATAATATATCAAAGAGACAGAGACTACTCTTGGGCTTATTTGTAGCTCAATGGTTTTTAATGCAATGCATACAGGCCCAATGCACTTTATAGAATCCCGAGCAATAGCAGCACCCTATTAGGCTTTGGTTAAACTTTTGACGGTTATTAGTTATCACCCATTATAAATAAAGACTTCCTGAAAGATAAGTGGAAGTGTTGCAAGATATGGTCTTGGATCAAGTCTTGATGACGAAGTGTGTAGAGGTGGGGTACCAAATCCCTTGTATAACCCTTATTACATGAGATGTTATATTGATTATGTTATTATTTGTTTACTAATCAAGCCCAATGGGCTGGGGGTTGTAGAGGTAACCCCTAACCGGGCTTGCTCCATAAATGTTAGGGTTTAGATGGTAGCCATGGAGTCCTTATATAAAGGATCTTCATATCTCATCTGAAAGGATCCTCTCTTGAACTCTTATGGCTTCCACCAATATTTTTGTGTCTTAGTAGTCACCTCCACTCCCCCGGTCTTTCCATGGCAGGTCTCGAGCAATCGGAAAAGAAGATCGAGGTGCGGGTTCGTTAGTGTCCAAAAACCGAAGAGAGCATCCAACCGACAAGACGAGGTGGGATTTCATGTTTCTTCATTGGCGCTATCCGTGGGACACGACAACGAACCGCAACTTGACTCTCTTTTTTGACTTCTAGATCTGTGTCTTGGAAGAAAAAGAGAGTGAAATAAATCTGAAAACCTATTCAGATTTTGATCTTTCAAAAATCCTACAAGATTCGGACGATAAGCCACCTGATCTATGATGATTTTAACTAGATCTGACTACGATGTCCAGATCTACTTTATTTTGGAGGCCAAAAATTTTCACGGTGCGAGATCTGCATTTTTTCCGATAATATAACCGAGATCCGGTTCAGAAATATTTACATATGAGTTCATCTAGCAAAAATCGAAGCTTTCAGATTTGCTCTGTTTTCCAACAAAAAAAAAGTAAAAAGGGTGGTTCATGTTTCCTGTATAACTGTGCAACAAGACATAACTTTGTCTTGCAAGAGGAGACATTAACATGACAGGTGGGTCCAGCTTCCAACTCTCTTGTCATATCATCATAGAGTTTCTATTGCAAACCTATAACCGGAAAAACGTAGCGGGCAATAAGACTCCGTGTGGCCTCCGACTCCCGCAAGCTACACGCAAGTTCAGGCGGTTCAGCTCCGCCGACGAGGACCGTTGGCACATTCCGACGAGTCACACTCCGCTTTCATGCATGTGCGGTCGGAGAACATCAATACCCATCACCATGCATGCGCGGCACCATAATAAGTGAACACCCAGCCACCATAATCAACATCGCGACACATGCAAGCGCCCCACCGCGAAATTGTTTGACAATGATATTATAGGGAATGATTTTTGTTTTTCACTTATTTCATTGAATTGTGTTTTACAAAGAGAAAAGGGCCTTTATAAATAGGCTTTTACAAGATAATAAAAAAAGGAAAGCAATATTGAAAAACAGGAAAACAATAAAGTTGATGGCTAGAATTCCGGATTGTGAGTTGTCAATACTAGACAAATATGGAGATGATTTCAAACTGATCCATAATTTTCTCTAAAAGATTATTTTCTTTCTAACACTACTCCTTAAGTTAAATAGTGAGATCACCAAAATTCAACTTGGCCAAACAATTTCCAAAGATTCTCCCATTCGTGGCTTTTGTTAGAATATCGGCGAGTTAGTCTTCATGTTGGTTTTAGTCTATTTTGGGTTTTTGATTTGAGCTACCGTTTCCTTGACATGGCAGCCTAGCTTTGGTTTGGAGACACCTTCATTAGACATGGTGCCTTGGTTTTGGTTCTCTCTCGCAAGCTAAGTGCGTTTTTTTAAACTTAAGAACCTCGAAACGGTTTTGTCCTCATCTTGTTGTTCACACCCTTTTTTTAGGAGCACTTTCCATCCTGATATCCAGACTTAGATGTGCCTTCACTTTGAGCCCTAATCATTCCTTCAAAAACATTACTTCCACCACCCTTCTCGTCACTGTCGTTGCTAATGGTCTTGTTGTTGCCTATGCATATGGTCGTGGCAACCTTCCCCTCTTGATTAGGGTTTTTAGTGTTGTGATTTCCACCCCACCAGTCAGGGAATCCCACGATTCTGAAGCACTACCCTTTGGTATGTTTCATCATGCCACAATGGGTGCATTTAAGGTGCATTTTATCTTCTTTGAGTAGTGGTCAGCGTTGTCCTTTTGATAGGAGACCTGCTCCCACACCCTGTTGTGACCGTCCATCATTTGGGACCGTTCCAATAATATTCTAATGGGCTGTTTCTTTTCGTACAACGGCGTATGCACTTTCCACCGAAGGTAATGGGTCCCACCCTAGTATTTTTCGTTTAATTGAGTCATATTGACGATTAATAGCATTGAGAAATTGGAACATTTTTTACTCTGATTGGATTTTGTTGTAAGTGGCGATATCCACGACACATGTCATTGGATTCGGATCTCTGCGATCAATTTCTCCCAAGATTCCTTGAAGTATGATCCAAAAAACTTCTAGAGGTACGCCATTTTGTTTGATTTCATTTGCCATGACAAGAAGGTCAAATGTTTGCAATTTGTCCTTGTCATTGCTATAGGTAACTACTAGAGCATCCCACAATGCTTTCATTGTAGGGAACTAGGTGAGATTGCTTGCCAGCGCTGGTTCAATATTCTGAATGAGCCATGAGAACACAATTAAATCGTTTTGTTCCCACTGTTCATATTTGTAGTCCCTTTTCGCCGGTGGATCTGTTGCTAAATGGTTCAACAGATTTTTTGAATTTCCCCCGATTGCCACTTGAATCATTCTAGCCCATAGGGCATAGTTTTGGCAATTTAGTTTGAGATTAATGGAGAGATTGTCGGATTCTTTTGTGTTTTAGTTTTGGATAGGGGGTATGTTTCTGAGGAGATTGGCGTGTTGGGTGACTAGATCATTGTTGATCATGGCCAGGTCACTATCTGAACCAGGCATGGCGACTTGTAGATTATGAGCTTTCTGATCCTAGAATCAATCACACCACTCTAATACCATGTTTGACAATGGTATTCAAAGGGAATGATTGTTGTTGTTTTTCATTGATCTCTTTGAATTGCGTTTTATAAAGAGAAAAGGGCCTTTATAAATAAGCTTTTACAAGATAATTAAAAAAAAGGATAGCAATTTTGAAAAACAAGAAAGCAATAAAGTTGATGGCTAGATTTCCGGATTGTGGGTTGTCAATACTAGACAAATATGGAGATGATGTCAAAAACTGATCCATAATTTTCTCTAAAAGATTCTTTCCTTTCTATCAGGAATAACACAGCACCATCATGAATGTGCGCCACGGCGGATTACCACTGCGCCATCCATGCATGTGCACCGCTATGCATGGCGCCACCATGCATGTGCGCCGCCGTAAATCAACACCAAAAAAGGTACAATATTGTACAACATGATGGGGAATGGTTCCTTTGATGGTGACATCTTACGAAAGCATGACAGGATGACAGCTTTAAATCATACCCAAGGAATTTGTCTCGGGTAATTCACACCACCAGCGCCTATCCAGCCACCACGAAGCAAGCGTGCCAACTTAAAAGCATACACACTAAGGGGAGTAAGCTCCGCCACCGCGGATGTATACGCGCTCCGGTGAGTAAAACTTCACCAACGCGGAAACATGCATACTAAAGTGAGTAAGCTCCGCCACCGCGGAAGTTTCTGTGTTCCGGTGAGTCAAACTCGGTCACGCACCAAACATAAAGGTTGGGGAACCTAATAATAATCCATAGGGCCACGCGCCAAACATAAAGGTTGGGGGACCTAATAATAACCCATATGCCCACGCTCCGAACATCAAGGTTGGGGAACCTAATAATAAACCCATACGCCCACGTGCCAAATATAAAGGTTGGGAACCTAATAATAAACCCATACGGCTATGTGTCGAAAAAAGGTTGGGAGCCTTAATCCACCCATATGGCTATGCACCGAAAAAAAGTTGGGAGCTTTAATCCACCCATACGGTTACGCGCAGAAAACGGTTGGGAGCCTCTATCCAGCCATACGGCTATGCGCCAAATATGAAAACGCGATCCGCGCGAGCCGGACACGCTCCGATCCCATCACGTAGGACGCAATCCTCTAAATGCGGATACACTCCGCTTATAACGCCAAAGCTGAGATTTGTGAGCTCAATGCAGGAGATTACATCCTCCAAAACAACAAGACATCAAACACGCAAACGCCTAACAAGTTATCGCCAAATTTGGAAGGACCTTATCAAATTGACAAAGTCCTAGGAGGGGGCGCTTGTGCACTGATTCAACTCAATGGCACGTCAGTTCCACAAACATGGAACGTGGTGCAGCTATGGATTTATTATACGTAAATCGATTTCATTTTATATAAAAGCGGGCCTAAAGCCTCAATATTAATTAAAGCGATACTCCTCCATTGGCAATCTAAATTGGCGTTAATGTAAACAATACTTCGCTACGCGTGCATAAACCAAACTTACCATCCAGATATAAAACCTTTTAAAACCCAAAGGCAAATATATGTGTGTTCCTCTCGCATAAGCCCAAAGGAAAGTAGACACACATGCAAAAGGATACATGTAGGAAGCACTGGGTCAAAAAACCGTTAATACTCACCCTCAAGCACTCCTGATAAGTCCAGCGCTCCTCCTAACCGCTTTTACGCCCACGAGAAACACTGCACTGGGGGACTTGTAGAGGTAGGGTACCAAACCCCCGGTACGACCCTTTACTTATTACATGAGATGTTATATTGGTTATGTTATTATTTGTTTGCTAACCAAGGCCCAATGGGCCGGGGGATTGTGGAGGTAACCCCTAAACGGGCCCACAAAGGTTAGGGTTCATGATGGTATCCATGGAGTCCCTATATAAAGGACCTTTATATCTCATTTGAAAGGATCCTCTCTTGGACTCTCTTGGCATCCACCGATATTTTTGTGTCTGTAAAAAAGAGGAAACTCTTAGCATTCACCTCCACCCCCAATCTTTCCATGGCAGGTCTTGAGAAACCGGAGAAGAAGATCGAGGTACGGGTTCATTAGTGTCCAAAAACCGAAGAGACCATCCATCCGACCAGACGAGGTGGGATTTCATGTTTCTTCAAAGTGATTGTTCAAAAGTTGTTAGATTATGTGCTAAAGAAGCATCTTTAGATTGTTACTTCTGTTGAGTAGTATTTGAATCTCGACATCATGACATCCAAAGAAGCAATAGGCAGGTTGAAGGGGCGATCATGAACAAAGTAAAATGTTGCTTACTATGTCTGATGTACAAGAAAGTTTACACGAAGAAGAGGTTGCTTGTAAATGTTGTGGACGAAAGAAGAGTAACCTTGAACGTGGCAGAGGTAGAGGACATGACGTTAGACGAGGTAGAGGTGGTCGAAACCAACCCAATGAAATCCAAAAGGAGGAAGGTATGGGTCAAGGTAAAATTCATATAATATGTAATGTCTGTCTTGAATATAGTCATTTGCATTTAAGTGCTCTGAGCCGAAACCGAAAGAATAGATAACTAATTTTGTTTGTGAAGATGACAATCCGACACTATTTTAAAGAGTCATGAGTCCATATCAAGAATAACAAGAGGGGGGGGGGGGGGTTGGGTTAATGAAGAGTTAGTCTTGATAGAGATTTAAATTAGTATTAGAGTTTAGTCGATTATTTAAGTTTATCAAGTGTTATGTTTATCAATTTTTTAACATGATATATAAATTCATAAGAATTTGAGTCATGGTTGGTTTAAGTTTTATTATGTTTTCCTTAGTTTTTGGATCAAACACTTAAAGAGTTAAGATAAAACGTATGACTTGCAAGTTCTAAAGTAGGTTCTAAAGTGTTATTTTAATTCGATAACATGTTAAATATAATATATAATAATTACTTTAAACAAAATAATAATATATATATACACTCATCATGTGATCCAGATTTCGTTTATATCTTATCCCAATTATTTGCCAAATTAACATGCAATCACTTCATTACTAAGAATTTCAAGTTTTAGCGGCTACGTCAATAGCGGCTACGTCAATAGCGGCAACAGGCAACACCATTGTCGCTAAAGCTGGGTGTCACCGCTGACGTCGTCGCTAATGATCTTGATCCTGGAGCTTCATCTTCATATCTTCCTGACAATTGCTAAAAATTTAATGGTTACAATCACTCCAAACAAACACACCATCATCTTCTGTACATTAATACACCCTCCACAAACAAACACACCGACCTTAATCGTTAACACACAAAACCATCTTCTAACACAAACCATACACCTACAGATATTCCGGAGCAACGTCTTCCACCGGAAACCAGCCACCACCACGGCGCATCTGCAACAGGCCACCACCTCGGTATCACCTGCAGCCCGTCAACACCGCAGCGCACCAGCAACTCGGAGACCATTTCAAGCTCCAGAAACCTCCTCCACCAAGTTTTCAAGCTCCGATCACCGTTAAGATTCGTCACCATCAAGCTCCTCCACCGTGTTTGCAAGCTCCGGCTATGTCAACCACATATCTTCTGCACCATACAAACCACTGTCAAGCTTCGCCATCTTCGACCGTCGCCGTGTTTGCAAGATCCGGCATTTGTTTCTATATCTTGTAAATTTAGGAGAGATTATGTAATGTTTGTTTGTAGAATTATGTAATGTTAAACTAAATTTAATGAGAAATTAATCTTGTTTTGTTTAGTTTTAAAGTTCCTTTTGATTAATTTCACTTTCAAGTTCACTTTGTTAAGTATAAGATTTGCAAATAGTCTATGGCAAACTTTCCAGCGAAGAATTAGCGGCAAGGGGTTGTAGCGGCGACAACTGGTATTAGCGGCGACAAAACGCAATATCAGCGGCTAGGAACTAGCAACGACCGATATTTCTTTTAGCGGCGAATTTTAGGGTCTTTAGCGGCGAATTTTGTCGCCGCCAAAACTCAAATTTCTTGTAGTGTTTGCACTCCCAATTATCCATAAAACAATCATGTTATCCTACAAATACTCTCAGTTACAATAATATTCACATGCTTATCTCTACAACTTGTTATCATTACTAGTGGCTGATTCAAAAATTTGAATCAGTGTGTGCAAAAATGGTCAACCGAGAGCGGGTCAAGTAAAAATTGGTCACATTAAAACGGGTCAAATCAAAATAGGTCGGGTAAAAAAATTGCATTAAATAAACCATTTATAAAAATGCAAGCAACAAATTTCATCAAAACATAATAAACAAAATATATATTACAATTGACGAAAATCTTTCTATAGTTATCATAGCTCAAAACTCTTACTATACCAATAAAAAAATTTCAAATTTAAATAGTATAGAACTATAAAAAGTAAATGATATTCCGAAATCTCATATTTGGTCTAATTTTTATAATGGTCCAATTAAAATCAAGAATTTATCACTATATTAATAACTAATTAAAGAATTTGTTATTTTATAAAATGCAAAATTAAACTTTCCTTTGACAAGTTGGGCTCACTAATCTAGGTTTGGGGCACTAGAAAATACATGGATGAGCCACTTAGGGTCTTGCAACCTAAGATATTAGAAGTTTATTAAAGAAAACACGAATTTTAGGGGATGCCTACGCCCTAGACCCTACACTGAATATGCCCCTGAATTCTTAAGTGTATTTTAGTGTTCACATATGATTTAATGTATAGAATGTGTAGTATATTATAACACAAGCAAGACACGTAATTATAACAACCCATAAAAATAAGCAAAACAGAAAAAGTGAAGAAAATAAAAGAAGTAATTCCATCCCGCATTGGTGGAGGAAAGAAAATGGAATGCGTCCACCATGATATATATAAGAGAGTGAGTTCTTGTCCCATATCGCTAGATTATAAAACTAGTAAGCTCTTTATAAGAAAGAGAGCTCATAAGATAATATTCTTATAAGACTAATCGCACCCAGTGGTTCTAGCAGAGGGTGCAAAGCACCCGACGCGTACACGCACGGTCTCGGGCGAAGTGCGATGGGCGCAATATGATGCTTTGACGGCACACTTTGCATCGCATTGTCGTGAGCCACCTTAGTGTTTTTGAAAACTTGTTATTTCACGCTACGCTAAGAAATGAACCTAGGCCCCTTCGCGCTACGCGAAGTCTTATAGGTATCCGGGAAATCTCTTGTCTTTTTTGCTATGTGAAGTAACCCTTCGTGCTATGCGACGTGATAGTCACGCAACGGTGCCACGTGGCACGGGCTGACTCGACAACCCTCTGTTTACTTCGTGCTACGTGAAGTGTTTGTTGGTGTTGGTTCGCGCTACGCTAACGAACCCAGTTTCAACTATAAATAGGGTTGAAATCCAGACTTCATTCTTTGCTCAAAAAACATACATTCTCTCATTCTCTAACACATTTTCACATATTTATAAGTTAATATAATACCCCCGAGTAGTCCTAACGATACCCTCTCCGATCGAAAGAAATTTTTTCCCCGAATTCGAAAGCTCTGCCTGAACAAGGTAAGACATTATGCCATCATGTAAAGTTTCTAATATCGCGATTATCTTTATGATTATTGAGTTTATGTTTACTTTAAGACTTGGATATTTAAAATAAGGGTGCTTGTGCTTGTTTCAGCTGCTTCTATGTCCGGAAGCATGTGAATGATGTTATGTTAAACACCTAAAGGAATCTAGAAATTCTATATAACAATCTATATTTATATGGTGACTAATGTCAAGTTATAGTATTGTAATTGCTACTTATTTCAAGCGAGTATATAGTAGTCTGTGGTAATGGGGCTCAGGACAGGTTCGGCACCGCGCAAGACCTGTAGGAACACCGCCCCGTCCCCGGTAGTACCAACATCCTGGTGGGCTTAGTATTATTCGCACGCCTTCTCGATTCTTTTTTACCCATTTCTTTTCTTCCTTTTGTTTTTTTTAATTTAAATTTCATGGTTGAAGGTGGTGGTCATGGTGCTTGATGGTGATAGAAGAAGTTGCCGGAGATGGTGGCGGCATCAACACAGGGGTGATAGTGTGTAGTGTGATGATAAAGACGAACTTCAGGTTATTTTTTCCTATTGCCAACGGTTTTTTTTCTAGGGTTATTTTAGGGTTATTATTTAGAGCCTATATATTTATCCTAAATTTATTTTTAAATCTTAAATAATATTTAGTCCAAAAATTATTTTTTAATGTATAGAAACAATATATGTAGGGAAAAATCCTATATTGAATTAAGAAGCCTTAACAATGATCAAGAACTAATCAACGAGGGCTTGTGAATCGCTACCTTGCAGCCACAGAGGTCATGCGAATGACTGATGATGATGTTGAGGATTTGAAGAATCGGTTGATGGAACCGTTTAGAGGTTGGGTTCATAATGATGAGAAAGGGATTGAACAGGGAAGAAACAATCTGCTCTAGCAAATCTTGTTGCTAATGCCAACGTGTTTGAGAGCGAAGCAGTCTTGATGGTATTTTTGTTGGATCGAAAAGAAAGGGAACTAGTGGTAGTGGCATTGGCGATGTTGGTGATGAACCAGTCATAGTTCTTGGTACTTTTGTATGAACCGTAACTGTTGGTACGACTGCTGCAAGTACTCGTCAGGTTGATGCTGTTGGAGAAAATGTGGTTCAAGTCAATGACGGATCTAATGATTCTGATGATGATGTTGAAGTTGATGATGATAATGATGATGACAATTATGAGGATGATGATCCTCATGACAGTTATGATGAAACGCGTGATGGTGGCGGTTATGGTGATGGTGATGAGGATGGTGGTGGTTGTGGTGGTGGAAATAAGACGAGTCAACAACGTGAAGACTCGCCAAGGGATGTTACTGATGATCTCGTAAGAAAATTTTGAGACATAGATGCTGCTCTGGAGGCTAGATCTCCTCTGTTTATAATATTGATGACATTGCAGGTACCAAGTCTCCAATTCAAGAAGCCGTGGAAGACGTTGAAGAAAATAAAGATGATGAAGATGATGGTACAACTACTCTCCTAACCAAGATACTCCTGTTCATGATGATACCGTTGTGGCTCTTCCTACTCGCACTACTGTTGAATCGACGTCAAGCTCTGAGACGTCGAAAGAACAAGTTCTACACAATAAACAATCGAGCAAGCGTTCGAGACCGAATCTATCCCTACCTTGATGATTCTCCTATCGTCTACTGCAAATGGCACCCTAGCAGTGAAACTTGGGCCATTCGACAAGCAAACGGAGATCTGACCTACATGCATTTCAAGGATATGCATACTCTATTCGAGCTTGACATGAACTACTTTAGAATAATCGTGGGTCACTACATGAAAGAGAAGGAGCTGAAGGGATGATTCACCAGGTTTCTGAGCAAGGAATGGAAGAAGGATTACCCCAACTTCAAACTCAACAAGGGTAAATCCTTCCGACACCCAACATAAATTAATCCAGTCGCAGGAAAGAAGAACAAGATGTGGCGATACAAGACACACAAAGATGAGCGAGCGATTTATCATGGTGAACCTTTCTTGCCCAACTTGTTCCAACACTTCATAGCGATTTATCATGGTAAACCTTTCTTGCCCAACTTGTTCCAACACTTCATCTGCTGGGAGTTAAACAACAGCACGGGGGAAGCAGTGATTCACTGCAAAGACATGCACCACCTTCATTTCTTTGACAAGCACAACCTAGCCGCGCGCAGCAACGAAGATCTACTGAAGTTGTCCTTTCATTACGTGTCCTTTCATTTATCTTTTACACTTTATTGAACCTAGAAATATTTCATATTTATCTAGGATCGCGTATCGAACCTAACTCATTTTGTTCACTCTCTTAAGTACTCAACTCGTCTCTCATTCACTTAATCATATCATGTGAGTTTTCATAAACCATTTTCTATGTTTTTACAATATTTTGGGGTGTGGCACGTTGCAAATTTTCACTAATATTTCATGGTTCATGTTTATAAAAAAAATGCACATGTGTCCGGTATGTATTTGTTTCATATCATAATACTTGTGAATTATATGATTACGTGCTAGTTGTTTATTGTTTTTGTTGGTGGAAGACACTCATATGAAAACATGATTTCGTAGTGGGAAGGTCCGACGGGACGTACTCGTGCCACTAATTCTTCAACTCATGTTGGAACGCACGATGGTTCTCATCTATTACTTCAATTATTTTGACTTTGTGTAAAAGCGAACGAGGGTTCCTTAGTAAATTTGGCTTATGTTAAAAAGTTATATCATATACGTGAATTTCTAGTTTTCATACTATGTACATATACTAAAATCTTATGAACTCTCACTAACTTTATAGTTAACAAAATATATTATTTTAAATGTATTGCAAGTTATAGTTTGATTTGAGGATCGAGAAAAGACATATATAGTTGGACCTTTAGGTTGTTATAAATGAATAGTAGTTGTATATCATGATGTATTTTTATTTGATTTTGAGACAAATTGTGTACTTGTAATTTGATGAAATAAACTAAATATTATCGTTACTTCAATAGTGTCATCGAGCTATGAACAATCAATGTACCGCCCCGAAGTATAATTCTCCTAAAGTCGGTGTGACAATCGTCATTTTCCGATGCGATTCGTTTTTGCCTTCGTAGTGTAAAACAACCCGATTCTATCCCAAATAAGTCGACAATATTAAGTTGATGGATTTTATGTTACATAATCACCTCACGCTTGTCGGATTGCGAAAACACCTTTTACGGCTCTTAAAATGCTCCTATAACGCTCAAAACACCTCGAAACGAACTGCAAGGACCAAATCTGCAAAACAACCAAACATGCTGACCAACCCAACCCCCTAGCATGCCACGCCGCGTGGCAAGGGAGGCTAGGCTGGTCGGGTAGCGCGGCCTAGTACCTGCAGCAACCAAACATCGTTTTTGTTGATGTTATCTCTTGTTTGACCTTGTTAACCAATAAGCAAGCCTGGAAATCTCTAAAGCAACTCAATGGATAACTCTAACACCTTATTTTTCTTAAAACAAAGCCACACCACTTATTCTAACCTAATCTTACACTTCAAACACTCTCATCAAAGTTCTAAGCTTCAACCTTCAAGTTCCTTCTTGTTTAACTTCTAAGAGTCAAACAAGAACCATTCTTTGTTTCTAACTAACTCCATATAATTAAAGATTGTTATTACAACATATATATAATATTTACCCCTTGTTTCCTTCGGTTTTCACTTCTTCCGGTCATTGGTCGGTTGCGGTGGGATACTATAAGGCAAGGCTACATAGAGGACTTTTATAGTCCTTGTTTATAATATTCGTTTAAGCTTACTAATCTTGTTTAGTTTCTATTTATTTTAGTTTGTAAACTCATTTTTATAAGTTCCATGGTATTGGGTATGTGGTGGCTAGCCTCGGTTTCGTCCCGAGTTGATAAACGAACCAAAACTGAACTTTCGTTTAAATGCTTTGTTGTTGACTTATTGTTTTCAAAACTTGAACATTATCATTTCTAAATTATTCTAATAAGTTCTATAGTATTAGGCATGTGGTAACTTGTAACATCCGGCCCCTCGCACCACCAATATTGTCCGCTTTGCCCACGAAGAGCCCAGGGATTTGTTTTTGGTTGCCCAAAACGCGTTGGTGATGTTAAGAAGCAGGACATTACTTATGAACCAAGGATCTCTCTTGTCCACGGCCGATGTGGGATAGCCTAAGAGTGGGACGATGTTGTGTTTGTCAAGGGTGTTACATAACTAGCCTCGGTTTCATTCCGATTCAAGGACTGAACCAAAACTGAACTCTTGTTTAAACACTTTATTATGTCTTTGTTAACACCTTAAATTATGTTTGAGCTTATCATTATTGTTTAGTTCCTAACCATTTTAGTTTCCAAATCATTTTAAATAGTTCAATGGTATTTGGGTATGTGAAAACCATCCTCGGTCTTATACCGAGTCAAGGACCGAACCAAGACCGAACTAAACCGGGTTCATCATCTTAAGACACACTAGATGTGTTTTGGGTCACCGAATCTCATTTTTCTTTAAAACTATATTATGAAACTAATTTTAATTGTTTTCTCAAAATACTTGGTATGTCGGATCCAACTTGATCTTATAACAAGTTTGGACCGACAAAGCCAAACACTCGCTTAACGGATGTAGAGGTTCTTCCTAATAGAACTACACACTAAGTTTCTTTTAAATTTTATTGAGTTATCTCATGACATGTTTCACTTTGGAAATGTCGGGTTCGGGTTTGACAATTTATCAAGACCTGAACCGACTAAACCGAACACTCGTAAAAATCTCGTTTTAGTATCTATTTAACAAAGGGTCTTGCAATATTGCATTTATACCCACATATTTACTTAACATAGGTTAAGTAAAACTAATGAATAGAATACCGAGACTCGATTTTGAGTAAACTTACTTTTCAAAAACCGTTACTTTAATTTCTCAAGTATTTACATTTTAAACCTCAAAATTTGATTAATTATTTAACTTGTCATTTTATTATATTTTATTTTAAAGTCTTTCAAGATCATCTTCTAAACCGAAACCTTTTAACCTAGACCTCACCCGTTGAACTTATTATCCCGGTTATCACAAACAACCCTCCAAGTTATTTATTTCATGTGTGTACTTTTTCATCCCCCGTTTTCCATCTTACATTTTTGGGGGTGGCATTGCATATTTATTCAAATTCAAATGATTTGTACTTGTGTATCAAACCACAAACTATTAGTATATGTTACTTAAATAAATGCTCGATTTAGTTTTATATGCTTTACATGATTACATGCTATATATTTATTGCTTTAGGCGGGTTGGACTCTATGAAACTATTAAGTATAATCATACGCTCCCCTAACTATTTTAGCTTAATTGCTAGTAGCATAGGGAAACTATTATCCGAGTATATTTGGTTGTTACCATCTAGAAGGTGTCTCAAACTATTTACTATTTGCATATCTAAATTGTTGCTATTATTATTGTTCCATATACGAGTTGTGGATTTCATCTATTATATACTTATTGTTCAAATTATGAAAATTGCTCAACAACATTCGTGCTGACAAAGTTTATTTTATACAATGTTACAGGTTTGATAATTGCTTGAACGAAGAATTGAGGAACGTAGCTTGTTTTGAGACCACTAAGTAATTAGTCGAATAAACAATATATATTTGATTACTTGTATTCAATTTGTTTTGTACGAACAAGATGTGTTGTTTATTGATTTATGAAATTAATGAGTTGATTAAATATTGTTGCTTAATAGTGTCATAGTGTTCTTGAGCAGTCCGTTGCACCCCGGCATGTTCCACTGCCTTTGATCGGGCTGTGACAGTCGGGGAGTTACACATCCCACACTTGAGGCTTGTAATAGAATCCACTACCAATCAACCAAAATTAAACATGTAAGCAAGTAGCATATAACATGTCAAGAATGAACATTATGAATTGAGTAAACGACAATGACATTAGCATGAATTGTATTCGAATCTTGACAACTTGAAATAAAAGTATTGTAATTGTAAGTATACATGTCACAACCCTAAAATAATGAAAAATAAAAAAAGAGTTATCATAAACTCTCATTGATGATTGATTGCATACGAACACGAGCACGAGGTTGTTGAACCAGCCACGAAATGCCCTAGATTAAGTTATGACTTTTAATTAGTTAGAGTGCCGTATACTTGAATGTTAAATTTAAAACCAATAGCATGACCTCTGGCAAGTTGTTGTCCAAGTAAGAGTCACGGGTCCAATAAGATTACTAACTCCACTCTTGCCTTAGGCAGAACTGTTTGCTTTTCAGTTACATGCATACCCGGTTTATGTATACTAACTTGAAAAGTTTATGATAATATATAAATAGTTAGGAAAATATAAGGATTAGTTGTGAAAATATTATGTTATTCAACTTAATTATGGTAACATTCAAAGGATTAAGAGTTTTAGAAGAATATAAAGAAAGGGTCATAAAAATGTTTATAATTCATCAAAAATCTTTAGTTTTGATCCAAGACCATAGAAATATAATTGTAGTTTCTTGGAAATATCATGATCATTATAATTTTTTTGAAGCAAAAAAGTAAGGTTTTATTAACAAAACATTATGATCATGAAGATAGTATATAAACAACTATTAATATTCAGGGAAAACCATAAGAACAATAAGAACACCAGTAACAAAATAAAAAAACAAAGAAACAATTAAAATTTACTTGTAGAGCTTAGGAGGTATAAGGGTTACGTATATGAGAAACAATAAGAACACCAGCGATGTCTTTAGGCCTCCAGTTTTATAGGGCCTCCATCTTAAATAAGAGTTACGTATTATGAGATTTTGAAAGGAGAGTTCTTTTAGAACTAATAACTCATTAATGTGCCACAAGCTAAGAAGGAATGTTTCATATCCATTATCACTGCATATCATCCATATTCTATAATTATTGTATACTCTCTAACGCTATACGCATATAGAAAAGAAAAAAGGCCTCAACATTTTAGTTAGTTTTAGGCTTCCGAGAACGTTGAGCCGGCCCTGCTGATACCACTTGTCACGGAGTTAACCCTTAGACTCACGTGCAGCTCTTAGACTCCTAAGATCAGCCTTGAATACCAAAACGCAGCAATATTTCAGCGATTAATTAAAAAAGGGAACAAAGATTGCTTAAAGGGAACTTAGATAGCTCTAAGAGTATTTTACAAAGAGTGCTTTGTATTACAACTTGAAAGCTGATTTACATATGTGCTGAAAACATGTGTTTATACTACTTCCCCTCATCTTCTAGGACCTTCCATCTACGTCCTTCTAATTACAAAATATCTTGGATATTTTACATGAAATATCTAGGATATCTACATGGAGATTTCTAGGGATTTCTATCCAGATTTTTCTAAGTAAAAATTAGGGTTTTTCTTGAAGTCTTGAAGGCCTTGAACTTGCTAGAAATCTTTAGAAAAACGAGCCACTGCGATCAGAATTTAGACGGGTTGTGACATAAGCCTGTAAATGAATCTAACAAGACATCTTTTGACTCTTTTATGTGATAAGTTTTGATTTTTAAAAGTACTTTGGTATTTTATACTCTAAACCCTATTGCTTCTTGGATTAGTTGATTCTTTATCTATACAGCCATCCATGACGTATTACCGTACGTATTTTTATCTTTTCTTCAAGCAGGTGCTCCATGACTTCAGTTTGTAGCGACAGTTTACGACCAAAAGTGTGTGGTTTTTGTACTTTTTGGAATGTGAGTATTATAACTTTCACAAATCAAACACCCACACGTGTTGGATTCCATAATAATTGACCCTTCTTCACACACATTCATAAAACCATCAAACACACACACAATAAACCACACTTCCCTCATTAAATCCTTAGGTTAACACACGGCATCCTCACTCTATAACTCCATTACTCTATCCAGAAATGGGTTGTGGTCACAGCCCCAAGTTACTACACCATTTAACCATTTCTCTTATCTTTCTCTTGATTCCATTAACAACCCATTTCAGATCTTCTGCCAAAGGTAAATAAATGGGTGTCACTCACTTTCTCTCAAAACCACATAAAAATTTCATCTTTTTCACCCAAGAATCACACTTTTTAAAACTATTAATACTCGCCTCTTCTCATTTATGGCAGGTAGAATGTTGGTGAAACCAGCCACCAGTTCTCAGGTAACCTCTCAAAGCCTCAAATCCATCAGTTTTGTTCTCATTGAGAAATTTTTTTAGTTTTGAATTTAATTAACATATAGGGATTTTTTTTTTTTTTTTTTTTGTGAAGGTGGAGGTTGAGAAGACATTCCTAAGAGGACAAATAGGATCAAGACCACCAAGATGTGAAAGAAGATGTGGTTCTTGTGGTCATTGTGAGGCCATTCAAGTGCCTACAACTCCACAAAGTAAGGCTGCAATAAATGTAGTCAAGGATTCAACAGTTGTAGCTACAAATGCATATGCAAGAGGTGATTACAGCACAAACTACAAGCCCATGAGTTGGAAGTGTAAATGTGGGAACTTTATCTTCGACCCATGAATTTTGTAGGTCTCATTGGTTATTAGGTGTACATATAGCTAGGAGTGAGAGCAGTCGTACAAGATTGTAGCCCCTAAGATTCTTCGATTACGTCTAAGGATGTTTATGGTCTGGTTCGAAAATTTGAGTCGGTTCTTGAATAAAACCAAAATCGTAAGTTTTTATCGAGAATCTTTGAATAATAAAGTTGGTTCATCAGCATTGTATGTATAATTTCCGATAACAATAAGAATAAACGTCTAGCTTTATTTACCAGTCGATTTTAAGTTTTATATTGCAAACTAGTTAAACTGATTAATTTCATAATTTTGTTTGGTTTATACAGTTGGATGATTTTTGAATGCCTCTAGCTAGCTAGTTATATATTCTTGTCCTACCTTTCTCTTGAGTGGCTGTTTTGTGTACTCTTTCTAATCATTGTAGATTAATCTAAGATTCACTTTGACATATTAAGTAGACAATGATTAAACGATAAAGAGAATTGGTATTTAATGTTGTGAATTGTGAGTAGGACATTGACCTTTTGGTTCAACGGTATTGGGGAGTTAAGGCTTAGGGTGTTCAAGGCTTATGTTCAAAACCAGACTTTATAGGGTTTTTTCACAATGATTTTCTCTTTGACGGTGTTTCTAAATGAGTCATGTCTTGAACATCAAAATCAATATGAATGAATAGCATGTTTTAAAAATATTCACTCAAGTATTTGAGGTACGTAGTTTCAAACAATGTTCAAAAAGAATGTTGTGAGTGGGATATACGGATTTAGTCGACAACATTTAACACATTTTTATTTATTTTTACACAAAAAAGCAGTGGTTGGGTGGGCAGAGTAGGTGGTAAATTAAAGGATAGTAACATGATAATGACAAAATACGAGAAGGTAGCGTGAATAAATTCCTTGCATCTGTCTTTTCTGTATCGAAATTAAATGCTACTATCCATCTCCTAACATTTTACAAGAAATTATAGCATAAGAGTTAGATTTCTTTTTAAAGGTTAACGTCGGCCAATGTTCATCTTAAGGCACTACCGTGCGGTGAGGTAAACACGTTCATTTCAAGAACTCAACTAGTGACGTCACATATTCGCCTAGTATTTTATCATCACCCGGTACCGCTGAAACTAAATGATGAAGGCAGGAATCAAACCTGGGTCTTGTGAAACACCAAGTTTCTACTCCACCAAACCATCTCATTGGCAGAGTTATAGTTATTTACAAGAGTTGTGTTATTCTACAAAGAACCACAAAATAAAAATTTTGAAAAAGATTTATGACCATCTATTTAATCTTATGGTATGCCTTATGTAATTTTTCATCTTTTATATTCCTTCTCAGAAGACCTCATCAAACAAAAAAAAGCTTAAAAATACAATGACCTAACACAAAAGATAAGCGTGTAACACAATGACCTAAAACAAATTTAACATTACGTTCAAAATGTTGATAATGATAGTATATTAAAGTATTTATAGAAACTAACAATTTACAAATTTATAGAAATTACAAATTATAACATAGTTATTAGAAAATACTTGATATGAATATAAAACAAAGGAATGCCCCCAATTAGGTCACAGTTGTTCGTGGCTTGCCCCACAAACAAGCACGGACTCACCTCTTCCTCTCTCTCTCTCTCTCTCTCTCTCTCTCTCTCTCATGTTGGTACCCTTGCCACTCACGAACTTAACGACCAAGATCTTCCCGGTTGTGGATGTTGTAATGCAAGAACTATAATTAACAATAAGAATCGTTGGTTTATTTATAAGTATCATTAAAAAAAAGTATCACTTTAAAAGAATATATATATTTGTGATCTCTCTAGTTATTTAATTTGCATATTTTCAATTTCTTGTAATAAGTTGTGTATACATGGATAGATTAGATTGTTATAAAAAAGAAAAGAAAAACTAAATGTAAGTGGCACTACTTTTGTATTCTCTCTTTTTCATAACAAAGGCATGGATGCCACGAAACTGGTTTTGAAACCTCCATGTACGAATACTATTAGCAAATAGTGAAATGCTTCTCGGTTGAAGAAAGTGACTCCCACGGTTATAGGTTGGGAACAACCGGCTACGTGAAAGGTAGGAGTAAATTCGATGGGCAGATTATTGTCAACGAGATTTATTAAAAATTAAATGCATCATTTTCATTTGGTGAAACAAGAATGAAAGAAACGACATTTTGAAAAAAAATAATCTTCTTTTCTTATAAGAATTATTACAAGGTATAATTTCTTGAACGATTGGATTATTGGAGTTATCATGTGATTAGCCCAAAATTTGTCTTTTTAGCCTTATGTATTCTTTCAGGAGCAGCGTAGGCTAATGAAGTATGAGGATTGTAACATCCTCAAAATTTCGATCCAAATTTAACAATTTAGGAAAGTTGAATGATCAAAAATAATCTCAAATATAAGTAATGAGAAAATTTAGATAAAGAAAATAAAAATATTTTATAAGGAAATAAAAATAAAGAAAATCTATCTCAAGTAAAGAGAATGGAAGAAAGAAAACTCATCCCACATGGAAAGATGCAAGAAAGTGGAAGCATTCCATATGGGTATAAATAAGTAATATAGAATCTATCCCACATGGAAAGCGGTAAAGAAATGGAAACTATTTATAAGAGATGGAGTTTCCATAGTTATATTCTTTTATGCTTAGCATGCACCAAGTGGTCATAGCGGAGGGTGCGTAACACCTGACGCGCACGGGCTCGGGCTCGAGGGAGGACGAGGACGATGGCAAAGGCGACGACGAAGAGCGTTGGGCGCAATGTGACGTTTTGATGGCGCACTTCCAAGAAATGACAAGCTACCAAAAGATAAGGGATCAAAAATGAAAAATGGTGTCCAGGGACCCATCGCGATAAGAGAAAGGCATCGCATATCGCGATGGGCCGTTATGACTCAGCGACACGCGTCGCAATTGGGTGACACGTGGCAGACGTGTCAAGCCACGTGGCGACACGTGGCAGTCTCCGAGTATCATGTGTCATCGCGATACCATAAGGGAGGGTCCATCGCGTATCGCAATGGGACCAGTTTGAGCTTATAAATAGGAGGTGTTTTGGCTCTCTCTATACCTCGGTTTCTGTTACCCGACCCGAAAAATCATAACCTCGTAATCCGTACCATATACCAACGACACCTCGAAGTTCGTGCCGACAAATCCCAACGACCGGCGCACCTCGTTTTGCGTGACGATCTCGTAACACGTACCGACGAGATTTGAATACTGGCGTGATTCGATTTGCGTAAAGAAGGTGTTGATCAAAGAACTCGAGAGAAGTAAAGGCGTTGAAGTGCTGCCGAAATTTCTAGGAATTTATAAGCGAAATAAGGTAGGCATAATGTCCGAATAAAATATTAATAAAATAATAAAGGCTAAAGACTCTAGTCGGGGGTATAGCCTAGACCTTGATCAAAATTAAAAGGTAACAATAAAATAAGATTTCTTTATGATTAAGAAATACAAAATTATACATAGGTTATAGCCAAAAATATAATTTATTCATGATTAAGAAACCTAAGCTTTTACAAATAAAGGATATAGTTGAAATGTTTAATGGAAAGTAAAAGTTTATATACAAAAATTATAGTCAAAATATTGTTTCTTTATTATTAAGAAACATAAGACTTAACATACAAAGGTTATAGATAAAAGGCATTTCTTCTTGAAGAAGAAACATAGCACATGGTTATCAAATAAAGAGAAAGATTTCATATCAAAAATATTTCATTCAAACAAAAGATCAATCAAGGTTTAAGCTATCAAAACCAGACTAAAGGTCTGTAGCCGGATTAAAAAGATGATCCGGATATTTATATAAACCTATTTTATTATAGGTCAATCATTCAATCAATCATTCATTCACAAAGGTTTTCAAACGAGATCACCACATCATTCAGAACAGACAGTCACAGGTGAATACCTTAAACCTTTTTCAGTCAAGATAAACGGGTTGTTTATCTTAAACAAAGACAGTCAAATAAAGATTTTGGGATTACATGATCCCTATTAAAATACAAGACAGAGAATAAAAATAAAACTCAGACCAAGTACACATGTGTCTGGATCCAAACATAATCAATCTAGTCTATCAGTCAAGGCTACGTGGCCGCAGACTAGAGATCATAATAAAAGTTCTCCAATGGGCGTCAGTTCCCGGAGAACCGTAATTGTGTGTGTATGGCAGTGGCACAATCCCAGAAATAAGATGATGTTTCTACTGAGTGTGTTCCAGAAAATTATATTGTCAGTCAAAGAAAGATTTATAAAATGTTTTTAGAGTCAACGATTCACCAGCATGTCGCTGACATAACCCCCCCCCCCCCTTCCCAACATTTCAGGAAATAAAGATAGTAGAAGTAGCAAGGAATTTTAGCCATCCAAGAAGATAGATGCTCGCAATGTAGAGATGACTCAGTTTTAAATTCTCAAAATTTGCAAACAATATTTAAACAAGTTTTATAAAATCAAACAAGGTTTATAAATCAATACCTCGAATATTTATTCGAGAAACTTTCTACTAAATCAAATATTTTATACTAAATAAAACTTTACAAATAAACTAATGTTTAAAAAAAGATATATTAATATTTTATTATAAATTAAAGACTTCCGCTAAAACTCTGATGTATTTTCAAAACAGGTATCAACTATTGGTCACACGTATTTTCAAAACAGGTACCAACTATTGATCACACGTCTAGGCTATAAATCGGGGTGTGATAAGGATCATATTGAAGTTAGGATCCAAAGAAAAATTGGGCCTCATCTCTCCAACAAAAATATCTAAAAGGTAATAATGCTATTTAAGGTAGATATCATGAATTCGTCTACTTTTAAAGAATTTGACATTCGAAGATGGATAAGACAAGGTAACATTAGTCTCTATTTATATTTATTGTTGCTATGGAATGGCTAAATGTCATTGTGCATAAGGAGTTAGGAACGACATATTTGTTGGTGTTTCGTTCCCGAATCATTGTGTCTTCATTTCAAAAGTAATGTCCGCAGAAGACATCATATTTATCTGGGAGTGGTCTTACTCAAATTTGCAAAACTTATCCAGGTTTTTAAGATGGTTCCGGGCAAGAAAGGTAACTTGTGTAAAAATAGTACCTAAGCATTTGAAGAGAGTCAATTAAGAAACTCGCAACTTGTATCAACTAAAGGTGTTTGTGATTCGGTTTGAAACTATAAAACTGTGACCAGTCTGGTCTGGGGATCGGTTTTTTTTTTCTGTTTTTTTTTTCGGTTGGTCGGTGTCAAATCTTCAAACCATAACGAATGGTTTGGTTTATTGTTTATACCTAAAACCGATCATATAAAATCGGACCGCACCGGATCGTAAGATTAACTACATTTGCTTCGCAAGTATTCCATATTAAAACTTCTAAGAGCATTCACATTTCATCCTCTAAATTTATGTGAGGAGAGTATGTAAATTATAGGGTGAGGTTTTGAGTGTTTGTGAGTGTAAATTATAGGGTGGAGAGAAAAATGTAGTGATTTTTTGTAAATTTGGGGAACATTGTTTGCCTCTATTTTTAATATTTGTTGGATTGGTTGTGAGTAGAGGAGAGAGAAAACTGTAATAATAAAGGTATAAAAAATATTATTTAATTGAACAGTAGAGAGAAACGTAGTGTTTTTTAATGTAATTATAGAAATAAGGATAAAGAATGAGATGAGAATGCTCTAAACCTATTCATTATATTTCCTTAGAATTACAATGCGGTATGATTAAATCTATAAATATAAATATATTTGTCAAATTATTGTATAGGATTGTTTGAACTTACAAGTGCTTGGTAAGTTGAAAAGGTCAATTTCTATCAACACGAGTGTAAATAAATCATATCAGAACTTGAATAGTGTTATAAATGTCACATTTGTCTTGGAATTGTCAATTCAAATATCCTTGAATATCAATTTTGTTGCACTTTTTCAACTCAGCCACCATTACTCGCCAAGATTTAACTCGGTCAAGTCAGAGTACTCGGGATTCTGCAGCCTCCAATTGTTTTTTTAGTAAAAAACTGAAATAACAATAAAACATGAATTTTTGAATTATGCTTTTTTTCATATGAATTATGCTTATTTTAACGTGAATTAATATATATATATATATATATATAGGGGAGGGTTATTTTGAGAACCATAGTGAGTTTTAAGAACTTTAAGAACTCAATTTTGAACCACACATTTAATTAAATGATATGAAATATGTGGTTGAGATTAAATTTAATTAAAAAATGAAGTAGGAGAGAGAATAAGTATTTTTGATAATTACACAAGTTTAAACGTTAGTTACACATGTGTAAAAAGTCGATTCGGTGTGTAAAAAAATACAATAATTTTTTGTACATCACTTACACTTACGTATTACACATGTGTAAAAAAAATTCGAAAAAAAATTTGTTACGTTGAGTTCTTTTGAGTTCTTAAAACTCAAAGTGGTTCTCAAAAGAAATCAATCATATATATATATATATATATATATATATATATATATATATATATATATATATATATATATATTCAATAATATAATATTCAATAATTACTTTATGTTATATTTATCATGTACGAGTACAAGCCGAGTACTCCCTACAAGGAGGTCGGCCACCTAGGGGCCGCCTAGTTAGTTTTACTGCTTGAATGTAGTAACAATTTTCTAAACCGTGAAAAAAACTGGAACCAAACCAATTGAAACGATTTGGTTTTGTTCGATTTAAAATTTCAACAGTTTAGTTATAATTATTAAAAACCGTAACTAATGTCACACCCTCGAAATCCACTAACGGAGTTTTACCGTCAGAGGGTGTGAACTAACAGGATCGGAATCATTAGTTATAATCAAACCATAAAAACGTTTAAATGAAAATAAGTGCGGAAGCGTAAAAACCAAAAGATAAAAGTTGCGTCACGCAGGACGACTCAAAACCCTATAATAACAGTTTAAAATCAGGTTGCATAAACAAAAGCGTTTCAAACAATGCATGATCCTATACCGCGCGCCCGCCTCGGCTACCTGAGAATAACATACTAAAAGTGTCAACACGAGGTTGGTGAGTTCACAAGTTTATATAAAATAAAGCATTTAGCGTTCAGCGTTTTGCGTTACCAGATAGTGTTATGTCAATTATATATCGATAGGTAGCTAGCCTATACAACAAGTATTACTAAGTGTTCGACACCGAAGCTGACTGTTTATCAAGTGTCTTGTCACCAGGTCATCCAGACCATGGTACGTGTTAGCCAAAATTACACCCGCTCGACCTCCAGTCGAGTTTAGCGTTGGGTGGGCTTTGTCAAACCCAGTAGTACTACTCAACAGTGACTCGCTATTATCCAAATATTAACCGGTTCGATGTGTAGGACTTCAATTGTTTCGTTTGCCACTTAGCCTTTACAAGTGATATATAATTTACTAACAAAATCTTAAATGCGTTTTTCGGAGTATGTTATCTCCCCCAAGTGAAAAGCGTTTAAAACAGTTTAAAGGGGTAAGTGAAACTCACTGTTTGCGAAGAATTCCCAAAATAAATCACCAAGTGATGCGCGTCACAGAAAACTCTCTCTAGCGTTTTAAAACAACAAGGAGATTTTCTAAGTATCGGAACTAATATCGAGTCTCTAGACCAGGCACATAATTCCTAAGCACAAAATACGTTTCGTGTTCGTTTGTGAATCGTGTGTGACTTAACAAGTACATTTGTGATACGATACATGTGTGAACAATTATTTACGTGTCATGTATTAATAATGTACATCACTAGCAATTACTCCCCGTGAGGGCAATTTGGTCACACATAACAATCAATTAGCAACTATTCCCCGCAAGGGCATTTTGGTCAAAACATGACAAATCAATTAGCAACTACCATGTTTCATGCAACTTTTACAAAATTCAGCAACTGGTTTCTTAACGACAGAATTCTACTTGAAAAACTAGTCTATTCCACCGATCATAGCATCTCAATTAATTTACCAAAAATCATCACAAAAGCATGTATGTGTTAGGTTTCCAGAACATATTTTGTGTGTATTTTTATTCCATATATATTTTTCACAATGATCAATTCACCACAGCAAACTCATAACAGTCAAATTTATGCGCAACAGAATGTTATTTGAAATTCCCGTTAAACGAAAAATCCAACAAATGCAAGACCACTTGGGTTAGGTTCCTAACTCAACAAGTCAACTTCCAGAAGTGGAACCAACCCAATTGGTCTTGTAGTTCATGAGATATAACATTTACAAAACAACCTAACAGCAGGTCTAACAACTCAGCTTTGCACAACGTTTTTGTAAAATCTTAAAGGTTAACTTTTACACGTCCAAAAATTGCAAATTTATATTCTTTAGAAACTAGACTCAACCTAGTTTACTGTAGTATCAATAATATCAACAAATTTTCACATTTACACCCCGATACAGTCAATTGAACATCAACAACACAATCTGTCCAGAAACTGTTTGCATCCAAACTCAACATATTAACTATCTATGGACCATAATCCGTTCATATAACATTCTAGACACCATAACCATCATCCATGCATATCAATTACACCATACATACATGGTTAGGGTTTTATTTGATCTCAAAATCAAAGACACAACAATTAACATGTAATAATATCAATTCTAGTTATCAAATCATCATCAATACATCATCAAATCAAACAAAGATCATATGAACACAATATATGAAATTTCCAGATTTTAGGGTTTATAATTATACCTTCAAAAGCACAAAAATAAGCAAGAGGAAGGTAGAAGATGACTAGAATTGGGTGTAGGAGGCTTCAATTGTGAAAAACAAGATCAAAAACCAAGAGATATGTGTGTGTGTGAGAGCCGATCATGAGGAGGGGGAAGGGGGGCTGGCCGTTGGTTTTGGGAAGAGGGAGAGGGAGGAGAGGTTAGGGTTTATATTTATTAATAATAATAACATGTTACACTTTAGTCCCTCAACTTCTAGTTTGTACTTTTCTAGCTTAATTAACTAGTTTAAGCACATTGAGTTAACGTTTATAACAATGTTATCGCATAACACATAAGTCTAACACATAATTATCACATAATTATTGTTTTGACGTTTTTCGTTTATTCACCAATTGTTTGCATCAACTCGTTTGCGTTTCGGTGCAATTCCCGAAAGACTACACATGTAGTAAGTGTCAAACGTCATTTAAACCCTAGTTTAAATGTAATGAGGTGTGCGTTATGGATTCAATGATCTAAAGTTTGAATTGACGAAGTTGAGTTAACGAAGTTAACCTGAAATTGACGATTATCACAACTAACGGTGAGGCTTACAGCTTGACCTAAACACCATTTAAACCGAACTATGAACAATGAACATTAGGGGTGCAAACTAGCCTAGCTATTCGACATCGGCTCGTTAAAAAGCACGATCGAGCCGAGCTGAACCGAGCCCGAGCTTAAAAGTAAACTTGTTTAAAAAACAAGTATGAGTTTCACTTATCGAGCTCGAGCCAACTAGCAAACCTAAACGAGCCTATCATTTATATAATTTTATAAAGTATATATTTAATAATTATTAATTAATAATTATAATGTTATGAAAAAATAAATACAAATAACTAATAATACATATTATTTTATACATAAAATTATAATAGAAAAAATAAATAAGAATAGTTATATTTGTATAAAAAATAATTAATAATTAGTAAACAAGTCGAGCCAAGTTCGAGCTTGAAATTCTAGTCATAAGCCAAGCTTTGTAAATAAAGCTCGAAACAAGCCGAGCTCGAACTTTATGTAAATTAAACGAGTTGATCTCAGGTCGGGTCGTTTGCTGTCATGGCGTAAAATATTGAAAGTAGAACGTGTTGTGGAGAGACTACACAATTAAATTATACACCTTCGTGTCGTAGATCGGACCAATTTCACTCGGAGTGTATGCTCATCAACCAGATTCATCAATCAGGCTTTGATAATAATAATTTTACATCCTACCATACACAACTTCAATCTCACGTTTCCACTTAATTTATTAGATCCACCGTACATTGTATAAATCACACATATTCAGCAACTGTCTGTTCTGTCTGTGTTGAGTAATATTGAAATAAACGTAAACTTGGCTTTTGCATTCAAGTTTCAACTGCATTTACTTACTTCTCCAATTATACGTTAATAATAATAATAACAACTTCTCATTCTTGGTTCCCGTCGTCATTTCAATCCGCTGTTCTGATTTTCAATTTCGATCTCAATCGATTTGTGTTTCTCATTAATTGATGCGGTATGTTGTCACATGTTTGTTAATTTGCGTTAGATTAACCCGTTCCGTTTCGATGATAAGTGTATTGTTATGCTTGCTTGATTAGATTATTCGCAACATTACTATGCATAACCCGCTGAACTCCCTCGGGCGCGAAGAACCCAACAGTATCAAATGCAAAGGGAATAAACACGTGTTGGTTGGCTTTCTCATGTTTGATCACTTTGCATGAAGCGAAGTTCAACGGGTTATGCATAGTAATATAATGACTCCAAGATCAATTGATGTAGTTTATAAAATACTTAGTTTTGCAATTCAAAAGGGCTAGCTTGCCTTCTATTTAGATGTCATTAAAAAGAAAAAGAAATCTAATTACCATTCACAAATTGTTTCATGTTGGACACCGGATATATTGATTATTCATTTACATTTGATTATTTCTCGTTTGTGGCCTGTTTTTGTTTTTCTGGTTTGATATTGAATTTAGATCTGCACAACTTAAATCACTATCGAAATAGATATTTAGATCCACGATCTTACATTTGATGTACATCTTTTTGTTTGAATTGTTACAGATTGGCCTCAAGTTTAAGAATATAGCTTCTAATTTAGGTTTTTTTAAGGGAATAAATCATGTTTAGGCAATCACCACGCCGAAACGGTAGAAGTAAAGGGTTGAAGATAAAGCATGTGTTGCAGATCTGTGTGCTGATTGGTGTGAGTGTATGGTTGCTGTATCAGCTCCAGCATTCTGGTAATAAGAAACCGGCGGCTACTTCGTCCATTTCCGATAGGTTGCAGAATGATGATGGGATCAAGTTAGGGAGAAAAGGGCTTAACCCGAAAGTGGATGAAGCGAATGATGACCATCGTGATGATGAAAATGGCTCGGTCCAGGAGCGTGAAAGTGAGGACGAGGGTGTGAAAAGTACTGATGAGGCTGCGGAAAGTGAAAATAAAGATGATGGAGAAGATAATAAGGAAAAGGAGGATGGGATCGAGAAGATGAACCGGACTGAAAATGGGATTGAAGATGATGACAGTAAGGAAGTGAAGAAAACGGATGAACAAGATGGTAAACAGAATGAAAGTGGAGAAACCAAACCAGAGGTTGAAGATAATAACAATGAAGATAAGGTAAAGGAAGTGGTTGATGAATCTCAGAAGACACTAGAAACAGAATCAAAAGAGCGAACTGTGTACACAGACTCGGCAAACATAAATTCTGATCCAAATTCAGAACAAAGCGAGTCAACAGATTCTACCAACAACGTAGCAAGTTCAGATTCAGATTTAAATTCCACGCAAGGTGAAGCCTTGAAAACAGAAACCTATGAGCAAAAAACAGGAAATACCGATTCTACTCTCAATGGGGCAAGCTCTGCAGAGACTGAGTTAACTCATACGGAGTCAAAGGAGCAAACTGAAGGTACCAACTCTACCAACAATGAAGCAAGTTCAGAGTTAAACACAACACAAAATGAATCAACAAAACTACAAACTGAAGTTACAGAGTCTGTGAATAATGGAACAAGTTCTGATGTGAAATCAACACAAAGTGAGTCAACACAAACAGATTCCAAGGAGCAAACTGAAAGTACCAAAAATGAAGCAAATTTAGACACGAGCTCAGTGCAAAATGAGTCAACACAGACCGAGTCCAACAAGCAAGCCGAGAACACAGAGTCGACAAATACAGGTGCAAATTCAGACTCAAACTCGGTACAAACTGAGTCAGCACAGACTGAGTCAAAGGAACAAAGCGGGAGCACCAATGATGGAGCAGGTTCAGATTTAAATTCATCACAAAATGAGTCAGCACAGATGGAGTCCAAAGAGCAAACCACGAGTACAGACTTGAACTCAACACAAAATGAGCCAACCCAAACTGGGTCTGAGGGGCAAACTCAAACTACAGACAACAGCAACGGAGAAACGTCCGGTTCAAACTCAGCTGAAAATGAGTCAACCCAGGAGCAAACTCAAACTACAGACTCTACAAACAATATAGCAGATTCAGATTTGAACTCAGCACAAAATGAGTCAACTCAGACAGAATCTAAGGAGCAAACTCCAACTACAGACTCCACAAAAAATGGAGAGAATTCAGATTCAAACTCAGCACAAACCGAGTCAACCCAGACGGTGTCCAATGAGCAAACACAAAGCACAGACACCAACAACAATGGAGCTAGTTCTGAATTAAACTCAGCGCAAAGCGAGTCAACGCGGACAGAGTCAAAGGAGCAAACGCAAAACACAGACAGCAACAACGACGGAGATAACTCAGCGCAAGGTGAGTCAACCCAGACAGAATCCAAGGAGCAAACTCCAACTACAGACTCCACTAACAATGGAGCAAGTTCAAATTCGAACGCAGCACAAACCGAGTCAACCCAGACAGAATCCAAGGAGCAAACTTCAACTACAGACTCCAATAACAACGAAGCAAGTTCAGATTCGAACTCAGCAGAAACCGAGTCAACCCAGACAGAGTCCAATGAGAAAATGCAAAACACAGACACCAACGACAATGGAGCTAACTCAGCACAAGGTGAATCAACCCATACAGAGTCAAAGGAGAACAACAATGTAGCCACAGAGACTGGAAGCACAAACTCAACTAGCAATGAGAACAACAATGGCGTAGATTCTTCATCAAGCAATCAGAGTGCCTCAGTGCGAGAGATCGGAAATGATGGGAGCAGTAGCAAGAATGATACTGCAGTTGCAGAGTAGAGTCGTTGCATGCGTCTTTTTTTTAACATCTTATAAAGTCTATTTAAGCTTTTCTGTTCTTTTGCAAAGTTAATCTAATGTATGTTTAAATATTGAGACTGGTTATTCAAATCATGTAGTCGAAATTTTTGGTTTTGTTTCATGATTTATTGAAGGAATAACAATGGTATTTCAATTAAAATTCATATCCATGAATTTGCTTTTAATTTTTTAATAAACAGAATTGAATAGGAAGTTTAGATTGAAATGGTAAAGCTCTTGCAGTTTCCAGTAAACGTTTATGTTTTCTTTCCACCACATCATTATTGTTGCGGAACTTGGACACGACATGCTTGATGTAAAATTCCTTCATAAAATATGCAGTTTGTTTTTTTTTCCGAATCAAGTTCAGATGCATTCTTTAATCACACTTTTGACTTAAATACCAAACTAAGTTTCAAGTTTCAACCATTTCAAGGAACCTTTGAAGAACAGTGAATGCATTACTTACGGTAGATAACAAATGTGACCAAGTGGTACAGCTAAAATCATCCACAAAAGTAAGAGAATACTTATATTCATTGTAGGTAGGAGTGTTGCAAGCTCCCCATATATCAATATGTATGAGTTCAAAATCTTGTGTGTAGCTGAATTAGTAACACTATGGGGAAAAGGAAGACGATGCTGCCAAGCTCTACCGTTTCAGTTTATAATATGCCCAAGTGTATGATGCCAAAGTGCTACTAACAACAGATTTAGAAAAATATTTGGAAAACTGAAATAAATTTTATTAGAAGTAAAAGCCAAGCTACTTGTATGTAAGAGGTGCACACGTGAAGCAGGTTTACCAAGAGCTAGTGACATTTCAGTAAAGGAGTCTGCAACATGCAACATATAGTAGAAAAGCGTACTGTGCCATTTGTGTAGTCAGCTAGAATATTGCCACTAGGAAGGACTATATAAAATGGTTTTCCAAGCAATTGAGTATTTGAAAAAGGAGTTTCATTAAAACATATACGGTCACTTAAACACGTCTATTATCCATTTTGTATCCAATTTAGTGGAATTACAAAGGAGTTTCTTTTCTTTTGTTTTTTGTGAATTCGAAATCCTTGGGAAATCCAGTGATTCTACAGCATCTGCTTGTTGTGTGACCATTCTTCTTGCAATTTGAACACATGCAATTCTTCTTTGTCGGAAACATCAAATTGATTTCCTTGAAATTGCGAATGAACATTCATTGAAGCAGATTCACAAGCAAATTGATACTGGACTTGGAGTGACTTTCCCTTTTTTTTCAACTTGAACAAGAAAAGCATAGCCTCGATTAATGCAAGGAACAGGTGGCGTCATATGAATCTTTCCCCTTAATCATAACTAGAATCAAGTCCTGTGAGAAACTGTAGTTGTCGTTCCTCTTCTCGTTTAGCTATAAGACGAGAAGCTCCACAAGCACATGTAGGAATCAAGTTCAACCATTCAGTTAGTCCGAATTTGATTTTACTTTGGCAAAATAAGCGGCAATATTATTATGGATAAATTTCTAAAAACAGACTAATGAGAAAAATATTCATTTATTCGAAAAACCAATTATTCGGCTTCAACTGGTTTGCTGTAGTCTGTAGATGTATGAAGTTGAAACCTCGATATACAACTCCTAAACACAAGGAAATGATAAAAATAAAAACCAATGTAACATTTACATAGGTGAGCTTCAAGACAGAATATGTAAGTGGCAAAGATTTAGAACCTGGTTTTCTAAAAAAAATATAATAAAAAACTTATGCTGAAAATTTTAATAAGTGATAGGCTAACTAATACCATGTTTAAAGAGCCAACCAACCAATTTCAAAACAAAACACATAATGGATTAATAAAACCAAGATTCATACTCAAATTGAAAATATTCGAAAACTAAACATAGAATAGAAATTGCTCAAAAAGAGCATTCCTATATTAGTCTGCAACTACAACACAAATAACAAACAACAAAACATCACATAATACCCGCTCAGTAATCCTCACCTTCCTCATCATCTTCACCCTCACCCGACTCGAGCCCAACCTCCTCATAATCCTTCTCCAATGCAGCCAAATCTTCACGAGCCTCAGAAAACTCACCCTCTTCCATCCCCTCACCAACATACCAGTGCACAAACGCCCTCTTCGCATACATAAGGTCAAACTTGTGGTCAATCCTCGAGAACACCTCAGCAACACTGGTCGAGTTAGAAATCATGCACACAGCCCGCTGCACCTTAGCAAGATCCCCACCTGGAACCACAGTTGGTGCCTGGTAGTTAATACCACATTTGAATCCAGTCGGGCACCAGTCAACAAACTGAATGGTCCGCTTAGTCTTGATGGTCCCCACAGCAGCATTCACATCTTTAGGTGCAACGTCTCCTCGGTACATCAAGCAGCAAGCCATGTATTTACCATGGCGGGGGTCACACTTAGCCATCATGGACGACGGTTCAAAGGCAGTGTTGGTGATCTCAGCAACCGAAAGCTGTTCATGATACGCCTTCTCAGCTGAGATAACAGGGGCATAAGACGAAAGCATGAAGTGAATCCTCGGGTACGGTACAAGATTTGTTTGAAACTCGGTTACATCCACATTCAAAGCACCATCAAACCTCAAAGAGGTGGTCAACGAAGAAATCACCTGTATGAGAAATACCATTAGTAACAGAATGATAAAATTAATATAATTGGCTGAAGTAAATATAATATTTTATTACCTGAGAAATCAAACGGTTAAGATTGGTGTAAGTAGGGCGTTCGATGTCAAGAGATCGCCTGCAGATATCATAAATGGCCTCATTGTCGAGTAGAACCGAGACATCAGTATGCTCCAACAAAGAGTGGGTGGAAAGCACACTGTTGTAAGGCTCAACAACTGACGTCGAAACCTGTGGTGAAGGATACACAGTAAACCCTAGCTTTGACTTTTTACCATAGTCAACTGAGAGACGCTCCAACAGAAGTGAGCCAAGACCAGAACCAGTTCCTCCACCAACAGCATTGAACACCAAGAAACCTTGAAGACCAGTGCAGTTGTCAGCAAGCTTGCGGATCCGGTCAAGGCACAAGTCAACAATCTCTTTTCCAACTGCAAGATAAAAAAACTCGATTTAAATATATCGTTATGTGTATTAATAAAGCGACTGGAGTAACAGGAAAGGTGTTCACTGGTGTAGTGTCCACGCGCAAAGTTGTTGGCGGCGTCTTCTTTGCCGCTGATAAGTTGCTCAGGGTGGAAAAGCTGGCGGTAAGTTCCGGTTCTCACTTCATCGATAACAGTTGGTTCAAGGTCAACAAATATGGCACGGGGAACATGTTTACCAGCACCGGTTTCACTGAAAAAAGTGTTGAAGGCGTCGTCACCGCCTCCAACTGTTTTGTCACTTGGCATCTGACCATCAGGCTGTCAAATGCACAAATTCGTCAGAAATCAAAACAAACATATCCACCAATATCAACTAGGTTTCCATATGAGATATAGCAACAGACAGGCAAACACGTACGCTACTATTCTAGTCACCATAACGCAACTTATCCTTATGAAATACCGCATATTGCATTAACTCTACATAAATTACACATGGAGAGGTATATGAACTAATTTAATTGGCGTATAGAGAGTTGAAATCCACATAAAAACATGAAATGTTGATAAAATCGGTATATACACTCACCATAAACCCTAGATCTAAAAATCTACCATACATTTAAGCTATAAAACATTTCAAGTCACAGTATCCTTCAACTCACATTATCACTAAACAGAACATTATAAAAGCACATATTCATCACAGATCTGGCACAGATAGATTCAAAACAACTGTTAAAACCTAACAAAATATCAAATCTGACAGCTTATAAGCATAAACAACTCAAATAACGCACAAAAACAGTAGATCTGAAAGAGTAATGGATGAATATACCTGAATACCGTGCTCGAGACAGTAGAGTTCCCAGCAGGCATTGCCAACCTGAATACCGGCTTGACCGATGTGAACTGAAATGCACTCTCTCATTGTCGTTGGCTAGCTTTGAAAAAGAAAATAGATCTAGGGTTGGTTTGAAGGGCGTTTATAAAGACGCCTCAAATGGATTTCAAATGTGTCATGTAGGTTTCTTTGGGGGTATCAGGGTTTTCTATTTATAGCGCCTCTGCTTCGCCGGTTACCACAAATATCTCATTTCAATTTCATTGAAATTTGAATATTTTACAAGCTGTGTCCCCCGAGTTTACTACCTCATTCAAAATGGGTTAAGTATGAGTGAATTACGTTTATGTTTCATGTGGTCTGACACGTTTAACTCTTTTAGTCTGGTAAAGAATTTTTTTGACATGTTATTGTGTGAGGTTTAAGTGTTATAACATTTCACTCTCTCGTGCTAACTTACACTTGTTAATTAAACAATTATTGAACCTTATTTTTTTAATAATTGAAATGAGTATGTTAGGCTCTATTATCTTTTTATTGGTACGTGAAATTTAAAGTTGTGTTATAGACATGAGATATAAAGTAGCTAAACGAGCTGTATTCATATTTAATACTTGTGTTAAATGAGTCGTGTCTAACTTGTTTAACGCAATAAGACCTATTTTGACACCCTATGCTGACTCTATTCATTATTTTTGTTATATACATGGACAGTTTAATTATTTAAAACCTAAGGTAATGTTTGGTATGTAGTAATTGGTACTTGTGAAGGAATGACAAAAAGAGTGTCTGGTTAATTAATTGAACAAAATCACCTATTAACCGTCACCTACCATTGCGATCGCAACCACCAACCACAGCAACCCGCCACAGCTAACCACCTCCAATCACCCACTACCCCACCACTACCACTCACCACAAATTTTATTTTATTCATTCGTCTTTTCCTGCCTACTAAACAACACAAAATAATGATTCATTCAATTCCATATGATACTAAACATGAAATGCAATACTAATGATCAATCTCATACTCTCGTTCATTTCATTACCCTATACTAAACAACACAAAATAATGATTCATTCAATTCCGTATGGTACTAAACATGAAATGTAATACTAATGATCAATCTCATACTCTCGTTCATTTCATTACCCTATACTAAACAAACCCCAAGACTATGTGTTATGAAACCGGTGAAATGATAAATTGTGGCACATAAGCAATGAGGTAGCATAATGGTTTTCACATTTCATATTAAAAGCATGTGTTATTTTAGGGTGAAATATGATTGTTGGGTGAGGTGGAGTGGAATGGTTGGTATAATTAATTGAAAATTAAAAAAATTAAATCACTAAGCAAATGGGTTGTTCCCACTGGTTTGGTAAGTACACAGGCAACACTCTTTCACGATGGTTGTGTTAGGCGAAGAGGCACATGTAAGGGTAATCTTCATGTGTTTTAAACCACAAAGCAAACACACCCCCACCCACCGTTTTTTGAAGATCTCATCGAGCAAGCCGAAAAGGAGACACGAAAACATCATCAAGCATTCCTAAAAGAAAGACATGACAACATCATCATCGAGAAATGTAATTGGCTGAAGGATTGTTTAGTTTAAATTTTCGTATTTTATTTTTTTTGGTATGAATTGTCGTATTTTATTTTTCCGGTTTTCAATTATGTTATTATTTTTATTTTTTAATGAAATTTTAATTTTAATTACATTAAGTTGTTTTTATTTATTTTAGATTTCAAAAAACAAAAAGCACGAAATGTTCTAGGGTGCTTGATGAGTAGATGATAGGTGTTGTTGGTGACTTTGTAGCTTGTGGGTACATGAGAGTAGAAATGATATGGTAGTGCGGAATTGATCGCTATATAGATAATAACCATGAGTATCTCTTCCCATCTTATGGTATTACTCTAAAGCTTGGCCCACATTGCCCCTTAGGCTTTGGTGCCCCTTGAGCGTTGGGCATGACAATAGGGTCCATTTAATAGTTGGTCTAAAAGAACTATTGATGTAATTTATAAAGATAATTTAATAGTTCATTTCAAATAATGTTTAGTTCTTTGGTATGAATTTAAAATGCTTGAATAATAGTAATTAAGTCTTTTTATTTTTATTTTTTTGAAAAGGACCTAGTCGATCAATTCAATTTGGCTCGATTGTAAACGATTAAGCGGCTCGGTTTGGTTTGTTTACAAGCCAAGCACGAGCAAATAAATGTTTGGCAATTTTATTTGAACATACCAAGGATCTAGCCGCATCGATACATCAATTACACAATTACGATTACAAATACGTTAAATACGATTTATTGATAATTTAGAGTAAATACATTATGGTGGATGGAAATAACTTATGGAGAGCATAATTACTATAACTTAGATCTCTCACTATGTACTTACTCACTTATGAGCATAATCTGCCTATTTATAGGCCAAAGCCCAATTCACAATAATTATACATTAAATACACAGACTATACTATATATAACTTATTCGATTGCTACGGACACCAAAACCGTGCACTAACAGGCACCCCCTTTTCCGTAGCTATCAAATACTTTAATCTTAAATACTTTAACCGCAAATCACCTGTTACAAAACCGTGCACTAACAGACATCCCCTTTTCCGTAGCTATCGAATACAATCTTGAATACTTTAACTGCAAATCACCAGTCACAAACCGTGCACTAACAGACACCCCCTTGACTGATGATTTTCGGGCTTGTGTAAACAGACAATCTTTAAATCTTTTCAGCAAACCAACAACTTGTAGCCTCTCATATCAGATCACCCCCTTAAAGTGAGAAACTCTTGGAGATCATCCCGATCATCCATTGGCGTATGATATGGTTCAATCTTTCAACAATCAGCAGCAAGTCATCAGCTATCCGTAAGCACCGGTAAAGTAAACATCTCGTTCGCAAAGATCCACATTTAACCTTGTCACACATCTTCATGAACAACTCGATCATTCAACATCTTTCACTTCGGTTTTCCCTCTATTGATTACATTTATCCCAAATAACTCTTTGAAGCTCTTCCACATCTCGTTTGCAAAAATGCACTAATGTTTGGGCATATGATTCAGAGTTCCAACCCCCGCTAATCAATCCAGAACGATCAATTTTTTTCAATCTAATGACAAGACTCGTATATTCTTCAATAAGATCAACCCGTTCGAGAATCATCCCCCTCAATAGAAGTAATCTGCCATTTACTCGTAGCCAACATAGTCAGGATCAAAGTCCCTCAGAAAGAAGTAAACGAACAGACACTCGTATCCCACATAGTCAGGTTTCAATCTTTAAACAAATCAATCACCAATCGAAGAACACTTGCAGTCTTGAACTCAGTCAAACATAGCTTTACAAGCATGAATTACCACCCGAATTGCAGTAATTTTTCAAGAAACCTTGCAAATGTAGGAAGATTCAAGTCAAATAAACTCATATGCAAGTTGTTATCTCCCAATTTTCTTGAAAAATTCAGCAAGGTCTTGAATAATCTTCAAAGTTCATAAACAAACTCCTCCTTAAATTACTCGCGGGCTCCCCCTTGGCCAATTGAAACACGTAAAAAGTCAGCAGGATAATATATTACCAAAAGTTGAAAGAAGAGTACCCAACACATTAGGAACATCTCAGAAAAATTTCGATTAAGAAAATTTTCCCGTCAAAAATTCACCGAAAATTTTCGAAAAATAAATATTTTCGCCAAAATTTTTTAGAATGAAATCTCAATCACGAGAAGTATTCAGGAAAAATTCGCGCAAGAAAAATTTCCCCGCCAAATAACTCTTTTTTTTAATGAATCACCTCTCAATTCGTTATAAACAACAACTCCAATTCGTTAACTTAGTTCGTGCTCTTCATTCGTTAACATAATCACCATTCGTCACACGCTTAACGAATCTGCTCAATTTGTTATAAATTACCATTCTAATTCGTTATAACAGTTACACGAATGGCCTCTCATTCGTTAAAATTTCCACTTCGTCATCCACGTTAACGAATTAGCTTAATTCGTTACCATTAACTTAACGACTTAACTTAACGAAGTAACTCAACAAATTGCCTTAATTCGTTACCTTTAACTTAACGAATCACTGTGACGAAACTCCTTAATTCGTTATCATTAACTTAACGAATTACCATAATTCGTTAAAATTTCCATAACGAATTGCTACAGTAGATTCGTTAAACTTTCATAACGAATCAGCTATAGTAACATAACGAATCAGCTACAGTAACTTAACGAATCAGGTTGTTGGATCTGAACTGTTCGCCGAAAAAAACGATTTTCGCCGGAAAATCAGTTACAGTGGCCGGAAAAAGTAGATCTGGCCGGAATCTGGATTTTTTGAACTTCATCAATGGCTAATTCATCAAAACACCATACTTAACCACGAATTATACTTTTTTTATACATTTAAATATATTTAGTTTGATATGCCTTATAAGACAAATTACTTAATTAAACACATTCAAAGTTTAAAAAAAATGTTTCAGTCTCATTTAACTATTTTCTTTTACCAAAAATCATTTAGAATATTGAAACCTAAGACATCGGTTTCGTCAGTAATTCACATAATTGCAATATTATATTAACTTTTTAGTTATTTTATACAAATACAACGAATTGAAATTATGTTAGCATTACCTAGTTGCTCAGTATATAATTAAAGTGTTTATTATGCTTTATATGCAAAATAATAAAGCTATACAAAAAAAATTATAAAAAAATTAAAGTTATATATATGTTATAAAAATTAATTAAATTCACACCTTTATTATAATTTAACTTAATAGAAATACTTTTTATTTTTATTATATTATTTGTAACTTAATCACACTCCTCATTACATTTTAAGGATATTCTATTTTCACATTAATTTAAAAAAAAAATAGTTAATCCGGTTAAAAATCATTTACCATGCTTCTATAAAATTTGAAATCTTTTCTTCTTTTTTTTTTCTATAAGTTGCTAATATATATATATATATATATATAGGGTAGGGTTAATGTAAAAAACAATATTTTTGTGAGAAGAATAAGAATAGATCTAGGCCCTTGGATCTATGATCTAGTGGTTGAGATTGGTAGTTTTTAAATAATTGTATTGTTTCATATTTACATTGTATAGTGTCATATTTAGGTGGTTTGTTTTATTTTAAAGATCTTCTCACACTTCTCACAAAACACTTGTTTTTTATTTGAACTCTTTTATATATATATATATATATATATCAATTAATTATAATTATATATTTCAACAACTCCCCATAATATTAACTAATAACACTGGATTAATATTCAAAATTTAAGCATTCCTTATCAAACACTTTTAACTATTATATATAAAAATCACTTCCTTCACTTCATATAACTTTAAATCTTTTAATATTCTGCTTACTCAGAATAATCACTGTTATTTGAACATGACTTTAACTTAAGGTTAATATGTCTATATCATTTTTAGCTCATATGAAATAAAACAAATCATTTTGTTATATTTTAATTTTCAATTTTATATGTTGTTTGATTATACAATTTTTAATTGTAAAATATAAAATTAATTAAAAATTTGTCACAGAGAAAATATTAATGACAACAAATTTATCATGATTAATCAATTTCAAATTCTAAAGGTTATAAGGATGATTATATCATCAAAGTTTAGGTAATCTGGTTTATGGGATAATCATGAGCAAATGATCTCAAATGGATTCATATTAATTGATTAAAAGTTATGATATTTTATGTGTATGAATATTTTTTTTGTTTCACGGATATATTATCAATTTATCTAGCGTTGATATGTACTTGAAGAACCTTATTTGTCACATGGACAAATATATGTGACTATATCAAGAGTTATAAGCAGACCTATATGTTACCTTATCAAGAGTTACAAGCAGACATGGACTAAAGATTTTGATTTTTGATAAACAATGTATACCGACCAATAGAATCACAAATGTAGTGTACAAGGAAGGTTTTATGTAAGGCTCCGTTCCCGGTGCCCTACTTTAGCGTTGCATTTACTCATAAACACAGTTCAAAATATCAAAGTTAATTAAAACTTTCGCGGAATATTAAAACTTTCATTAACCATACATAATAAATCATAAACATGTCTTAAACAAACGTTCTTGTCTTTCAATTTATAAAACATCAATTCATAAAACTACTTGAGTCTTCAGATGCCAGCCTCTTATTCTTCTGTCGTGTGCCCCGTGCAAGCTAACTGCCTCATTCTACTCACCTGCGTGCATACTAAAAGTCAGCTACGCTGAGTGAGTTCTAGTTAATCATACAACATACTACACATTCATAATTACATACTTTCCTACATTCGTTTATAACATACTTACTTACCTTCGTACCTTCTTTCTTTCATATTCATACGTTATGTTTTAAAGAGCATTACGCCCTATAACCTTCGCATATATTTTTAGGGTATGCAACCCTGTAGCCTTCGCATATATTATTAGGGTATGCAACCCTGTAACCTTCGCATATATTATTAGGGTATGCAACCATGTAACTTTCGCTATATTATTAGGGTATGCAACCCAGTAACCTTCCACACATCCCATAACCATCCATAACTTTCTATACATACTTTCCTTAACAATACGTGTAATGTACGAAGATCATTCACATACTATCAAGCATCCATTCATAATATAAACATACATATTTTCCTTAACAATACGTGCAATATCCGAAGATCGTTCACGTACTATCAAGCATTCATTCATAATATAAACATACATACTTTCCTTAACAATATGTGCAATATCCAAAGATCGTTCACGTACTGTCAAGCATTCATTCATAATATAAACATACATACTTTCCCTAACAATACGTGTAATATCCAAAGATCGTTCACGTACTATCAAGCATTCATTCATAATATAACATAACTATCACATTCATTATTAAGACATACACTTATCGTTTAAGGTAAGTGTATTAACATTCACATTGAGTAAGCACACAGCCCCAAAAACATAACAAGGAAATGGGGCTAGACACTCACCTAAGTGCGGTTACGTTCACCGTTAATGGTTATTCCTTTCTTTAGTTGTGTGCGACTAACTGTATAACAATTACATGTATCAATTAACTATCAATACCCATATCTTGTTTCTAGTTTGATTATAACCCTCAACGAATGGGGGTCCAGGGGCAGCGCCTCTGGCAGCGGGGTTCTAGGGGCGGCAGCCCCTAGCAAGGTCCAAGGGGCGGAGCCCCTGACTGGGGTCAAGCTGCCAGGTCAGCTTGGAAAAATTTTATTTCCATTAACTGTCTTAACACAATTTTCATTAGGATTTTAAATTATTATCCAATTCGCTAACTCATTCGCTATAACGAATTAAGCCAGATTCGTTATCTGGTTCGTTATCTTATCACAACTTGATTCATTATCTGGTTCGTTATTTTATCATAACGAATTGGTGAGTAACGAATGATCTAGTTCGTTATCATAATCATAACGAATTGGTGAGTAACGAATGACCTAATTTGTTATCTTAATCATAACGAATTGGTGAGTAACGAATTACCATCAGATCTTATCCAAAACTTTGACTCGGAGGTCAAAGTCAACATTTATATGAACAAGAACAGTAAACACAAACTGATTCTGCAGTTGAACCTCAAATCTCAATGAAATAACATGAATCTGGTATCAATCAACTCGGAATCACGACGCCTGCAAACCCTAATCATCCATCATTCAAACATCGGGTTTTAAAGGGTGCGATTTGTTCATTTCTAAACCTGGTTCATTAAACAATCTAGTAACCCATCAAATGTTAACGGATTCCAGTAAGATTTGTTGCGTTTGATTAGTTTTTAACATACTCATACAGATCTAATATTACTAAAAGAAATCTGAACCCTAACGAACAAGTTCTCATTATAATGTATGTGACATTCATCAATTTCGGGTCTCGTTTTATATTCGTTTTTGTAAGCATTTTGTAACATGTCTATTTTTCGCGTTTATTTAAAATTAATTTATACATCGTAGTTGTGGTTAAGCTTGTAAACTCGAACCGGCATTTTATCAAATTATTGATGTTATAACTCTAGCGTGTGTGGGGTTTGTCAAATACAGTTATTTATAATTCATAAGCTCGGTTAAGTAAACGTGGGACTAAAGTGGATTTCTTTAAAGTTATACAAGTTTTAAATCATTATAAACTAAATACCAAACTTTAGGGGTCGTTTTTGAAAATATATAATATACATATAAACCAATAAAAACCCTAAACCTACCGTTTATCACCCAGCCACCCCCATTCCCTAGCAACCGATTTCCGGCGCTGTTTTCCGGCGACCGGCGACTCCGACGGCGGTTCCGCCCACCCCGTCTTCCCTGTTCCCCCGACACCGGCCACTCCCTCTCCTATCCGCACGTTTTTCCGGCCGCCCCTCCTCACTGCCCTCAACCCGACACCACATCTCCTCTCCGCTCGTTTTTCCGGCGACCGGAAAGCCGACCGCCATGCACCGCCTCTCTCTCCGAGCCGAGCTCTCCCTCTTTCCCTTAGCCGTACTCTCTCTCGCTGCTCCGTCCCTCTCTCCTAGCCGTTCTCTCTCTATCTCCCTATCTCTCTCTTGCGGACTCTCTCTATCTCTCTAACTCGCTCTCTCTATGCCTCTCTCTCTCTGTCGCGGACTCTCTCTCTCTCTCTCTTAGGGTAAGTCTCTCTCTCTCTCTTTTCTCTCTCTGTTTCCGTTTTCCGGCGCGCCTCTAGCGGCCGGAATCAACTCCGGCAACCCATGTTCATTATCTAAATTATATTATTATTATTATTATTATTATTATTATTAAGAAAACAATTATTATTATTATCATTATTATTACTAACAAGATTATTATTATTAACAAGATTATTAGTATAATTATTGTTATTATTATTATTGTTATTATTATCTTTTAACAAAACAATTATTATTATCATTATTTTCATAATAATAGATTATTATTATCTTTATTATTATGATTATTAAGGAATATTATTACAATCTAGTATTGTTATTATTACCTATTTGTTTTGTTAAACCGAAATTGTCGGGCCTAGTTACCATTTAACGTCATCGTCACTCGAGTTATATCATTTTTATCACTAATACTACTACTTTTAAAATGTTGTAAGTATTAGTTATTATTAATATGGCACATATAATTATTATTATAATAATAATTATTATTAAAACTTATAAATCTATTAATAACGTTTTCAACAATAAAGTAATAATTATTATATTTATTACTACTACTACTATTATTAGTTTTAACAACAAATTCTCGATGAGTAGTATATTATATATTATATTCACCATTATCTTATATATCTATATCTATATATATATATATAACATGTTCTAAAGTTATTATTATCATAATTATCCTTATTATTAATAATATTATTTTATTTTAAATTACCAATTAAGTACGAGTCCCTAATCATTAACAAACTAACCGGTAACCTGATTAAAAACCGAACCTTCTCACTCAATGTTTCCAATATAGTTTCATTATGGTTTCAAGTTCATTAATATATATTACATTATTTATTTTAGCTAAGGTGTTTATCGTTTCAAGTCGGATCTGTTCTTTTACCGTTCGAGCTTCATTTATTTATCTATTTATTTCTCGGTTCATCAATCGAGGTGAGTACTTTCATACCCCTTTTTCCATCTTCCATTTTGGGGTGACATTTCATGCTTATCAAACTAAATGTTTTATTTACTTGAATCTTTAAACCCACAAACGTGATTGTATATTTTACTTAAATAAATGCTCGATTTGGTGTTATATTCTTACATGCTTAAATGTTTATTGCTTTGGCGGGTAGCCACACTTGAATGCTAAACTTTGAAAGCTAAGGTAGGTTGGCCTCACAAAATCCGATCTATTTGGTATCCCCTTATAGACGGTATCGCGATCCGAATCGAAATCCCGAATCCATTTGGTATTCTCTTATGGAGGGTGTCGTTAATGTATTCTTATTAACGATAACTATTTAGCATGAGGCGGGTAGCCTCATGGACACTATGATCCGAGTATACTTGGTTGTTACCATTTAGAAAGGGTCCGAACTATTTATCTTTTGGCATATCTAAATTGTTGCTATTATTTATTGTTTTGTATACAAGTTTTGTGGATTTTTATTACTATATACTTATATGCTCAAACTTATGAATTGTTCACCAACCTTTGTGTTGAAAAACTTTATTTTATGAAATGTTACAGGTTTGACTTTTGTTGACTCGAGGACTTGATGAAAAACGTTACCATGACTATTAGGGTATTAGTAAAATGAACAATATGATTACTACTTGTTTCCAAATTTGTTTATATGAACGAGATGTGTTTGTTTATTGATTTATGAAATAAATGAGTTGATTAAATATTGTCACTTTAAATAGTGTCTTGTGTATTTGTCCAATCACATTGCACCCCGGCATGTTCCGCCGACTTTGGTCGGGGTGTGACAGATTTGTATCAGAGCCACAAGACTATAGGATAGGTGGTTATACGTAACGACCTAGTATAGTCTTTACTTTATGGTCCTTATACGTGTTGCCTATACGTGTTTACTCTACTTGATTGTTCAATGCACTTGTTTATTTATATACTTATTTATTTATCAAATCATAAATATACACATACACACACTTTCATAGTACTCCAAGGTATCCTTCCCTTAAAACGCAAAAACATTAGTTTTTATTGTGTTTTATGGATCACGAGCTTAACTTGGATCCCGTTGTTTCAATCTCCTTAAAGATCGTCTCATATGAGATGACCACTTTAAGTAGTCGAATGCGAGCGTTCCGCTCGCCATCCTAATGTTTGGTGTTGAAAGCATAAAAGCCTCGGTGGTACGTGGACTAGTGTTTTGACATCCCGTTGTATCTTGATTTATTGTCTTTGTCATTATCGTTATTTGAGTCAAAAACATGACACGACGCGGTGGTACGTGCACATGTTTAGACTCCAACATGGTATTTTTGTAAAAAGGTTTTTAGTGTCGGAATGTCAAGTCATGGTGGTTCATGCACGATTTTCTTCCTTTAAATCTTAAAAGATTATTTGTACATTTCAATAACTTAAACCATTTTCCCTTTATTTTGTTATAAACCCTTATCACAAGTCTTCATTTATAAAGGTAATTTTATATTGTGAATAATTCTTTTATATCTCGATTTTATGTAGTAAAGTTTTTATGCCAATTTTCTCATTTTGTTTTCACAACGATTTTATTTATATAAATTTCATCCATTGCGAACTCTTCGATATATATATATATATATATATATATATATATATATATATATATATATATATATATTCGATCCATTCACAATGATTTTTAATATGTCATCTATTTTCATTAAGACTATTTATAAACAAAATTCTCATTATACAAATTTCATCATATTTAAAAAAGGATTTCCTGACAAATGTTACTTTGAATCTTCAAGTAAATCTTCTACTATATAAACTTTAAATTTTCTTTAAAGTCCTTGTACAAAAAAAAATTGTGTAAAATTTCATTTTTTTTATAACTATTCCGTTTATTTTGAACGATCCTTTCACAATATTAATTATTTAAACTTTTCACGACGTTTTAATTATATTACATAATACCCATGACAGAATTCTCATTACCTAAAATCTATTTTACAACAACTTTCATTATGCATTTCTGCTTCACTATAAATTTTCACCAATAAAACTTTCATCTTATGATACAACTCTTTTTAAATTTCTTATGGTAGTTTCGCTTTGATTTTTCAAGAAAATTCACAAACTTATAGTTTGTAACTTTCTTGAAATTCTCATGCAAAAATTCATAGAAATTTTACTTTAAAGACCAAAAATCGTTTACTCGTGATTTCTTGATTTACAATGCCGGTCATTCTAACTTACCGTGATATTTTCGTTACACGATATTAAATAACGAACTTAGTAAAAAAAATTTATTACGCAACTTTGTATTCTCAAAAACGACATTCATCACTTAATATTGAGACCTCATAACAAATTTTGACATTCAATTTACGTATTTTAAATTTCCTCATAAGCAAAAAAAATTTATTGTAATCTTTATAAAAAAGAAATTTTGTGTGATTCACACGCTCGGATCTCAAAAATACTATTTATGTAATATATATATTCGTATATTTATTAACTTGTAATTTTTATTATCAAAATCTTCATGGATGCTTCAAACATTATTTATAAAATACGATATTTTCAATAATACCTATTATTAGTTAAAAAAAGAAAACCTCCCTAAACACAACCCCAAGTTTCCAAACACCCGTATCTCATCTCAAACTACCGCCTTAAATAAAACCACCCTCCCACTTCAAAAGTTTCCCACGTACTCAATCCATGCAAAATCCAAAATGTGCACATTAACCCAACAAAAAAACCTTAAATACCGACACTCCCACGCCACGAAAACCTATCAAACTTACTATCCTAATACTTTAAAGATACCGACAAACACCCCCACGAATGTTTTGAACATATACAAACCAAAGTTGACCCAACTAAGACTCAAAACCCTTCGACCCATACTATGTCGAGTCCCAAACCATATCGCCACACCGTTTCCATCCAACCATAGAGTTTGATATCAAAATAGCAACCCAAACACTACTTACAAAATACATGAATAAACCGAATCTCAACCCAAACTAGTCAAGATCAAATTATCCAACCCATCAACTTAACCCTAGCTCAAATAAGCAAAACCTCATCTAAATAACCCAACCATTACTCACAAAAATCATCTAAGCCTAAACCACTCAAACGACCTAAACTCAACAAACCTCATAAATCCAACTCAAGAAAACCCAACTACGTAAGCCAACCGAAACATACTCACTCTTCAGCAAATTTCCAAATCATTCACCATTCGAAGCCTAAAACCTCTCCATACACACGCAAGCTTCGTTTTACCCTTAAATTTATATATATATATATATATATTATATATGTATACCTACATACAACTACTGTATTTATAACAACCTCATGTATTCAAGTAATCGCTTTTAAATTATAAACTTTTACAAAAAAAGGGGATGATTTACGTATTATTATACTCACATTTTATAAATCATCTTTGGAAAAAAAAAATCTAAGACTGTCATGACGACAAAATTTTATTATGAGGATTTGTATTCAAAGATTATAAAACGATTATATGTATGATTTCAAGGCTTTAAATATTGTCACCTAAGGTGATAAATCTCTTAATAACTTTATAAATTCGAGGTTTCATTCTAAATGTTGAATGTAAGTTTTATTCAATAACAAATTACAACTTCATCATTTTTGCATAAACTCAATGACCTTGGCTTTACGAAACTTTTTGGGACGCATTTATAAATACTTTATGCTTCATATTGTGACCTGAATTTTGTTCAATAATGATTTACGCGAATATTACTTCTTATTATCGCTAGCTTTATTTTATAAATATTTTTATCACAACCGATTTATGTATACAAATCCCTTTAACAATTGACTTACAAGATTTACTTTCGATAATGAGCAAAACTTTTCTCTAGCTACGCGTTACTGCGAACCTATATTATTATTATATTCATTTTATGGGAACGAATGAACGGCCTTACTTAAAGACTTCATTTTTCAATTTCATTCTATATGACACGTGACCTACATATTTTGTCGTTTATTCAAGTCTCACTGAAATTTTTTTTTTCGATTTCTTTTCATTTGATGAGATGTTTCGATGAAAATATTATGCACATGAGATTTCATTGTTGTGTTTTGATTTTCGTGACCGAATGCAAATTATTCAATAACAATTTGTGTAATACTTTCAAAACCTTAACTTCGTCAAAAATCTCGTTTATCTTTTAAACGATATTTTCATGACTATGTTATTTATATTTGAGCATTTATGTAACACGATTCTATACATTATTCTATATCATTTCATCTAATCTATTGACGGCCTATGTGTGGCTGTCTACAAGTTTTGGCGCTATTAGAAACCGTTATTATAATGACGATTATATAAATGGTTTCACAATAGTGGCCGTATTCACGTTTTATCACATTTCATCGATTGTTTTGGTTGTAAATCAATACTATTTTATTTATATTGATGCACGTATGCGTCACCCCAAAGAAACTCACCTCATTCTCGTGATTTCACTCAATCGTAATCCTAATTACTTATAACCTCAAGTTTGTTCACGTATGAAACTCATCGTACGCTATTATTAATTGTAACGTTGTTTACCCCGACTTCATGCACTCACTTTTGGGCTTCTCATTTACACCTATTGGATTTTTCATTTTTCACTCTTTGGATTCTCGTTTCCTTTATTGGATTTCACATTACCTTCTATCAGAGTTCTCATTATTAAAATTCAACAGATTTATGCACGTTTTAAATGTTTAAAATTTCAAAAAGAATATATAAATATGTCTTTTTAAACCACACAATGGGATGAACCATATGGACCATACGACGATCTAAATAATTATGGGTGCACACTTAATTATCGAAATCCCCGTATGAAAGCCATAGTAAGTACACTTGTGTGCGATAACTCAGACCCGAGAATGATAGCGGGAAAACGATGGAAATGCGAATCGTGATAAAGGCATGGTGGATACGCTGCCGGTACATCCTATATATAAGTGCCTATATCATGTTTCTCATTTGTAGCGTTTTTCGAGTCAGGCTAAGGTTTGACGTTATTCTTTTGCTTAAAAAAATTTGTTCATGCAATTATCTTACTAATGACAATATTCGTTAATAATTACTTTTTCCTTAAGTATATCATAATTTCGGGACGAAATTTCCAAAAGTTGGGGATACTGTGACATTCGTCAATCGTTTTATATTCGTTTTTGTAAGCATTTTGTAACATGTCAATTTTTCGCGTTTATTTTAATAAATGTATACATCGTAGTTGTGGTTAAGCTTGTAAACTCGAACCGGCATTTTATCAAATTATTGATGTTATAACTCTAGCGTGTGTGGGGTTTGTCAAATATAGTTATTTATAATTCATAAGCTCGGTTAAGTAAACGTTAGGGACTAAAGTGGATTTCTTTAAAGTTATACAAGTTTTAAATCATTATAAACTAAATACCAAACTTGAGAGGTTGTTTTTGAAAATATATAATATACGTATAAACCAACAAAAACCCTAAACCTACCATTTATCACCCAGCCGCCCCCATTCCCTTGCAACCGATTTCCGGCGCCGTTTTCTGGCGACCGGAGACTCTGACGGCGATTCCGGCCACCCTGTCTCCCCTGTTCCCCCGACACCGGCCACTCCCTCTCATCTCCGCACGTTTTTCCGGCCGCCCCTCCTCCCTGCCCTCAACCTAACACCACAGCTCCTCTCCGCTCGTTTTTCCGGCGACCGGAAAGCTGGTGCACCGCCTCTCTCTCTCTCCGAGCCGAGCTCTCCCTCTTTCCCTTAGCCGTACTCTCTCTCGCTGCCCCGTCCCTCTGTCCTCGCCGTTCTCTCTATCTCCCTATCTCTCTCTCGCGGACTCTCTCTCTCTCTCTAACTCTCTCTCTGTCGCGGACTCTCTCTCTCAGGGTAAGTCTCTCTCTCTCTTTCTCTCTGTTTCCGTTTTCTGGCCGCCGGCAACCCATGTTCATTATCTAAGTTATATTATTATTATTATTATTATTATTATTAACAAAACAATTGTTATTATTATCATTATTATTACTAACAAGATTATTATTATTAATATTATTAACAAGATAATTATAATTATTATCATTATTATTATTAACAAGATTATTAGTATTATTATTGTTATTATTATCTTTTAACAAAACAATTATTATTATCATTATTTTCATAATATTAGATTATTATGATTATTATTATCTTTATTATTATGATTATTAAGGAATATTATTACAATCTAGTATTGTTAATATTACCTACTTGTTTAGTTAAACCGAAACCCATGTCGGGCCTAGTTACCATTTAACGTCGTCGTCACTCGAGTTATATTCTTTTTATCACTAATACTACTATTTTTAAAATGTTATAAGTATTAGTTATTATCAATATGACACATATAATTATAATTATAATTATTATTATTATTATTATTATTATTATTATTATTATTAAAACTTATAAATCTATTAATAACGTTTTCAACAATAAAGTAATAATTATTATATTTATTATTACTACTACTATTATTAGTTTTAACAACAAATTCTCGATGAGTAGTATATTATATATTATATTCACCATTATCTTATATATCTATATATATATATATATAACATGTTCTAAAGTTATTATTATCATAATTATCCTTATTATTAATAATATTATTTTATTTTAAATTACCAATTAAGTACGAGTCCCTAATCATTAACAAACTAACCGGTAACCCGATTAACAACCGAACCTTCTCATTCAATGTTTCCAATATAGTTTCATTATGGTTTCAAGTTCATTAATATATATTACATTATTTAATTTAGCTAAGGTGTTTATCGTTTCAAGTCGGATATGTTCTTTTACCGTTCGAGCTTTATTTATTTATCTATTTATTTCTCGGTTCATCAATCGAGGTGAGTACTTTCATATCCCTTTTTCCATCTTCCGTTTTGGGGTGACATTTCATGCTTATCAAACTAAATGCTTTATTTACTTGAATCTTTAAACCCACAAACATGATTGTATACTTTACTTAAATAAATGCTCGATTTGGTTTTATATTCTTTCATGCTTAAATGTTTATTGCTTTGGCGGGTATCCCGACATCGGCCACTCCCTCTCCTCTCCGCACGTTTTTCCGGCCGCCCCTCCTCCCTGCCCTCAACCCGACACCACATCTCATCTCCGCTCGTTTTTCCGGCGACCGGCTTTGCACCGCCTCTCTCTCTCTCCGAGCCGAGCTCTCCCTCTTTCCCCTAGCCGTACTCTCTCTCGCTGCTCCGTCCCTCTCTCCCTCTCTCCTGGTCGTTCTCTCTCTATCTCCCTATCTCTCTCTCGCGGACTCTCTCTATCTCTCTAACTCTCTCTCTCTGTCGCGAACTCTCTCTCTCTCTCTCTCTCAGGGTAAGTCTCTCTCTCTCTCTTTTCTTTCTCTGTTTCCGTTTTCCGGCGCGCCTCCGGCGGCCGGAATCAACTCCGGCAACCCATGTTCATTATCTAAATTATATTATTAGTATTATTATTAACAAAACAATTATTATTACTTACAAGATTATTATTATTAATATTATTAACAAGATAATTATAATTATTATCATTATTATTATTAACAAGATTATTAGTATTATTGTTATTATTATTATTGTTATTATTATCTTTTAACAAAACAATTATTGTTATCATTATTTTCATAATAATAGATTATTATTATGATTATTATTATCTTTATTATTATGATTATTAAGGAATATTATTACAATCTAGTATTGTTAATATTACCCATTTGTTTTGTTAAACCGAAACTATCGGGCCTAGTTACCATTTAACGTCATCGTCACTCAAGTTATATCATTTTTATCACTAATACTACTATTTTTAAAATGTTATAAGTATTAGTTATTATTAATATGGCACATATAATTATTATTATAATAATAATTATTATTAAAACTTATAAATCTATTAATAACGTTTTCAACAATAAAGTAATAATTATTATATTTATTATTACTACTACTATTATTAGTTTTAACAACAAATTCTCGATGAGTAGTATATTATATATTATATTCACCATTATCTTATATATATATATATATATATATATATATATATATATAGGGAGAGGATCATAAGAGAACTCCATTTTATGAAGAGAACTAGAGAACTAATAATGAAGTATTTTTAATTAATTTTTTTTCTTTCATCCTTCTTATATGTTGTTATTCTTCACCACAAAAAAAATAAAAATAAAAAAAATAAAAAAAATTAGCGAGTAATGCATATATGCAATACACTGACTTTTTTTTATAATGCATATGTGCAATAGTGTGCATTTTGATATTTGATATAGTGTTGAATAGCATATATATAGTTGTTTGTATTATTTATTTGCAATAGTGTTATATTATATATAAAAATTAAAAAAAATCGATATAGTGCATATGTGCATTAGTGTTGTATTACATATATGCGATAATGTGTTTTGCATACAATTATTAGTGTCGTATTTGCATATATTCAATAGTGTGTATTGGATAATACAATTGTGTTGTATTATATGCAATAACACACTATTGTATATATGCAATAGGCATTAGTGCACATATGCACTACAGTACTACACCAACAAGTTTTTTTTAGTATCAATATCATCTTATTAGAATGAGGAAAGAAAAAAAATTACAAAATAATTTTTTTAAATAGTTAAAAATATTTCTTTACTAGTTCTCTAGTTCTCTTTAAAAGGAGTTCTCTCTAGATTCCACCCCTATATATATATATATACTAAAGTTATTATTATCATAACTATCCTTATTATTAATAATATTATTTTATTTTAAATTACCAATTAAGTACGAGTCCCTAATCATTAACAAACTAACCGGTAACCCGATTAACAACCGAAGCTTCTCATTCAATGTTTTCAATATAGTTTCATTATGGTTTCAAGTTCATTAATATATATTACATTATTTATTTTAGCTAAGGTGTTTATCGTTTCAAGTCGGATCTGTTCGTTTACCGTTCGAGCTTCATTTATTTATCTATTTATTTCTCGGTTCATCAATCGAGGTGAGTACTTTTATACCCCTTTTTCCATCTTCCGTTTTGGGATGACATTTCATGCTTATCAAACTAAATGCTTTGTTTGAACCTGGACTAATCCTTTAACACTACACATATCTTAGATCTGATAATACGATTAGCCTAAATACGGATTTAGTTCGTAATTACGTTTGATTCATATGTTATGTGATATATATCTATATTAGGTGTATGTATGTATGTATGTATAATATTAATATGAAGATTGAGAGAGAGTCGGGCAGAGGTTCGTTAATTAAAATCTCAATGCTTAAATTAAACTGTGAACAGTGTTCACTATAAATAGGAAGATGGACCTAGTTCGTTAACATTCCATAACGAACTAGGGTCCACTTCGTTACATACATTAACAAAGAAATACCTTAACGAATCACCCCCTGATTTGTTAAACATCCTTAATGAATCAGGAGGGATAATAACTTAGATCTAGTTCTCTAAACATCCTTAGCGAACTAGACTATTACATTAACGAACTAAGATAAAATAATTGTTTATTACACCAAAACGACAAATACGTTAATGATAAATACAAAGACTCGAGACGCAAAACCATGTACTAACAGACACCCCCTCGTCTTGAGCTCTTTGTCTTTGTCTTTGTCTTTACTTTACTTGAAACGCTTGGACTGCCAGTCTCTGCAACTATGAATTCCGTTCTCATAAGATACACGCACAACGCATTGGAACTGCATAGCCATGTCATAGTCTTCATTACGCTCGATCAATATTTTATTCTTGTGTAGCACGTCATGTCGGTCTTGGTTAAGTTAATGAGCCACATCGGGTCGATGATCTTGATCAGCTCAGTCTTCAAACCCTTTACCAACACAATGACGGCCTCGCCAGTTTTGTTGTCGTAGTACCAGCGGTTGAAAGATAACCATATGTGTTGGTTCATTATTTTCACTGGCACACGCTTCATTGTCTTCGACGGTTTAACCTTAAGAACCAACTTCTTCCAACCTGTCCTTGGGTCAATCTCTTTGAGACGCTTACGGATGGGAATCTGTGGTTTAAAAAATTTGAAACCGTGGTCCACCTCAAACAGCAGATTTTGGTGAAACCAACTTTCATGTTTATTCCCACCCCGATTAATAAATGGAAGATACGCCAGAGTACGTACATCCCATCTCAGTAATGAGAGAAGATTAGACATCCTTTCGTAGTACTGAACGCCCTTCTCCCATTTAACAATGCATACTTTCAATTCAGAATCATAAAGCCAAGATATGATATCACCTTGAACTTTCGACACGGCCTTGAAAGTAGTCTTTTGATTGGCTTTGGCGCGTGCGATGGCTTCTAGCGATTCTTTATCAACGTACCTATGAGTATTGATAATCTTATAAACCCTGTTGTCTTGATGAGCAAACCAGCTATGAATGTCAGCCAAGGATGGATCATCCCTAGGATCAACACTTGTCTCAACGACATTCTTTCCCTTGGACGTCTTCTCAAGATGGTCTTCTGCTTCTTTAACCATTTCTTCATTAAATATTGGAGCACCCTGATCAACATTTGTATGTTGAAACAAATCAGGGTAATCCTCAGCAGTCACATCCTCCACCTCGACCTCCTCATTATCATAAATAAAATCCGTACTCATCTCAACAGTAGGATCATTTAAGATCTCATCATCATTAATTACCTCAACATCGGGCTCAGCTTCTAACACGGTCATCTCGTCTTCATTCAGACCAAGCAAGATAGCAATCTGCTCTCGTGTCAGTGACTTATCAACAAACTGCCCCACAACTATTTCATCAGCGTTAACCAGGCTTTGAATCACCCCCTTACTATCCATAAAATAACCGTATCAGCCTCGATCATCTCAATCGGTTTGGCAGCCGAATGGTCATGATAAACAACAACCTGCTTCCCCGAATCGTCAACAGAACTCGTACCCGCACCAGAAGCTGGGTCTTGAGTTTGTTTAGTCTCACCACCAGCACCAGATTCATCTGGATCCTCATCATCATTCTTGAGATTTTTCAGCGCATCATCTTTGCATGTCAGTTGCAGAATAAGCTCCTCTTGTTCTTTAATTTTCAACCCCTGAGACTCAACAATCTCACGAAGGGCTTTTGTTTCCTTTTGACAGAAAGAAACATAGTTGAGCAGCTTCTTCTGGTTCTCCATGTTAGTCCCGGTGCTGATCGATACGAGATCCGCACGAGGTCTAGGAGTGCGGAATCCTCCTAGACTCGTTTATTGGTGTATAGACGAAGAACACAAACACGTACACGATCAAATACACAAACAAATACAAGAATGGATAATCAAATCTGCAGATTCATATAATAATAAAACACGTTACATACCGTAACATAAACAGAAACACGACTGACCCGAGGTGAGCTCTACCTCGGGTCGTCTCACACGACTCTCACTCTCTTGCTCTCTCTTGACACTCAAACTGTAACACACACTCTCTGAATTACTGGATTCACTCTACATAACCTAACACGACACATGTATATATAGACAATCTTCATGGGCTTGGGCTTCAGTAGGCGAAGTTGTTCATAACTTCGCTTAGGGCGAAGTTATGATAACTTCACCTAAGGCAGAAGTTGTTACAACTTCGCCGTTGGCGAAGTTGTTATAACTTCGCCTAGGCGAAGTTGTGCTAACTTCGCCTGTGACGATCCGCTGGTCAGAATTGCATAGCGACGGTCACAGAATGCACCAACAGTCTCCCCTTTGACCGTTGCTCTCAATTCTAACAAACACGAAAGATCATCTGTTACAAAACATGCACTAACAGATTAACTGATGATCTTCTGTTTTGTTCATCAACCAGCCGTGTCTGAATCTGTCCTGTAGCTTCACAAATCTACCAATCACCCAGCGTCTTCCATATCAGATCTCCCCTTCAGTGTAAGCTTCTCCGACTATAACGATTGAGGTCTTTGAAATGCATGCATCCTCGTGCCAATAGATCATCTCAACCAATCACGTGAGTCTATCTGACTTCACCAACACATGAAGTTGGGCTTCCTCCACAACTTCACCAACTCGTCGGCATACGATAAGGTTTAATCTTCAACTACTCAACATCAGGTGATCAATTTCATCACAAAACCACCTTGACAGAATCTAACACATGACCATTAATTAATCCGAAGCATCTTCAATCACCAGGGATAACAATCAAGAACATAGACACTTTAATTCCCGGTTAAATCCAACTTGTTCCAGAATCTTCACTCGTATAAATAAGCATCACGTTTCAGGATCCAATTCTCGAACGCCTTGAAAATAACATAAATAATATGCTCTGACCGCAATCCAGTAATGACGAAAACCTTCAGTTCAATTTGACTTTCTTCGGTTGGTCAACCACGAACAACAACAATTTCATTGCCCACAAACACCCGAATATGTGTCAATATCCAGTTTCAAACAATATCCCATTCACAACCTCAACTCCAAATCCAGAGTTGACACGTATTTGTTCACACGTAAGACCAAGAGATAACAAGATCACTCGTTGACGGAACAACATCTTTGGTCTCACAATAATCGTGTACACCCGGCCATACAGACGAAAACTCCAAACAATTTTTTTTTTTTTTTTTTTTTTTTTTTTTTTTTTATCTTCACCTGGCCATAACTTCGCCTGGCCATAACTTCGCCTGTTCATAACTTCGCCTGGCCATAACTTCGCCTGGCCATAACATCGCCTGTTCATAACTTCGCCTGTTCATAACTTCGCCTGGCCATAACTTCGCCTGGCTGCTAACTTCGCCTAAACCCTAAAATTTAAGCGACAACTTCGCCTGAACCCAGTAACTTCGCCTGCGGCGGCTGTTAGGCCGAAAACGCACAGAAACGTGCCAGAAACACCAAAAACGCAGATCTCGAACCATAGCGTAAGAGCCTAAGGCTCTGATACCACTTGTTAGTCCCGGTGCTGATCGATACGAGATCCGCACGAGGTCTAGGAGTGCGGAATCCTCCTAGACTCGTTTATTGGTGTATAGACGAAGAACACAAACACGTACACGATCAAATACACAAACAAATACAAGAATGGATAATCAAATCTGCAGATTCATATAATAATAAAACACGTTACATACCGTAACATAAACAGAAACACGACTGACCCGAGGTGAGCTCTACCTCGGGTCGTCTCACACGACTCTCACTCTCTTGCTCTCTCTTGACACTCAAACTGTAACACACACTCTCTGAATTACTGGATTCACTCTACATAACCTAACACGACACATGTATATATAGACAATCTTCACGGGCTTGGGCTTCAGTAGGCGAAGTTGTTCATAACTTCGCCTAGGGCGAAGTTATGATAACTTCGCCTAAGGCAGAAGTTGTTACAACTTCGCCGTTGGCGAAGTTGTTATAACTTCGCCTAGGCGAAGTTGTGCTAACTTCGCCTGTGACGATCCGCTGGTCAGAATTGCATAGCGACGGTCACAGAATGCACCAACACTCCATCAGACGTTCTTGATTCATACGGTCAACAGACATTTGATTTTCATACAAATGAAGAAGATTCAAAAGCATGTATGTCTGACGATTCGGTGGCATAGTATACAACGATGGATGAACTGGTTGGATTGGTTCCTGAGGCCTTGTAATTCTCATAAATGAGACATCACTAGGTGGAGGGGGCCTCATGGACGGTGTTGGAGGAACAATAGAAGGTGTAGCAGAAGGCATTGGTATTTCGGCTAAAACCATTTGAGGAATCATACCAAGATTATCGTGAGGAACCATCGTCGTCGTCAAAATAAGTGCTGGAGTGCTAGTAGTAAGCGACACTGCTAGGAGTTGAGGAGTTGCAGGATGAGACGGTTGAACACGAAACGAGATGCTAGCCCCAGCCGTCACTCTCCGCTTAGAACAACTTTCAGTTGCCAGCTCTTTCCCTTTCCGTCTCGTTGAGCTGCAATAGTAGCAGCTAACGCAGCTTCAACTGCAACTTGTTGTTCTCGAAGAGCTGCATCACCATTACCACCATTACCTCCATCATTGTTCCCACCTTCTCCTCCCTCACGCTCGGAATCCGAGTCATCATGGATCCAACGATCCTCGGGAGGACATACATAATCAGGATTTGCAGTATGACCAATCAATCTCTTGAATCTGGGATGAGGAGATTGACGGTACAGTTTCAATCTTCTCATGGTGTCTGCTTTCATGTTGTCCAGAATAAACTTATCGTTCACATCATTCGGATCAAGCACCAAATCCCGGATAGCATCGTTGACAAACAATTGGACGAAACGCGGATACATCAAGAACTTCACCCGACGTTTTCCAGGAATACAATTTTCTTTCATATGATCGAAGATCATTTCAGAAAAATTGTAATGTTTGTTCAGAACAAGTGCTACAAATGCCGATTGTAATGCAGCGTGACATTCGTCAAACCCAGCCTTACGTCCACCAAGGCAGTGAATAAGAACATGAAGCAAATACTTGTATTGGAGACACAAGTATGCCTTGTTATACATAGACGCAGTAATACTGCTAGCATAAAACAATCGTCTAAACAGTCCCTTGATCAGTTCTTTATCATATTCACTGGGATCATCAATGGTATCATCAAATTGTAACACTCTTCGAACCTTTTCAGCTGATACGGCAACTGGTTTGTTATTAACCACAACAGCAATATGGTCCTCAGCTTCTACATATTGAGCAGTGTTCCAGAATTGACGAACGATGCTGAATCTAATATCCGGACTAGCAGTGACAGCGTAATGAATACGAGAACGGCGTATAAATGCCAGCATACCACCATAGACATACTCATCGGGAAAGTTTGTATCAATGAATGCACACACATTATGCCGAGGGTCATAAGGAACTAAATGAACTTCCTCAGCTGGTTGATCAGCATCTTGAACTTGTTGTGCATCCTGAATTTGTGGTGGTGCATCAACAGGAGGATCTTGTTCCATATTATCAGCCATAAATCTGAATAAATAATAGCAACTGTCAGAAAATTTAAAATTCATAAACACTATTTGTTATATATAATTTGAATCTTGTGAAATTATAATATTAATAAATTAAATTAATTTGAAAATTGAGTTTAAATATGTCATTCGTTAAGAAAACAGTCTGATTCGTTATAAGATTGTAACGAATCAACTGATTCGCTATCAAGTAAATAATTTAACGAAGTAGAATTAGCAAACTACTATTATAAAATAACGAACTAATCTCTAGTTCGTTAAGAATTGACGAATACACAGCTGATTCGTTAAGTAACTTATTCGCTAATCTAGTTCGTGTGATTTACTTAACGAATTGGACACGAATGAGTTCCAATTCGCTAAGTATAACGAATGGCCACTAAAGGCTTATTCTTTGACTATCTTGGTTAAGGTCAAAATTGACAAGAACACAGAAAGTCAAAATTGCAAATTTGAAATCAATTACTCCATAATTATCGTTGAACGACTGAATCGACAGTCGTAAAGATCTCGGAAACACAATGCGAAGCAAATGGTGTCGATTTGAAGTTCAGAATCATGAAATAAGTTTGGTTATTAAGGGCTTGAACACAGCGTAACAACCCGAAAACAACAATCAATCACTAACCCGACAATCATTCAATCAAACTATGATTAAATATCACCAAGGGTCTCGGAAATCCATTCCGATTTCAGTGATATCAAAATACAATACTATAACCGGGTATTTAATCAGATAATGAAGGTTTTATAAACCTTAAAACCCCGATATCAAATTCTCATAATTAGCATAGCAAATCTTTGCCATTTTTGACGAAAATCACAAAGATGTGATCATCTTTACCTTATGAACACAAATATATGATCAAAATGCTGAGAATCAAAGAATGTTAAATCTGGAAAAATTTTGCAGAGTAACAGTGTGAATAAGGAAGAAGAAGAAGGTGTATAGGTTGGTTCGTATGCACGCCGTGCTATATACACTGTCTTTTCACGCTTCCCAATGTACGAATCAAACTGATTCGTTTGAAATTTGAAATAAAGAATCAGGTAATTCGTTAAAGTTAACGTAATATGTGGCATAACGAATTAAGTTCAATTCGTGTCTTGATTCGTTAAATATGCATAACAAACTGGATGTGTTTCGTTATAGAGTGTGGAAGCGAATTAGGTGAACGAACTAGAATGTAGTTCGTTACAAACAACCTAATTCGTTATCCATACTTAACGAATTAAGCTTTATTTAATTTTAACTTTAAATAAATTAAATCAATGAATTAAATATTAATAGAAAATTAAGGAATTAATAAACTTAAGTAATTAATATTAATTTAAAAATGTTACCAAGAACCTTTATCTCGATAATCAAATAACTTAAAAAAAAATCGTTTCACATTTTGAAACCGATAAATTATAAATAATTTAAAAAATAACTTCAATTGGTATCGAGACAGACGTTGCACTCCGTACATCAATTAACTTAAAAAGATTAAATAATATGTAATAAAAAAATATTTTTGTAATTTTATATTTTGTTAAAACGAAATATTTACCAGAAAATTATCCGAAAAATGTAAAAACAAAAAGGAAAACATTTTTGTGTTTTTGTATTATATTTTCAAAAGCAGTACATATTTTTGGATTTTTGTCGAGTTTGAGCAGAGAATCATATTGACTAAATTGCTCTTTCATCACAGTTTTATATTTCAGCAATATTGTGACTGGTGTTAAGTCGGTCATTGGTATTGTTGTCCACTTAAATCTAATAACAAACTTTAAAGTGTTTTTGTGATATGATTAACGATTCAATTAGAGCACAGAATATCAGAAACTATCAGCCACTAATCTCGGTTCAAGCTTAATTTGTGTTTGATCCCTTGTTTTCACTCGTTCTAATCAATATCTTAGATCTAATCCAGATCTATACATTGATATTAATTATACGGATCTAACTCTTTTAATACCTTAGCTTGATTGTTAGTAGTATATATATATATTATCAATAAGATTAACGTGAAGCTTGAGAGAGAGAATACTTTAAAACTTTCTGAATAATGTTAATTCTCTAAAAACTTCTCTTTACAAGTGAACAGTGGTTCACTATTTATAGAAGACGATCTGGTTCGCTAACATCCCCTAGCGAACCAGCATCCCCTACGTTAAATAACTTAACTTAACGAACCACCCCCTGATTCGTTAACATCCCCTAACGAATCAGGAGGAAATACATTATAAAGTCCTAGTTCGCTAACATCCCTAGCGAACTAGACTTAACCTTAACGAACTAGTCTTAGTTCGCTAACATTCCTAGCGAACTAGACTAAACATAACGAATTAGATAAATAAACATTAAATATTACATTAAAATAATCAAATAAACATTAATGATAATTACAAAGACTCGAGACACAAAACCGTGCACTAACAGACACCCCCTCGTCTTGAGCTCTTTGTCTTTAACTTATTTGAAAAGCTTTGTCTGCCAATCTCTGCAACTATGAATCCCATGTTCATGGCATACACGAACGACACGTTGGAATTGCATAGCCAGGTCGTAATCTTCTTGGCGTTCAAACAAAATCTGCTTCCTGTGTAGCACGTCATTGTCTGTCTCTGATAAATTAACCAACCACATCGGATCGATTATCTTGATGAGCTCAGTCTGTAGTCCTCGACCACATACAATAACGGCCTCGCCAGTACGATTGTCATAGTACCAACGGTTGAAAGACAGATAAATATCTTGAGGCATTGTCTTCGCAGGAACTCTTTTCATTGTCTTTAGTGGCTTCACTTTCAAAACAAGTTTCTTCCAGCCGGTCCTTGGATCAATTTCATCAGTACGTTTACGTCTTGGGACCTGGGGCTTGAAGAATTTGAACCCATGATTGACCTCGAACAGTAAGTGTTGATGAAACCACTTAGCAGTTCGGTTGCCCCCACGATTGACAAATAGACGTCTCGCGAAGGTGCGTACATCCCAATGCGGTAGTGTTAGAACATCCATTATCCTCTCGTAATATTGCACACCTTTTTCCCATTTAACAATACATACCTTAAGGTCTGAATCATAGAGCCAGGAGACAATATCACCATGTACCTTAGAAACAGTCTTGAAGGTAGTCATCTGATTTGCCTCAATCCAAGCAGCAGCAATATCCTTTCTTTCTTTATCTACATACCGAAAAGCACTGATGATCTTACCCACTTTCTGGCGTTTGAACCATCTTTCAATGTCATCATCAGTCACTTCTTTGAGTGAAGGAACCGTTCGCTGCACAATCTTCTCCAAATCATCCTCAGTTTCTTTAATTACGTCTTCATGAAATACCGGAGCACCTTGATCAACATTTGCGTGTTGATACAAGTCCGGGTACTCTTCAGCTGTAATATCCTCCATCTCAATCTCCTCATTCTCATAAATAAAATCCGTATCCATAAATAACGGATCATCTTCCATTTCGTTCTCATTGATCACTTCGACATCGGGCTCAGTCTCTAATGCAGTCAGCTGATCGTCATTTAGCCCAAGTAGAATCGAGATCTGCTCCCTTGTCAAGGATCTAACCACAAACTCACCGATCTGTATCTCATCTCTGTTCACCACACTTCTACCATCCCCAATTCATCAATAAATATCACCGTGTTAGCCTCAATCATCTCTATCGGCTTGGCCGCTATTGGATCTTGAAATGAAATTATCTGTTTGTTTGAATCATCAGCGCCACTCACACCAGCACCAGAGGATGAACCATGTGATTGTTTAGGCTCACCTCCTGCATCAGACTCGTCAGGATCATCATCATCATTTTTGAGTTTCTTGAGGGCATCTTCTTTACAAGTTAATTGTAAAATTAACTCATCTTGTTCTTTTAATTTCACCCCCTGAGACTCAACAATCGCACGCAACGACTTGGTCTCCTTCTGACAGAACGAAATGTAACTCATCATTTTTCGTTGATTCTCCATGAGTCGTTCTTGATTGAGTCGGTCAGCTGCCATTTGATTTTCATATAAGTGTAACAGATTAAGCAACATTTCCGTTTGACGTCCAGGTGACAAATTGTATACAGATGGATGAACTGGTTGAATAGGTCCCTGAGGCCGAGTGATTCTCATGAAAGAGACATCACTAGGCAGAGGCGGAGGAAAAGTAGTTGTTGGAAGAGGTGGAGATCCCATTGTAGTGGTGGAAGAAACAGTTGACAGCACAGCAGGAGGCCTCGGCATCTCGGTCAACGCCGTTTGAGGAATCAAGCCGAGCCTCTCATGTGACACCATCGTCGTTGTCAATGTGAGCATCGAGGTGCTAATAGTTAGCGGCACCGCCGAGCTTTGAGTAGTTGATTGACGAGGTGGTGGTGCACCAATAATTACACCAGCCCCAGAGGACACACGGGGCTTCTTTGGTTGTTCATCAGTAGCTACCGCTTTGCCCTTTCGTTTTCGTTCTTGATGAGCTTTCATGGTGGCAGCTAGAGCAGCATCGACTGCATCTTGTTGTTCTTTCAGAGCTCGCTCACCAGCTCCATCATCACCATCACCATTGTTACCATCATCATCCCCACCATCATTGTTCCCACCTTCTCCCCCTTCACGCTCGGAATCCGAGTCATCATGGATCCAGCGCTCATTAGGAGGACATACATAATCTGGATTGATTATATGACCAATCATCCTTTTGTCTTGTGGCTTATCCTTTCGATAAATCAACATCCGATGCACCGTTTCAGCTTTCATATGTTCCATATCAAGAACATCGTTCACCAACGATCGATCAATCACCAAATCCGGTATCAAATCTTGAATAATTAATTGTAGAAAGCTTGTGGATACATCAAGAACTTCTTTGTCGGTAGAGTTTGCTGAACTTGCTCTTTCAAATGATCAAAGATGAGTTCTGAATAGTTGAATGGCTAGTTCAGGATTAAAGCAACAAATGCCGATTGTAAGCTCAGTCTACATTCATCGAAACCACCGCGACGTCCACTCAAGCAATGAAGCAAGACATTCAGCAAATACTTGTAAGGTGGACACAACCCATTCTTGTTCAACATTGATCGACGAATATCACCCCCATAATTTAATCTTGTGAATAACCCCCTAACCAGCGTCCTGTCAAATTCACTCGGGTAATCGTCACTGTCGTCAAACTGAAGTACCCGATGAATGACCTCAACATCAATCATGATCGGAAGCTGATTAATTGTAGCTTGAACCCAATTACTTTCCTCAACATATACTGCCGTGTTCCAGAACTGCCTGATAATACTAAGATACACCTTAGGTTTGGCAGTGATTGCATAATGTATCTTTGAACGACGTAAGAAATTCAACATAGCTCCGAACGTCCTTAAATCAGCCACATCATGATCGACATAAGCACATATGTTGTGCTTCTTATCGAACGGTAATAGAATCATTTCGACTTGTTGAGCTTGTTGTGGTGGTTGTCCTTGTGGTTGTTCCTGTGATGGTTGTTCTTGTGGCGGTTGAATTTGTTGTTCTTGATCAGCCATTGTTACTATATAAATTAAAAACCTTATATAAGAATAGATAACACGCAATATATAAAAAAATATATGTATTTAATCTAGTTACGCGTATTAGACGAGTTAAAACCTTTAATTAAGTTAATTGAATATTAAATTTAGTTAATTAATTAATATATATATATATATATATATATATATATATATATATATTTTAAATGTCATTCGTTAACAATCACACTGATTCGTTATACAAAGATAATGAATCAGGCGATTCGCTATCAAGTAAATAACTTAACGAACTGGACCTAGCGAATCACTAATTAAGTTAACGAACTAAACTCTAGTTCGTTATATTTTAAGCAAATCAAACTCTGATTCGTGTGACATCTTATTCGCTAAGCTAGTTCGTGAAAAATCTTAACGAATTGGACACGAAACAGTTCCAATTCGCTAAGACTAACGAATGGTCAAAATTAAGACTTTATCTTTGACTTCACAAAGTCAAGGTCAAAATTATCAAGAACAATAATAGTCAACATCTTAACCCAGATTCAATTCGGCCATAATCATCGTTGAACTATCACGATAATCAGCTCGTTGAGCTCGGAAACACATTCGTTAATGTAGGTGAATGAGATTGAGACTCATTACCTAAGTGTACTAAGGATCAACGAACCAACAGTAATCATCAAAAACACACAACAATAATTAACCCAGCAAACAATAATCAAATATTGATTAGAGTCTACCAAGGGTATCGAAAAGAAATTCCGATCAAAATTATATCAAAATCAGACAATTAAAAACATAAATTATACACAAAACGGTTTCAGAAGTTCAAAACCCTTAAACCTCTAAAATTACATAATTAAACAATTAAATCAATGTCATTGTTGACGAAAATGATATCGCCAAAGACATGAATACCTTAGAAACGCAAATTAATCTTTGAAATGTTCAAACACAAAGATCGAAAATATCAGAGAGAATTTGAATAGTTTCTGAAAGATGAAGAAAGAAGACGAACAGTGAAATGCTATTCGTTATCTTGTCTTATATAGCGATACACGAAACCCTAGACACAACTTGCACGAATCAGACGATTCGTTTAACTTAAAGTTAGCGAATTATCCCATTCGCTAACTCAATTCGTTACCTTATGTTAGCGAATCACAACATGATTCGTTAAAATTAAAGATAGCGAATCAAGACACGATACGTGTCATGATTCGTTAAATATGTATAACGAAGGGATGATTCGTTACAGAGTGCGGAAGCGAATTATGTTAGCGAACCAGAAGCTAGTTCGCTAAAGAATCATCTAGTTCGTTAACCATACATAACGAATTGGATTTTAGCGAATTAAACCCTTTTATTTAATTTTAAATTAAATAATTAAATGAATAAATTAAAGAAATAAATAAAGAATTAAATTAAATCAATAAGTTAAATTATCGAGAAACCTTTATCTCGACAACCTAATACGTTAAAATTGTTTCAGATTTCCGAAACTTAACTTAAAAAATTATTTAAGTATTTGGTATAAAGAAGACGAAAATATTTTTGGTATTTTGTAAAAATTAAAGAATTAAAGAATGTATTTACAGAAAAATATCCGAACTATTAAGAAATAGACAATCTTTTTGTATTTTTCTAAGATTTTATCAAAAGCAGTATATATTTTTGTAGTTTTGTCGAGTTTGAGCAGAGAATCATATTGACCAAATTGCCCTTCCATCACAGTTTTATATTTCAGCGATATTATGACTGGCGATAAGTCGGTCATTGGTATTGTTGTCCACATAAGTCTAATAACACACATTCAAGTATTTTTGTGATATGATTAAATAGTTCAATTAGAGCACAGAATATCAGAAACTATCAGCCTCTAATCTCGGTTCAAGCTTAATTTGATTTTTGCCAAATCACCCCAACTTGACTTAAACCATTATATTGTTGATCAAAATTTTTGATACCAATTGTAGAAATTTTGAGTGATGCATCAAGTTTCCTTTGCTGTGAGTGAGTATGCACGAGTTCATCTGTCGGCTTACATACATTGTATCCCCTGGGGTCCGTTTCTTAATGGTATTAAGACGCATGCAAAGGAGGAAAAATTGTATGACTAACAGCGGATTTTGATCAAGTCAGTAATGTAAATTGTACGAGGTACAGCGGTGATCAAGTTTAATGACTTTGGGTTTGCTCTTAGAAAGCGAGTGAAATATTCATGTATATGAATACCCAGATGGTTAAGCCGCATAAAGACTCACAATGTTCAGAATCTTAACTCTTGTTATTTGCTTTATTTGATTTTTGGGTGATCAACAAATATAAGGCTTGAGTATGACTGGTTATTACATTTCTGCCATCCTCACCAAGACTTTTGCTAGAGACTAACACCCCTTTCAATTTGGCGTTTCTTTATGTTTATATCACATACTTTACTCTACTGGGTTGTTTTAAGACCTACCAATGCACCAATGCAATTAAGCACACGGTCTTTTAAGCTTACTTTTTGCTGAACTTGGGGTCAAGATAATCAATGTACTATCATGTTCCCTTTTTGCTTCAAAAACTCAAAAATTTTGAAGAGCATAAAAACAAAATAAAGATAAATTTAATCGCCCCAGTTAACTTAAGTGAATAAATAAATGGCTAACCTTCAATTCACAAGTGAATCATAGGACCAAGACATGCAAGCATGCTTTACAAACTTAAATAACCGATATAATTTTCAGCGAGAAAATAATCTAAAAATCTTTTTGGTTTTTCTCTGTACAAATTTTAAAAACCACAATATTTTTGTCTTTTTCAATTTTCTTATAAACAAAATAAACTTCACAATCTTTTTGGATTTTCGGATTTTTCTGTGCAAAACATAAATCACATTCTTTTTGGTTTTTCAGAATTTTTAAGATGTTTTTGGTTTTTCTAAATATTTAAAGGAAAAACATTAAAGAACAGAAATCACAATATTTTTTGAATTTTTCTTTAATTTTCAATGTTTTTGGATTTTATCTATACAAACGAAAACACATTCTTTATCTATACAAACGAAAACACATTCTTTTTGTATTTTCTAGATTTCTCCCCCTAAAACCTGAAACATAAAAAAATAAGACTAAATCTATAAAGCGATTAAAAGATAATTATCCTAATTTTAGGATCTCAGCAAGGGTCTTCAATCCATTTAAACCAAGCAAAAAAGTAAAACGTGTTTTATCAAACGCTTTGGTAAACAGATCGGCTTTTTGAAAATCTGTGTGTACTTTCTCAAGATCAATTAATTTCTTTTCATAACATTCCCGTATAAAATGATATCGAATCTCGATATGTTTCGTTTTAGAATGTTGTACGGAATTCTTGGTGATACTTATAGCAGCAGAATTATCAATCAAGATGGGAGTAGTAAGAAACTTCAAACCGTAGTCGCGAAGATGTTGTTGTATCCACAGAACCTGGGAACAGCAACTCGAGGCTGCAACATATTCAGCTTCGGCAGTTGAAGTAGAGACCGTTGTCTGCAACATATTCAACGATGTTTCAAGATTTCCTGAAACTTTTGGTCATTAATGGTCATTTTCACAGATAACTCGGCTTTGAGATCATGATTACTTGTCGACAATGCTTCAATCTTTTCTCGAGATTTCATTTGAGACTCAAGAGATTGTCGATAAGTGTCCTTAAGAGAAGCAATTTCTCTTATAAGATTATCATTTTGATTTTTCAAAGCTTCTAACTTAGAGTTGTTGGATTCACAGTCAACACATGATGCTTTAACAAATGAAGTAGAAGAAATAGAATTACTAACCTCATTGATCTTAGCCATGCAAGCAAACATTGATTCAGAAGACTTGTCGCAAGAATCGTCAGAATCAGATCCAGAATCATTATCTGAAGACATCACACTAGCAGTAGCATCTTGACAATCTTCATGTAACCCAAACATAGCTACATTTGCTTGAACATCATTGCATAGTAGCCGTTGTGACCAATCAGTCCCGTCTGCTAGCATTGCTTGTGTTGTTGAAGAAGATGGTTTCTTTTCAGCATCACTTCCCCGTGGTGAAGAAGCATTTTGACTTTGACCACGAGGTCCAGTGTATTCTTTTCTTGGTTTGTCACATTCCTTCGCGAAATGCCCGAATTCTTGACAATTATAACATTTCACCTTCAATTTGTCAAAACCCAACTTCTTGTTTAACGCTGGAAGATCTTTTCCAGTTCTCTGCATGAATCTTTTAACTTTACAAACGATCATGGCCATATTCCATTTCAAATCCATGATCTCTAGATCATCCGGATCTATCTGATCATAATCCTCATCTGTTAACTCACTTGTGGCAATTTTACTACTCACCAAGTTAAATCATATGAGGACATAAATGCCGTCAGAAAAACAAAGTTTTGCTCAGCTTCCTTCATATTCACACTAGGTGGTGTAGCAAATGGATTGGTACTAGTAGAACTTCCAGAACCACCTGAATTACCAGCAGAGTAGAAACAACCTTTTGGATCATTAAATATAGCAGATTCTTTTTCACTTGCGGCATGAGTAAGAAAAGCAGTGATAGGTGAAATCGTTAAACTCAGAGGCATACTTCCACCATAGAAAGCTGGATCTTGATTTTCTTTGGAAGATTTTTGACACTTAAGATCATATTCTCTAGCTTCGATCTTTTGTAGAAATTCAAGTGCTGTCAAATCTTCATTCAGAAAATAATCATTCTCTTTCAAAACCATGAGAAATGTTGAATAGGAACTAGGAAGCACACTCTTGATTGTATCAATTTTATCTCTTTCAGAAATTTCCATTTTCATCTTGTCCATTTCCGCAATTAAGTGACTAAATCTTGTAGTCATCTCTTCAACTGTTTCTCCTTTCAATAAGTTAAAGTTTCGAAATTGAAACTTGAGCATCACTTTCTTACTCTCAGCTGTGTTTCCCATGCTTCTCATACGCAGATGTTGAAACAAAGATGCACATCTCTTGATACTTCCAACTTGATGAAAAATATTCTCTGGTAAAACCATAGTCAAAGTAGAATATGCTTTTATCTCGATTTCTAAAGCTTTCTTCTCTTCTTGTGAGTATTGAGAAACAGCTTTAGGAGTATACCCAATAGTATCATCACCAATCATTGGTGCAACATAAACCTCATCAAGACAATATGAACAATCAGGATGAACAGATCCCAAATGTGCATGAAACCGAGGTTCCCATTTGGCAAAGTCACTGAACTTCATCAATCTTAGACATTTAGAATGTGAACCTATCTCGGTATCAAGTTGCAACATTTGTTGCATCAACATATTTTGAGACGCCAATGCATACATACCAGCCATCTTTGAAAATTAATCAAATAATAAAATATCTTAACGAATCAGTGAATCAGCAATAGCGAACTGTGAACAGTTGTAGAGAACTGTGAATAGTGTAGCGAATTGAGTTTTAACGAATCAAATCTTAACGAATGAGGTGAGTGTGTTAGCGAATCAAAAGTCAGCCTAGCGAGTCAACTTAACGAATCACAAATATTTTAACGAATCACCCAAATGGCGAAACAAATAACGAATGTGATGAAGATTTAACGAATCACAAGTCAACTTAACGAATTGATCAAGCGAATTGACCAAGTCAACTTAACGAATTGATCAAGCGAATTGACCAAGTCAACTTAACGAATTGATCAAGCGAATTGACCAAGTCAACTTAACGAATCAGCTACAGTTGATAGTGAATCAACACTATAGCGAATTATACTATAACGAATCAGGTTGTTACTACCGTTTGTAACAAACTTGATTCCTTTCTGCCATGTGGCAAAAAGTTGTTAGAGCATAAATCCCAAGACAAACACGTGTCAAACGAATCAGTTATCTAGTTAACGAACTAGATAACACGAATTGATTAACTCACACGAATCAGTTAGCGAACTGATTAGCGAATGACAAGAACTGATAGCGAATCAAGTTAAAGACATAGCGAATCGCATGAAACTTTATAACGAATCGCATTCATCTTCAAATCTTCAAACATTCAAGAACAATTTTCCAGAAATATGAAGATCAAACCCAGAAACTTATCAATTCCAGATCCGTAATACTCACTCAATTTTTGACCAATCTTAACAAATAATATACCAAACTCTTCGTAATCACAACACGATTTTAACTCAACACATCTCGTAACCGATTATCACACTATACGAACCAATTTCAACCAAAATCACTCCCCTGTTTACGGACTCAAACAGAAAACCCAATACACATCACAAATCCAATTCACAATCCAATTCCACTCAATTGAACATCAATAATTGTTGGTGCATTCTGTGACCGTCGCTATGCAATTCTGACCAGCGGATCGTCACAGGCGAAGTTAGCACAACTTCGCCTAGGCGAAGTTATAACAACTTCGCCAACGGCGAAGTTGTAACAACTTCTGCCTTAGGCGAAGTTATCACAACTTCGCCCTAGGCGAAGTTATGAACAACTTCGCCTACTGAAGCCCAAGCCCGTGAAGATTGTCTATATATACATGTGTCGTGTTAGGTTAAGAAGAGTGAATCCAGTAATTCAGAGAGTGTGTGTTACAGTTTGAGTGTCAAGAGAGAGCAAGAGAGTGAGAGTCGTGTGAGACGACCCGAGGTAGAGCTCACCTCGGGTCAGTCGTGTTTCTGTTTATGTTACGGTATGTAACGTGTTTTATTATTATATGAATCTGCAGATTTGATTATCCATTCTTGTATTTGTTTGTGTATTTGATCGTGTACGTGTTTGTGTTCTTCGTCTATACACCATATACGAGTCTAGGAGGATTCCGCACTCCTAGACCTCGTGCGGATCTCGTATCGATCAGCACCGGGACTAACAAGTGGTATCAGAGCCTTAGGCTCTTACGCTATGGTTCGAGATCTGCGTTTTTGGTGTTTCTGGCACGTTTCTGTGCGTTTTCGGCCGAACAGCCGCCGCAGGCGAAGTTATTGGGTTCAGGCGAAGTTAATGAGGGAAGACAAAGACTTTCCTAACTGTGACTTAGAAACTGCAGTGAACAAGCTCAGAACGTATGAGCTAAATATGGTTCGAAAGGAGACACCCACAGACCAGATACAAGACCCTGGTATGTATGGTGCTAAAGTTAACTCAGGCTCAAGTTCAAGGCCTGAATCTGCTGCATTTTATTCGAAGGGGGAGTCAGGTTCTGACTCTGCACATGAAGGAAATGTTTCTGTGAACTCAAATGGGGACGTATGTTTTGTTGCTGGAGGATCTAGTGCTTCAAAGCCTCAATCCTCTACAAGTGGTTATTCAGCTGGTCCCACAAGCAATAATTACACCAAGATGCCTATGAGTGTAAAATCTGCTGAAGAGCAGTTTGCAGTCTACGCTTCATTTATTGCTTCATACGAGAATTATATCCAGGGGAAGATTGTGGACCCTGCCGTTCTTGATGAGGATTATGACCAGATTGATGCTGACGATTTGGAAGAAATGGATTTGCAATGGCAAATGGCAATGATCGTGAGACGGGTAAAACGTTTTATGAACAAAACAGGAAGAAAGTTTGTTGGTGGTAGGCCTGGATTTGACAAATCAAAAGTAAGGTGCTACAATTGTCAACAGTTCGGGCACTTTGCTAGGGAATGTAGGAATGAGAGAGTTGAACGGGGACAAGTTAGGCCTAACCAACACTCTGGAATTAACCGCGAGATCAATGCCATGTTAACTAGAGAGGCAGGAGAATACAACTGGAACCAACACTCAAGTGGTTTGGGTGAACAAGCACACATGGCTGAGACTGAAGCTGTAGAAGTTGAGAAGGTTGATGGAGAGAAGAAAGCAAATGAAGAAGAAACTGCTTTCATGGCGAACGATCAGGATGGTAGATCCAAGGTATGTCCCAAAATTATTTGTGCTAATTGTGAAAATTTGACTGAGCAACTAACCAATATAACTGATCAGTATGTCAAATTAGATGCTGAGTTTAAAACTGTTAAAGAAGATCACCATTTCATTAAAGCAAGAGAAAACAGTTATAAAGTTAAGATAAAGGCTTGTGAAAAAGACATTAAAAGTCTTAAAACTAAACTTGCTGAGAAAATAGAAATTATTGATCTTAGTTATGAGGTTTTGGAAGAAAAGACAAAATTGATTGCTGATAGAGATAAACAGATTGCTGACCACCAGGTAAAGGTGGTGGAACTGAACCGCAAACTTGAGCAGTTCAGAAACTCCTCGGCTATCCTTGATCACCTTGTGAGTGATCCAAGTACCTCTGCAAAGAGGGCAGGAATCGGATACCACGAGGTTCCACCACCCTTTAACCATAATTACACTTATAATCCAAGTGTTCAGAAATCTGTTGATTTTGAGATTGCTCAGTCAACCCCAATTAGAATTACTAGTGTCAAACCAAGTGTTAGCTGTGGCGAAACAAGTTCGCCTGTTTCTAGTGTGAATATTTCTGTATCAAGTCCAGTCTCATCAGATTCGGATATGTTGTCCGAATCTGGTCAGACAAAAGAAAAGGTAGAATTACCCACCAGTGGAGATAATGATAAAGTTTCTAAAAAGAGTTCTCCACTCAATCCGTACGTCCCACCTTATGTGAGACGAACGGCTGGTAATACTACCTCTACATCCAAACCAACATTTGACAAGAAAATGGAGAGTAGATGTTGCTTTAGATGTAACAGGTTAGGACATCTTGTTGCAGATTGTCCTTTGAAACCGAGATTTAGAGATGTGAAGCCAAATAAAAATGAGAATAAGCGTCATTTTATTCCAGCTAAAAATGAAAACTTTAAAAATTGCCAAAATGTAACGAATTCAAGTTTTCATAAAAACCAACCTCATTTTTACAACCAAACCACAAGAAATAACACTTTCTATTCTCAAAGGTTTGGAAGGCATTACACTCAATCTGCAGGGAGATTCCCTAACAGGACGTACAGAAATTATCCTGACGCTAACTTAAGAAAGCCAGGGTACGGGATGTATCGATCCAAGACCAACTGGTCTTGGGTCCCAAGATTCTAACTCATTGTTTTATTGTGCAGGAACAGTTGAACAGGGCTGCCAACAATCTTTGGATTGTAGATAGCGGCTGTTCCCGGCACATGACTGGCAACAAACACTTGTTGCAAGATTTAAAACCTGTTCAGGGAGCTAGAGTTAGTTTTGCTGGTGAAAGCGGAGGAAGAATAACTGGGAGAGGAACAGTGTCGAATGGGAGAATGACACTTGAAAATGTAAATTTTGTGGAGGAATTAAAGCACAATCTGCTGAGTGTGTCGCAGATCTGTGATAAAGAATATACTGTCCATTTCACTAAGAATGAAGCAATTGTATTGAAGCCTGGTTTTCATGTACCAGAAGAATGGATAGTAATGAAAGCTCCACGTGAAACGAATACATACGTGATGGATATGAGGTCTACTGAAATGGCCACCAGAGAATCCTGTTTAATGACAAAGGCAAGCGAATCAGAATCAGAGTTATGGCACAGGAGAATGGGACATATTCATCTTCGTAAGATGAACTTCATTGTCAAAAATGGGCTTGTGATGGGTGTTCCCTTAAAGAGTTTTAACTTTGAAGATAAATGCATAGCGTGCAAGAAGGGAAAACAACACAAGAAAAGCCATCTCACCAAGACGATCAACTCAATTGCTGGTACTCTAGAACTACTTCATATGGATCTCTTCGGTCCGGTGAATGTACAAAGTCTAGGCGGTACTTCTTACTGCTTGGTGATAACTGATGATTACTCACGATACTCGTGGGTATATTTTCTGAAAACGAAAGACGAGACGACTCAGATGGTGAAGAATCTAATTACAAAAGTCGAGAACGTCATGAGTAAATCAGTTAAATTCATCAGAAGCGACAATGGGACAGAGTTCAAGAACTTTGAGATGGAAATCTTTTGTCTTCAGAAGGGTATTGAGCATCAATATAGCGCTCCGTATACTCCACAACAGAACGGAGTAGCTGAAAGGAAGAACCGAACGTTGATTGAAGGAGCCAGAACTATGCTGGCCGACTCAAAGCTTCCTGTGATGTTCTGGGCTGAAGCAGTTGCTACAGCCTGCTATGTTCTGAATCGGGTGTTAACCGTTAAGAGACTTGGAAAAACTTGTTACGAGCTTATGCACGGAAGGAAGCCCAACTTGTGTGGTCTTGAACCTTTTGGGTCTCCTTGTTCGATTTTGAAGACTAACTCGAAATTTGGTGAAGTAGCCGATGAGGGAATTCTAGTCGGTTATGTTGTTGGGACTCCCAACAGACGGGTCTTCAATACGACAACTTGCAAGGTGGAGGTGGTTTGTAACACCGACATTACTAGTTATCAACCGCCAAAACCAAGCAATGGACCTGCTGAGCTTTTTGACTATGTTAAACTGTTTAAGTCGTTTAACGTACCTAATTTGGAAATTGCTGAAGAAGACGAAAGAGTTGTGACGAAGATGATATTTGATGAGGAAGAGGAGCTAGTGCAACATCAGATGACAGAAAAATCTCAGCCTTCCACATCAAACCCTATCGATACCCCTGCGGCCTCAACTGAAGATGAGTTTATTAATCCTTTTCACTCTCAGCCTGAAACTACCATAGATGAGATCTCTTCAAACTTGGAAGACAATTTACATGTCGGTGCTGTTCCGACCACGAGAATTCACAAAGATCACCCTTTGGAGAATGTTATAGGTGATGTGTCCTCGGGTGTACAAACCAGAAGTAGCCTGAATGAGCACACCTGTGTTTATTCAAGCATAAAAGAAACAGGTATAATGAATGAATGTTTGTACTCCTGCTTTATAAGCCAAATTGAACCGAAAAATTATCAAATGGCTTTGAAGGACAGCTCGTGGGTCGAAGCTATGCAAGAAGAGTTGGCTCAGTTCGGGAAAATGGAAGTTTGGACTTTGGTCGAAAAACCAAAGAATGTGCACGCTATAGGCACGAAATGGGTGTTTGTGGGCAATGAAATTGTTGTTGTTCGTGGTGACCAACCGAAGAAAGTCAAATTAAACTGAAGGTTTTCGTCATTACTGGATTGCGGTCAGAGCATATTATTTATGTTATTTTCAAGGCGTTCGAGAATTGGATCCTGAAACGTGATGCTTATTGATTAGAGTGAAGATTCTGGAACAAGTTGGATTTAACCGGGAATTAAAGCGTTTATGTTCCGGATCGTTATCCCTGGTGATTGAAGATGCTTCGGATTAATTAATGGTCGTGTGTTTGATTCTGTCAAGGTGGTTTTGTGATGATATTGATCACTTAATGTTGAGTAGTTGAAGATTAAACCTTATCGTATGCCGACGAGTTGGTGAAGTTGTGGAGGAAGCCCAACTTCATGTGTTGGTGAAGTCAGATGGACTCACGTGATTGATTGAGATGATCTATTGGCACGAGGATGCATGCATTTCAAAGACCTCAATCGTTATAGTCGGAGAAGCTTACACTGAAGGGGAGATCTGATATGGAAGACGCTGGGTGATTGGTAGATTTGTGAAGCTACAGGACGGATTCAGACACGGCTGGTTGACTGCAAACAGGGATCATCAGTTAAGGGGGAGACTGTTGGTGCATGTTTTGTAACAGATGATCCTTTGTGTTTGTTAGAATTGAGAGCAACGGCCAAAGGGGAGACTGTTGGTGCATTTTGTGGCCGTCGCTATGCAATTCTGACCAGCGGATCGCCACAGGCGAAGTTAGCACAACTTCGCCTTAGGCGAAGTTAGAACAACTTCGCCAACGGCGAAGTTGTAACAACTTCTGCCTTAGGCGAAGTTATCACAACTTCGCCTAGGCGAAGTTATGCACAACTTCGCCTACTGAAGCCCAGGCCCGTGAATGTTATCTATATATACATGTGTCATGTTTAGTTTTAGGGATCAAGTAATCAAGTAATCCAGTAATTCGTATTGTGTTATAGTTCAGTTAGAGAGAGCAAGAAAGTGAGAGTCGTGTAAGACGACCCGAGGTAGAGCTCACCTCGGGTCAGTCGTGTTTCTGTTTATGTTACGGTATGTAACGTGATTATTTTATATATGAATCTGCAGATTTGATTATCCATTCTTGTATTTGTTTGTGTATTTGATCGTGTACGTGTTTGTGTTCTTCGTCTATACACCAATAAACGAGTCTAGGAGGATTCCGCACTCCTAGACCTCGTGCGGATCTCGTATCGATCAGCACCGGGACTAACAAGTGGTATCAGAGCCTTAGGCTCTTACGCTATGGTTCGAGATCTGCGTTTTTGGTGTTTCTGGCACGTTTCTGTGCGTTTTCGGCCGAACAGCCGCCGCAGGCGAAGTTATTGGGTTCAGGCGAAGTTGTCGCTTAAATTTTAGGGTTTAGGCGAAGTTATGGCCAGGCGAAGTTATGAACAGGCGAAGTTATGAACAGGCGAAGTTATGGCCAGGCGAAGTTATGAACAGGCGAAGTTATGGCCAGGCGAAGTTATGGCCAGGTGAAGTTAAAAAAAAAAAAAAAAAAAAAAAAAAAAAAAAAAAAAAAAAAAAAAAAAAAAAAATTATTGTTTGGAGTTTTCGTCTGTATGGCCGGGTGTACACGATTATTGTGAGACCAAAGATGTTGTTCCGTCAACGAGTGATCTTGTTATCTCTTGGTCTTACGTGTGAACAAATACGTGTCAACTCTGGATTTGGAGTTGAGGTTGTGAATGGGATATTGTTTGAAACTGGATATTGACACATATTCGGGTGCTTGTGGGCAATGAAATTGTTGTTGTTCGTGGTTGACCAACCGAAGAAAGTCAAATTGAACTGAAGGTTTTCGTCATTACTGGATTGCGGTCAGAGCATATTATTTATGTTATTTTCAAGGCGTTCGAGAATTGGATCCTGAAACGTGATGCTTATTTATACGAGTGAAGATTCTGGAACAAGTTGGATTTAACCGGGAATTAAAGTCTCTATGTTCTTGATTGTTATCCCTGGTGATTGAAGATGCTTCGGATTAATTAATGGTCATGTGTTAGATTCTGTCAAGGTGGTTTTGTGATGAAATTGATCACCTGATGTTGAGTAGTTGAAGATTAAACCTTATCGTATGCCGACGAGTTGGTGAAGTTGTGGAGGAAGCCCAACTTCATGTGTTGGTGAAGTCAGATGGACTCACGTGATTGGTTGAGATGATCTATTGGCACGAGGATGCATGCATTTCAAAGACCTCAATCGTTATAGTCGGAGAAGCTTACACTGAAGGGGAGATCTGATATGGAAGACGCTGGGTGATTGGTAGATTTGTGAAGCTACAGGACAGATTCAGACACGGCTGGTTGATGAACAAAACAGAAGATCATCAGTTAAGAGGGAGTCTGTTAGTGCATGTTTTGTAACAGATGATCTTTCGTGTTTGTTAGAATTGAGAGCAACGGTCAAAGGGGAGACTGTTGGTGCATTCTGTGACCGTCGCTATGCAATTCTGACCAGCGGATCGTCACAGGCGAAGTTAGCACAACTTCGCCTAGGCGAAGTTATAACAACTTCGCCAACGGCGAAGTTGTAACAACTTCTGCCTTAGGCGAAGTTATCACAACTTCGCCCTAGGCGAAGTTATGAACAACTTCGCCTACTGAAGCCCAAGCCCGTGAAGATTGTCTATATATACATGTGTCGTGTTAGGTTAAGAAGAGTGAATCCAGTAATTCAGAGAGTGTGTGTTACAGTTTGAGTGTCAAGAGAGAGCAAGAGAGTGAGAGTCGTGTGAGACGACCCGAGGTAGAGCTCACCTCGGGTCAGTCGTGTTTCTGTTTATGTTACGGTATGTAACGTGTTTTATTATTATATGAATCTGCAGATTTGATTATCCATTCTTGTATTTGTTTGTGTATTTGATCGTGTACGTGTTTGTGTTCTTCGTCTATACACCATATACGAGTCTAGGAGGATTCCGCACTCCTAGACCTCGTGCGGATCTCGTATCGATCAGCACCGGGACTAACAATAATACTTTAACTAAATCAGATTCACTCTAATCCATCCAGAATCAATCCAAATCAACTCGAATTGATTCAAAATCAAACCAAACAGAAAATAAACACAAACACTATAACAATAACAATCAGACCAAGTGAATTGAGCCCCGGAAGCTCTGATACCACTTGTTTGATCCCTTGTTTTCACTCGTTCTAATCAATATCTTAGATCTAATCCAGATCTATACGTTGATATTAATTATACGGATCTAACTCTTTTAATACCTTAGCTTGATTGTTAGTAGTATATATATTATCAATAAGATTAACTTGAAGCTTGAGAGAGAGAGAGAATACTTTAAAACTTTCTGAATAATGTTAATTCTCTTAAAACTTCTCTTTACAAGTGAACAGTGGTTCACTATTTATAGAAGACGATCTGGTTCGCTAACATCCACTAGCGAACCAGCATCCCCTTCGTTAAATAACTTAACTTAACGAACCACCCCCTGATTTGTTAACATCCCCTAACGAATCAGGAGGGAATACATTATAAAGTCCTAGTTCGCTAACATCCCTAGAGAACTAGACTTAACCTTAACGAACTAGTCTTAGTTCGCTAACATTCCTAGCGAACTAGACTAAACATAACGAATTAGATAAATAAACATTAAATATTACATTAAAATAATCAAATAAACATTAATGATAATTACAAAGACTCGAGACGCAAAACCGTGCACTAACAATTTGATTTTTGCCATATCACCCCAACTTGACTTAAACCATTATATTGTTGATCAAAAATTTGATTTTTATAGAAGTTCATGAGTAATGCATTGATTTTCTGTTACTATGAGTGAATATGCACGAGTCCATCTCTCGGCTTACATACATTGTATCCCCTGGGGTCCGTTTCTTAATGGTATTAAGACGCGCGCAAGGGAGGAACAATGTATGACTAACAACGGATTTTGATCAAGTCAGTAATTTGGATTTGTACGAGGTACAACAGTGATTAAGTTTAATAACTTTGGGTTTGTTCTAACAGCGAATAAAATATTCATACATATGAATACCCAGATGATTAAGCCGCATAAAGACTCACAGTGTCCAGAACATCAAAGCTTGTTATTTGCTTTATTTTATTTTTGGTTGATCAAGCAAGTATAAGGCCTGAGTATGACAGGTTATTACATTTCTGCCATTCTCACCGAGACTTTTCTAGAGACTAACACCTCTTTCAATTTGGCGTTTCTTTATGTTTATATTACATACTTTACTTGTTTATTTTAAGACCTAACAATGCACCAATGCAGTTAAGCACACAATCTTTTAAGCTTACTTCTTGCTGGATTTGGAGTCAAAATAATCAATGTATTATCATTTTCTCTTTTTGCTTCAAAAACTCAAAATTTTGAGGAGCATAAAATAAAATAAAGATAAATTTAAAACAAAATACTATCATTTTTTCTTTTTGAATACTTTAAAAACACAATATTTTTTGAATTTTTGGATATTTCTGTACACACAGAAATCACAATCTTTTGAATTTTCGGATTTTTCTGTACATACAGAAATCACAATCTTTTTGGATTTTCAAATTTTAAAATGTTTTTGGTTCTTCAAAATATTTTAAAGGAAAACATTAAAGAAAAGAAATCACAATATTTTTAATTTTTCTATTTTTCAAATGTTTTTGGATTTTAAAATTTTTAATGTTTTTGGGTTTTAACTATACAAACGAAAAGCACAATATTTTTGTATTTTCTAGTTTTTCACCCCCCTAAAAACAAAATAAATTTTAAAAGAAAAATGACAGAAAATAAAGATAGTCATCCTTGTTTAAAGAAATCAGCGAGGGTCTTCAATCCATTTAAACCAAGCAAAAATTGAAAACGCGTTTTATCAAAAGCTTTGGTAAATAGATCGGCTTTCTGAAAGTCTGTATGTACTTTCTCAAGGTCAATCAACTATTTCTCAAAGCAATCCCGTATAAAATGATATCAAATTTCGATATGTTTTGTTTTTAAATGTTGTACGGGATTCTTTGTGATAGAAATTGCAGCAGAATTATCAATCAAAATAGGAGTAGTAAGAAACTTCAAACCGTAGTCGCGAAGATGTTGTTGTATCCACAAAACCTGGGAACAGCAACTCGAGGCTCAACATACTCAGCTTCGGCGGTTGAGGTGGAGACCATTGTCTGCTTCTTACACTGCAGGAAACAAGCCGGTTTCCCAAAAATTGACATCCTGCCGTCGTTGATTTGAAGTTGATCTTGCAACCTCCATAGTCCGATTATGAGAAGGAAGTAAGCTCAAAGTTATCGTTCTTGGGGTACCACAACCCGATGTTTGGATTTCCCCTCAGATACTGAAGTATTCGCTTAACCGCAGCTAGGTGAGTCACTCGGGGTCTTGGTTGAAACCTAGCACAAAGATAAACAACAAACATAATGTTGGGGCAAGAAGCCGTTAGATACATTCAAGAACCGATCATGGCACGATAGAGGGTAGGATCAACGGTATCCTCCAATTCATCCGGTGATAAATTGTGACCCACGGGGAGAGGAGTAGAAGGGATTTTTCCGGCAGATATCTTGAATCGGCTCAAGATATCGTTCACATACTTGGTCTGGTGAATAAAAATTCCGTTTGCAGACTGGTGAACTTGCAACCCTAAAAAGAAATTCATCTCTCCCATCGATCTCATCTCGAACTTCGTTTGCATGGACTTCTCGAACTCCTTACACAATGTGTCGTTTGTAGACCCAAAGATAATGTCGTCCACATAAATCTGAACTTGGAGAAGATCATCACCAACAGTCTTATGAAATAAAGTGCAGTCGACAGTCCCTCTCTTGAAGCCGTTATCTGTCAGATGGTCGGCGAGCGTGCCATACCAAGCTCTCGGGGCTTGATGTAGACCATACAAGGCCTTGTTTAATCGGTAAACACGGTCTGGATAATCATGATCTTCAAAACCAAGAGGCTGTAAAACAAACACTTCCTCGTGTAGTTCACCGTTGAGAAAAGCACTTTTAGCATCCATTTGATGGACCTTGATATTCTTATAAGCAGCACACGCCAAAAAGATTCGAATCGACTCTAATCTTGCAACTGGTGCACACACTTCAGTATAATCAATACCCTCTTGCTGATGAAAACCTTGCACCACTAAACGTGCTTTGTTTCTGACAATTACCCCTCGATCGTCTTTCTTACACTTAGATACCCACTTAGTCGGAATAACTTTCTTGACTCTAGCAGGTTTGTCGATTAAATACCAAACACCTAAGCGTGCAAATTGCTGTAATTCTTCTTGCATAGCTTCTACCCAAGAAGGATCCTGAAGATCCATACGTGGCGTTGTTGGCTCAACTTGGGACAGAAAGCAAGTGAATTTATTAATATTTACAATTCCAGAGGAATGTAAGTCAGCATAAGCACACAATACATTATTCTCACTTGACGAAGCAACTTGATGACATGTTTGAACTCCCACATCAAGTTCTCCAATGATGTTCTCTTGTGGATGATATCCATGAATCCGAAGAGTGGGATTCTTAGGAACAACAACATTATCAAATAAATTAGTGTAATGTTCACCAAGTTCAGGAGATGAAACATTATCACTGTCAAGTTCAATAACAGGATCTATAGCTTGATCATCATCAGAAGAAGTAGACAAATTATCAAGATTAGCTGGAGAAGCATCACATGGTTCTTCAGTTGGAGCATCAGGTCGAGCTTCAACATCATTAGAACTTGAAAATCTTGGAATGGCCAAATGATCTTGAAAGTATGCTCGAACCAGATCTTCATCGATGTGCTCAGTTGAAGGAGTAAATGAATTAAATAAGCCGTCGTAGTCAAACATCCAGTCGGGACCTTTCCCTTGAGGAGGAGTGGTGTAATCTTGACAGTCCACATGATACCATTCCTCAACACAACCAAGAAATAACCTTCGATAGCTTTTTGTTCAAATTTACTCGCATCCTTCTTCAACATTGTACAAGGACACCCAAAAGGTTCCAGGTACTTTAAGTTAGGCTTTCAATTTTTTAAGAGCTCGTAACTTGTCTTCTTGAGTCGTTTAACAGTTAAAACCCGATTAAGCGTATAGCAAGCTGTATTCACCGCCTCATTCCAGAATTGGATGGGAAGTTTAGAATCTGCAAGCATAGTTTTTTCAGCTTCAATCAAGGTTCTATTCTTTCTTTCAGCAACACCATTTTGTTGAGGTACAAAAGGTGCACTGTATTCTCGGTGAATTTCATTTTGAATTCAAAAGAAATCATACAGTGTTTTTGAATTCAGTACCATTATCACTTCGAATTCTCCTCACCTTTTGTTTGTATAGTGATTCGATCTTAGTGATAAGGTTTTGTACCAAAACCGGTGTTTGATCTTTCGAACTCATAAATAACACCCATGAGTATCTTGAATAATCATCAGTGATAACAAGACAATACCAATCCCCAGAAATACTCGCACGATTCACCGGACCAAACAAATCCATATGAAGTCGTTCAAGAGGAGTATTAATGGATTTCAATAACTTAGAAGGATGAGACGTTTTCTTCTGCTTGCCCTTTTTTCATGCAATGCAATGATCAGATAACTTAAAGTTCTTCAACGAGACACCCACAACTAAGTCATTTGCCATTAAATAATTCATCTTACGAACATGTATGTGACCCATTCTATGATGCCATAGAATAGAATCCTTCTCGGTTGTTTTGGAGACAAAATATGTTTCGATAGACGTTGATACTTTAGAACTCATATTTAAGACATAAATATCATTTGATCGTGGTGATCACATGACAACCATGTCCTTGGGTATCACATATCCCGGTTTCAAAATAAGACACTCTTTATCAGTAAATACAGTGGTGTACTTCTTATCGCAGATTTGTGACACACTCAATAAGTTATGGTCCACCTTGTCACAATAATTGACCTTTTCAAAAGTAATGTGACCATTTGAAACTTCACCTTCTTGTGTAATCATGCCCCCCAGAATTCCCAGCAAACGCTACAAAACCCCCTTGAATATTTCTTACGTTAGTCAATAGGTTGAGATTGCCAGCGATATGACGAGAACATCCACTATCCATTATCCAGTTTTCACCAGACACACTCTTGGATGTACCCTACACACAAAGCAAAAGTGATTAGTTCAAAAAGGCAGCCCAGGCCTCAGTCATGGGCACCTTTGGGTTTTCTCTTTGATCATTAATTTGAACAGATTTCAACTGTTGTTCAGCAACTTGAGAATATGTTGCCGGCTTCCTAGACTTTCGTCTTAGATAAGCAGCTTGAACAATGTTTGAATTTGTGTTCTTACATATGGGCACAGTTGGAATGAATTTTGGTTTCATTTGGCCATGGGTTTCACTCACATGAATTACCTTTTTCGAGGATTCACATTTGAAAACATAATGTGTGTATCATCATCACATGACACAGGTCGCTTCAAGATCTCCTTTATCACAAGAACCGGTTTTGAATGGTCCTTGACAAAAGGATGGAGATTTTGAGTTTTCTGTTGACCACAGTTTCTTACTACATGACCTTGTTGACCACACAAAAAGCAACTTCGCATGTCAACATGACCATGTTGTGGTATGGCAAAAAAATATGCAACCGAAGGTTGATAACTTACATTTTCAGTGAATCGTTTGGCCAAATAATCAGAAGTGACAGACTTCTTTTTCATATAAAGATAAAGGTTAGAACAATTTGAAAAACTTTTCAATGAATCTGTTCCCGTTGATTTAACAAACTGAACCTTTTTAGCTTATTTTAACAATTGTTTTGCTTTAAATACTGGGTCTGATGAGTTCGATGTTTTGGCACAAACATATTGACGTTTCAACTCTTTCAACTTGTCAGTTTCATTGTAAAAGACGTTCTCAATTAGTTCTGGTTTAATGATACTAATCGCGATATCTTTTTCAGTGAACATCGTATCCTTACCCTTCAATTTAAAAACTCTAGCAGATGATGGCTTAGAACTAGGAGGATTAATGAAACGCATCAAGTCCTCATCAGAAATTTTCGTTTTTCTGATTTCTTTGCCCTCATAGGTTTAACTTTCACTTGTTCTATATTTGTCACATGAGGCTTGTGTTAACCATACACAGCTTCCTCAAATTCATGAGGCTTGCAAAGAATATGATTAGAACTCGGAATGTTCTTGTTCTTGTGTATAACCTTTAGTTCAAACACATCCTCTATAATTACTTTGTCAACATTCTCAACAAAGACTTTGTTGCTATTAACATGAGGTTTTTGAGGAGAAAATTGGGTTTTAACAGGTTTAGCATTTTCAGAAATCACAGGTTCTTTCACAATTACCTCTTCTTCTTGTTTAGCAAAAGGATTAATTTTATAGTCATTGTGAAAAGGTGGCGGAATTTCAACAAAACCGATGCCTTTCTTTGAATCCTTTTGTTTTCCAGATACTTCAATAATTTCATTCAACAGAAAAAAAGAATTTCGAAATTTACCCAATTTGTTCTTCAACTCGAGAACCTCATTCTCAAGCTCGGTTATCTTTGATCTATGTTTCAAAATTTCTTGAAACTTTTGATCATTGATCGTCATTTTCACAGATAACTCAGCCTTGAGATCATGGTTACTTGTCGGCAATGCTTCAATCTTTTCTCAAGATCCCATTTGAGATTCAAGAGATTGTCGATAAGTATCCTTTAGTGAAGCAATTTCTCTCACTAAATTATCATTATGATTCTTTAAAGATTCTAACTTAGGTTTGTTAGATTCACATTCAACACACGTTACTTTAATAGATGAAGTAATAGAGATAGAATGACTAACCCCATTGATCTTAGCCATGCAAGCAAACACAGTTGGAGGCTTGTCACAAGAGTCGTTAGAATCAGATCCAGAATCATTGTCAGAGGACAGCTCACTTCCACTTGCATCTTGAAAGTCTTTAGTCAACCCAAACATAGCCAAATTAGCTTTATTCTCATTACACAATAGTCGTTGTGACCAATCATTTCCATCAGCTAACATTGCTTGTGAACCAGAAGTAGACGGTTTATTTTCAGCATCATTACCTCGTAGTGTAGAAGAATGTTGATTTTGACCACGAGGACCAATATACTTCTTTTTCGGTTTGTCAAATTCCTTTGCAAAATGCTCGAACTCTTGACAATTATAGCATTTCACTTTTAACTTGTCAAATCCCAATTTCTTGTTCAAGGCCGGAAGATCTTTGCCAGTCCTTTGCATGAATCTTTTAACCTTACAGACGATCATAGCCATGTTCCACTTTAAGTCCATGATTTCCAAGTCATATGGATCAATCTGATCATAATCCTCATCAGTTAGATCACTTGTGGCTATCTTACTACTCATCAAGTTTTCATATGAAGACATGAAGGCTGTTAGAAATGCAAAATTCTGTTCAGCTTCCTTCATGTTGACACTAGGTGATGAAGCAAATGGATTAGTAGTAGATGAATTTCCCGATCCAACAGAAACACCAGGTGATCCGGAATTACCAGCTGTGTAAAAACATGCTCTTGGATCATTATAAACTGTTGTTGTCACACCCCAACCTACGGCGGAAATGCTGGGGCGCGAACTGATTGTCACAACTCTTAGGGTTACTATCATGCACAATATTTAAATGACAATATCTATTAATTTTATTCAATTTTCAAATAAATCAAATACAAAATACAACTCATTAAACAAACAATAAAGACAAATTTAATTCTTGATTTTATCTTTTCTAACATGTTGAGTGAGCAACACACCAGTTTAGTTTGTATATATAGTATATATAACAAAATACGTAGATGCAACAAGTCATATGAGAATAACAAATTAACCAAATGAGCAAATATAACTGAGATGTCGAGAAGCACAAAGGCTAACGACTGGCGTATGATCATACTAGACTGAGATTATGTTCGACATCTCCGAATGCGAAAGCATACAAAGCAAATAAGCATAAACAAGTAAGGTATAAATTGTTAACACATAAGACAATAGTTGCAGTTTTGTGTATAAGTATATATGAGAAAGTATATTTACGCATATGTCCCCAAAACGTGGAAAAAGAAGTAAAATAGGGGATTGTGGTACTCACCTCGATAGACGAACAAAAGATGATTAGAATAACGAGAAGACGGGATAAGTCACACGCGAACGTTAAAGCCTAAAAGAACGAGAGTAACGAATACGCTTAAGTAAAATATGATATTTATTACGACAACTAGTTAAATGACATAATAATAATATAATAAGATTCTATTTTATAAATATATATAAAATTAGTTTACCTGATTTATATATTCATTAAAACATTAGTTTTTAAGTTATAATATTCTTTATTTGTACATATATATATATATATATATATATATATATGGGTATTGGATCATTTCAGAAGTTTTTTTACAGCGAGAAGTGCGAGAAGTGAAGGTGTGACTCCATTAATCCCTAATTTCACTCCATTTCTTATTTGTAGGTGTGTTGTGTAGGTGCGTATGTACGTGTGTAGGTACGTATGTATATGTGTATGTATGTTTGTATGTGTGTTGGTACATAGGTTTCAATGTGGCTCGGTACATTTATTTGTGTATAGGTAGGTTTGAATGTGTATTAAGACATAAATACAACCAACCAACATACATGTAGGTAACATCATAAGCAAGGGAGTGAAAAATTAGGGATTAATAAGGTTACACATTCACTTCTAGCACTTCTCGATGTAATATCACTTCTCGCAAGATCCATCCCCTATACACACACACACACACACACACACACACACACACACACACACATCTTTATGTATACAAGTGAACGAAAACGTGAGTTAACGAGTATTATAAAGTAGGTTTTCATTAATAATGCGTTTTAATTAGTTATTACTATTAATATTATAGTTATTAAATAATTAAAACGAAAATAACTAGTAATAATATTATAAAAATTTATATAAGTTGAAAGTTATAAACATATATTATATAAATAACTAGTAATAATATTATAAAAATTTATATACTCGATGGGCGCGACACAATTTTTCGAACATAAAAATAATAGATCTGGTAATATGATTAATGAATATTGATTTATAAAAATCCGAGTTGTTACAGTCTCCACTACTTTAAGGAATTTCGTCCCAAAATTAAAGAATACTATAACAACACCATTAATTTCTGAGGAAAAAAAAATTTAAAAATTTATCATAACACCAAACTTTGAATAGTTAAAAATAACACTCCAAATGCAAATCCGATAAGGGCACTTATATATAGGATGTACCAGCGGCGTATCCACCATGTCCTTATCATTTCTACATTTGTACCGTTACCACAACTACTTTCAATTCTATATTATGGCACACAACTTTACGCTTCATGATTTCCATGCGAGGACTTTGATATATATGTTCCGGACCATAATTATTGTTATCGTCGGATGGTCCACATGCTCCGTCTCATCGTGCGGGTTTACAAAACATTTGAGTAAAAAAATGATTTGAGAAAACAAAAATTTTTAAGGAGTTTTAATTTAGAACGCGAGAAAGTCACCAATGTATATAATAATTTCAAAAGTTGCAGTAAATGTTAATAAAGCAAAGAAGTTTTAAAAACGATTTTTAACGTAAAGATACAAGTATTTAAAGTTTAAGAAAGGTAACTTATAAATAGTGAAGGTAAGAGAAATAAGATAGAAATAAGCTTAAATAAACAATCTATTTAATCAAAAAGAAACTTTATTCATAATATGGATTATAAAAGATAGATAGTTCAAAAGGTCATAAGAGGCGTTACAATAATTAAGAAAAAGACAATATAAGGTAAGATAGATAAAGAAAACAGCAAGCATCTTCAATATCGATGAGTAGCTTGACTGACGTAACTTGAGGCACCATGAGGAGTTGCGGGAGTTGGAGCGGTTGAGGTAGATTATTTGGCATTTCTTGGAAAACTAGAGCTTGAATGGTTTGCAAGAGAGTTGTTTGGTGGAAATACGTCTGGTAAACTTGAGCTTGTGGTTGCGTGGTTTGGTAGTTTTGGGTTAAGTAAGGTTGACCATGATTAATAGAATGATTTTGAGGGACATGAGGTTGATGGGTTTGAGCCTGGTAAGCATGGGTCAAGTAATATGGTGTAGTCGTAGATTAGGCTTGATGAGCTTGGGTAAGTTGAGGGCACGCATTATGGAGGTGATTTGGGTTTCCACAATGGTAGCAAGCACGGATATTAGGAACACCGGGTTGAGCAAGAGGGGTAGGTTGTTGCGGAACAACTTGTGCAGTCGGCGAGACATCGCAGGTGTTAGCAAGATGGTCATAACGGTTACATTGGGTGCAGTGACGACATTGGAATTTAACCGAGTGATGATGATTGCAAATGGAGCATGACGGAAAAGGGCCGAGGTAAGGTTTCTTGTTTGAGGAGGCTTGCGGGTGGGTAGGATTTGTTGCAGCAAAGTTCTTACGTTTCTTGTTGTGAGGATGAGTGGAGGTAGCTGGTTTGTAGTCACCAGCAAAGGAATTGGTAGGAAAAGTTGAATCGGTTGCATTGAGGTTCCGAATTTGAGTTACTATCCTAGGGATCGCAGCAATTAACTCTTTGGCGATACAGGCAGCCATACGGTGGTCGTGAGAATCAAACGATTGATGTCGAGGATGACGATGGTTTCTTAGATGAGACATTCTACGATGATCAAAAATAAAGATTTATAAGATGAAAGATAAGTTGAGGAAAACAATAATGTCTAAGTATATAGATAACTTATAATAACGTTGCCTTGAAAAGTAAAGGGAATTGTGTCAGGAGGACCAAAAGTAAAAGTTTATAAGATGGGTGGGGGTACATTGCGTAAATAGTTGTTAAGTGACGTAGTCAATAAGATTATTATGTGATGACTACACGAGAAGTTAAGCCAGTTTAAAATTTAGATTATTAAGTTAACAATAAACTAACGAAATGTAAAATGTCGGTGTTGGCCACCCATGAGCTTTCCATGGCAATTTGAATGGCCCAACGAACTAACGAAAAACAACTGAGTTGGACAGCCCATGAGCGTTACATGGCAATTTGATTGTCCCAACTAATTAACGAATTAACAATGCAATGAAGTTTGTCGGCCCAATGAGCGTTACACGACATTTTAACCGACCAAACTAAATAACGAACTATCGAAATAAATATGGGTAGTCGGAGTATCTTGTGAACCACCACGTTTGATTACTCCAACAAAAATACGAAAACAAGTTAAGAAATGGATAGTAGGTGTGCCCATGGGTTCCATGGATTTTTCACCCAACTAACCATTTAAATAACGGAACACAATAATCGGGAAAACCGAGTTTAGCCACGAACCACCGTGAATTCAGTTAAAATCAACCCAAGGTGTCGATCATATGGCATTTATGGGTCACGCTTGGGTTCATAGTGTTGAGTAATGTGGTCAGGTTATCACCCATGTAAGGAATAGCGTCTTACCTTTGGTTCTTGGAACCGTTTTGCCAGTGCCCAACTCACAGTTTCTCTTCCCCTTTCATTTATCATAGGGATATGCCACATAACCTAGCCTTAAGGTGTACGAGTGAAAACAACAGGTGGGAATTCTTAAGAAATTTCCCGAAAATAAAGCAATCTACTTTTCGAAAAGTTTTCTTTGAATGTTGAGGCATAGCCTCGGAGTTTGTGTGTATGTGTGTGCATAACAATACAATATATAATAAATATTAATTATCTAAGAAAGCTGTAAACAATTTAATTTGAACACATAAGGTAAACAGATAGGCACGTATAAAGGTCCTAAACATGTGTCTAAGACAATTTCTAATGACCTATCTTAAACCTTCGGCTTTGATACCAATCTGTCACACCCCAACCTACGGCGGAAATGCCGGGGCGCGAACTGATTGTCACAGCTCTCAGGGTTACTATCATGCACAATATTTAAATGACAATATCTATTAATTTTATTCAATTTTCGAATAAATCAAATACAAAATACAACTCATTAAACAAACAATAAACACATATTTAATTCTTGATTTTATCTTTTCTAACATGTTGAGTGAGCAACACACCAGTTCAGTTGTATATATAGTATATATAACAAAATACGTAGATGCAACAAGTCATATGAGAATAACAAATTAACCAAATGACCAAATATACCTGAGATATCGAGAAGCACAAAGGCTAACGACTGGCGTATGATCATACTAGACTGAGATTATGTTTGACCTCTCCTAATGCGAAAGCATACAAAGCAAATAAGCATAAACAAGTAAGGTATAAATTGTTAACACATAAGACAATAGTTGCAGTTTTGTGTATAAGTATATATGAGAAAGTATATTTACGCATATGTCCCCAAAACGTGGAAAAAGAAGTAAAAAAGGGGATTGTGGTACTCACCTCGATAGACGAACAAAAGATGATTAGAATAACGAGAAGACGGGATAAGTCACATGCGAACGTTAAAGCCTAAAAGAACGAGAGTAACGAATACGCTTAAGTAAAATATGATATTTATTACGACAACTAGTTAAATGACATAATAATAATATAATAAGATTCTATTTTATAAAATAATTATTTTGATATTTTAAGAAAACATAACTTAATAATTATTATTTGTAGTTTTATAAATATATATAAAATTAGTTTACCTGATTTATATATTCATTAAAACATTATTTTTTAAGTTATAATATTCTTTATATATATACATATACATACATCTTTATGTATACAAGTGAATGAAAACGTGAGTTAACGAGTATTATAAAGTAGGTTTTCATTAATAATGCTTTTTAATTAGTTATTACTATTAATATTATAGTTATTAAATAATTAAAACGAAAATAACTAGTAATAATATTATAAAAATTTATATAAGTTGAAAGTTATAAACATATATTATATAAATAACTAGTAATAATATTATAGAAATTTATATACTTGATAGGCGCGACAAAATTTTCCGAACATAAAAGTAATAGATCGGGTAATATGATTAATGAATATTAATTTATAAAAATCCGAGCTGTTACAGTTGTTTCATTTTCACGTGCATGCTGTGTGAGAAAAGAAGTGATAGGGGAAATGGTAGAACTTAGAGGCATACTACCACCATAGAAAGCAGGATCTTGACTATCCTTGGAGGATTTCTGACACTTAAGATCATATTCCCCTGCTTCAATCTTTTGCAAGAATTCAGTGGCAGTCAAGTCTTCATTTGCAAAATAGTTATTCTCTTTTAAAACCATTAGGAATGTTGAATAAGAACTTGGTAGTGCACTCTTAATTGTGTCAATCTTGTCAACTTCAGAAGTTTCCAATCCCATTTTGTCCATCTCAGCAATCAAGTGATTGAACCTAGTAGTCATCTCCTCTACTGTTTCTCCTTTTAACAAATTAAAGTTTCGAAATTGAAACTTAAGCATTACCTTCTTACTCTCAGCTGTATTTCCCATACTCCTCATACGAATATGTTGAAATAAGGAAGCACAGATCTTTATACTTCCCACTTGATGAAATATGTTTTCGGGTAAAGCCATAGTAATAGTAGAATAAGCTTTTGTTTCAATCTCTATTGCTTTCTTCTCTTCTTGTTAATATTGAGAAATAGCTTTAGGAGTAAAACCAATAGTGTCATCTCCAATCATTTGAACAATATATACTTCATCTAGGCAATATGAGCAGTCAGGATGAACAGAACCCAAATGAGCACGAAAACGAGGTTCCCATTTAGCAAAATCGCTAAATTTCATCAACCTTGGGACATTTCGAATGTGAGCCTATTTCGGTGTCAAGTTGCAACATTTGTTGCATTAACATGTATGGTGAAACTAGTGCATACATACTAGCCAAGTTTGATAAATTTTAAACTCTAAGGACTAGAGTTGAAAATTAAGATTCAAATTTTAAGGGTTAAAATTGAAAATTGGAATAGCGAACTGTGAACAGATGTAACAAACTGAGAACATTAATCAACGAATCAAACCTTAACGAAGTTGAGGTTGATCAGGTAACGAATCAGAATTGAAATTAACGAATTAAGCAACGAATCAGATGGTCAACAAATAAGACAAACTAAGATAACGAATTAGACGGTCAACGAACCAGTCAATCAACGAATAAGCTAAACGAATCGCTTAAGATAAGCTTAGCGAATCAGAAGATTATCTTTAACGAGTCACTAAGAAAAGCTTAACGAATTAGAGAACGAATTGCTACAGTTGATTAACGGATCAACTTATAACGAGTTAGTTTGTTACAACGGTTTGTAACAAACATCTGACAATGAATGACACGTGGCAAAGGTTGTTATAACTCAAATCCCGAGGTAAGACACGTGTCACACAAGTTAGTTAACACGAATCAGAAAGAATAGGAAACTGGTTAACGAATCAACCAAAATTCATAACGAATTGGCTAAATATTTTAACGAATCAAAGTGAATGTGTTAACGAATTAAGTAGAACACATAACGAACCAAAAATGTATTCAAATCTTCAAAGAAGATTTCCAAATTTCTGGAAACGAAGAACACAAAAACAAGAAACGAAAATTTGTAATACCTCATAAATTCTCAACCAATTCACACATCCAACCTATCAATTTACTCGTAAATCGATCACGAGTCTAATCGTATCAATCTCGTAACGCAATTCACCATAATTCGTATCTAATCTATCCACAAACGATCCCCTGTTCTTGGTCAAATCTAGATCCAACCAAAAACAATCCAAACACAATCCAAAATCTAATTCCAATAGTCCAAACCTCACAAATACCTTACCAAATACAAATCCAATCCAATTATTCCATAATCAAACCAATTCAACCTCAAATTGATTCAAAATCAAACCGAACATAAACTGGATCAATTTTCAATTAATTATTATCAAATAACAGGCAAATCAGGAGTAATTGAGAACCGAAAGCTCTGATACCAATTGTAGAACCCGTCTTGGATCTAGCCACGTCGATACATTGATTACACAATAAGAATACGAATACTTTAAATACGGTTTTATTGATAAATATAGAATAAATACATAATAATTTATGGATCTCACTTATTCTATGTGTGTGATCTCACTTAATTATGAGCATGGAACCACCTATTTATAGGCCACATGCTCCATTTACAATAAATATTCAATCTAGACTATGTATAAATTATTCGAATGCTACGGACAAAAATTTCGTGCACTAACAGACACCCCTTTTTCCGTAGCTATCTAATACTTTAATCTTGAATACTTTAACTGCAAATCACCATTCACAAAACCGTGCACTAATAGACACCCCCTTGACTGATGATTTTCGGGCTTGTGCAGACAGACAATCTTTAAATCTTTTCAGCAAACCAACAACTTGTAGCTTCTCATATCAGATCACCCCCTCAATGTGAGCAACTCTTGGAGATCATCCCGATCATCCATTGGCGTATGATATGGTTCAATCTTTCAACAATCAGCAACAAGTCATCAACTATCTGTCAGAACCGGTAAAGAAAAGCATATCTTTACGTTTAACCTCGTCACAGATCTTCATGAACAACTCGATCATTCAACATCTTTCACTTCGGTTTTCCCTCTCTTGACAACGTTTATCCCAAATAACTCTTTGAAGCTCTTCCACATCTCATTCTCAAAGATGCATTAATGTTTTGGGCATCATAAAGTTCCAACCTCCATTAATAAACCCCAAATGATCAAATTCTTCAATCTAATGACAAGACTCGTATATTCTTCAATAAGATCAACACGTTCGAGAATCGTCCCCCTCAACAGAAGTAATCCGCCGTATACTCGTAGCCAACATAGTCAGGATCAAGTCCCTCAGAAAGAAGTAAACGAACAGACACTCGTATCCCACATAGTCAGGTTTCAATCTTTGAACAAATCAATCACCAATCGAAGAACAACTGCAGTCTTGAACTCAGTCAAACGTAGCTTATCAAACATGAATTACCACCCGAAATGCAGTAATTTTTCAAGAAACCTTGCAAACGTAGGAAAATAATCTCAAATAAAAGTTTTATCTCCCCTTTTCTTGACAAACTCGGCAAGGTCTTGAATAATCTCCAAAATTCACAAACAAACTCTTCCTTAAATTACTCACGGTCTCCCCCTCGGCTAGTCGAAAAGCATAAAAAGTCGGCCGAAAAATATATTACCAAAATTTACACGAAGAGTCTCCACTACCTTCGGAACATCCCAGAAAAATTTCGATTAAGAAAATTTTTCCCGATTTTCCCGCCAAAAATTCACCGAAAGTTCTCGAAAAATAAGTATTATCGCCAAAATTTTCGAGAATGAAATCTCAATCACGAGAAGTATTCAGGAAAAAATTCGCGCAAGAAAATTTTTCCCGCCAATTGTATAGCCCGTCTCGGATCAAGCCACGTCGCTACATCGATTACACAATAAGGATACAAATACTTTAAATACGGTTTTATTGATAAATATGGAATAAATACATAATAATTTATGGATCTCACTTATTCTATGTGTGTGATCTCACTTAATAAAGAGCATGGAACTACCTATTTATAGGTCACATTCTCCATTTACAATAAATATTCAATCTAGACTATGTATAAATTATTCGAATGCTACGGACAACAATTTCGTGCACTAACAAGATTGTATACTTTACTTAAATAATTGCTCGATATGTGAAACATCCCGAATTTTCAAATAATAACATTTTACATATTATTTCTTATAATGAAAAAGTTACTTGAGTAAATAGATGAATAGTAAAATGGTTAAAAGGGAAAGATAAGGAGTTTAATTAAAGATAATTAATCATGGACTAAAAAGGAAAGATGGGCCTTAGGTCCATGGGCTTAAGGGTGTATAAATACCCCTTAAACCCTAAATCTTTCCATTTCCATCCATCTTATCCATTTTACACCACAAACACACACACAAACCTTCCTCTTTCGGCCGCAAGCTAGATCAAGGAACCGAGATCAAAAATCATACCTTTTATTGATAGATCTCTGGGTTACAAGCTAGATACAAGATCTATAACTCATAACAAGCTAGCAGTGACCTAATAACCATATAAAGGTATGTACTTTAAGTTTAAAGGTTACATTTTTATGAACACTTTGCCATGAAACTTGACCCTAGAGTAGATTGGACCTAGATGTCTCATAAAAATACAAACTTGATGATTAAAATGAACCTAATGGCCTTATGATGGTCTACGGCTCCAAGATGAACCCTAGATCTAGCCTAGAATGTTCTAAACCCATAAAGGTCTAAGCTTTATGCCTAAAACGAGATGGATCCTGAAGCCGTGATAGTAATGGGTGTTAACGGGTATGAACGATGATAATAAAGGATTAAAGGTTCATGATTTGAACCATAGAACAAGTTGGCTGGGCAAGGAGGGGGACCTAAGATAGAAAATAAGCCGAGTTAGGGGTTTTCGGCCAACTGTGAAGACCCTTGGTCAAACCATGTGGTTCTCGGTCAACTCGAGATTTCGGCCAAGATGGGTTCTCGGCCAAAGAGAGTCCTCGGTCACCAAGAGGTTCTCGGTCAACCATCGATTTCGGTGGCCAGGTTTTCTTAGCCAAGAACATAGGTTCTCGGTCAGGAATGGGATTCTCGGCCAACTCCTGGGTTTTCTGTTGGGTGTTCTCGGCCACCCAGTTTGGGCTTGGACCTGAACCCCAGCTGAACCAATAATCTATAATGGGCCGTTGGGCCTGACTTAGCTCAGCCCACAGGCTTAAGCCCATGTGCTATTTAAATAAATAACAAGCCCAACTTAAATGATGCATAGTAAAACTAAATAACCCACTTAATTAGTTAGACGGTTAATTAACAAAAATATATTATAGAGTTAGCCATGCCCAGTTAAAGAAAGGAATTACGATTAACGGCGAGTGCAACATGATCCAGGTGAGTTTCTAGCCCCATTTCCTTGTTATGTTTTCGGGGCTGTGTGCATACTCGATGTGAATGTTAATACATTTACCTTAATGACGATTGTGATAATAATGTATGTATGCTTGACAGTAGCATGTATGATATGTGTTTGTGAATAAGGGAGTACGTACGATTATGTTGTGTATGGTATTAAATGTACGGATATGATAATGAAAGGTTAGGTAAGGTTAAAGGGTTGCATACCCTAACAATATATGCGAAGGCTAAAGGGTTGCATACCCTAATAATATATGCGAAGGATAAAGGGTTAATAATATATGCGAAGGATAAAGGGTTGCATACCCTAATAATGTATGCGAAGGATAAAGGGTTGCATACCCTAATAATGTATGCGAAGGATAAAGGGTTGCATACCCTAATAATATATGAGAAGGATAAAGGGTTGCATACCCTAATAATATATGCGAAGGTTATAGGGCGTAATGCTCTTTAAAACGTAAGGTAAGTAAATGAAAGAAAGAAAGTACGAAGGTAAGTAAATATATCATAAACGAAAGTATGAAAGTATGTAGTTATGAATGCACTGTATGTTATATGATTAACTAGAATTCACTCAGCGTAGCTGACTTTTAGTATGCACGCAGGTGAGTAGAATGAGTCAGCTCGCTTGAGGGGAACGCATGGCATGGAATTGAAGACACTGGCATCTCAATGAAGTGTTATGTTATGTTATTTTAAAAGACAATGTTTTAAGTTTAAATGATTTGAATGCTCGTTAAAGACAAGAAATGATGGATATGTAATATATTGGTTTGAAGTTTTAATATTCCGCGAATGTTTTTATTAACTCTGATAATTGGAACTGTGTTTATGAGTAAATCCAACGTCCAAATGTGAGGCACCGGTAACGCGGCCTTACAATTTGGTGTTATATTCTTACATGCTTAAATGTTTATTGCTTTGGCAGGTAGCCCACTTGAATGCTAAGGCAGGTTGGCCTCACAAAATCCGATCTATTTGGTATCCCCTTATAGACGGTATCGCGATCCGAATCGAAATCCCGAATCCATTTGGTATTCTCTTATGGAGGGTGTCGTTAATGTATTCTTATTAATGATAACTATTTAGCATGAGGCGGGTAGCCTCATGGACACTATGATCGGAGTATACTTGGTTGTTACCATTTAGAAAGGGCCCGAACTATTTATCTTTTGGCATATCTAAATTGTTGCTATTATTTATTGTTTTGTATACAAGTTTTGTGGCTTTTTATTACTATAAACTTATATGCTCAAACTTATGAATTGCTCACCAACTTTTGTGTTGACAAACTTTATTTTATGAAATGTTACAGGTTTGATTTTTGTTGACTCGAGGACTTGATGAAAAACGTTACCAAGACTATTAGGGTATTAGTAAAACGAACAATATGATTACTACTTGTTTCCAAATTTGTTTATATGAACGAGATATGTTTGTTTATTGATTTATGAAATAAATGAGTTGATTAAATATTGTCACTTTAAATAGTATCTTGTGTATTTGTCCAATCACGTTGCACCCCGGCATGTTCCGCCGACTTTGGTCGGGGCGTGACAATGTACCTTAAACGGGTCGGTTTACGAACACGGTCTAGTCTTGATGTTGTTTTGGTTCGTCACAACGTTCTAGCACCAAAGGGTTCGGGTTTCCACCTTCGGATCTTGGCTCGGAATATAGGATGGTGTTTGTGTGTGTTTTTCAAGGTGTAGGCTATGGTGTAGAGATGGATAAAAATTGGGAAGGATTAGGGTGTAAGGGGTACATTGCGTAAATAGTTATTAGATGATATAGTCAATATGATTAATGTGTGATGACTACATGAGGAGTTAAGTCACTTTAAAAATTAGATTTTTATTAAGTTTACAATAAACTTACGAAATATAAATTGTGGATGTTGGCCTCCCATGAGCTTTCCATGGAAATTTAAATGGCCCAACGAACCAACGAATAAAAACAACTGAGTTGGACAGCCCATGAGCGTTACATAGCAATTTGATTGTCCCAACTAATTTACGAATTAACAATGCAATGAAGTTTTTCGGCCCAATGAGCGTTACATGGCGTTTTAACCGACCAAACTAAATAACGAATCAACGAGAGAAATATGAGTAATTGGAGCATCCCGGAACCACCACGTATGATGAACTCCAACAAAAACATGAAAACAAGATAAGAAATGGATAGTAGGAGTGCCCATGGGTTCCATGAATTTTTCACCCAACTAACCATTTAAATAACGGAACATAATAATCGGGAAAACTGAGTTTAGCCACGTATCACCGTGAATTCGGTTTAAAAATATTATAGGATGCAACCACTAATGTGGTCACGGTTGACAGCTTAGGGTGTCAGTCATATGGCATTTTTGGGTCACGCTCGGGTCCATAGGGTCGAGTACTGTGGTCAGGTTATCCCCCAGGTAAGGAACAACGTCTTACCTTTGGTTCTTGGAACCGTTTTGCCAAGGCCCAACTCACAGCTTCTTTTCCAACTTTCATTTATCATAGGGACATGCCACATAACCTTGCCCTACGGTGTACGAGCGAAAACAACAGGTGAGAATTCTTAAGGAATTTCCCAAAAATAAAAGCAATCGAATTTCGAAAAGTTTTCTTTGAATGTTGAGGCATAGTCTCGGAGTTTGTGTGTGTGTACACAACAATAAATAATAAATAATTATCTAAGAAAGCTGTAAATAATTAAAAATTGAATACATAGAGGTAAACAGATAGGCACGTATAGGGCTCCTAAACATGTGTCTAAGGCAATTTCTAACGACCTATCTTAAACCTTCGGCTCTGATACCAATCTGTCACACCCCAACCTACGGCGGAAATGCCGGGGCGTGAACTAATTGCTCACAGCTTTTCAAAGGTTACTATAAAGCAAAATTATAAGTTTCAATATCTATTAATCAAATCACATATAAAACAAAATCCATACAATATTCAAACAAAACAATAATGTACCAAACAATCAAAATTATGAATAATGTTGTCTCGTTAATATTTTCTTCTAGCATAAATCCTTAAGTGATCTTCTAATTACTTCATATCACAAGATTACCTGCATATGCGTCAAAAATAAAGTAGTTTTGTCAACACAAGGTTGAGTGAGCAACACACCAGTTTAAATGTACATTTAGTATATATAAAAATAAGTAATTGCAACAAGTCATATGAGAATAACAAATTAACCAAATGAGCAAGTATAACTGAGATGTCGAGAAGCACAAAGGCTATAACGACTGGCGTATGATCTTACTATTATGAGATTATGTTGGACCTCTCCGAATGCTGTTCACATAAAGCATATAAGCGCATAAACAAGTACGGTATAAGTTGTAAACACATAAGACAGTAGTTGCAGTTTTGAGTATAAGTATATATAGGATAAATAATTTACGCATATGCCCCCAAAACGTGAGAAAACGAGTAAAAAGAGGGGAATGTGGTACTCACCTCGATGGACGAACAAGAGTGAATAGATAACAATAATAATGACAAAAGCGGATCACGCGCGTTGACGATAAGGCCTAATAAGGAAAATAGAATGCGGATATGCTAAGTTAATCAACTAGATCGGATAAGCGAGTTCGCTAATTATACTATTAATTAAGTCGTAATATATTCTATTTACTCATACTTAATATAATATTTTATTATATATAAAGTTATTATATGATAAACTATTAGTTTGCCAAATTATAAACAAAGTATATTATATAAAGGTATTATATAAGTAAAACATATCTTCAATAATATTACTAGTTGTTACAATTTGTACTCCTTTAAGCCCATGGACTTATGGCCAATTTCATTTCTTATTCCATCTTCTAAAGTCCAAGCCCACCCTCTTAGAATTTATTATCTAAACCGATACACGACACATTATTGAATAACCGAAATTTCATTTATTATTATAACCGAAAGTAGGATGTTACATTTTACCTATTTGTAACACATTTGTGTAATATTAGTTATGTAATTTCTGTAATAATCTAAACCATAGTTGTATTAACAATATAAAATAATTTTGTTGACCGTATTTCACTTAATGGTCTAAGTATAAAATTTTCATCAATTACCCGTATAATACACGGGCCTCAAACTAGTTTATTTATAAACTAATCGAAGATCAGATCTTGGTGATTGAGATTGAATCTTCACGATTTTGATTATCATCGCTATAGAAACTGACAAAGTAGTTCAATATTTTGATTATCAAGGCTATGGAAGCTGATAAAAGTAATTCAAGGTTTTTAATGTTGGTTGTTTCACATTGCTTGCTCAATGACAATGTTTTAAAGCTCTTAAAACTAATTAAGACTGAACCAAATCATAAGTAAAGAAAATCTCTACTATTGTGCACTTAAATCTTTATAAAATATATACTATTGGGCACTGAAAGCTTTAAAAAACATCTAAGGTGCCCACAATTGAAACACCATATGATTTCTTTGTTGGCCACATCTAACTATACTATTAAACCAATAGCCTTTAAGTCTAATTGACCTATTCCTATTGGTTGTTTCCTAAACTTTCCACTTATATCTACAACTTCTTTAATTTTCATTTGAATAAAATAAATCAAAATTAAATTAAAATAATATACGATCAATTCTCTTTAATGATTAAAAATTATAATTATTAATTACGAATTTCTATTATTTATATTATTTCTATTATTATGTATTCATTTTTCATTATAACATAACTTAACCTAAAAACCCTAATCAGTTATCTCCTCTTTCATGCCTCCATTCTCTTCCACCGATATCAACCTTCAATTCATTTATCCGGCCAATTCACCGTCCACCATCGATGAAGCTTTTCACCAGCCGGACGTTTAATTTACAGCATATCGGCCTACCCATGACTGTGTTCACAATCCATCAACGTTACCACCAGCCACTTAAATCATCAGGTTTTGTTTTTAGTATCTTGACTCAATTGAAACTATATTCTTTTTTTTATTTCATACAAAACTTTAGGTTTCCCACCAGGTTTAATTTATTTTACTCTAATTGGCTTTAATTTTAGATTTACGAAATTTCACCGACTGACTAATTAAAAATTAGTCAAATTGGAGTATAAATCTAGATCCGTAATAAATTTTTGTATATTAGGAAAAAATTGGTGGTAACGTGGTGTATATCATAATGATTCAAATTTTAGAAAAATTCAACCATTTGATTAAGGATTACTTTAATTACGGAATTTCAAAATTATAATAAATTATGACATATACGTGGTATATATTATTTTAACATAATTATTAAATTAACCATATGATTAAGGATTTAAATATATCATAATGATTCTAATTGATGTTTAACTATATTAATGGTAACAAATAAAAAAGAAATTAGTAAGTTACTTTTGCACGGCTTATATCAATTAATTAATTATTAATTTGTTGATTTGCTGATTAATTATATCATATTGACTATTTTTATAAATTTCAACCATATGATTAAGGATTTAAATATATCATAATTTATTATAGTTTTAGATATACGGTAATTGATAATCAATTTTACATATACGAAATTATAGAATTGATGATTAATTGTATTAATGTTAATAAATAAATTAGTAAGTTATTTTTCTACATTAATAATTTAATGTTGTAGGTTGAAATTATGGTGTAGATTTAAAGATATCGATTTTAATTATTATGTATTTATAATATAACTAGAGTTTACTCGGTGCTTTGCACCGGCCAGGTCGATACTGAGCGGTTGTAAAATCGAAGCCTTGTTGGTTCCAAGTGTTACGGCGACGCAAATTTGGCCGGCTTCGGTATGTGCGCTATTGTACCGGAACTAAAAACAAAAAATAAAACAAAAAAATTATAAAAATTGAGGTAGACCAACAGGGAGACGTCGGTTTATGTTATGTTCTTTACGGTATCGGAACTGAAAAAGCAAAATCATCATTCGGTTGGTATTCGTTACGTTCGTTACTGTTGGTGCATAATGTCAGTAGTTCAGTATCTTGTGTTTTGTATGTGTCTGTAATCGTGTTAGATTGTTTGTTTTGGTTTGAATATGGTTTTACACAAGTTCGCCTGTGATGTAGGCGAACTTGGTCACAAGCGAAGTTATGACAACTTCGCCTAGTATGTTAGGCGAAGTTGTCGAGGATTATATATTCCTCACTTCGGCTTGTTTTTTAAAAAAGGTTTTTTTTGTCAGCTGAACGTGTTAGTGATTGTTGAGATTAAGTGTTGAAGGGTTGCAATACAATCGTGTTTATTAGTATTGTAACGTGTGTTTGTGTTTCGGTTCAACGTATTATATATCTTACGCTCGTATCGTATTACGTGGGGATTCCGCACCCTCGTGTTACGAGATACTCCTGTGTAGATCCGGCTGGGAACCTACAATTGGTATCAAAGCTTTTGCTCGTGATTGTGTGGTTCAGGATTATCACACGGGTGTTAAGATCGTTTCGTTCGACTATTCGCGGAACGAGTTTACGTTGAAATACCTAGTTTTTGTGTCTTGCCCATCTCCCACCATCAAATATAACCCATTACACCTTCGCATACCTCGCAATACGTCCAATTAAAACCTGCAAAAACCTTGTGTTCATCAGGCGAAGTTGCCGTCATCGTTTGTAGGGTTTAAGCGAACTTATAAGGGTTAAGCGAAGTTATAGTGCAAGAGAAGTTGAGTATAAGCGAAGTTAGGAAGTTAAGCGAAGTTAAGATCAAGCGAAGTTAAGATCAAGCGAAGTTAAGATCAAGCGAAGTTAATATAACTTCGCTACCTGGTCACTGTTTATAAATAAAAAAAAAACTTTCTTTGTATTTCGAGTCGTGTTTCTTGCAACTATGACTTCAATAAACATTACAGAACTGGTAAAAATGGAGGTTGAAGCCGCTTCCGCAACCAAAGCTCCAAAAATGCTTAAGGGTACGATTTCGTTGCATGGAAAGATCGGTTTGAACAGTATGTGAAATATCAAGATGCTAAGATGTGGGTTTGCATTCAAGACGGATACATTCCACCAACATCCTTGTTTGAAGGTCGTGACCAAATTAAGATGCACAGTAAGATGGAAGAGGAGGAAAAGAAAATGTATGAGGCAGAGAGTAAAGCTCATGCAGCAATAACAATGGCTCTTCCACAAGAGATTCTTCATACCTTCAAGAAGTACAAAACTACTAGAGAGCTATGGGAAGCCCTAGAAAATAGATATGAAGGTAATATGGGGATACGTGCTTCCAAGACAAAGCTGCTAAAAACTCAATTCTCTGTATTCAAGTATTTGAAAAATGAATCACTTGACGATATCATCACAAGATATTATCACTTGATGACCGAACTTAGTAATTACTCCATTGAATACAAGGAAGAAGAGATAGTAGAGAAAATTCTTGATGCTCTTCCACCGAAATGGGAAATGTACACGGTTCTAATGAGAGAGGATAAAGACTTTGCCAAGATTGATTTGGAAACAACAGTCAATAAGTTACGAAATTTTGAACTTAACATGGTTAGGAAGAAGACACCAACTGATCAGGTTCAGGACCCGGGAATGTATGGTGCGAAAGTCACTCCAAGTTCAAGTTCAAAATTAGAATCCTTTGCCTACTACTCAAAGGGAGAATCAAACTCAAACTTAACTCGTGATGGTCATGTGATTCTCAATATGGATGGCAACGTATGTTTCGTAGCTGGAGGTAGTAATCCTTCAAAACCTTAAGCCACAACTGGAAATTTCTCGTCAAATGTTCCAAGCTACGATTACTCACAGATGCCCATGAGTGTTAAATCAGCTGAACAACAGTTTGCTCTATATGCATCCTTCATTGCATCTTATGAGAACTACATCAAAGGTAAAATAGTCGACCCTGCAACTTTGGATGAAGACTATGATCAGATTGATGCTGATGATTTGGAAGAGATGGACCTGCAATGGCAGATGGCTATGATAGTAAGAAGGGTAAAGAGATTCATGAAGAAAACGGGTAGAAAGTTCATTGGAGAAAGACCAGGGTTTGATAAATCAAAGGTTCGATGTTACAACTGTCAACAGAATGGTCACTTTGCTAAGGAATGTACAAATGAGAGAGTCGAACGAAGTCAGAACAGGCCTGCACAACAGAATGGGGGAGGTAGTGAGAATAGGGCTATGGTATCTAGACAGAATGGTGGATACAACTGGAATATACAAGTTGAGGAAGTGTTCGAACAGGCTAATTTGGTAAACATCGAAACTGGAGGAAGTGAGAGGGAGACGGGAGAAAATCAAGCATATATGGCAGAAGTGAACGATCAGCTCTCTGAGGTAAGTTCTGAACTTCATTGTATAAAATGTGAAAATCTGTCTGAACAATTGAAAACAATAACTGATCAGTTTGTTAGTTTGGACGCACAATTTAACACGTTAAAAGAAGATCATCACTATACTAAAACTAGAGAAAACAGTTACTCGGTAAAAATAAAAGCTAGTGAAAAGGATATTAGAAGTCTTAAAGCCAGTCTAGCTGATAAAATACAAGTAATTGATCTTAGTTATGAAGTGTTAGAAGAAAAAAACCAAACTAATTGCTGAAAAAGATAAACATATAGCTGATTACCAAGTAAAAGTGGTGGAACTAAACAGAAAAATTGAACAGTTTAGAAATTCTTTAGCAATGCTTGATCACATCATAAGTGTTCAACGTTCCCCAGTTAACAAAGGGGGAATTGGATTTTCTGAAGTTCCACCACCGTATAACAATAACTATACTTATAATCATAATAATCAGCAATCTGCTAATGTTGCGATTAGTCAGACAGTTCCAGTCAAAATTTCAACTAAAGAACCTGAAGTTAATAAGAGCGAAATGAGTAAGTCAATTTCTAAGGTTGAGATTTCTGTCCCTAGCTCTGTCTCATCAAATTCGGACAAGTCATCCGAATCGGGTGAGATAAAAGAAGAGGTAGTGTTACTAAAACGTGGGGATGAATATAAGCCTGATGAAAAGAATTCTTCCCTAAACCCGTTCGTCCCACTATATGTTAGACAAACGGGTAGTAATGCAACCTCAACATCTGCAACAACTGTTAAGACGAAAGTTGAACACAGAAGTTGTTTCAGATGCAATCAAGTAGGACACCTTATTGCTAATTGCCCTCTAAACCAGAGAAAATTTAGAGGTATGAGGCCTCCGAAAACTGAGATTAAAAGGAATATTAATTATGATACTGGTAAGAATGCGAACTCACCAAATTTCAGACATTGGACTAATCCAAGATTTCAAAGAAATCGGTCTCATTTTTCCCCAGTTAACTACCAAACCAACAATTACAATTCAGTTAATTCACTAAGGTTTGGATGGCCTCATAGTCAATCCTCGAGAAGGTTTCCTTTCAGAACTTACAGAAATCATCCTCAAACTGACTTTGGGCAACCAAAGTACTGGATGCCGGTCAACATATTTAAACGACCCAAGACCAGTAGGTCTTGGGTCCCCAGATTTTAATCTTTTTCTTTAATTGTGCAGGAACAGTCGAACAGGGCTGTAAACAATCTGTGGGTTGTGGATAGTGGCTGTTCCCGGTACATGACTGGTAACAAGAATTTGTTACGTGACTGGAAACCTGTTCAAGGAGGAAGGGTTAGTTTCGCTGGAGAAAGTGGAGGTAGAATCAGTGGTATAGGAACAGTGACAAATGGAAGAATGAAGTTAGAAAAGGTGAATTTTGTGGAAGAGTTGAAGCATAACTTGTTGAGTGTATCTCAGATTTGTGACAAAGAATACACGGTGCATTTTACTAAAAACGAAGCAATCGTCCTTTATCCTGGTTTCAAGATACCAGAGGCATGGGTGGTAATGAGAGCTCCAAGAAAAAAGAACACGTATGTAATGGATATGAGGTCAACTGAGATGACAACAGAAGAATCATGTCTTCTGTCAAAGGCAACTGAGTCTGAGTCAGAGTTATGGCATCGAAGAATGTGACATATACATCTTCGCAAAATGAATTACATTGTCAAGAATGGGCTGGTGCTTGGTGTTCCCTTGAAGAATTTTAACTTTGAAGATCAATGCTTGTCGTGCAAGAAGGGAAATCAACACAAAAAACCTCATCACTCCAAGAAGGTTAACTCAATTGTTAGTACCCTAGACCTACTTCACATGGATCTCTTTGGTCCCGTGAATGTAAAGAGTCTAGGTGGAACGTCATACTGCTTGGTTGTAACCGATGATTACTCTCGATACTCTTGGGTATACTTTCTGAAGGCAAAAGATGAGACAGTTCAGTTAGTAATTAACTTGATTACCAAGGTTGAAAATATTGTTGGGAGAAAGGTTAAGTACATCAGGAGTGATAATGGTACAGAGTTCAAGAACTATCAGATGGAGATGTTCTGCTTACAGAAAGGGATAATCATACGGAACAATGCAAGGCTGGTAGTAAAAGGGTTCAATCAGCAAGAAGGAATCGACTACAACGAAGTGTTTGCTCCTGTGGCAAGATTGGAGGCAATTCGTCTATTTTTGGCATTTGCTGCACACAAAGAGATGAAAGTGTTCCAGTTAGATGTGAAAAGTGCTTTCCTTAATGGAAAAGTCGATGAGGTGGTGTATGTTGAACAATCTCCGGGATTCCCTGACCCAGATTTTCCTGATCATGTGTACAAACTGAGTAAAGCTTTATATGGGCTGCATCAGGCCCCTCGTGCCTGGTACGCAACCTTGATCGATTACCTGCTTGAGAATGGGTTCGAAAGAGGAAAGATCGATAGCACGCTGTTTGTCAAGAGAAAAGGGGGAGATTTTCTACTAGTTCAAGTCTATGTGGACGATATCATTTTTGCTGCATCAAAAGTCACCATGTGTCAGGAATTTGAAGCAGTCATGGCAAAGAGGTTTGAAATGAGCGCCATGGGCAAATTAACTTTCTTTTTGGGATTGCAGGTAGATCAGAAGAAAGATGGGATGTTTATTCATCAAACAAAATATGTCCATGATGTGCTCAAAGGCTTCAAGATGGATGATAGCACCCCATTTGATACTCCAGTTTGCGTCAACCACAAACTGGGTGCTGATTCTGACAGTGATGAAGACGTTGATCCCACTCAATATCGAGCAATCATAGGATCTTTAATGTATTTAACTGCATCTAGACCTGATATTATGTTTGCAGTTTGTCTTTGTGCTCGTTTTCAGGCAAGCCCGAAGGAATCTCATAAGAAGGGAGTAAAGAGAATATTGCGGTATCTCAAAGGCAAGCCTAAGTTGGGATTGTGGTACACGAAAGGGGGAGAACTGGATTTGGTAGCTTACACAGATTCTGACTATGGAGGTTGCAATCAGAACAGGAAGTCAACAACCGGTGGATGTCAGTTTCTGGGAGGAAGATTGGTGTCGTGGCAGTGCAAGAAGCAGACCTCAGTAGCCATTTCCACCTGTGAAGCAGAGTACATGGCAGCATCAAACTACTGCTCCCAGGTTCTTTGGATACAACAGCAATTGCGCGATTACGGTCTGAATTTCACTCAAACTTCTATTTGCATTGGTAACACTGCTGCAATCTCAGTAACTAACAATCCCGTCAAACACAGCAAAACTAAACATATTGACATTCGTCATCATTTTATACGGGATTGTGCTGAGAAGAAATTAATTGTGCTTGAAAAGGTTGATTCTTTGGATAATTTTGCCGATCTTTTTACTAAAGCGTTTGACCGATCCCGTTTTCAAAATCTTGTTGAGCTTAATGGGATGATCAATCCCGAGTAACCTTGTTTTCCGTTTTATTTAAAAAAAAACATCACTATCGCTTAAAATTATGTCGGTTGCTTAAGTTTGAAGGACATATCTTCGGATATGTTTGGTCCTTACTTCTACTAGTAGATTATGAGGATAGCCATTAACCAGATGACTGAAAGTGACCGGGGTGGTTTATGATGGGTTTTTATTCTTTCGCTGAAAAATAGTCGTTCAAACTTAGTTAGAAGGACACATACTCGTATGTGGTCGGTCCAGCTGATCCATTGGATCTTCAGGATAGCCGTTTACCTGAAGACTTTGCCTTGATCGGGGCGATAGAATTAAAATTTTTTTTAGGGAGATAATATAATTTTTCAAGTCTATAACTTCATAAGAAGTTTTACTACAATGTTTAAAAGAAAATTGATCCAACCATGGAAAGTGATAGGAAAACTAATTCTGTGTGCTTAACTGGTGAAGTTATTAGGCCTAAAAGACTCTAGAACAGCCATTGTAAGTTATGGTAGCTTTTTATGGTGCGTAAAAGTAGAAGTTATACAAACTAAATCTCCTCGATTTAATGTGGAGAATCATTCTGAGTTGTGCATGTCTCCATATACATCTTTCCGAATGATAGGCAGAAAAGTGATTACCCAGTCATACACGAGCCCGTGAGTGTTCTGATTCCCGAGAAGATGGTGTGTCAAGTACCTGCAGTGATCCAGATTCGGGACTTGCAGTCGTCTATTATTTGAAGCTGTATTAATATGTTTATTCAAAAAAAAAATGTTGTTAAGCCTTCCGAAGCTTATGTTGATTCAAATATCAATCAAGAGGCAAGAAAGAGAACGGGTAGAAGACTCTAACGATTGATATGTACTTAATGTTTAATCAGACACTACGGGTCGAGGTCAACTCGGGGTGACTTGGGGAAAGCCAAATACGCTTTGAGAATAGATAGGAGGCATCACAATCTCTCATGTGATGTCCATCTAAAGTTTGAGCTTAATTTAACCTAATCCGTATCACAGAAGCAATGAAAACCATACTAAGTTTTATACCTGCTTACAACCTGTTTCTTTATGTCATAATACCGCTGAACATGGATCTATGTGACAGCCACTTAATTAGTATGATTCCTGTTCGGATCTTTTCTAAAACATGCAGATTCTCGTCAAGACTGAAATTTGATCCTGTTTATTTAATTACTAAATTTTTCATTGCATATTTTGTTTTATAGTTTAAAACTCGGTTACTTGGTTCTCTGATCGTAAAGTTTAAATCTTTAACGGAGGATTTTAAAAGTCAGTTGCATTTTGATCAAATTTATAAGGTCCTGTTTTGTAAATTAAGTTAGGCGAACTTATGATAAGGTAAAGAGGCGAAGTTGACCATGGTTGACTTTAAGCGAAGTTAATGGACCAGCGAAGTTGTCACAGAGGCGAAGTTAATCTTAACTTCGCCCTTGTATTTTCAAATCTATATAAGGGTCAAGTTGGTCAAACACTTTACAAATTATCAGAAACCCAACGAACTTATATCATCTTCTAACCCTCGGCGAACTTAAAACTCGAATCGAACCTCGTTATTATCCGTTTCCAATCCATGTTAAAGGTGTGTAGGCTTGGTATAACATGTAATTCATACTAATGGTGTTAATCAGAGGCCTTGGTGATTCGATTTGTGACATAGTTTGTGCTAACTTTTAAACACTCGATAAACTTTCTGGTTCTAACATGTTTGTAACTCATTTGATCGTCTAGATCTCATTATTGCTATCTTCTCATGTTTTCATTCTAAAAAAAAACACCAAACAAAACCTTGATCGGATAATAATGTACGCCGTTTCAGATTCAGGCGAAGTTAGGTTTAGGCGAAGTTGTTCCCAACTTCGCCCTAGGCATAACTTCGCCTACTCATTTTTAAATTAATTAATTAGTCTGGTTGTTCTTAGGCGAAGTTAGGGTTAGGCGAAGTTAGGGTTAGGCGAAGTTATACTCAACTTCGCCTTAGGTATAACTTCGCCTGCTCAGGCTAATATTATGTAAAAGTTCTAGTTAAATGTTCTCAGGCGAAGTTATGGTTAAGACGAAGTTGTACTCAACTTCGCCATATCGCTAACTTCGCCTGCACATTACATGTTATCATAAATTCGCTCATGGTAACAGGCGAACTTATGATCCACTACGTCAATGTTCTAACTTAGACCGTTTGTTGTGCAGATATGGCTGCTGTAGCAGGTGCTGGTGGTGACGAAGGTGGTGACAAAAACAGACAGTTCTTTCCGGGTCACAACATGTATATTACTTTGGATCCGGATGCTAGGGGTAACAACGACTATCGCGAGATCATATCCTTCCTTGTTCGCTCACGTATTTTTCACGCCATCACTACTACTCTTCCCATTTCTCTACCAAATATTGAAGATTTTTGGCGAACAGTAGAATATGACTGTAGAGTTGATCTTCCGGTTATGCGCGCTACGGTGAACAATCAGGTGGTGCAGTTCTCGGCAAATCAAATCAGACTCGCCTTGCAGTTCGGGGCTGAAACTACAGATGATCCAACAGATTTTCCGTCTCCATTCAGAGATGGTGCGTTTCTACGGATGGGCTATTCGGGTCCATTGGGTGACACTCAAAGGCGAAAGGGATTTTTTTTGGATCAGTGGCGTTTTCTGATGCACGTGATGATTGTGTGCATGTCGGGTCGTAAAGCTGGTACATATGGTATGGGAGCAACGATGCAGTCTGCAATGACAGCCCTGACTTACAACAAGCCATACAGCTTTAGTCAAATGGTGTTTTATGAAATTGATCGTCAGAGACGCGTGGTCGCTCGTGAAAGATTTTTAATGTACCCGAGATTTTTACAGATGATTTTGAATCATGTAGCACCTACACTACCTCAACGACGTCCTATTCGTTATGTTGAGAGTGTAAGTAAGAGAATCTTTGCGCAATGTAGGTCGTCAAGTGCTCGTAGCAAACCAGAGCTTCGTCCGCGGCACACTGCATTATTTGGTTATTTGGTGAACCTTGCTTATATTGCTCCTCTGGGAGACGAATTTCGTGACCCGGCACCGAAACAGGCTGATGTTCCTCAACCACCTGTACAGCAAGCACAACCTGCTGATCCTGTTGCAGCTCCGGAGGAACAAGTTGATCTTGAAGCAGCCTTTGGTGGCCAAGGTTTTTTTGACATGGAACAAATTGATCCAGCTGCTGAGGTTCGAGCCCTAGTAGCTGAGGCATCTGGTGTGAATGTTTCGATGGTAGCTACGTCTGTAGCAGATTCTGAGAGAACCGACTCTGACTCCTCTGCTGATGATATCGCTGAAGCACAACAGATTCTGGTCAGACAAGAAAGAATACATGGCAAGAGAAAGAAAGACTCGGATGACAGTGAATCTGACTTCGAGGAGGAGTTAGACTAGTTGATACGACGATTCAAGAAGGTCAGAACTGGTGAGGGTTTGAGAGCTGGTGAAAGCTCAAGGGTGGTTCGTTTCTCTCCACCCTCGTTATCTGGTATGACTATGGTTCCTGCTTCTATGACTGTAACAATACCAATAACCTCCAGTGTTCCCGTGGTGACAACGTCATCATCATTTGGCATTCCACCAACCACGTTTCAGTTTTTGACTCCGGAGATTGTTTCCTTGTCACCTCTTACTGTTACTCCATCGGAGGTTGTTGCAAGATTTGTTGAGTCAACGTTGGTTGCAACTGCGGGGTTATCTGTCACAATACCACCCGCGGTTACTATTCAGCCTGCTTCTGATACTCCAGCCAGTTTGGGAATACCTCCACCTTATGCTCAAGACGTTTCTCACATGCGTTTTGATTTTGATGCTACCTTTTCTGATTCTGAAAGGATAGCGGCTCTTGAAAGGGTGGTTGCTGAACAGTCAAGAATCAATCCAATTCAGACTCAAGCTATCCAGCGCCTTGTTGCAGAAAATCACATCCAATCGTCCCTCCTTGTTGAGCACGGTAAACTTTTTGATGCTCTAAAACAGTTCTTAGCATCTCAGGGGGAGACAAGCTGCAAAGGCGACGAGTTGAGAACAAAGAAGAGTCAAGATAGAGACGATGATCCCAATGCATCGAAAGGTGCAGGTGGTGAGTTGCCAAGAACTGAATAAACTCTTGGGACTTCCACATCTCAGGGGGAGTCAACTGGTACGGCAGGTGGATCAGGTGGTGAAAATTTCGTGGTTGTGGATGATGAGGAAACGTTGGGTGATGATGATGTGGGTGATGATGATGTGTTATCTGTTGAGGAGATTGAAAAGATAGGAGAACAGATTGTGATTGATAGTGAGATAGAAGAAGGTGAGATTGTGGATGACAGTGTAGAACATGATATTCCAGAAGTTGACAAGGTGAACGTGAGTCAGGATATGGATGTGTCAGATGAGTCTGAGTGGGAAGAACAGCCGAGATGGAAAGAAGGCTACGCTCAGTGGTTTGTTAAGACAAAGAAGCCGGCGGTTCCAACCATGTTCAAAATGAGTTACAATATCGAAGGGTATGCTGAGTCGAAGAAAGGTATTATTTGCTGGCTGTATGATGAGCAGTTGAGGTTATTTGTGATTAAACGCTTTGATGGGATTCAGTATTTTAAGAGGATTTTGAGATCTCTCAATACCTTGCCTGAGTGTGAGGTGAAGGATTTGGCTAAATTGGGTTTGATTAATAGGAGTGATGACAATATGGCCAGAATAATTGGGAAGATTGTGTGGAAAGAAGTGTGAAAGAGAAGAAGTTTTAATTGTTAAAGCCGCAGAAAGGGAAGTTAGTTGAAGATAAGGAAAGGGGAATGCGAGCTGATGGCAAACCTTGGATGGTGATGAAATATAAGCCGGTTCGGTGTTTGAAAGAAGTGCCGATGAAGATAATGCCCAAGGATGTCTTAAAGAATCTCAAGTGGTGGTACGTTGATAGTCAAACAGCTGAAGCAGTTATGGAAGATGAAGATGAACAGGAGATTCTAAGAGTGTATGATCCCATGCACTTGGTAAATTTGTCTCAAGCTGACTTGCAGGTACTAAACGATAAGAAGATCTTCTATATTTCTGCGTGGAAAGATGAAGCCAAGAAGTACCAGAGGGTGGTCTCTGTTTGTGTCGGACAGGGCGTTCATGCTTGAAGATGGGTGACACGAGATTTTTGGGATTACGACACGAGAATGAAGATAGAGATATGAAGCTACTGCCAAGGGGGAGTCTGTTGGTGCATAATGTCAGTAGTTCAGTATCTTGTGTTTTGTATGTGTCTGTAATCGTGTTAGATTGTTTGTTTTGGTTGAATATGGTTTTACACAAGTTCGCCTGTGATGTAGGCGAACTTGGTCACAAGCGAAGTTATGACAACTTCGCCTAGTATGTTAGGCGAAGTTGTCGAGGATTATATATTCCTCACTTCGACTTGTTTTTTAAAAAAGGTTTTTTTTGTCAGCTGAACGTGTTAGTGATTGTTGAGATCACGTGTTGAAGGGTTGCAATACAATCGTGTTTATTAGTATTGTAACGTGTTTTTGTGTTTCGGTTCAACGTATTATATATCTTACGCTCGTATCGTATTACGTGGGGATTCCGCACCCTCGTGTTACGAGATACTCCTGTGTAGATCCGGCTGGGAACCTACAGTTACGATACCGGAACTAAAACAAACACGGTGAGTCTACGTGAATTTGGTCAGTTTCCAACACATTTGTTAAGGTAACTGAACTAAAAAAAGGCACAAAAAAGCATAAAACAAAAATAAAATTGGCATTCGACAGTTTTCTTTCACCAATAACGTGTAGCCAAGTGATCCAATGACGTACTTGCGGCAGCAAAACTCTTAATTATGTTAACATATTTGATGTGTTGTAAAACACACTTACTTTCTGTATCTTTTTATCATGTTTTAATTGCTTAATCGTTTAATAAATAAGAGTTATGTATGGTTTTTTAATGATCTTACAAATATTGAATATTAATTGTAGGTTATGAGTTTTAATGGAGAAAAGAGTAAAGTTTGAAGACTCTAGGGGCCTTTTTGATCAAATTTGAAGACTACAACTCAAGGCCCGACCCAAGCCCACAAGATTCAAGCCTTTTATACATAATATATTACGATAATTAAAAAATAAAAAAACCCTAACCAGCCTACACTAGTCCGATCGCAACTGCAGCAGCCAAGGGAGGAAGAAAGAAGTTTTGTGGAGCTAGGTGGCGGCTAAGAGGAAGAAGAAGGAGACTAAGGGAGGTTGGTGCAGCAGCTAGGCATCATCCCTCGTCGTTTGTTTCAGCCCTAATCTTAAGTAATCACTCAATAAACTTTGTGTTCTTGTTCAAGACTTATAACTTGTTGATTTTGATCTTTAATTTGAATTATTTTGCCTTTGAATTGAAGATTGAGTTGCTATTGATTATTATTGAATCTCGAATGAGTTTAATTATGTTTATGTTGAGTTTTATGATGTTTAAATTAAGTATTAGCTGCTGTCTAAATAATATGTTAGGCTAAACTAGTTAGTTCTACATAGGTTAGATGAATATTGTTAGGTTTTAGTGAGTAATATGGATTGTTGATCATCATGACTTGAATTGTCGATGAAAGTTTGGTTTAATATTGAATTAGGTTGTGTTTATTGGCTGTGATTTATTTAATTATACTCATATACCTCTTGTTTTGATTGATTGAATCGGTTTTGATTGATTTTAGCTTGTTTGAACTCTTTACTTTGTGTTTAGAGATTGTTTGCGGGAAGTACAACCGTAGGGTTTAATTGAGTATGTTAATTAGTTAAATTCAGCAGGTAGGCACCTTTTTAGAGACAGAGAGGTGATAGGAAGTAGGGTCGTCTCATAGCTTTTACTTGTTAGGATTAGGATTGCGCGAGAGCGGGTTCGGTTCTTGTCGGGTTTGAGTTTGTGAGCCATTAGTTGACCTAGTTTAAGTTAAACTAAATGGTTCATCTATCCTTGGTTGCGTAGTATTCGTTTCCATTAGGGTCGTGTGTCAGTGAGACCGAGAGGAGAGTCAACATTAGAACACTTTAGCAATTCATTCCCCGGTTTGTTCTTAAAATCAACTGAGTGTAAGTTAGGGTTTGTTAGTGAGACCGAGAGGTGATCTAGCTTTCTTGAGTGAATCTTAGTTGTGTCATCCTTAGATATCGGTGTCGTGAGATGCTTCAGTCCATTAGCTTATTATACCTTCAATATGATTCTTACCTAGGTAGACGTTTTCTCTAATTGTAGTTAAGTTTCTAAGTTTTATCAAGTGTTTAGTAAGTTAAGTTAAGTTAAGTTTAGTTAAAGTAAGTTAGGTCAAGTAGTTAATTATTTAAAATCATTTAAACATTCTTAGGTGAGTCTTGGTTAGGGCTAAGTATTAAAAACGTTTTCACGTGTCCTTGTGTTCGATACTCAGACTTCCTTAGTTCTATACTATTAGTGATCGGTATACTTGCTGGTTTTGTGTGGTTTCTTTAGGAGTCTTTTCTAATAAATTTAAAGCTTAGTTGTGAGTTCCACAGAAAGAGCATCATTAGACACACATCAATATTAAAAAAAACATATCAAATAAATAAAAAGCAAAAAAGAAACCGAAAAAATGTTTTCAAAGAAAGAAGTTCTCACAACAAAAAGCAAATAAATACCAAAAAACTTTTTGGCTTTGGATGGGGCTTGAACTTGCATGGATTTTTTAATTTGCATTCCAAGCATTAAGAATTCTTACAACAACCAGCACACAAAGACATCACAATTAGATAAGCATCAAAATGATTTACATAAAAACAAAACAAAACAAATAAAATAATCCAAATAATCTTTTGTAACACCAAAGTTCTTAATTATACTAATATTCGTCCATAATTTATGCTAATTCAAAATCCCTAATTTTATGTTTTTAATTAGACAGAATTACAAATTTTATCCTTTAAACATCGTTGATTTATGGATCAGATCCTTTAAAACGTTTACTTTCAGGCGGTGTCCTTTACATAGTATGTTTGTTTGATTTGCGTCCTTTACACTAACGACCATCTGAAAAACCAGTTAAATCCTGGCATGTGCAAGACATGTGAGGGCAAAATGGTCATTCCACACCTTTATAATTATTATTATTATCAAATTTAACAAGTGCTAGGCTGGCCACCATTTTTATCTTTATATCATTCTCATCAACCATCTTCACCACCACTCCCACCACCACCACTCCCCCCCGGCCCCACCAGTTACACCACCACCACCGCTCTAACAACCATCATCTTCTTCATCAAATCTCTGTTCACTTTCATTCTTTAAAGCTAACCCACCACCAATCTATTATTATCAAGTTTGAAGTCCCTGTAAGGTGATCGGGCCTTCAATTCAAAGGCACAAAGAAATGAAAATAAGACAACAAAATCTAATTGGCACACTTTTGGTTTTCCTATCAATCAACTAGAATGTAGAATCCATCAATCAACAAGCCTAATTCTCCAACCTAAAAAGTTTTTGGTCTCACCATTGGTTTTCCGATCAAAAGGATAATCACACACTTCTTACTCGTTTTTCCGATTAAAACCACATCACACACCTGTACCTCGGGAGTGGTGACAACTGTAAATTAGGGTTCAGATTTGGGATTTAAGTTAGGTTTCGAAAGAGCGGGAGGCGGAGGTGATGGTATTACCACAGATCCATTGCGAGATATAACATCATCGCGGATTGTGACCATTGGTGGTGCACTGACCGGAAATTCGAATGCGATACAAAGTGGGGGTGGAGGAGCTATGATGCGAAGACCAACATTTATGTGGGCGGTGTAGGCGGCGACGGGGGTGGTTATTCATGGAAGGAGAAGGGTCATGGTAGAGAGAGAAAGAAGCATTAGAGTAGTGGTGGGATGAGAATGATAGAAGAAGATGAAGATGGTGGGGCTAGCCTAATTTTTTTTTTGTTATAATGGTGTGGAATGACCATTTTCCCCTCACATGTTTTGCACATGCCAGGATTTAACCGGCTTTTCGGATGGCCGTTAGTGTAAAGGACGAAAATCAAACAAACATACTATGTAAAGGACACCGCCTGAAAGTAAACTTTTTTAAAGGACCTGATTAATAAATCAATGATATTTAAAGGACAAAATTTGTAATTTTGTCTTTTAATTAATTACATTTATATATTTCTTCTTTATTCAACTCTCAAATAATTCAATTCTTTAATACTTATGTATAAATACGATGACTTTGACACAAAAATTCTTACACTATCATACCATATTTAGCTAAAACGAATTTGTTTGTTTGTAAGGTTTATATTTTTTGTCGTGCTTATGTAATTCATTATGTTTTTTAGTTTTTTGGTTAAAAGTGTTATTGTTCCGAAATTAATAATTTTTTTATTTTTAATTTATCACCACTAGGAAGATGGAGCCGACAAACATCACAATGTTGAAATAATTGGATGTGCTAAACAGTGACTGTGTCCTCAAGTGGCGTATTTTGAAACTATGGTGTCTTAAGGACAATTCAAAGCCTGGAGAAGATTGGTCGATAAAAATGATTTTGCAAGACGAAATGGTATTGTTACACATTCATTAATTTTACTATATTATACATACAATTTTGTACTAATGTTAATAATAATGTATCAGGGTAACATAATTCAAGCTTATGTAAGGAGCGCTTGCATCCCCAAGCATGATGTGTGGCTTGGTGAGAATATGTCGTTGATTGTTATATTGATGTTCCATTTACGCGCGCGAATATAAATTTGGCTAGATGAGAACTTGGGTATAAGCCGACGACAGATTTGGCGACCAGGTTGAAGAAGTTTGTTAAGTGGTATCTTTGGTATTATGGTCATGATCAAGGGAAAACTGTAAGGCCCCGTTATCGGTGCCCAACATTGGACGTTGGATTTACTCATAAACATAGTTCTAAATATTAGAGTTAATTAAAACATTCGCGGAATATTAAATCTTTCACAACACATTACATATTATCTCATAACATGTCTTAAAACATTCATCTTGTCTTTCAAATCCATAACATTAATTATAAAACATAATAAGTCTTCAGATGCCAGGCTTTTATTCTTCTTCCATGTGTCCTCGCTCAAGCCAGCTGTCTCATCCTACTCACCTGCGTGTATACTAAAAGTCAGCTACGCTGAGTGAGTTCTACTTAATCACATATCATACAATACATATACTTTCCTTCAATTATGCATCCGAAGATACATAATAGATACTTTACTAGATTACTTTCATTACATAATTCCATACATACATTCATACTTTATTTCTTTCGTACTATATATTTACTGTCCGTTCTATCTCAGTTATTATTAGGGTCTGATCCCTCTTTCCTTGTCTATCTCAGATATTATTTGGGTCTAATCCCTTTCTTGTCTATCTAAGATATTATTAGAGTCTGATCCCTCTTTTGTCTATCTCAGATATTATTAGGGTCTGATCCCTCTTTTCTTCTCTATCTCAGATATTATTAGGGTCTGATCCCTTACTTCTTCATCTTTGTACATTCTGTCTTTACATACCCGTAACATACACATACTTACTTTAATCATTATACATACTCATATGGTGTGTGTGTGTGTGTGTGTGTGTGTATATATATCATATGCATTCATCTTTCATATACATACCTCCCTTGTCAATACATGCAATATCCGAAGATCGTTCACATACCGACAAGCTTTCATCCACATTCATAACATAATATCTATCACAAAAATCATACATGGCATACACTTAAATTTTAAGATAAGTGTATTAACTATCACCTCGAGTATGCACACAGCCCTGAAAACATAACAAGGAATGGGGCTAGAAACTCACCTGAACCCGGTTACGTTCACCGTTAATGGTAATCCCTTTCTTTAGTTGTGCGCGACTAACTGTTTAATAAATACAATATTAAATACAACTGTAGCCATTCTCATTGTTTACATAATTAATCTTAAGTGTCTAAGCCGGTTTTACTTCATTGATTCGTTAACCGGTTAGTTAATCGTTACTCGTTAACTTTTTAAAGGTATCTTTCATATATTAATAAAGTTCAGGAGCTTCTATGTAATTAAATCATTCTTCTCTAAGTCCAGGGACTGTTCTGTCATTTTATTAAACTTCTAGTTCGTTACCCAATTCCTAACGAATTCGATTCATAACGAAGGAACCTATTCGTTACTTTGTAACGAATTGACTATCGTAATGAACCGGTCCTTCTAACGAATTGGACCTCATTCGTTTGGTTTGGTTAACGAATTGAACTTCATAGCGAATTGTACTCAAGTCTTATAACGAATTGGACTTAACAAATTCGGGGTTCATTCGTCAGTTCCCCCTTAATGAACTACTTAACGAACTGGGGTTAGTTCATCATTCGTTCCTTAACGAATTAACATAGAAAATTGAGGTTAATTCGTCATCTCTTCCTAGCGAATTGACATAACGAACTGGGGTTAGTTCGTTAAGTTCCCGTAACGAATTAGGGTTAGTTCAGAGAATGTCAGAACATTCTTTGACATTAACCTAATCTCGTACCTACAATCCGGCGCCGCCTTTCCGGCGCCGTCGTCGCCGGAAAACCGGAATCTCGCCGAAAACGCGAGATCTCGCTTGTTTTCCATCGTTTTCACCGTTTTTCGTCCCGTTCGATCCAGATCTGATCTAGAGTAACCCCTAGGCTCATCTTTTGCTCAGTTCATACCCGATTCCACCTGGATCCCGTGACTTTAGCGGTTTAAATGGTGACGGCTCGTCGTTTCGCGGCTAGATCTAGCGGTTTTGGATCTATACAATATCATAATATCATTACCTTGGATCGGTGCTCGGTTTACCCTTGGTTTCGGCTAGAGAGAAGAAGAGAAACTAGAGAGAGAGAGCTTAAGTGTGTGTTTTGGGTGGTGTATGGAATGTGTGAAATGAATGGATTATGGAATAATTATAGTTTATATATGATGGGTCATGGGCTTAAGCCCATGGTCTTTTCCTCATTTTCTTATTAACCCAAGTCCATTACCCATATCACTGGACCCAACACTAGCCCGACTCATAATAACTCATTCTATTTTATTAAACGAAACGAGAAAACGGGATGTTACAAGTCTTCCCTCCTTAAAGAGGTTTCGTCCCCGAAACCTAAGTATTACAAAAACAAATCTGGATAAAAATTGCTCATTTCTTCTTCAACTTCCCAGGTGGCATCCGATCCCTTACGATGCTTCCATATCACCTTCACTAGGGGTATAACCTTGTTACAAAGTTGCTTTTCTTTGCGGTCAACAACCTTTATCGGTTGCTCAATATAGTTCAAGTGTTCATCAACCTCAATGTCCACCAATGGAACATTGGACGTGTCATCAGCTAGACATTTACTCAGATTAGAAACATGGAAGGTTAAATGAATTCCTTCTAACTCCTAGGGTAAATCTAGCTTATAAGCCACTTCACCCACACGCTCTATAATCTTAAACGGTCCGATGTACCTCGGACTCAACTTCCCTCTCTTTCTAAAACGGATAATTCCTTTCCAAGGCGAGACCTTGAGCATGACATTGTCACCGACGATAAACTCAATCGGTCGTCTCCGCTTATCGGCATACGAATTCTTGAGCAGCCTTCATTCTTGCTTTGATCTGATCGAACTTTGATGAAGTTTCTTGCACAACCTCTAAACTTCCCATCTCTTTCTAACCAATCTCCTCCCCAACATACCGAGGTTCTACATCGTCTACCGTAAATCATCTCAAATGGTGGCATCCCAATACTTTAATGGTAGCTGTTATTATAGGAGAACTCTGCCAGATGCAGATGATCATCCCAACTTCCTCCAAAATCTAAAACACAAGCACGTAACATATCCTCAAGGGTTTAGATCGTCTTTTCAGACTGTCCATCTGTTTGAGGATGATACGCCGTACTGATGTTCAATCTCGTTCCCATAGCTTCATGGAACTTCTTCCAGAATATCGAAGTGAATCGAGTATCTGCATCAGACACGATCGATAACGGTACTCCATGCGTAGACACAACCTCTTTAATGAACAAACTTGCTAACGTTTCTAATGAGATAGCCTCTCGTATAGGCAGAAAGTGAGCACTTTTGGTTAAACGGTCCACTATCACCGAGATGGTATCATGATGCTTAGCTGTACGAGGTAGCTTAGTTATGAAATCCATGGTGATGTGTTCCCATTTCCATTCTTGTATCTCCAAAGGTTGCATCTTCCCATAAGGTTTTTGGTGCTCTGCTTTTACTTGTAAACAAGTTAGGCACTTACCGACGTAATCTACCACATCATTCTTCATTCATGGACACCAGCAATCTCTTTTCAAATCTTGGTACATCTTCGTGGTTCCTGGATGAATCGAATACCTTGACTTATGAGCTTCATCTAAGAATCGACCCCTAAGATCTCCATGGCGTGGAATCCACATGCGGTCAACCCTGGTCTTAACACCATGCGTGATTTCTATCAACTCGTCTTGCTGACCAAAAATACTCTCCTTCTTTACCAATCCTTCATCTATCAGCATTTCTGATTGCACCTTGATGATTTCTTCAAATGGGCTTAAATTCATAATCAGCTGGTATGACTTTACTGTTGCAATGACTTCCGCATTCTTACGACTTAGCGCGTCGACGACCACATTAGCTTTACCAGGATAATACTTAATGTCGCAGTCGTAATCCTTTATTAATTCTAACCATATTCTCTATCTCATGTTCAGCTCTTTCTGCTCTAAAAAGTACTTTAAACTCTTATGATCTGTGTAAATAGTACACTTAGTACCGTACAGATAATGCCTCCATATTTAAGAGCGTTCACTGCTGCTGCTAGCTCTAAATAATGCGTCGGATAAGTACTCTCATGGACTTTCAACTGTCTAGACGCGTAAGATATCACTTTTCCTCGTTGCATCAACACAACCCAACCCACGATGCGAAGCATCAGTACAAACAACCAAATCCTCGTCACCATCGGGTAAGGCAAGGATTGGAGCTTGCATGAGTCTTCTCTTTAGTTCTTCAAAAGCTTCTTCTTGAAACTTACCCCAACTGAATACTACCGACTTTCGGGTCATACCAGTCAACGGTGTGGCTATCTTGGAGAAACCTTCGATGAATCTCCTATAGTAGCCAGCTAACCCTAAGAAGCTTTGTATGTCAGTCAGATTCTGAAGAGTCTTCCAATTCGTTATTGCCTCAATCTAAGCTGGGTCCACGGTAATCCCTTCAGGATTAATTACGTGACCTAGAAATTGCACTTCTCGCAACCAGAATGCATAATTCGAAAACTTAGAATACAACTTCTCTTTCTTCAGAGTCTCCAATACTTCTCTCAGATGCTCGGCATGATCAGACTTGCTTTTTAAATAAATCAATATATCATCGATGAAAACGATAACTGACTTATCCAACATAGGTTGACACACCCTATTCATCATATCCATAAATGCTACAGGAGCATTTGTTAGACCGAATGACATCATGAGGAACTCGTAGTGTCCATACCCCGTCCGAAACGCTGTTTTAGGGATGTCTGCCTCTTTCACTTTCAATTGATGATAGTCAGATCTGAGATCTATTCTTGAGAACCAACTTGAACCTTGCAGTTGGTCAAACAGATCATCAATCCTTGGCAAAGGATATCTATTCTTTACCATAAGCTTATTCAACTCTAGATAGTCTATGCACATTCTCATACTCCCATCCTTGTTCTTCACAAATAACACCAGTGCGCTCCACGGGGAAACACTTGGTCTTATGAAACCCTTGTCGAGGAGTTCTTGCAATTGGGACATACATTATTTCATCTCGGACGACACTAGACGGTAAGGCGCTTTCGCGACGGGCTGGGCTCCGGGTACTAAATCTATCTGGCATTTTATCTCTCGCTCCGGTGGCAACCCCGGAAGATCCTCAGGGAATACTTCTAGGTAGTCGCGCACGATAGGAACATCTTTCATTTCTTTTGTCTCGACCGTAGCATTGACAACATACGCCAGGTAGGCACCACACCCTCGCCTTAAAAAACCCTCGGCTTTTATCATTGAAATGACATTAAGCCTAGAACTTTCTTTGTCACCATAAACCGTCATTGTACCACCATCCAAGGATCTTAATCTTATTAATCTACTCTTACACACTATCTGAGCCTCATACTCAGACAACCAATCCATTCCCAAAACCACATCGAACCCTCCTAAGGTCATAACATATAGAGTAAGAGGGAACTTATGTCCCTCTAACTCTATCTTACAGTCCTTAACCATTTTTATTATTTTAACCAAGGCATCACTAGCGATTTCTACTATAAAAGTTTCAGACACTCGACAAAATTTCATTTTAGCTAATTTACTAAATGGGGTGGCTACGAAACTTTTGTTCGCACCCGAATCAAATAATACTAAAGCGGATAATACCGTTTACTAGAAAGGTACCTGTGACAACATCTGAAATCTGCTTGGCTTGTTCCTGGGTTAACATGTAGGCTCTGGTCCTTGGCCTAGTCTGATCAGCATCCTTCTTTCCACTTCCTCCAGCTCCACCATCTGTGCATTCCTTGGCAAAATGGCCCGGCTTACCGCACTTGTAGCATGCGGGTTTTGCAGTACAATCGGGAGCATAATGTTCCACTTTTCCACACTTATAACAGACATTCGATCCCAGCCTGCTTTCCTCACCATGAGCCTTACCACACATATAACAAACAACCGATCTTTACTCCACTTACACTCACCCCCATTCATCTTTCCACACATCTTGTTTCTGCTTCTTATCCTTGGAGTTCCATAACTGAGTACCGGGTCGTTTGACATGACTGACCCACTTTTTATCTTTCTTCTCTTCCGCCACCGCATCATCTGCCGACAAGTCGTCGTAAACCATTTCTGCGAGCCCTACAGCAGAATCAAAAGTACCAGGTCTACTAGCCTTAACCAAGACGCGAACATTTTGCGGTAGTCCCCTAAGGTAACACTTGATCCGCTTGGCTTCAGTGTTCACCATGTCTGGCACCAGCCTTGGCATGCAGTTGAATTCGGTGGTGTATTCGCGGTGTGTCATCTTACCCACCTTCAATTTTAGAAACTTCATCTCAACCCTCTCAACCTCTGCATCCGCATAAAACCTCTTCATCACCAATTCTTTCAGATCATCCCACCTCATAGCTTTAATCTCCTCCTGGATCTTCCTCTGTTCAACAAATTACCACCAGTACATGGCTTCATCAGCATAAGCCACAGTTTGATCGGGACGACACTCGCTAATGCGGATAACCTTATCCATAGTGGTTATGCATTGGAGAGTAGCGATTGCGTCTCCCAAACCGGTTAGATTTGGCGGGTCACATCCTTTGAAGGACTTATAGTTGCACCCACCTCGGCCCCTCCTCCTATCATCAACCTTCACAGCCTTAACCACATTTGATTCCTCCTTCTCTCTTTCATCATCTTTCTTACTCTTTTCCCCAGACTTTTCAGCAGTCCTTGCAAGGTTTCCAGTAGACTTTTCAGGATTCAAGTTCTTCACATCAGCTGCTACCGCTTAAGCAATGGCAGCTTGAATAGTAGGGTCAAGTTGATACCCTTCGTTGTTACTCGGATTTCGACCTGCTGCACTTCCTACTCCTTTAGTGTTAGTAGCTGATTCTACCGACGGTTCTCAGACAATGCGTGGCCTACCACGACGTCCTCCCTTTCCAGCAACTTTCCTAGCTCCAGCCATTCGTATTCTATAAGGAAACGCAAACATCATCACTTAAGGAACCATTTAGTACAAGGATAGTAAGTCTAACAGGTAATAACAGTGGCCAGCTTTGATTAGGTGATCACGTTACTCTCCGTGTCCTATACACTTCCCTTTGCGAGTCCACTTGTGCTAGTTCTACTTCTAACAGTTAGACAATGAAACAGTTCATATCATCATACACTCCTATCCCTAGCAATTAAGCTAGCATTCATACGAATATAAATTTGGCTAGATGAGAACTTGGGTATAAGCCGACGACGGATTTGGCGACCGGGTTGAAGAAGTTTGTTTAGTGGTATCTTTGGTATTATGGTCATGATCAAGGGAAAACTGTAAGGCCCCGTTACCGGTGCCCTACATTGGATGTTGGATTTACTCATAAACACAGTTCTGAATATCAGATGTCACACCCCGACTTAGGGCCTAGGCGTGTGACCAACAGTTGGTACCTGTTTTGAAAATACATCAGAGTTTAGCGGAAGTCTTTAATTAATTTATAATAAAATATTAATTTATATTTTGAAACCTTTATTTATAATAAATATTAATTTAATTGAAAATCTTCTCGGATAATAAATATCCAAGTGTTTGATTTATAAATCTCGTTTACAAATCATGTTTAAATATTGTTTACAATATTTTAATATTTAAAAAATTGAGCCATCTCTACCTTACGAGCATCTATCTTATTGGATGGCTATAATTCCTTACTACATGTGCTAACTTTTAATTCCTGAAACATTGGGGTGGGAGGTGGGGGGATACGTCAGCGATATGCCTGTGAATCGTTGACTCTAAAAACATTTTATAAATCAATCTTTGACTGACAAGATAGTTTTCATAAAACAATCTCAGCAGAAACGTCTATTATTTCTGGGTTTGTGCCACTGCCATACACACACAATTACAGCTCTCCGGAAGTTGATACCCTTTGGAGAACTTTTATTATGACCTCTAGTCTGCGGCCAAGTAGCCTTGACTGATAGACTAGATTGATTATATTTGGATCCAGACACATGTGTACTTGGTCTGAGTTGCTTTTATTTTCTATCTTGTATTTTAATAAGTGATGTGTTGTAAAACACACTCGTTTTCCGCACCATTTAACAACTTTTTAATACTTAACTATCTAATAAATAATGGTTTTGGCTTGTTTTAACATGATCTTACAAAGTTTGTTATTTTTCGTAGGTTAAGGGTTTTAAAGAGAGAAAAAAAAAAGAAAGAACCGGGTTTTTCAAGACTTAAAAGGGACTTTTTGATCAAATCTTGAAGAACCAAGTTGAAGCCCGACCCAAGCCCACTAGTGGAAACCCTTACATATTATTATATATTATAACAAAAAAAAAAATAGAAAAACCCTAACACTCCTAAAAACCTCCGAACGGCAGATGATAAACAAAAGAATCTACTATATTGTGGCTGGTCGGGTTTTGGTCGGTTAGGGGATTGTTTTGCTTAAGGAGACAAGATTGTTGCTTTTGAGTTTTGGTGTTTAAAGTGGACGACATACAAGAGGCACAAAAGATAGAATTGTTGGTGGTATACAGGAGTTGTGGTTGGAAGCAATTAAAAGTGATGTGTGGCTATCGTACGAGAGGAAATCAAGAAGTTAAGCATACAAAGTGATTGGAATTAAAAAGTAATAGACAAGCTCATCAATAACTATTACTTATTTTGTTTTGCTATGAACTTTAATACATATCATATTTTTGTTTCGTTCATGGTTATTGGCTAATTCATATTTGAACTACCTAGGTTTGGTTAATTGATGATGTGTTGACGATTGTTTTTGGGTTGAGTAACGAAAATATAATTGATTTTCTAGTGTCAAGTTCATATTATTATGATTTTATTCAATGATTTCTATTGAGTTGTTCAATAATTTATTAATTAAACCCCGTGTGATTTTATCTTTACATGAATTAGTTTCGTGTTTTGTTTAGGATTGAATATTAGACTAATTACTTGGTGTTTTTGGTTACTTGTGGTAGACGTCACCATAGGGTTTGATTGGTTAGAGTTGTTTATCTCAATAGTTCATCTCCTTTTAGTTGGACCAAGACATTAGGAGTTGGTTTATCTCTTAGGTCTAGTGGATTTAGTTAGCCGTTGCGAGACCTCGTTCAGTTTTCTAGCAGTTGATTAGGTTAATTTGTAAGTCAAGTTATTTAATCTTTAATATTGAATTACCCTTTATTCCCTAGGTTTGTTAGGATTATGAGCTTTAGGGGAATTTGTGATTTTGATACGGACCAAGTAATAAATCAATTGGGTACTTAGAAAATCAACCGTGCTTTATTATTATTTCTAGACGTTTTTAGGGGTCTTTAGTAAAACTGACCGTGGGGACCTATTTTTCCTTATCATTGTCTAGTTAGATTATCTTTAGAACCCGGTTTTATGTGTTCGTTGTCAGCCGAGCGTCGTTGATAGTCGTTAAGATACCTTACCTAAGTGGTTCACCTTCATCATATTTGAGAGCTCCGTTTGTGCCGTTAAGTCTTGTTAAATTTTCTTGTTAGTTTCGTTAAGTTAAGTTAGTTTAAATTAATTAAAATAAAATATAAAAAAATAATCAAGTCAATTAAATATTAAGGTAGGACTTGGATTAGGGTTTATATTCTGAGCCGTTCTCATGTGTCTCCGAGTTCGATATCCGGACTTTCCTTTTCTTTGCTATACGCGACCGGTACACTTGCCGTTTGTGTGAACTAGGATAGGTTGTTTGGTTTTTAAAGCTTAGTTGCGATTCGTTATTATTATTTATATATATTTTCGCACATCAAGTTTTTGGCGCCGTTGCTAGGGACACGGTTTGAGGCGATTAGAGAACGACCCGAGTTTGGGGACTTGCCTGTTTTTAGTTTTTTTTTACTTACTTATTTGTTTTTATTTGTTTTTAGTTTAATTTTAGACTAGTTAATTTTAGTTTTTTCTTTATATTCGTATGCATCATACCCGCTCGCAAGGACCACCGAAGCTTGAAACGTCTAACGACACCGAGAAAGTCCAACCCGAGAGAGAGCGTTCTGTTTCACCGACCGGTTCCGATTCTTCTTCTACTTCTATTTCTTTCGCATCTTCTAGGGATAGGAACATGGGTGATCAACCACCAAGGAGAGTAGTAGCTGACTATGGTAGGCCGACAACGAATCCTCATTCAAGCATTACCTTACCGAACGGTGCCGCCGATGGAAAGTGGTCCATTACTGCCCACGTCATGCAACTCATCAAAACCGCACTCCAATTCTAAGGGCTAGAGAGCGAAGATCCTTCAAACCACATCGATATGTTTGTTCAAATCTGCGAAACTTTCAATATCGGAAACATGAACGATGAAGCCATCTATCTCCGTCTTTTTCCCTTCTCACTCACCGGAAAAGCCTACAAATGGCTGAAGTCACTACCAGCTGGATCCATCACCACTTGGGCGGGCCTTCAAAAGAAATTCATGACCAAATTCTTTTCGCCATCTAAATCCGCTCGACTCCGTGAGGAGATTTGTTCTTTCCGCATGAGGTCCGATGAGTCTTTCGGGAAATTTGGGAAAGATTCAAGGACCTCCTTCTTAGTTGTCCTCACCACGGTTTAGACAAGTGGATGCCCATAGAGATATTCTACAATGGAGCCACACAGCACGTGAGAGAGATGTTGAACCAGACTGCTAATGGGAACCTCCTTAAGAACAAAGATCCCGATGAGTGTGTCGTCCTTTTTGATGATCTTGCAACGAGCTACGAGGGGCACGGAGGTAGAAATTCTTCCACGTCATCGAGAGGAGTACTTCAGATCGATTCAAGCACTAGCATGCAGGCGCAGATTGATGCTTTGAACAAACTCGTTAGAGATCTTACCGTTAAGAGCGTCGCGAAGTGTGAGGTTTGCCGAGGGGGTAACGACACCATTCACTGTCCTGTTAACCCGGGTATCAATCAAGAGGAGGTTGACTTCATCAACAACCCCTTGAGATATCAAAACCCCGCCTTCGGTGGGAACACTTGCTGGAGAAATCAGAATAACTATCGAGGGGGACAATCCAGTGGCTACCAAGCCCAATGCAAAAACCAACGTCGAGAGAATCTATTCGGGCAGGGGGAGTTCAGGTAAGGAGAGTTCGGAACAAGCAGGGAGAGAGGATAAGAAAGCCTCACTGAAGGAGATGATGGCTGAGCTGCTGAAGCGAGATGAGAGGAACCGAGTGACAAATGAGGCGAAATTTGCGGAACACGATGCTATGCTGAAAAACCAAGCCACGTCTCTAGCTAATCTTGAGCGTCACGTCGAAGAGATTGCCAGCCAGTTATCCGAGAGAGCACCAGGTTCACTACCGAGTAATACTGAGAAAAATCCAAGAGGGTTCGCCAAAGCGGTGACTACTATGAGCGGTGCTAAAAGAGAAAGAGAGGCTGGACCTTCGAGAGTTGTCACACCTGCGGTTGATGAAGACGAGCAGGTGGACGAGGAGATCCAGATGGAGCCTCCTCTGGCCGAGGCATACCAGCAGACTATACCAGCGAGTACGAAGCCGGCCGATATACCTACATCATCATCAGACCCTCCTCTGAGAGTCTACAAACCCAAACTGCCTTATCATGGGAGACTCCGATCGGATAGAGACGAGGAGCAAAACTCCAAGTTTCTTGAACTTCTCAAACAGTTTCGCCTAAACATTCCTTTCCTTGAGGCGCTTACTCAGATGCCCAAATATGCCAAATTCCTCAAGGACATTCTTTCCAATAAGGAGAAGCTAGCTGAGGTCTCTTCTATTCCGTTGAGTGTTGGGTGCTCTGCAGTGTTACAGAGCAAGTTGCCTGAAAAGATGGCCGATCCTGGGAGTTTTACAATTCCCTCCATCTTAGGCGACGGTACGGTTCGACATGCTTTGGCCGATCTTGGGGCCAACATCAATCTCATGCCGTATTCTGTGTTCAGTAAGTTGAGTCTTGGCGAACCGAGGCCAACCCGAATGAGTATCCAACTTGCTGATCGTTCCGTGAAATATCTGCGAGGGGTGGTCGAGAACATGCTTGTTCGTATCGACAATTTCATCTTCCCGGTGGACTTTGTCATTCTGGATATGAATGAGGATGATAGTGTCTCGTTCATTTTAGGAAGACCATTCCTTGCCACCGCACAGGCGTTGATCGACGTCCGTGAGAGAAAATTTATTCTGAAAGTTGGGGATGATAACGTCACCTTTAACGTAAGACAGTCACTCAAACACCCCAAGTCGATGGACGACTCCCTGTATTTCGTTGACAACATCAAATCGCATGTTCGGGAGTTTTTCACTGACATCTGTGGAGGACCTACCTTGGACCCACAGATTCTCGATAGGGAGATTTCAGAGGTCGAGATGGTTGCCATGACCACTCAACCATTGATGGATGACACCGTGTCACCATCCCTAGATTCAGAGTCAGCTGTTGAGATCGTGCGAGACGATCCGAGGGACCAACCCTCCATTGACAACCCTCCTCCTTCTTTAGAACTTAAGGATCTACCTGATCATCTGGAGTATGCATTTCTGGACGAGGAGAGGAAGCTACCCGTCATCATCGCGTCTGCCTTGACGGAGGTTGAGAAGTTGAAGTTGTTGAAGGTGCTGATAGAGCACAAGGAGGCGATAGAACGGAAGATCATCGACATCAAAGGGATTAATCTCTTGTTCTGCACTCATAAAATCCTCATGGAGGATAATTTCAAATCCGTCGTTCAGCCTCAATGGAGGCTTAATCCGAAAATGCTAGAGGTCGTTAAGAAAGAAATCATTAAACTCCTTGATGCGGGAATCATTTTTCCCATCTCTGATAGCGCCTGGGTGAGTCCGGTCCAAGTGGTTACAAAAAAGGGTGGAATGACTGTCGTCACCAATGAACGGAATGAGCTTATTCCCACTAGGACTGTGACCGGTTGGAGAGTCTGCATCGACTACGGCAGACTGAACGACGCCACTAGGAAAGATCACTTTCCTCTACCGTGTGTGTAATAGTTGACTTTCTCCTGTAATGAATAGAATAGGCCCGAGAGCTATGAAAGGAGAGAGTTTCCTATTCCATAGATCAAATGCTTGAGCGTTTGGCGGGTCAACAGTACTACTGCTTTCTGGATGGTTTCTCCGGGTATTTCCAAATCCCAATCTCTCTCGATGATCAGGAGAAAACCACATTCACATGCCCCTACAGCACGTTTGCCTATAAACGCATGCCCGATGGACTCTGTAACGCTCCAGCTACTTTCTAGCGATGTATGGTTGCGATCTTTCATGACATGATTGAGGATTCCATGGAGGTCTTCATGGACGATTTTTCTGTCTTCGGGAATTCTTTCGATCATTGTCTCTCCAACCTTGATAAGATGATGGCTCGTTGTGTAGACACCAACCTAATCCTCAACTTGGAGAAATGTCACTTCATGGTACGCGAGGGCGTCGTTCTACGACATAGGATCTCGAGTGCGGGGATCGGGGTCGATCGAGCTAATATTGAAACCATTTCTAATCTTCCCCGCCCACTTCTGTGAGATCCATCCGTAGCTTCTTAGGTCATGCTGGTTTCTATCGCCTGTTCATCAAAGATTTCTCAAAAATTGCGAGACCGATGACCAAGCTACTAGAGAAAGACGCTCCATTTGTCTTATCTGAACAGTGTATCGAGGCGTTTGATCTTCTAAAAGAAATATTCGTTAACGCCCCGATCATGACTGCTCCCGACTGGTCTATGCCATTCGAATTGATGTGCGACGTGAGCGACTATGCTGTTGGAGCAGTGCTTGGACATCGGAAGGAGAAGCACTTTCACCCGATCTACTATGCTAGTCGAACCCTAAATAGTGCTCAAGAGAATTACACTACCACCGAGAAAGAGTTGTTAGCTGTGGTGTTTGCCTTTGATAAGTTTAGGTCCTATCTTGTTTTGTCCAAAACAGTCGTCTAATTGGATCATGCTGCCATTCTATATCTTTTCAGCAAGCAGGATGCTAAGCCTCGTCTCATCCGATGGATCCTGCTGCTTCAGGAGTTTGATATTGAAATCCGTGATAAAAAGGGGGTCGAGAATTTAGCAGCCGATCACTTGTCACGTCTTGAGAGAGCCGAGATTGGAGACGCAGGGGTCATCATCAATGACCATTTCCTGATAGAGAATCTTATGTTTGTCAAAGCCCCGGATGACGGCTAACCGTGGTTTTCCGATTTCGCTAACTTCCTCGTCGATGGTTCCCTCCCTAAGAGGATGTCTCACCAGCAAAAGAAGAAATTCTTTGCTGACGTAAAGTTCTACATGTGGGACGACCCGTTTCTTTTTCATATAGGTGCTGATTAGCTGGTGAGGAGATGTGTGGATGTTGAAGAGGGGTGGCGGATTTTGAGCCACTTTCATGAGGGACCGACAGGAGGTCACCATGGTGCTGTTTTATTGCAAAGAAGGTCTTCGATTCAGGATTCTATTGGCCTTTGATTTTCAAAGATGCTCATGCGTTCGTTAAAAGTTGTGACCGATGCCAGCTTGTCAGTAACATCTCATCCCGAAATGAGATGCCACAGAATTCCATTCAGGTTTACGAGGTTTTTGACATTTGGGGTATTGTATTTATGGGCCCGTTCCCATCGTTTAGAGGGAACAAGTACATACTTGTGGCAGTTGATTACTTCTCCAAGTGGGTCGAGGCCAGAGCCTTGCCTACTAACGACGCCCGAGTTGTAGTGAGATTTCTGAAAAATCTTTTCTCTCGTTTTGGTGTACCGAAAGCCTTGATCAGCGATCGAGGTACTCACTTCTGTAACGCACAGATGGATAAGGCATTGCAACGCTATGGGGTCACCCATCGGCTTGCGACTGCCTACCAACCACAGACCAGTGAACAGGTAGAAGTGAGTAACCTGGGCATCAAACACATTCTTGAGAAGACGGTTGGGCTAAACCGCAAGGATTGTTCCGACAAATTAAATGATGCTTTGTGAGCTTTCCATACAACGTACAAAACTCCGACCGGTTTCACACCGTTTCGAATGATTTATGAGAAAGCTTGCCATCTGCCTGTTGAGTTGGAGCACCGTGCTTCTTGGGCGCTTCAAACAGTTAACCTTGATCTTTCGACTGCTGGAGTTAACCGTTTTCATCAGATTCATGAGTTAGAGGAGCTCCGCGATCATGCCTATGCACACTCGTACAATTATAAGATGAAGACCAAAGAGCTGCATGACAGGAAGTTGAGAGGTTATAAAAAGTTCAAGTGTGGGGATGCCGTACTCTTGTTTAATTCTTGACTCAAATTATTTCCAGGAAAACTTAAGTCCCGATGGTATGGACCGTACACGGTCAAGGAAGTTTTCCCGTATAAAACAGTAGAAATTGAAGACAAGAATGGGAGCTTCAAAGTTAATGCTCACCGTTTGAAGCACTACATTGGGGAGAAGGCGAGCATGGAGGAAGGAGAGGTTTTGCGCCTTACAGCATCTTTGGGTTAGACGTGAGAGAGGGGGTCAGGCTGGGGACCCGTTAAACCAAGCGCTATCGGGAGGCAGCCCGAGTTTTTGTTTATCTGTTTTTATTTTTGTTACTAAGGATCCTCCCAATTGAAGCCGCTCGTACTCAATCTCCATTCGAGCAGCTGATGTTGAGGGTATTCTATTTGTCTTTATTTATAAAAATAATAATAATAAAAAATTAAAAATAAAAAAATTAAAAAAAATCAACAAAAGCCAAAAATAATTTATAAAATTATAAAAATACAAAAATATGTTTATTTCTTACGCTTTGTTTTTCTGTGTTGTACGCCGCTACATGCGAGCGAGTTTGAGTTATTGCAGGTATTATTATGCGCATGGTAGCTTTGATGGAGTTTTGAAACTGGTTCTCCCGAGGTTGCGGCCGCGAATGAAATGCCATATGGTCACTCGATTGATACACAGCTGGTGAAGATTCTGCATATAAACCAGGGGAGTAACCCGTTCTCTGTTTTACTCTTGAAAATTTTAAGTTTTATTTTTATTTTATTTCTTTTCTTTGTTCTCATCGAGGACGATTTCGTTCTAAGTGTGGGGATGGGAATTTATTTTACTTAGTTGTAGAAAAAAAATTATGAAAAAAAATAAAAAATAAAAAATTGTTTTGTTCTTTCGCTGAGAAGTATGTCGGTTACTCAAGTTCGAGGGACATATACTTGTATATGTTTGGTCCCGTTTTCTACCTGTGGATGTACGGGATAGCCATTCACCCGAAAACTAAAAGTGGCTGGGGCGACTGAACTTGAAAAAAAATGTAAAAAAAAATGTCTCTTGAAAATTGTTTTTCTTCTACATTAAGAAGGAAATATTATTATTACCATTGTGTTAATGAAATCTCGGAACTTTTAAAATATATAATATAATAATAAAAGAAGAGATGGTTTGCATACCTAATTTGGGATGTGTCGGTAGGCCCAACTAGCTTTGATAGTCCTCTTTAGCAAATTTTTATATATATCTAATAATTTGAAAAATGGTGAAACCGAATTTCAATGCTCAGGGAGGATTACCATAATCTGAAAACTTTGAGATGGTAAGAATTAAATGCACTCAAACCAGCACACACCACATGTCCATCTTTTTACGAGCTTAGAAATAATTATATATTTTAGGGTGATATAAAAGATTGAAAAAAAAGTATGTTTTGAAAGTTTGTTATGAAGTTATGTATTGTATTATCAAAAGTTGTTCAAGAAAAGCAAAATGCTTGTGAAGAAAGTTATGTAATGTAAAATGCCAAAGAAGCATTCTTTAAAGTTAGTAAAAGAGGCCAAAGATGCACATACTAGATGGGACTTACAGTTTACGTGTTACCAAGGGATAGTGACTCTAAGGATACACTATTGGGGCTCGAAGGTTCTTATTCAATAAATATAAAATTAGGAATTTATAGGACAAAGTCCAATAATATTTAGGAATAGCTCGTACGACCTCCATAGGACCATTCATCCATCAAATTTCACCGTGTGCATCTAATTAGTACCATCAACGAGTCCTTGGCTTATGGTGATTTGTCGAGCCAGTTTGCTTCGACTCTAGTTTTTCTAGCTCTCTTTGTCTGAGATGGGGTAGGTGTAGCCTTTATTTTTTGGACTTCAACCGCTTAATACAATTGGGGCTTGATTGGTTAGTGGCTGGGTTTAAGTGGACAACAACACCGGCAATCGCGGTCAATATGTCGAGCTGTTTCTTGTGCTTTAATAATGATAAATAATCTGGGAGTTTGTTGTTTTCACTTGGTTATGATCCTGTGTAGATTTCTTTTTCAGGGACGAAAAAGTCTTAAGTGTGGGGATGTTTGATGTGTTGTAAAACACACTCGTTTTCCGCACCATTTTATCATCTTTTTATTACTTAACTATCTAATAAATAATGGTTTTGGCTTGTTTTAACATGATCTTACAAAGTTTGTTATCTTTCGTAGGTTAAGGGTTTTAAAGAGAGAAAAAAAAAAGAAAGAACCGGGTTTTTCAAGACTTAAAAGGGACTTTTTGATCAAATCTTGAAAAACAAAGTTGAAGCCTGACCCAAGCCCACTAGTGGAAACCCTTACATATTATTATATATTATAACATAAAAAATAGAAAAACCCTAACACTCCTAAAAACCTCCGAACGTCAGATGATAAACAAAAGAATCTACTATATTGAGGTTGGTGTGGTTTTGGTCGGTTAGGGGGTTGTGTTTGGTTGTTTTGTTTAAGGAGACAAGATTGTTGCTTTTGAGTTTTGGTGTTTAAAGTGGACGGCATACAAGAGGCACAAAAGATAGAATTGTTGGTGGTATACAGGAGTTGTGGTTGGAAGCAATTAAAAGTGATGTGTGGCTACCGTACGAGAGGAAATCAAGAAGTTAAGCATACACATTGATTGGAATTAAAAAGTAATAGGCAAGCTCATCAATAACTATTACTTATTTTGTTTTGCTATGAACTTTAATACATATCATATTTTTGTTTCGTTCATGGTTATTGGCTAATTCTTATTAGAACTACCTAGGTTTGGTTAATGGTTGATGTGTTGACGATTGTTTTTGGGTTGAGTAACGAACATATAATTTATTTTCTTGTGTCAAGTTCATATTATTATGATTTTATTCAATGATTTCTATTGAGTTGTTCAATAATTTATTAATTAAACCCCGTGTGATTTTATCTTTACATGAATTAGTTTCGTGTTTTGTTTAGGATTGAATGTTAGACTAATTACTTGGTGTTTTTGGTTACTTGTGGTAGACGTCACCATAGGGTTTGATTGGTTAGAGTTGTTTATCTCAATAGTTCATCTCCTTTTAGTTGGAGCAAGACATTAGGAGTTGGTTTATCTCTTTGGTCTAGTCGATTTAGTTAGCCGTTGCGAGACCTCGTTCGGTTTTCTAGCAGTTGATTAGGTTAATTTGTAAGTCAAGTTATTTAATCTTTAATATTGAATTACCCTTTATTCCATAGGTTTGTTAGGATTATGTGCTTTAGAAGAATTTGTGATTTTGATACGGACCAAGTAATAAATCAATTGGGTACTTAGAAAATCGACCGTGCTATATTATTATTTCTAGACGTTTTTAGGGGTCTTTAGTAAAACTGACCGTGGGGACCTATTTTCCCTTATCATTGTCTAGTTAGATTATCTTTAAAACCCAGTTTTATGTGTTCGTTGTCAGCCGAGCGTCGTTGATAGTCGTTAAGATACCTTACCTAGGTGGTTCACCTTCATCATATTTGAGAGCTCCGTTAGTGCCGTTAAGTCTTGTTAAATTTTCTTGTTAGTTTCGTCAAGTTAAGTTAGTTTAAGTTAATTAAAATAAAATATAAAAAAATAATCAAATCAATTAAATATTAAGCTAGGACTTGGATTAGGGTTTATATTCTGAGCCGTTCTCACGTGTATTCGAGTTCGATATCCGGACTTTCCTTTTCTTTGCTTTACGCGACCGGTACACTTGCCGTTTGTTTTTGGGCTGAGTAACGAACATATAATTGATTTTCTAGTGTCAAGTTCATATTATTATTATTTTATTCAATGATTTCTATTGAGTTGTTCAATAATTTATTAATTAAACCCCGTGTGATTTTATCTTTACATGAATTAGTTTTGTGTTTTGTTTAGGATTGCATATTAGACTAATTACTTGGTGTTTTTGGTTACTTGTGGTAGACGTCACCATAGGGTTTGATTGGTTAGAGTTGTTTATCTCAATAGTTCATCTCCTTTTAGTTGGACCAAGACATTAGGAGTTGGTTTATCTCTTTGGTCTAGTCGATTTAGTTAGCCGTTGCGAGACCTCGTTCGGTTTTCTAGCAGTTGATTAGGTTAATTTGTAAGTCAAGTTATTTAATCTTTAATATTGAATTACCCTTTATTCCCTAGGTTTGTTAGGATTATGAGCTTTAGAGGAATTTGTGATTTTGATACGGACCAAGTAATAAATCAATTGGGTACTTAGAAAATCAACAGTGCTTTATTATTATTTCTAGACGTTTTTAGGGGTCTTTAGTAAAACTGACCGTGGGGACCTATTTTCCCTTATCATTGTCTAGTTAGATTATCTTTAAAACCCGGTTTTATGTGTTCGTTGTCAGCCGAGCGTCTTTGATAGTCGTTAAGATACCTTACCTAGGTGGTTCACCTTCATCATATTTGAGAGCTCCGTTAGTGCCGTTAAGTCTTGTTAAATTTTCTTGTTAGTTTCGTCAAGTTAAGTTAGTTTAAATTAATTAAAATAAAATATAAAAAAATAATCAAATCAATTAAATATTAAGCTAGGACTTGGATTAGGGTTTATATTCTGAGCCGTTCTCACGTGTCTTCGAGTTCGATATCCGGACTTTCCTTTTCTTTGCTTTACGTGACCGGTATACTTGCCGTTTGTTTTTGGGTTGAGTAACGAACATATAATTGATTTTCTAGTGTCAAGTTCATATTATTATGATTTTATTCAATGATTTCTATTGAGTTGTTCAATAATTTATTTATTAAACCCCGTGTGATTTTATCTTTACATGAATTAGTTTCGTGTTTTGTTTAGGATTGCATATTAGACTAATTACTTGGTGTTTTTGGTTACTTGTGGTAGACGTCACCATAGGGTTTGATTGGTTAGAGTTGTTTATCTCAATAGTTCATCTCCTTTTAGTTGGACCAAGACATTAGGAGTTGGTTTATCTCTTAGGTCTAGTCGATTTAGTTAGCCGTTGCGAGACCTCGTTCAGTTTTCTAGCAGTTGATTAGGTTAATTTGTAAGTCAAGTTATTTAATCTTTAATATTGAATTACCCTTTATTCCCTAGGTTTGTTAGGATTATGAGCTTTAGAGGAATTTGTGATTTTGATACGGACCAAGTAATAAATCAATTGGGTACTTAGAAAATCAACCGTGCTTTATTATTATTTCTAGACGTTTTTAGGGGTCTTTAGTAAAACTGACCGTGGGGACCTATTTTCCCTTATCATTGTCTAGTTAGATTATCTTTAGAACCCGGTTTTATGTGTTCGTTGTCAGCCGAGCGTCGTTGATAGTCGTTAAGATACCTTACCTAGGTGGTTCACCTTCATCATATTTGAGAGCTCCGTTTATGCCGTTAAGTCTTGTTAAATTTTCTTGTTAGTTTCGTTAGTTTAAATTAATTAAAATAAAATATAAAAAAATAATCAAATCAATTAAATATTAAGGTAGGACTTGGATTAGGGTTTATATTCTGAGTCGTTCTCATGTGTCTCCGAGTTCGATATCCGGACTTTCCGTTTCTTTGCTATACGCGACCGGTACACTTGCCTTTTGTGTGAACTAGGATAGGTTGTTTGGTTTTTATAGCTTAGTTGCGATTCGTTATTATTATTTATATATATTTTCGCACATCAATAGGGATCACGTAATCCTATAAATATTTATTTGAGTGTCTTTGTTTAAGATAAACAACCCGTTTATCATGACTGAAAAAGGTTTAACGTGTTCACCTGTGACTGTCTGTTCTGAATGACATGGTGATCTCGTTTGAAAACCTTTGTGAATGTATGAATGATTGAACTAAAATAAGATAGGTTTATATAAATACCAGTATCGTCTCTTAACCCGGCTACAGACCTTTAGTCTGGTTTTGATAGCTTAAACATTGATTGATCTTTTGTTCGAATGAAATATTTTTGATATGAAATCTTTCTCTTTAGTTTATAACCATGTGCTATGTTTCTTCTTCAAGAATAAATGCTTATGATATGTTTCTTCTTCAAGAAGAAACGTCATTTATCTAAAACCTTTGTATGTTAAGTCTTATGTTTCTTAATAATAAAGAAACACTATCTTAACTATAACCTTTGTTCATAAACTTTTACTTTTCATTAAACATTTCAACCATATCCTTTGTATGTAAAAGCTTAGATTATATTTTTGCTATAATCTTTGTTTATACTATTTTGTATTTCTTAATCATAAAGAAATTTTATTTAATTTATAATTTGATCAAGGTCTAAGCTATACCCTCGACTAGGGTCTAAGTCTTTATTATGTTATTAATATTTTATTTGGGCATTATGCCTACCTTGTTTGGCTTATTATTTTCTAGACTCTCGGGCAGCACTTCCACGCTTGCACGTATATTGAGAATCTTGATCAACAACTCCTCGGCACGCAAATCGAAGCACGCCGGTCTTCAAAACTTGTCGGTACGTACTTCGAGGCGCGACGTCGGGTCATCTCGGGTCGGCATGGTTTACGAGGTCGTCACGCGTTACGAGGTTGGCACGCAAAAACGAGGTGCGCCGGTCATCGGGATTGTCGGCATGAACTTCGAGGTGTCGTCGGTATATGGTGCGGATTACGAAGTTATGAGTTGTCGGTCGTTGGCATGGAAACCGAGGTAGAGAGAGTAATTCTAGAGAGAGAAAATATTTCTAGAGAGAAAGAGAGAAGTGGTGTGAATGAAATGAGCCATGAAACCTTCTATTTATAGCTGAAATCTGGTCCCATCGCGATACGCGATCGAACCTTTCTTTTGGTCATCGCGTATCGCAATGACACGTGTTACTCAGAGTGTGCCACGTGCCACTTTCTTAAACACCTTCTGCCACGTGTTGGCACGTGGTGGACACGTGTCACTTTCTTAAACACACTCTACCACGTGTTGACATGTGGCGTACACGTGTCATTTTCTAAGACACCTTCTACCACGTGTTGACACGTGGCGTACACGCGTCACTTTCCTATTATCCTAGTCATCGCGTATCGCGATGGCTTAATGTCTTGGGTCGTAGCGTATCGCGACACCGCCCTTTTTGGATTTCTGTGACGTTCCCATCACGTATCGCGATGTCTTCTTGGCTATGCCCATCGCGTATCGCGATGGGTTAATAAATCAAAATATTTCAATTTTTAATCCCTTTTCTTCTATTAACTTGTCATATTTGGATCAAAATTTTGGGGATGTTACATCAGAGTTAATAAAATATTCGCGGAATATTAAATCTTTCACAACGCATTACATATTAATTCATAGCATGTTTTAAAACATTCATCTTGTCTTTCAAATCCGGAACATTAATTATAAAACATAATAAGTCTTCAGATGTCAGGCTTTTATTCTTCTGCCATGTGTTCTCGCTCAAGCCAGCTGTCTCATCCTACACACCTGCGTGCATACTAAAAGTCAGCTACGCTAATGTGAGTTCTAGTTAATCACATATCATACAATACATATACTTTCCTTCAATTATGCATCCGAAGATACATAATAGATACTTTACTAGATTACTTTCATTACATAATTCCATACATACATTCATACTTTATTTCTTTCGTACTATGTATTTATTGTCCATTCTATCTCAGATATTATTAGGGTCTGATCCCTCTTTCCTTGTCTATCTCAGATATTATTACGGTCTGATCCCTTTCTTGTATATCTAAGATATTATTAGGGTCTGATCCCTCTTTTGTCTATCTCAGATATTATTAGGGTCTGATCCCTCTTTTCTTCTCTATCTCAGATACTATTAGGGTCTGATCCCTTTCTTCTCTATCTAAGATATTATTAGGGTCTGATCCCTTGCTTCTTCATCTTCGTACATTCTGTCTTTACATACCCGTAACATAAACATACTTTCTTTAATCATTATACATACTCATATGGTGAATATATATATATATATATGTATATATATATATATCATACGCATTTATCTTTCATATACATACCTCCCTTGTCAATACATGCAATATCCGAAGATCGTTCACGTACCGACAAGCTTTCATCCACATTCATAACATAATATCTACCACATAAATCATACATGACATACACTTAACTTTTAAGGTAAGTGTATTAACTATCACATCGAGTATGCACACAGCTCTGAAAACATAACAAGGAATGGGGCTAGAAACTCACCTGAACTCGGTTACATTCATCGTTAATAGTAATCCCTTTCTTTAGCTGTGCGCGACTAACTGTTTAATAAATACAATATTAAATACAACTCTAGCCATTCTCATTGTTTACTTAATTAATCTTACGTGTCTAAACCGGTTTTACTTCATTGATTCGTTAACCGGTTAGTTAATCGTTACTCGTTAACCTTTTAAAGGTATCTTTCATATATTAATAAAGTTCAAGGGCTTCAATGTAATTAAATTATTCTTTTCTAAGTCCAGGGACTGTTATGTCATTTTATTAAACTTCTAGTTCGTTACCCAATTCTTAACGAATTGGATTCATAACGAAGGAACCTATTCGTTACTTTGTAACGAATTAAATATCGTAACGAACTAGTCCTTCTAACGAATTGGACCTCATTCGTTTGGTCTGGTTAACGAATTGAACTTCATAGAGAATTGAAACCAAGTTTCATAATGAATTGGACTTAACAAACTGGGGGTTCATTCGTCAGTTCCCCCTTAACGAACTACTTAACGAATTGGGGTTAGTTCGTCATTCATTCCTTAACGAATTAACATAACGAATTGAGGTTAATTCGTCATCTCTTCATAGAGAATTGGCATAACGAACTGGGGTTAGTTCGTTAAGTTCCCGTAATGAATTAGGGTTAGGTTAGAGAATGTCAGAACATTCTCTGACGTTAACCTAACCTCGTACCTACAATCCTGCGCAGCCTTTCCGGCACCGTCGCCGCCGGAAAACCAGGATCTCGCTGGAAAAGCGAGATTTCGCTTGTTTTCTACCGTTTTCACCATTTTTCGTCCCATTCGATCCAGATATGAGCTAGGGTGACCCCTAGGCTCATCTTTTGCTCGGTTCATACCCGATTCCACCCGGATCCCGTGACTTTAACGGTTTAAACGGTGTTAGCTCATCGTTTCGCGGCTAGATCTAGCGGGTTTGGATCTATACAATATCATACTATCATTACCTTGGATCGGTGCTCGGTTTACCCTGGGTTTCGGCTAGAGAGAAGAAGAGAAACTAGAGAGGGAGAGCTTAAGTGTGTGATTTGGGTGGTGTATGGAATATTTGAAATGAATGGATTATGGAGTAATTATTGTTTATATATGATGGGTCATGGGCTTAAGCCCATAGGCTTTTCCTCCTTTTCTTATTAACCCAAGTCCATTACCCATATCACTTTACCCAACACTAGCCCGACCCATAATAACTCATATTCTATTTTATTAACCGAAATGAGAAAACGAGATGTTACAAAAACTAAATCTGTACATTCATAGTTTTGATTTGTGTTTTAGTTTTAGGATTTTTTTTTTAATTTTATGAAAGAAGTAAAAGATCTCATGAGCATGATTCTTTGCTTGAAATGAGGATGACTCTAAACAATATTCTTATTTTGTTTTATTAATTTTCATTATTAAGTTGTGAACACAAGTTCCCCTTGATTAATATTATACATTTAATTTTATTATGTTTTTATATATTTTTTATACGGATAATCAACATGATTTAGGTTGTCTTAATATATCTCAAATCTACACATTCATAGTTTTGATTTGTTTCTTTAATTTTAGGACTTTTTTGGATGAGAAAATAAGGAAAAGATCTCATAAGCATACTTCTTTGCTTAAAATCAGGTTGAAAAATATTCTCTTCTTTTCTAACTTATATTTATTTTGACATTGTAAGTTATGAAAAAAGTATCTTAATTCTTATACATTTAAATCAAATGTGTTTACATTTACTTTATTTTAAAGTGGTTAACCATGATTTCGGTTGTCTTTAATTTAGCGGTCTTTTATTCTTTTTCATCTAGGTTTGACCTTTACATATACATAACTGTATATTCAAAAGAAAAAAAATCTTCATATAGTTATAACTTAACAGACAATTTGATTTACGAGACTAGTTTAAAGTTAAAATAAGACTACACTGTCAAACAACTAACCCCAACCTTATAAATTTGAAACTAACCAAATTGACCGGCTTGGCTCGTTTAGTGGCTCAGTCGTTTTTAACAGTTTATAGATATGCGGTCGTATTATCCAATATCTCCATATCATTTTAAAGGAGGTGGTTATTAACCATGTTATGTTACAATTTATATTACTCAGATTCACATTACCGCATAAGGTTTGTATTTTTAAACTTCCCCTCGATGTTTAAATAATTACATTATTACCTACAACACTTTTTAAAATGAATATACCATTGCTTTTATAACTTTCAAGATTCATACATTATGCATTTAAAGAATCAAAGATATATATTATCTACTAGGTTATTGACCCGTGGACGCCACGGGTGGAAACATATAAATCATGTAGCATCCACGGTAATATGAAAGTGGAAAACATAATTTCATACATACATGTGGAGACGAGAATATGATATACAATTGTTAATAATGTCGGTAACAAAATAAAAACTTTATTAAACATAACTTTCAAACGAATATAACATGAGATGCATTTCCTCTGGCTCCCGAAGAAGACATTATATGGACTGGATTAAAAGGATCGGTCATCTGAAATTAGGATTCATTTGTTGTCGCAAATATTCACTTATGGTATACCATATCTCGATCGATTGGTGTAATTTTTCTACTGCATGTACATTCCCATAATGATGGTGTTTTTCCAAAATAAAACTTTGTTGTTCAACGTCTTGAACTAGCCATCTTTTAGATGGTATTGTTAAATGATCATCAATTCCTAATGAAATGGATGCGGCGGTAGAAAAATTAAATCAATCAATCGAGATATGATATGCCACAAGTGAATATTTGCGACAAGAAATGAATCCTAATTTTCAGATGACCAATCCTTTTAATCCAGTCCATATAATGTCTTTTTTGGGAGCACATGCATTTTACAATCATTAGATAGATTAAAAATGAGAATTTCATAAATTACAATATAGTTCCTTATAAACGACATTTGTAGTTTTATTTGTAATTTTTCTTTCCTTGTCTAATACAAGCATTTTAACACCGTCTCTACTCTTCACTAGTGATAAAACAATTTATGGTTGACCATATGTTTAAGTTTTAGCAAAATTAAATTTCTATTTTCATCACCACAAAATTAGCATGTACGAAATATGGCAAAATGTTTAATCTCCCGAGTAGATGCAATTTGTCTAAATGGGTAAAACAATATAGCTACATAGCACAATCTATTAAAACAATACTAGATTATTATTATTATTATTATTATTATTATTATTATTATTATTATTATTATTATTATTATTATTATTATTATATGTATTTAATGACTATTTAACATAAATTATCCACAAAGGAGTTATGAAATAATGGATGAGAAAGCTTTGCCTAATTTCCTAAATGATATATATTATGAATCAACTATCTGTCAACTATACTTGAATGAAAATTAATATGTTATTGAATATTAATTAAGACTTTATTTTGAAGATCAATTGATTATATTATTATGAAAGACTAAATTTAGGTTTTAGATTGTCATAACAGTTTGTTTTGTAACATAAATTTAAAATATACTTATAAAAAGAAATGTCTTAAATATTGTTCATCTTTTAACATTGATGTGCAACAAATATTAAATAGATGTGTAAATAAACACGGGTACTATCTTAGAGTAATAAACATTACGGTTATTGATGTGTAACAAATGTCTTAGATAAAATTCATCTTTTGAATCAACATTGAGATAGAAGTTTTGTTGAATCAAAATTGTAAAATTGTTTTGTTGATTTGGAGACTAATTTCTTTGTTTGCTTGTTATTGTACTCGTGATATAAGTTATAAAATATTTTATTTTTTCATTTATCTTTGTTAGTCATTGTATGTTTTTGTATTTGATTCAAATAAGTTATGATGTCTTATAATTCATATAAAATTATCATTTATTTATAAATACAACATTTGCATTTCATTATTTATAAATACAACAACGCCATTATAGATATACCAGATGATCTTTTGATTGGTTATTCATCCGATCCTATTAATGATCTGATTGATTTTGTGTATCCAGCATTATTGGAAACTTTTAATGATATTTCATATTTTCAAGAAAGGACCATACTTGCACCTTTAAATGAGGTTGTCAATGATATTAATGACAAATTTTTGTCTTTGTTCCCCGGAGAAGAAGTTAAATATCTCAGTTCTGATAGTATAGACTAGTCTGATAATGTTGGTCCTGGTTTCGATCAAATATTACACTCACCGGATTTTCTAAATGGTTTAAAGATGTCTAGTATGCCTAATCATGGATTGGTTCTAAAAGTTGGTGTAAATCCCCGTTACAAGTAGCCCTACTTTAGTGTTGGATTTACTCATAAACACGGTTCTAAATATCAGAGTTAATAAAAACTTTCGCGGAATAATATAAAAGTCAACCATTCATTACAACATCCATAACGTGTCTTTCAAAATCATAACATAAAACATTGCATTTCAAACATCTCGACAATCTCCAGATGCCAGCCTCTCTGGATCCTGCCATGTGTCTTCCTCAAGCCAACTGCCTCAGTCGATTAGCCTGCGTGCATACTAAAAGTCAGCTACGCTGAGTGAGTTCTAGTTAATCATACAACATACAATACATTCACATACTAGCATATGCACCCGGAGGTACATACCTTCATATCTTCTTACACACTTACTTATATACGTACTTTCATTCTTTCTTTCATACTTACTTACATACTTTCGTTCATACATATACGTTTTAAAGAGTATTCCGTCCTATAACTTTCGCTGATATTATTAGGGTCGGTTCCCTACGTTCGCCGACACCTACATTATTAAGGTCGGTTCCCTACATTCGCGCTACTATAACATACCTATCATTTCCATACTTTCCTTGACGATATGTGAAATCTCCGAAGAGTGTTCACGTACCATCAACATTTCATACATATATTGTTCATACATCATACATATTCATACATACGTCATACATATCAATCATACCTTTAACTAACACTTGACGGCACATGCAATATCCGAAGATCGTTCATGCACCATCAAGCAATCGTCATACATAAATCATACAATGAATACACTTACCACCTAAGGTAAGTGTATTGACTATCACATCGAGTATGCACACAGCCCCGAAAACATAATAAGGAAGTGGAGCTAGAAACTCACCTCAATGCGGTTGCGTTCACCGTTTACGGTTATTCCCTTCTTGAACTGTGCACGACTAACTGTATAATAATTATACGTATCAATAAACTATCACTACACATATCGTCTTTCTAGTTTAATTATTACCCTCAACAAACGGAGGTCCGGGGGCAGCGCCCCTGGCAGCAGGGTTCTAGGGGCGGCGGCCCCTAGCGGGATCCAAGGGGAAGAGCCCCTGGCTGGGGTTAAGCTGCCAGGTCAGCTTGGAAAAATTTTATTTTCATTAACTGTCTTAACACATTTTCCTTTAGGATTTTGAATCATTAAATAATTTGCTACTTAAAGTCCAAGGGCTTCTTTGTAACTAAATCATTCTTTTCTAAGTCCAGAGACTGTTATTGTCATTCTGTTAAATTTCTAATTCGTTACTGGTGCATAACGAACTGGCTTATCTTAGCGAACTAGTTCCTATAACGAATCAGTCCATATAGCGAACCGGTTCAAGTAGCGAATTGGACTTTCTAATTCGTTATTTTTTTTAACGAACCAACTAACACGAATCAAGGGTAATTCGTTACCCTTTCCCTTAACGAATCAGACACGAACTAGAGCTAGTTCGTTATACCCCTTTATACGAATCAACTAACGAATCACCTTTTAATTCGTTAGGTTTCCATAGCGAACTAGGGTCAGGTCAGGGAATGTCAGAACATTCCCTGACAACCTCGTATTAACTTTTCCGGCGCCGCCACCGGAAGGCCGCCAGAAAACCGCGGATTCGCCGGAAAAACGAGTTCACCGTTTTCGTCCCGTTCGATCCAGATCTGAGCTAGAGTGACCCCTAAGCTCATCATAGGTTCGGTTTATACCCGATTCCACCCGGATCTCGTGACTTAAAACGGTTTAACGGTGTCGGCTCGTCATTTCGTGATTATATCTAACGAGTTTAAGCTCATACAATATCATACTATCATTACCTTGGATCGAGATGGGTTCTTCTTCTATGTTTCGGCTAGAGAGAGAGAGAGAGAGAGCTTAAGTGTGTGTTTTGGTGGTGTATGGAATATGTGTAAAATGAGGGAATTAATGGTGATTATGGTTTATATATTTAGGGATCATGGGCTTAAGCCCATGGTCTTTCCTTCTTTCTTTCATACCCAAGTCCATAACTCATGTCCATTTAACCCAACACTAGCCCAATTTATTTTCTAGTTATCTAAACCGATAACGAACCACTATAAAATAGACGAAATTTATTTCATTATTATAACCAAAAGTAGGATGTTACAGTTGGTGTGCCAATAATGTTACTAAGGAATATTGATAAGAAGAACGGTTTATGCAACGGAACCAGATTACAAGTAATTAACTTAGGGATGCGTTTTATCGAAGTAAAGGTTATTTCAGGTACTAACATTTAGTTTCGCACTTATATAGCTCGTAGTGTTCTAACTCCTTCAGATAAGAAACTGCCATTCATACTAAAACGAAGATAGTTTCCCGTTGCGGATTGTTTTGCAATGACTATTAATAAAAGTCAAGGCCAATCACTAGCAAGAGTTGGCATATACCTGCGAGAACCAGTGTCTACACATGGTCAACTATATGTGGCTTTATCACCAGTGAAGAGTAGAGACGATGTTAAAATGCTTATATTAGACAAGGAATGTAAGGTTACAGATAAAACTACAAATGTGGTTTATAAGGAACTATTTACTAATTTATAATTGTGAAATGGATGTTATTTTAGTTGAATGTTATGTTTTTACATTGATTTATGTATCAGTCGATGCTAAAAAACTGTGAATGTTACATGATTTATATGTTTCCACCCGTGGCACCCACGGGTCAATAACCTAGTGTTCTAAAATAACGTATTATGTACCCTTCAAAATAGCATCCACCGGATGATCATTTAAATCAAAGAGATAAGCTGGAAGAGAATTAATATTAATTTGTTTAAGTGTAGTGTCAAATTTAGAGAGATGAGAAAGATTAAAAGCTATTTAACTCAAAAACTTATGAGCTCAAACTATTGTCTTCCAAACTACATAAGTTTTTAACTCAAAAACTTATGAGCTCAAACTATTAGGATCCAGAAACCTAATTGTGTGTCTGTGGATAGGGATCCAGGTCCATCTGTAGGAGTGGTTGGGGATGTATCCCTTTTGGAACGGGTTTTCTCCCTTCCCATTCAAACGGTTAAGAGCATCCCCCCAAGTTGTCGTTTGGTGTTTGCTCAGACTTTGGCATGCGCTTTACGCAAGGTAGTGGATTCACCAGGCTCGATTGAGAATTGGGTCAAATTACTATTGTTGACGCGTTGTACTTTAAGGGTAGTGAAACCTTCCACTAGGCAGGAACGCAGGTCAGGGAATCGAAAATCTTTGCAATGTAGTAGCATTCGGCAAGCACTTGCGGTGTGGAAAGATGGATCTGGTTTTGCTGACTTGGTTCTTTCTCTCTTTGATAACGTGGGGGGGGCACTTTTTCTAAAAGAGAGGTGGGAGGGGAGGAGGGTTCTGAAAATAGCCTCAATATTAAACAATGTCTCAGGAAAGTCAGGGATGGTCATTTCACAGCTGCAGTCAAGATATTATGCTCAAGTGGGGTTGCCCCTCTCGGAGATTCAACCATGAAAGCCCTCATTGATAAACACTCAGTGGTGCCGCCTCCGTCCTTGCCTTCTAGCTCTGTCGCCCTGCCTACTCTCTCTGTGGATGGGGACTGTGTGCTTAGATGTATCCGTTCATTTCCTAAAGGGACCTCATGTGGGAGGGACGGGATGCGGGCGCAACACTTGTTGGACGCTCTTAGTGGTGAGGGATCAGTGACTTCCATGGGTCTGCTCTCAGCCATCACTAAAGTCGTCAACTTATGGCTTGGGGGTCTGTGCCCCAAGGTGCTCGCTGAGTTTATTGCTTCGGCCCCCCTTACCCCTTTATTAAAGTCGGATAATGGAATTCGGCCCATTGCTGTGGGGGCTATCTGGCGTAGGTTGGTTTCTAAAGTGGCTATGAAGATGGTGGGGAAGGAAATGACTCAGTATTTAGGGGACTTTCAATTTGGGGTAGGGACCCCTAATGGGGCAGAGGCGGTGCTTCACAAAGCGAACCGGTTTCTTAACTCCTTTCACGCGGACGATTCTTTAGCTATTCTTACCGTGGACTTCTCCAATGCCTTCAATATGGTCGACCGCACAGCCCTTCTCTAGGAGTATCATCATCATTGCCCGTCTATCTATCTATGGGTCCAGTTCCTTTATGCCCAGCCGGCTAGGTTGTACGTTGGTGATGACTGTATAGGGGCTACTACTGGGGTTCAGCAGGGAGACCCCCTTGGGCCCCTCCTCTTTGCCTTAGCATTACACCCTCTTGTTCTCCGGGTACAAAATGACTGTAACCTCCCATTTCATGCTTGGTACTTGGATGATGGGACTATTATTGGTGGTGCCAACGAAGTCGCTAAAGCCCTAGACATTATCAGCTCGGAAGGGCCATCATTAGGGCTGAAACTTAGTATTAAGAAAACTGAGGTTTTTGGCCAGCGTGTAATGGGGTGAAAGTCAAAGATGGGCTTTTCCCTAGTGAGATTGGTAGACCAGAGAGAGGGGTAAAGCTCCTTGGAGGGGCTGTTAGTCGAGATCTCTACTTTATTAAGGAGTTGGCGAGGCGGAGAGCATCTCTTGCGGTTGATCTTATGAAACTCTTACCTTGCCTTAGGGATCCCCAGATCGAACTCCTCCTGCTTAGGTCTTGCATGGGGGTTGCTAAGTTGCTTTTTGGGTTACGAACATGCCACCCCCATATGATGGATGGTGCGGCATCCTGTTATGATAAGGGGCTTCGAGAAGCCATCGAATACATAGTTGTATGTGGAGGCCCGTTCTTTGGTGATCTTCAGTGGCGACTTGCATCTTTACCGATGCGCTTGGGGGGTTTAGGCCTTCTTTCGGCTCATGATGTTGGGGTTTACGCTTTTGTAGCGTCGAGGGCTCAGTCTTGGAAGCTACAGAATCACATCTTAAAGAATAGCGGAGTTGTCGACCTGGACTCAGACTACGTGCAGGCCCTGGAACGCCTAAATGGCGCTCTCCCAGACTTTGACATTGGCGGTTTCTCTAATAAGGACACCGCCCCACCAAAGCCTCAAAAAACTTTGGCGAATGCCCTTTTTGGTAAAATCGCTCAGAGCCTAGGAGAAGTTTTTGAATTGTCCCCCCGACAGAAGGCGGTTATTGAATGCTTACAAGGTCCTCATGCCCAAGATTTTCTGACCATTATCCCGATTGATGGCTTGGGCCAAAGCATGTCTGCGGTCGAGTATAGGGCCATTCTTAAGTACCGTTTGATGGTCCCAATGTACCCAGAAGACGAAACATGTCCGATATGCCGTAAGGCTTTCCTAGATAAATTCGGAGAGCATGCGGTTCATTGCAAGGAGATGCCTGGGTTCAAATACCGACATGATTGGGTGCGGGACGTTCTTTGGGACATCTTAAGGCGAGCTGGGATATCAGCTAAAAAGGAAGCCCCCGTAAACATCCTTACAGACCCCACGGAAGGGAGATCCACTCTACGACCGGCAGATTTGCTCGTCTTTGGTTGGGCCGGGGGAAAACACGCTTGTGTTGACCTCACAGGGGTATCTCCTTTAGCTGGTTTGAGGGATAATAGGCTTGTAGCTGGGCAAGCAATGAAAATGGCTGAAACGAAGAAGGTGGAGAAACATGCTAAAGCCTGTGAAGAGAACCAACATGTTTTTGTCCCTCTGGCTTTTGATACCTTTGGCTCATTGGCACCGGAAGCTATCCGTTTCTTAACCAGGGTTCAACGGGTTGTGCATAGCAATGTGTCGACTCCAAAGGGGCAGGGGTATGTCTTTAGCAGGTTAGGGTTTACAATTCAGAAAGGGGTGACGGCGCAGCTTGTTGCCCACCTACCTGCTATGTTGATGTAATATCTATGTTTCTACCATGAAATGAAATTGTATCTTTATTTAAAAAAATAATAATAATAACTCGTAGTTTAATCAATTCTTCATAAAGTCATGAAGCTTGGCTGCAAAATTTGTTTTTTTCCTCCTCATTTACACCTGAAAGACCTATCCTTTCAAAGCATCCAATAATAGTCATGGGATAGTAAGAGCATCTTCTACTTCTTTCAAAGAATATTAGTTCCAAGTAAATGGATAAATATTAAAAAAAGTAATAAATCTATTCGTGAATAGGAAACTACCAGACAATCATAATCCCTGTGAACTCTTCGTCCCCGTCTACATAGGTATTTTGACTGGATTTGCAGTGGATTTTCTGGTTAAAGTATCAATTTTGAAAAATTTCGCTTCCTTGAAATGAACACCAACGTCATCCTATGTCACAATTTAACAAAAACAAAAAAAACAAAAAAATTTCAAAACTAACAAAAAATAAATAAATAAAATTCAACCTTATTCACCAAGATTACAACTTTGTAGAGATGAAGCGGTACCACTTTGAAAGCACATTTTTCATCAGGTTTTTTATTGGGTAAGACTATAAAACACTCACAGGAAGATATTCTATCACTAGTACACAACATAAAATATGTTTATTGGCAATCTAATTTGACCATTTTCAGTTTGTATATGGAGCTCTGAAGAACCCATTGTTGCACCTATAAAATGCAATACATAATGGACTCACCATCAAGGCCCGGCACATACATCAATTTTTTCTAATGTTTATAGTAAATTGAAAAAGGATCATATAGGTATGGTATGCTATTATGCACCGCTTCACCATGTGAAGAGATGATGAACTGGAATACCTCGGCCGAAATAGAAGAGGTGTATGGTGGCGAGGCGACATCTGGCGGAAGGGAAAACTGAGGGTAGCATATCGTCTGCGCAGTGAATTTCAAAAAAGCCCATGTTAATGTAGCTAATGATTATGCGACTATTATTTTATTTATAGTATAATACGCACATATTACTAAGATTATATCTACTCTTGTTTCTTCATTATTGTGAAAACCACGTAATATATATCTTCATGTACAACTCTCATGTAAAATTCTCTAGACTATAAGGTGTGGATGTTGATTTAACAATTATATATATATATATATATATATATATATATATATATTAATTGTGAAGTTCCTATTCACTCACAAAAGAGTACTGTGCTACTCCTACTTTCTTTTATGCATAGCTTATAAGTGATTGTTGCCTACATTTTTTGCCACGTTGAAATGATATTGTTAACACGCGTTTCTTCTCTGAATACTTTATTGAGGTGCATCATGTGTGCATCTTCTTCCTCCTTTTAACCTTTGTACCCTGAATCTTCTCCTGAAAATGAGCCTTGAGCCCTTGAATCGATGATCATTTTGTTTACGCTTCCTCCGTATTGAGAGCTAGAGAAACACAGGGTAACACCGCATCGACGTTCTACGTTCTAGCGTAACCCTACTTTATAGGGCCGTCTCTGAAAATTTATATGCCCCGGCCGAACTGAAATAAACAGGCCCGTAGACTATAACGAATAACGAAATATTATAAGCAAATATAATTTTAGGCCTTATGTAAATGGATTTTTTGTTTGGTTTAAACATTGCAAGTTCTAGTCTCACTTGAGACATTTTTAAGGTTTATTTTTATACACAAAGTTTTTTACATAACCTGAATCATAACTAAGTAAACTCATTTAAAAATTTTTGAAGTAATACCCTTTTACCACTCGACCAACTTACTTATTGTATTATTTGAGTAAAACATTAAATATACATATTTCTTTTTCCTATATATATATATATATGTATAAAATAACTTGTGGCCCAAAAAATTAAGTGCCTCGGCCGGTCGCCCACATTGCCCTATGATTGAGCCGCCCTGCTACTTTACAGAAGTATCCAATGGTGAAGAAGCGAATTGTATAGCACTTGAAGGTAAAGGCCAACTGACCAACATCCTAAAGTATACTCTATTCGATTAAAATTTTAATTTTGCGTATAATTTAAGGCTGTTGGTGTTTCTATGTATGATAGTTCACCCACGGAATCAAGAAGGAAGAAAAGGGCATACCTAACGGCAATTTCCTATGGTATTACTCAGTTTTACTAACTTATTGTCCTTTTTTTACTTATTAATTTACTACGGTTTTGCTCATGATGGATGTATGATTGATGTTTAATAGTGAAATGGCTACCCATTGAATAATATTTGTTTTCCTCCTAATCTCTTCTTTTTCCTTGAATTTGTATATACCGTGAAAAATGACATCGTTCATGTGGACAAGCATTTGCCCATGTAAGTGTTCTTCACCCTAATCCTTTGCATTGACAAAGGTATCTTAAGGTGCATTATAGATTCTACTTGGACTAACAATTTAAGCATCAGGTTGTACTAAGCTTCTGTAAGTTGATGTTATGATGACATAAACCATTAAATATTTGCAGGGATCTGTCTTGGAGGTGGTTTGTCGAATGATCTATGGTGTTGCATAATGAATTTGTTTGCTTTCATGATATGGATGGAACTGATCCATCAATAAAAAGAGGATGTTAAGATTGTTTTTCGTATATGAATCACGCGGTTAACGAAATGTGGTTTCTTTTTAAAATTAAGCAATTTCAAAGAATCAACAACCTCTGGTGCGTTAAAAAATAACAATGTTTTTTAGATGACAAGATGGGGTTGAAGAAACTTGGAAAGTCAGTCAGTGCAGAAACTTATATTTCATTAAAGTTTATGGAACACTTTAGCGTGGACAGGTTTTGTTATTTTGAATCGACCATATTGTGATATTGATAGATGGATATCTATCACCAGGTTCAAAACACAACATTGTTAACAAATGCCAGTCACAAAGATAACATATATACTAATGCTTTGATATTGTCTTCAAGAGACATCAAACTGGAGGTTCAAAATGTAAAATTGAAAAGCATGGCTTTACAATCTTTTGACCATAAACTGTCAAAGCTAAAGCCTTAACAGTGAAATTATTATATGTAATCAACAATATAGACATAGTAGCAGCCTTTTTTTCTTATGTTGCTTATTTTACTAAGAACTTTTAAAGTGGTTAATTTATCATCCTTACATTTTGTAAGTGAACTACTACTATTTTCAGCCAGAAAATCTGGTCTTATTTATGGCTATTTGAAACAGTATTATAGAAGTGTCGAAACTATTCTTTAGTCATTTATTAAATGATAGGCGTGAAACCATTGGTACCAAATTGTCACCCGCAGCAAAGCGTGGGGGCAAAATCCTAGTTTCAATCATAGATGGTAAATGCTGTCACTATGAAACACCACCCCATCTTATAAAAATGCTGCACTCGTGAAACTAGGCATGAAAAATTCATCGATCACCAGATCACCGCTCAAACTTATATTTCTTTATCTTGCATTTCTTTTTTTTCCTTGACCACTCAATCTCACTAACTTATTTAGTTTACCACCCAAAATGATTTTTGATTAATAACTTATAGACAAAATGGAAAAATACGTCATTTATGTTTGCACGATTTTTCAATGGACGTTCTTTGGCAAACTTAATAACTATAACATCCTTTATGTACAAAAAAACGTTGCATGGTTAGTCCTTTTCACTAACGAGAGTTAGTTTTTCTCGTTAAAACCAGTCACGTGCACTTCATGTGAGAGCAATTTAGTCTTTTTACCCTTTTAAGGGTTATTTGTGTAATTTATTTAAAATTTTGGTCTTTAAATAAATAAAAGTATTTATCTTTTTAACCCTCATCTTCTTCCCCAAATAATCATAACCCACCAGCAACACCACAACCAAACACTACCCACCACCAACAACCACCAGATCCGACCCACCGTCACCCGACCGTTCATCACTAGCACACCGCCGTTAATCACTGGCACACTACCATCCACCGTCACCATCACCATCTCCATCCTCCTCACACTCCAAACCCTCACCGGATTGGAGCTACGGCAAGAAAAAATCACCGGAAAAAAACTTACTCCTTCAAGATGACGGTGTGGTTACATAACAACCACCAAATATATATGTCAACCCCCACCGTAACTTTAACTTCTCACTGACCTTCGTGACCAACACAACTCCGACTTCACACCGACCGTCGTCACCATCACCACAGCACCACCGCCAAGACAACAATTTTTTCTCCTCTGCATATCCAACAAATCTGAAAACAACAAAACCCTAATTTCTGATTTTCCCCAAATTGCATCTCACGATTACATCTGAAATTGACGCTCGTTCGATTAAGTCTTCTGTTGCTGTTGGCCAGATATAAAATCTGGTTATCGAAGTTTGTGTTGGGAGAGAGTTAAACGCCGTCGACAACCACCACACCGGCGAATGTATCTGGTCACTGCCAGGAGTACCAGCACCGCCTCCGTGTTCTTCATTACAGCTGGTCCGGTACACGCAACTGTGTTTTTTTCATACTACAACCTCTCCATTCTCCCGCCGACTACCATACACTACTTTCATTCGTCTTTATCGCCACTAGGGTTGCCGGTTTTACCCGATTTCATCATTCCCTCCAACCTCTTTGTCATCCAAAACCTTTAGATTTATGGGTTTTCTAGTGGTGGACGGGTGTTTGTAATCCGATGGTGTGGATGGTCGTCAGGCACTATGGTGGTGGTGGCGTGGAGGGAGAATGAAAGAAGAGAGATAGGGAGGAGAGAGAGAAAGGAGGATTATATATATATTTTAAGTTAATTACACAAATAACCCCCGAGGGGGCAAAAAATCGAATTTACCCTCATATGCTTTGCATATGACCATATTTAACGAAAAAATTTAACTGGGTAAGTACCAAAGGACGTAATGTGAACAGAATTTGAAACATGAAATACGTCTTGTGTCATTAAGTTTGCCAAAGGACGTCTAATGAAAAAACATGCAAACATAAAGGACCTGTCTTGCCATTTTGTCTAACTTATATGTTTTATTATTTTTTTTAAAATAAATACACTGGTTTATATATATATATATATATATATATATATATATATATATATATATATATTTATATATATTTTCTGAACACCCCGGTATAAACTTTAACGATAACAGTTTTGTTTCCAAAAATGTATTTTTTTGTTCTCATAAATGACTTTGACACGTGCTTGGACCTATACATTTTGTGAAATATATTTACGTTTTTTCAAACTACCCAATGACGAGAAGTACTGGAAATTTAATATGTTTTTATTGTACGCTTATATTTTTTTCAGTTATTTGTAAGGTCACGTTACCGGTGCCCAACATTGGACGTTGGATTTACTCATAAACGTAGTTCTATTATCAGAGTTAATTAAAACTTTACGCGGAATATAAAATTTTAACCATAAAATATTACATAACTTTCAAATATTGTCTTAACAACGTTCATAGTCGTTTAAACATAAAACATAGTGTCAAAACATCATAACATTTCCTTGATATGCCAGTATCTTCAATTCCATGCCATGTGTCTTCATCAAGCGAACTGCCTCAATCTACTCACCAGCGTGCATACTAAAAGTCAGCTACGCTGAGTGAGTTCTAGTTAATCACATAACTTACTTTACATACACATATACGTGCCCGAAGGTACGCATTACATACATAACCTGTGCATCATTCTTCCGTATATATTCATAACTAACCTTACCTTATAAAGAACATTTCGCCCTACATACCTCGGATATTATTAGGGTCCGGTACCCTCCATCCTCGAATATCATTAGGGTCCGGTCTCCCTTCTTCCTCGGATATTATTAGGGTCCGGTACCCTCCACCCTCGGATATTATTAGGGTCTGGTCTCCCTTTCTCTTCTACTATCAACCATACCTTTCTATATATGTAATTGCAAGTCTCATTCGTATATACATCATTCGTTCATCATATACAACAATCATATCATCAAACCATCACCCGACAGTGCATGAAATATTCGAAAATCGTTCACGCACCGACAAGCTTTCATTCACATTTAAGATATACATAAATAACATACAAATCATACATGGCATACACTTACCATTTAAGGTAAATGTAATAACTATCACATCGAGTATGCACACAGCCCCGAAAACATAACAAGGAATGGGGCTAGAAACTCACCTGAACTCGGTTACGATCACTGTTTATGGTTATTCCTTTCCTGAGCTGTCACGACTAGCTGTATAACAATTACACGTATCAATTTAACTATCATTACCCATATCGTGTTTCTAGTTTAATTATTACCCTCAACGAACGGGGGTCCGGGGGCAGCGCCCCTGGCAGCGGGGTTCTAAGGGCGACAGCCCCTAGCGGGGTCCAAGGGGCAGAGCCCCTGGCTAGGGTTAAGCTGCCAAGTCAGCTTGGAAAAAAAATTATTTCCAACAACTGTCTTAACATATTTTTCATTAATCATTAAAATTCTAAATTATTATTTTATTGTTAACCTCTTAATTCTTTAAGGTATCATCCATAAATTAATAAAGTCCAAGGGCTATTGTAATTAAATCATTCTTCGCTAAGTCCATGGACTGTTCTGTCATTCTTTTAAACTTCTAATTCGTTATCTAATTTCTTAGCGAATTGGAGTTCATTCGTTACTTCTGTCTTTCATAATGAATTGACTAATTCGTTACTTCATAACGAATTGACCTCCATAGCGAATTGGCCTTTAAAACGAACTGACCCTTATAACAAATTTGTCCTTATAACGAATGACCCTTTTTATAATGAATGACCCTTCTAACGAATGAGGGTTCATTCGTCATTTCCCATAACGAACTGCGTAACGAATTGCTTAATGAATTAAGCTAATTCATTATTCTTCTTTAACGAATTACATTCTAGTTCGCTATTTTTCCTTGACGAATTACTGCTAGTTCGTTAATTTTCCGCTAACGAATTAGGGCTAGGTCAGAGAATGTCAGAAACATTCTCTGACACCTTAACCTCGTATCCTATCTCCGGCGCCTCCTTTCCGGCGCCGTCGTCGCCGGAAAACTGGGATCTCGTCGGAAAAGTGAGATCTCGCTTGTTTCCCACCGTTTTCGTCCCGTTCGATCCAGATTTAAGCTAGGGTGACCCCTAAGCTCATCTTTTGACCGGTTCATACCCGATTGAACCCGGATCTAGTGACTTTAACGGTTTAAGGTGTCGGCTGCTCGTTTCGCGACTAGATCTAGCGGGTTTGAGTTCATACCATATCATATTATCATTACCTTGGATCGGTGCTCGGTTTCTTGGTGATTTCGGCTAGAGAGAGAAAGTAGGATGAGAGAGAGCTAAGTGTGTGTTTTTGATGGTGTATGGAGTTAGTGGAAATGAATAGATTCATGCATAAATATGGTTTATATACTATGGATCATGGGCTCAAGCCCATGGTCTTTTCTTCTTTTCTTTTCAATCCAAGTCCATAATCCATATCTATATAACCCAACACTAGCCCGACTCATAATAACTCATATTTTTATTTTATTAACCGAAACGAGAAAACGGGATGTTACATTATTATACTTTTAATTCAATATTATTATGGATTTTCATCTACTGACGAGTCGATTTCGGTCGTTCCGCTTTTTATTCACACGATTTTATTTTAGTTATATTAATTAATTTGGTTATATTAATATTTCATTTAAAAAGAGAAGGAAGTAGTGAATTGGTAAATTGGTAAATTGGTAACCATTTCTATGGTATTGTGAAAGATGGTGAAGGGGAGTGAGGTATGATGTGGCGTTGACTTGACACTGTAAAATAGGAAGTAAAATGACATCCATAAATTTTAGTCTTATTCAAGTCACAATGCAAAAAATGCATTATTCACATTCAGTTGGTGAATGGTCCATCCTTTCTTGATCGCAACAAGTAAAGTTCGAACAGTGACCAACTTTGCAACAGGAGCGAACACTTCATGGTAATTAATTCCTTCCACTTGGGTAAAACTCTTTGTCACTATCCTCGCCTTGTATATTTCGACTTCTCCATTTGGTTTGAATTTTAATATGTAGACCCAAATTGAGTCTATCGCTTGTTTTCCTTTTGGCAATTCTTCTAATGTTCACATTTCGTTTTATTCAAGAGTTTGGATCTCCTTTCTTATGGTTTCAATCCATCTTTTATCATGCACGCTTGGCCAAAATGTTTAGGCTCATCGTTGGATCTAATGACCGTAAAAAACATCTTGTGTGAATTAGAGAATTTATCCTGCACGCTTGATCGTTGTCGGGTTATGCATGATCTAAAGATGGTGGAAGATTGACTATAATATGCCAAATGCTTTGGTTGAGTTCGATTCCTTTTTCAGGATGGCCCAACATTTATAATGTTTTTTCACTTATAGTTATTCGGGCCTCAAAATGGTTCTCGGTAGCTATAGTGACATTTTCTAGGTCCATATTTGTCACACCCCGACTTAGGGCCTAGGCGTGTGACCACAAGTTGGTACTTGTATTGTAAATATATAAGAGTTTAGGGTAAATTTTAGCGGAAGACTTTAGGTTTGAATAAATAATAATTTACATTGAAAACTTACTCGGGAATTAAATACCCAAGTATTAGTTTACAAAATATATGTTTCTTATTACAAGAATTTTAGTTATAAAAAACGGAGCCATCTCGTACGCTCTTCTATCTTCATTAAGACTCCAATCCTTGCTAATGCTACTTATGCTTAATTACCTACATTGGGTTGGAAAAATACGTCAACTATATGCTGGTGAACACGTATGACTCAATAAAACATTTGAATGACAATTACAATACAAATATAGTCTTCTTGACAATCTCAGCGGAAGCTTTTCTACTTCCGGTATATGTACCACTGTCCTACACACATAACGGTATTCTCCGAGCCACGAGGTCCTGAACAGAGAACTAGTCATGACCGTTTAGCATGCGGCTACCTAGCCTAGGCTTAACAGTTATGTTTGGATCCAGACACATGCATATTTGGTCTGAGTTGATTTTATTCTCTGCTTTGTATTATAACGTTTTAAAGATCATGTAATCTCATGAAATCATTGATTGACTCGTTAAGACAAACATCCATTCATCTTATCGAGTATAAATATTTTTTAACTGATTGTAAAAGGTTAACGTATTCACCTGTACCGTCGGTGTTGGAAAACCTTGACTGATTGATTGATTGAGAATGATATTTAACCTATACATAAATAGGTTTGTATAAATAACTGAATGATGTTTTGATTAAGCTATGATTGCTAAGCTTAACCTTGAAATCGTTTATCTTTGATTGTGAATGAAAACACTTTGTTTTTATGTGACGTTTGATCTAGCATGGTTTGGCTTAATAGGTTATAACACGTTGGTAAGTTTCTCCAGGTAAGTAAATGGGTCCCTCGGTTGATTGGAATTTGTACGAATTACTTTTTCTTAGGAAAGAAACTTACTACTAGTGATATCACTCTTAAAGTTACTACATGCCCGTCAAAATATATCTTTGGGTACATTACTTTGTTATGAAGTAACGTTTATAAAACTTGTTTATGAATGTGAATGTTTAAATTACTTTCAATGTTAAAGGCCATAACCTTTATTGATTGTCTAAGTTATAATTCAAATAACTTAAACATAACTCTTACCTTAGATTGGATACTTAGAATGATAATAAAAAAAGGTAGGATCTTGATATAATCGCTTTTATGATTGTTACTTGATTATAAATTCAATTATTGCACGAACTTCGAGATAAAGGCACGTCGGCTTGCTACGGAAAACAGGGCACGTTTCTCTATGCTTATGTGTGTGAAAGTGAAGGTGTAATGGGATGAATGAGGCTCAATCACGTAACCCTCTATATATAGGCAGAATCTTCCTCCCATCACGATACGCGATGGGTTTTCTTTACCCCGTCGCGTATCGTGACGCCGCAATAAGTCGCTGCCTTATCTGCTTATGGCACATGGCCTGTCATATTGTGCCACGTGTTGACATGTGGTTGGACACGTGTCCTAATGACTCAGTAAGGGCGTCGCGCTACGCGATGGTCATTTGAATTCGCCATCGCGTATCACTACGCCGCCCAAATCTGGGTTGTTGTGCAAGTTCGTCGCGCTATGCGATGGGCTTAATGCCTATCCCATCGCGTATCGCGATGGATTGATTTTTCAGATTTTACAAGTTTGGTCACTATACTTCTTTAAGTTAGTATATTTGACTAAATTTTTATAGGTTTAAAGACGCGGTGCTACATCCTCCCCACATTTTGAATAATCTCGTCCTCGAGATTTATTGGAATAGATAGGGATACTTCTTCTTCATTTCTGACTCAAGCTCCCACGTATACTCGGGTCCTCGTCTTGAATCCCATTTGACTTTCACGAGCTTGAGTCGTTCATGCTTGAGAAACTTGATCATGCTATCTTCTATTTGAATCCATTGTTCAACAAACTTAAGTTTCTCGTTGATCTTAACATCCTTTAATGGCTGGCAAGAGTTTCGTTGGCTAAACACTTGCGTAAGTTAGATATCAATACATCGTGAATGCCTTTCATTTCATCGCGTAATTCTAGTCGGTAAGCAACTGGCCCGACTCTAGTAAGTATCTTAAATGGTCCCACAAAGCGTGGACTCAGTTTCCCCTTCTTCCCGAATCGTACTACACCTTTCCAGGGTGATACTTTCAATAATACTCTATCGCCTTCTTTAAACTCCAATGGCTTGCAACGAATGTCCGCATAGCTCTTTTGTCTATCTCTTGCTGCCTTCAATCGTTCACGGATTTGTATAACTTGATCAGTGGTTCTTTTCGGGTCCTGACAACTGACTATCTCCTATTTCAGACCAACATACAGGTGTTCTACACTTACGTCCATACAATGCTTCAAACGGTGCCATTTGGATACTCGTATGATAACTGTTGTTATACGATAATTCCATTAAAGCAAGATGAGTGTCCCAACTTCTTCCAAAGTCGATGACACAGGCACGAAGCATATCTTCTAATGTTTGAATCGTACGTTCACTTTGGCCATCAGTTTGGGGATGGTATGCGGTACTTAAGTTTAGTCAAGTCCCCATTGCTTTTTGAAAGCTTGACCAAAAGTTTTAAGTAAAACGGCTATCTCTATCGGAAATGATGGATAGCGGCACACCATGTAAGGATACTATGTTTTCAACGTATAGATGTGCTAACTTATCCATGATAAACGTTTCTTGTATCGGAATAAAATGGGCAGACTTAGTAAGTCTATCTACAATAACCCAGATTGCATCATTTTGGCGAGAAGTCTTGGGTAACTTCATTATGAAATCCATAGTGATCATATCCCATTTCCATATTGGTATTTCAGCTTGTTGTAGTAGTCCTAACGGCTTTTGATGTTCGGCTTTTACTTTTGAACATGTTAGGAACTTAGCAACATACATAGCAATATCTTTCTTCATACCGATCCACCAGTACATAGCAACTCTCTTTGGTTTCTCATGTTCTTTTCTACTTAAAGCCTCAGCCAGAACATTCGCCTTTCCTTCATGATATATGATCTCACAGTTGTAATCATTAAGCGTTTCCATCCAATGCCTTTGTCTCATATTTAATTCCTTTTGATCAAATATATGATTTAGACTTTTATGATCAGTGTATACGATGAACTTAACACCATACAAGTAATATCTCCTTAACTTCAACGCGAAAATTATAGCATCTAATTCAAGGTCGTGTGTGGTGTAATTCTTTTCATGAACCTTTAATTGTCTCGAAGCATAAGCAATTACTTTCTTTCCTTGAATCAAAACACATCTCATTCACGTGTACGAAGCATCACAGTAAATGCTAAAGTTTTCTAGTACCTCTGGCAAAGCAAGAATAGGTGCATTGGTTAACTTTTGTTTGAGTGTTTCAAATGCTTCTTCTTGTTTGGGTCCCCACTCAAACTTAATGGCTTTCCTTGTAAGTGAAGTTAATGGGACAACATTTCTAGAAAAGTCTTGTATGAATCTTTGATAATATCCAGCTAATCCTAGAAAACTTCTGACTTGAGTTGGTGTTTTTGGTTTCTCCCATTTGGTGATGGCTTCTATTTTAGCTGGATCTACTTGAATACCCTTCTCATTTATAACATGACCAAGAAATTGAACTTCAGACAACCAAAATTCACATTTGGAGAATTTGGCCTACAATTTGTCGTTCCTTAGGGTTTCGAGTATGATTTTGAGGTGACCTTGATGATCGTCTTTGGATTTTGAGTAAACAAGAATGTCATCAATGAAGACGATAACAAACTTGTCCAAGTATGGTTTACAAATACGATTCATCATGTCCATGAATGCTGCCGGAGCATTAGTGAGTCCGAAAGGCATCACTGTGAACTCATAATGTTCGTATCGGGTTCTGAAGTCTGTCTTTGGTATATCTTCTTCTTGTACTTTCAACTGATGGTAACCTGATCTAAGATGAATCTTTGAAAAACAGCTTGCTCCTTGGAGCTGATCAAACAAATCGTCGATTCTTGGAAGTGAATACTTATTCTTAATCGTGACCTTATTCAGTTCTCTATAATCTCTACACATTCTCATCGACCCGTCCTTTTTCTTTACGAACAGAATTGGAGCTCCCCATGGCGAAGAACTCGGTCGTATGAATCCTTTTTCTAATAACTCATCTAACTGCTTTTTCAATTCTTTCATTTTTGTAGGTGCTAGACGATAAGGAGATTTAGCTATCGGTGAAGTTCCTTGCATGAGGTTAATTCTAAATTCTACTTCTCTATCTGGCGGGGCTCCTAGTAACTCGTCAGGAAACACATCTTGGAACTCGGATACGATTGGCACTTCTTCCATTTTCTTGGGTTCGGGTTCTTTAGTTACATAGGCCATGAATGCAAGGGATCCTTTACCTAAGCAACTACTTGCTTTTATCTTAGATATTATTCCTATCTTCCCTACTTCTTTGTCTCCAGTGATACGAATGGTTTTATTGTTAGACGTTCGAATGTCAATAGCTCTATCATTACATAAGATACGGTCTTGATTAGAAGATAACCAGTCCTTACCTAAAACTACATAAAAAACTGCCAATGTCATAGGTAACAATCGTACAGGTATGACGTGGTCGACTAAGGAAATTGTCGCGTTATTTAAGGCTTCAGTTATTCTACTCACATTTCCATCAGCAGTTTCGACTTCATAATGTTTATCTAGTTTAACTAAGGGTTCATTCAATAGACTACATAATTTATAATCTATAAAACTTTGATTCTCACTTGAGTCAAATAAAACCCTAGCATAAACATTATTAATAGGAAACGTACCGGTGATCACGTCCGGTATGTCTGCTGCCTTCTGCGTGTCTAGCATAAAGATAGGAGTGTTTCCTTTCTTGGCCTCGATCTTGGCACCGCTGCCACTTGCAGAGATTACCGTTGTCGTCGGTTTTTTCTTTGGACACTCATTGCTAAAATGTCCCTTCTCACCACAGTCGAAACACATTACTGCCTTCTTACAGTTTGCTTCCACATGACCTGGTCTCTTACAAAAATTACATATAACAATGTTGGTTGGTCGAAGACATCTACCGAAATGTCTCCTCCTGCAAGATTTGCACACAGGGCGACTATACACAAACGCCACTTCACGTTTCTTCTCAACCTTCTTTGTTTTTCCTCCAACAGTCGTTCTTCTGCCATCCCTCTTTTTCTCATCACGATTTCTAATCATCCCATCCATCAGGTATCCGGCCAGTTCCATAGCAGATTCCGTAGAAGATGACATATGTGAACGAACTAAATCACGGATTTCTATTGGAAACCCATAGATATAGCGCGTCACTTTGTTGATTTAGGGAGTGACCAAGTGGGGTACAATTCTGCAGTACTCAAGAAACTTAGTATTATATTCCTTGAGGTTTGTTCCCACAACCTTATGGTTCCACAGCTTAGTTTGTATTTGATCCATTTCATTAATCGGGCAAAACTTCTTTAATATCATGGCTTTAAATGTTGCCCAATCTAGATTGTATAAGTTTTCTCTACCCTGGATTCCTATTAGGGTATACCACCATTCAAGTGCCTCCCCTTTGAACATCTGGGAAGTATATTGCACTTTTTCACTTTCCGAACACTTACTAATCTGCCCAATCGATTCCATTTCCTCCAACCATCGGACGGTATTTATCGCTCCCTTATCCCCATGGAACTCTTTGGGATTATAAACCTTGAAGATCTTGAAATCACAACCTTCGTGTATTTTAAGTTTCTTTGTTTTTTTACGGAGGTCGTTTTCAGCAATCGAACTTTCATCACTTGCTTCTTTCTTTTTCTCACTTTCCTTCTTCTTACTCTCTTTCTTTTCAGTTTTTGATTCTTTCTTAGAAAATTAGCAATTTCACTTTTTCTTCGACTCCCCCTTTTATTAGATTGGGAAGCGGTTCGGCTTGGATCATTTTTCATTAATTCATAGAGTGGTGTTACAGCTTCTTTTATTAGATTGCGAATACTGAGCACATAGTCTTTCAGTATTGCTTGAGTGTTCTCTGCTACAGTCTTTTCTTTATTGTTGATTATGTTTTCTTCAACGGTCTTTTCTTTATTATTTATTTGTACTTCTTGATTACTGTTGGCTTTAGACATGTTGTTACATGAATAAAACAAGATTCAGGAAAAGACAAACTTTCTTTATAATACATTATTTATTTACAAAAAGAGTACATAACAGTAAACAACAGTACATAACAACGATTCCTAATCATTAATCCACTTTTTAACAAGATTTTTCATCTTGTCACATTTCTTGAGTATCTTTTTTCCTATTCTCTTTTTGTCCACTTTCTCATTTCTCAACTCATCCATCACTGAATTTGGCGGGTTAGGATATCCCGTTGGTGCAGATGCAGCTGGAAAGAGATAAGCCTTCTCGTGGATAGAGGTGTGGATTTGCAACGTATGCATTCATTTCCTCGTCGGGGATATTAGTTGTATAAAATTCTTCGATCAGGTTTGCCTCTTCACGAATCTCTTTAGCTTGTTGTGATATGGAAGGCCTTGGTCCAACACACAGAGGAAAATAAGGATTCTCGTTCTCCTCATTTTCTTCCTTGGGATCCTCCTCTTCCTCGGGGTCTTCCTCCGATTCATAAGGATTCTTGATTGGTGATTGAACTAATCTCTTTTTGTATGGCAAGATGACTCTCATCCTTGGTTTACGACTTGGTTCTACAGTGGTCGGTGGAATCTGGTATTGATAGTTCAATGGGGGTGATCCGAATTGCCATCTTCTTTGATCAGAGTGATAATTCATCCAGCTAGACGATTCTTATTCAGTCTCCTGTTTGATCTTACTTTGTACTTCCTGCTCCTCGGAAGAATGGTAAGTGGGAATTTTAGATGGGTAGTACTGAGGAATGTTGTCAACAGTGTTGTCGGAGATTTCGATTTGGGCATTGCTGACTTCCTGGGAGATACACGGGTTGGCTCCCATATGGCAACATCGGAATGATTGGTTGAGTGTGATTGAAAAAGCTAGTAAAATAACTATTGCTACTTTTCATATCAGATGGCTCGTGAATGATTGTCGGTTTTGATCAGATAGCTACTCGGCGTCTATGACCCAGATAGTTAACGTAAGACATCTGCACTTAGTTAATATTTAGGGATATGAAGTTTACCAATCCTATCTTATCCCTCCGAATAATGATAACAACTTTAAGGTTAAAGCTTAGGTACTAATGTTTAAGTACCTAATTCCTGAAGCCGATGGCTCTGATACCAACCTGTCACACCCCGACTTAGGGTCTAGACGTGTGACCACAAGTTGGTACCTATTTTGTAAATATATCATAGTTTAGGGTAAATTTTAGCGGAAGACTTTAGGTTTGAATATAATATTAATTTACATTGAAAATTTACTCGGGAAATAAATACCCAAGTATTAGTTTACAAAACATATGTTTCTTATTACAAGGATTTTAGTTATAAAAAACGGAGTCATCTCGTACGTTCTTCTATCTTCATTAAGACTCCAATCCTTGCAAATGCTACTTATGCTTAATTACATGCAATGGGTTGGAAAAATACGTCAGCTATATGCTAGTGAACACTTATGACTCAATAAAACATTTGAATGACATTTACAATACAAATATAGTTTTCTTAACAATCTCAGCGGAAGCTTTTCTACTTCCGGTATATGTACCACTTCCCTATACATATAACGGTATTCTCCGAGCCACGAGGCCCTTAACAGAGAACTAGTCATGACCTTTTAGCCTGCGGCTACCTAGCCTTTGATTGATTAGGCTTAACAGTTATGTTTGGATCCAGACACATGCATATTCGGTCTGAGATGATTTTATTCTCTACTTTGTATTATAACGTTTTAGAGATCATGTAATCTCATGAACTCATTGACTGACTCGTTAAGACAAACACCCGTTCATCTTATCGAGTATAAATATGTTTTGATTGATTGTAAAAGGTTAACGTATTCACCTGTACCGTCGGTGTTGGAAAACCTTGACTGATTGATTGATTGAGAATGATATTTAACCTATACATAAATAGGTTTGTATAAATAACTGAATGATGTTTTGATTAAGCTATGATTGCTACGCTTAACCTTGAAATCGTTTATCTTTGATTGTGAATGAAAAGACTTTGTTTTAATGTGACGTATGATGTAGCATGCTTTGGCTTAATAGGTTATAAGACGTTGGTAAGTTTCTCCAGGTAAGTAAACGGGTCCCTCGGTTGATTGGGATTTGTACGAATTACGTTTCCTTAGGCAAGAAACTTACTACTAGTGATATCACTCTTAAAGTTACTACATGTCCGTCAAAATATATCTTTGGTTACATTACTTTGTTATGAAGTAACGTTTATAAAAATTGTTTATGAATGTGAATGTTTAAATTACTTTCAAGGTTAAAGGCCATAGCCTTGATTGATTGTCTAAGTTATTATTCAAATAACTTAAACATAACTCCTACCTTAGATTGGATACTTAGAATTATAATAAAAAAGGTAGGATCTTGATCTACTCGCTTATGTGATTATTACTTGATTATAACTTCAATTCTTTCACGAACTTCGAGATAAAGGCACGTCGGCTTGCTACGGCAACATGGCACATTTCTCTATGCTTATGTGTGTGAAAGTGAAGGTGTAATGGGATGAATGAGGCTCAATCCCGTAACTCTCTATTTATAGGCAGAATCTGCCTCCCATCGCTATACGCGATGGGTTTTCTTTACCCCGTCGCGTATCGCGACGTTGCAATAAGTCGCTGCCTTATCTGCATATGACACGTGGCCTGTCATATTTTGCCACGTGTTGACACGTGGTTGGACACGTGTCCTAATGACTCAGCAAGGGCATCGCGCTACGCGATGGTCATTTGAATTAAGCCATCGTGTATTGCTACGCCGCCCAAATATGGGCTGTTGTGCAAGTTTGTCGCGCTACGCGATGGGCTTAATGCCTATCCCATCGCGTATCGCGATGGATGGATTTTTCAGATTTTACAAGTTTGGTCCCAATACTTCTTTAAGTTAGTATATTTGACTAAATTTTTATAGGATTAAAGACGCGGTGTTACAATATTAAGCTCAGTTTGTTGGACCTGTTGCCGGCCCACAACTAAGTCTTCTTGCTCAAAGTCCTTTTTGTGTTTGTTTAACCTAATTTTTTGGTCCCAACTAGTGTGACAGAAACAAACAATTTTCGTTGTCACTTTCTCCATACGCATTGGCATATGTAAAAGTATTATTGACATATTTCACGTCATTGGTATATGATTTTAATAATTCTAAATAACTATCAGAAGAGATTGATACAATATTCTTTTTCGAACGGTGACTTTCACGGTTAAGTTATCTCACTGCGCGAACACGTCGCGTCCCACCACCCCACTCAGGCCAACTATGTTGACATGATCGGGATCCATGCTGGCATCCGAGTTTGGCTTGACGTTTCCGGTAAAACCCAGTCGGAAGGCACGACATGTTTTATTGCTCTGGTAAAATCCGGTCGGAATCAGGATTCGAACATGAGGCATCCAGGTCATCCATCATGTTCCTGGCCATTGAAGCAAGCCCCGCTGGTTGATTGATTCAATATTTAAATAAGCAAAATAACACTAATTGCCCCTAATAATATGGCAACATAAAAAGAAAAAAATAAATACCATAATATAAGCCAAAATCAACTGTGATCCTTTATGTGATGCATGGTAGTACCGACCAGGAATGATCGGGGCGGTAAACCCATTACAAGAGTATTTACTTATCTTGTCAGAAGTACACCTTTGGTTAATTCTCTAAGTTCATACACCTGAATCATGTGATCTAATAGGCCGAAGTTAGTTGAAATATTATATGAGAAACGTATAAAGTACTAATATAGGGGGTAAAGTTAAAAACACAGTAAGATAAAAATGAAAATTATGAGAAAAATTTTGTTGTTATACAAAAAACCCTCAAAAAAATTCAAAAAAAAAATATATAATAAGAAAAATCATAACTCAATATATAAATTAAAAAAAAACTAAAAATTCAAAATGTTCCCCCTCACTCCCGTTCTAAAAAAAACCGACGAAAAGAGACAATGCCGAGAGAAAAAGACACAGTGCCGAAAATAAACAAATAACAAAAGACACAATATATCGCAAAATAGAACACAATGCTGAACAAATATAACACAATGTTGAGTAATATAACACAATATCAAGAAAAAAAACACACAATGTAAAGAAAAAAAACACAATCAATAACGAAAATAAACACAAAACACAATAAGAAACAAACAGACACAATGATCTTTTTCACTCAACATTGTGTCTTTTTCGAGATTAAATTTTTAAGAAAAACAAAGGCGGTGGAAACATTTTTGTGCATTTACATTTTTTGTTTTATTAAAATTTAGTTATGATTTTTTTTATTTTTTTTAAGGGTATTTTGTTTTGGCTAAAAATCCTTTTTATTTTTATTCTCATTTGTAAAATAACAAGAGCTTCAACATAAGAGCTCTTCATTTCCACGAGGACGGGCTGAATTGCGTTTTAATTTTTTCAAAAAGAAAACTTTATCATTTAACTAGCTTTTAGCCCACGTACTACGTGAATTTTGTTAGGTTTACATTTTTAATAATTTTGTTACTTTATTTTTGCTAATGATATTTTTATTTTTCAACAGAGTTTTGTTTATATTTTATGCTTTAATTTTTTGTACGGAAGTTTGTTTATATTAAATACATACACATTAGTCTGTTTGTCATTCCTGCAAGAATTTATTCGTTTGAATGAAAATATTTGTCATTTTCTTATTTAGGTTGATTATAATTTTGTTGTTTACACAAAGTGTCCAGTTTCGTTCTATTAAGATTGTTTTTTATCCTCGTTTAACTCTGTGTACGCTTACATTTGAGAACTGGTTTTTTAGGTTTTAAACGAACGAATATGAATATACTTGCTTTTTAATGAGCAAACGTGAACACAAAATTCTTTTAGATTATATGTCGTCGTGTTCGGTTAAAGTTACATTTAACAAAAACTAACTTTAGAGCTTAAGAGTGGTTTGAGTATAGTATTACAACGAATAGTTCATTATAATGTTTACTAAAGTATTTAAGAAATTGTATGCCATAGTTAGTTTTGAATGAAAATCAAAGTAATTCAGTGTAAAATAACATGAAAAATGTAGCCAGATAAATTATGATATTACATACGGCATTTGAGATGCAATTAAGGTGTTTGTACATAATCTGAAAGAGACGTTACTTAAGGTGTCTGTACATAATATACATGAGATCCAGTTAAGGTGTTTATGCATATTGCATTTGAGATGCAACCTAATCAGACAAAGAGACCAAACCTAATGAGAAATAAAAATATGAACACATGCCAAATCAACCAAGTTGTCATATGTTCGTAAATCAAGTAGTACCGTTATTATAATTTATCTAAAAAACCACAATTACAGACCGACCCATTTCGCCACATTTAATGAAGGATTATGGTAAAAAAAAAATGGTTGTCAACAAAACCCCAATTACATAACTGACCCATTTAGCCACCTAGAATACAAATAAAGATAATGAAGTTCAAATGTCAAAATTTGTACCATCCTGTCTTTAATTCTTTTTATTCTAATAAAAAGTTATTCTTTATATACCTTTGTCAAATCATTTAAGTATAATTTCCATATAATACCCCAAACTGCATCTACTACATCAAGTTTGAACATTTCTTCATACCTATACAGACAACCCTGTATATTTTCACATATGCATTATATCAAACATGTGTCGGGAAAAAATGACAGACAACAATCAAAAGAGAACCAATCAACATTACTTAATGACATAAACAAAATGAGGCTTACATGTTGTTTGATTCCTATGATTCTGCGTGTTGTTCACAAACGAAACGTGACTCCTCATGGAATTTCAAGTAGGCTTTTTTGCTACAGATTGAGCACTTTGCATAGTACCACGTACAAACCATATAAACAAAATGTGAAACGAACCTGTTGCTATAGTATTGTTGGTCAGCAAAAGGATATATTTTAGAATGACTCGCTTTTACCCACGTTGACCCGAACCAAAATGAGAATGACCTAAACCCAATTGACACCTTTTTAAAATAACTCGTTTGACGACTTTGACCCGAACCCAGCCCAACCTGTTACGTGATCCGCTTGTGTTGCTAGGCATAGTATATAAATCATAAGGAGTAGCAAATTAATGCTATGCCTAGCAAATTCAAGTTGTCGCATATTTTCAAAATTTAAGGAAAAAAGTGCAATATATATTTAATCAAAACTCACTCGTTTCCAAAGCTCATCCTCATCGAACGAAAGTTATTGTGAGCAGGCACTCTGTTAACCACATGAGATTTGAAAAAAAGCTTTATTAAGTTACCTTCAGTTATTTACTTTATTAGTGGTTTCTTATAACCGGCTTCTGTCATATGAAGAGAGAATCAGTTAATTACTTTATTAGTCAACATTAAAACAAAAACAAAACAGGAAAAATGAGTATAATCACATAATGTTGACACTATTAAGTTGGTTTAAACAAAGATATCAGATGAAATCAAACAAAAATATACTTTAAAGTTTTCATAGTTCAGTTGTTACCATGTTTAGACAAAATGTATATACATACTTCATGCATAGCACTATATATCAAACTATCTTATAAGAGATCGAAAAGTGCATGTAGGTAGAGGTGGACAACAAAACCGGTTCCTGGAACCGGTTCGGTGGAACCAAACCGGAACCGAACCGGTTCCTACCCGTTTTTCGTAGGAACCGGTTCGGTTCCGTTTCAACCCGACGATCCGGGACCGGTTTGACATTTTTGGAGGTGGACCGGGTAGGAACCGGAACCGAACCGGAACCGGTTCTGGAACCGGTTCGACCGGAACCGGTTCGGAACCGGTTCTAGCCGTTGGAGTAGTTCTAGCCGTTGGGAAACGGTTTTATGGCCGTTTTTTGACCGTTGGGGTCAAAAATGGCCGTTTTTTGGCTCCCCAAACACCCCACTACTAGTATAAATAGGTATTTGGTGTAATGGGTTCATCACAACACTCAAAACGCAAACCCGAACGCAAAAAAATACAAAAAAACACTATTACAACGTTCTGAGTTCTCTAATCTCTTGTTTTCTCTTCTTCTATATTCATATTTGTTGTTATGGCTGCCTCACAATCATCGGTTGGTCAAGGTTCCACCGCCGGACCAAGTTTCGTTCGTATTGTACCTCATAATCGTAATCAAGAGATTTTGTGCAATTGGGATTTGGTTGAATTGAGTGACCATTCATTGAAGACTCGGTGCAAGTTTTGTGGGATTTATTTAAACCCACTTTCGAATTCAAATTTGAAGAAACACATCGAAAGACCGTATTGCAGGGCGTTGAAACAGAACGTCGAGTCGCAACAAACGCAAATGGATAGTGAAGGCGGAATATTTACATACCAAATTGATCGAGTTCAAGATCGTATGGCGAAGTTTGTGATTCAAGAAGCTTTGCCGTTTAGCCACTTCGACAACCCTCGCTTAACCGCCATGATTCGAGATACGCTTCAACCACAATACACTCACGTAAGTCGTCATACTCTTAAACGTTATTGTTTAAAATTGTGGAAGAAGGCCAAAGAGGTACTAATTGCATATTTTGAAAATATAAATACGGGAATAAACTTAACTAGTGATGTTTGGTCGACTCCACATGGTCTACCCGAATCTTATCTTTGTGTCACCGCTCATTGGGTAGACCCGTCATCGTGGGAAATGATGAAACGCACCATTGCTTTCGAACTCTTTGAGAATCCACATACGGGAGATAATTTGTTTGAAATTTTAGATTATGTTATAAAAACTTATAAACTAGAAAATAAAATATTTTCAATTGCATTTGATAACGCGTCGAATAATACATCGGCGGTTGATAAATTAAAATTAAAATATACGCCAATTTGCAATGGTGTATTTTTTCACTCAAGGTGTGTTGCACATATCATTAATTTAATCGTGCAAGACGGACTTGCTTCGGATGAGGTTACATCGGTTATAAACGATTTTAGAGTAATGCTACATGAAGTTTTTAAGAAAAGTAAAAAAAGACAAATGGATTATAGAAAATTTTGTAAAGATACGGGAAGAAAAGCTTTGGGAGCTAATTGGGATGTACCTCATCGATGGAATTCCACTTGCATAATGTTTCAAAGTGCTTTGAAACAAAGAAAAACTTTACAAATGTTTCATTCTAGTCTTGCCGAGAATGATTTGGCAATCCCCTTTTCAAATGAGAAATGGGAAATTATCAATGACTTATCGACTTTTCTTGAAGTTTTTAAAACATCAACTACGAAACTATCGGGAACGTATTATCCGACAAGTCCCTTGGTTCTTTCGGAGTTATTTTTAATCGTTAACAATCTTAAAGAATTTGAAAATAAAAGTCCAATGTTTTCAAACATCATATTACCAATGAAGTTTAAATTAAAAAAATACTTTCTTGAATTGCCACCGATTTTTACTTGCGCCGCCGCTTTAAACCCAATGTTAAATGTTACGGGGGTTGAATGTGTGATAGACGAAATTTTTTCAGCCTTAGATATGCATGAAGTTGACCCAAAATTTTATACAGAGGCACAAAATGATTTTAACTTGAATTTTAAATTTATGTATGACTTTTATATAAATAAATATGGGTCAAACATACACATGCCTACGCCGGGGGGGTCTTCATCAAGTTCAAGTGCTACTAGAGTACGAGACCCCATGATTAGCCTTATGAACACCGTTCGCAACGTAACGGCTAAAAAACAAAGGGGTAACACCCCTTCAAGCGAACTAGGAAGGTATAGTGCATATGATTTCTCTACCGGTTTATCCGAAGAGGAATATGGCACTTTTGATGTTTTGGCTTGGTGGAAGGTAAAGGAAACCGAGTTTCCGATTCTTGCCACCATGGCCCGTGATTTACTAACCGCCCAAGCTTCTACGGTAGCTTCGGAATCTGCTTTTTTTCTTAGTGGCAGGGTAATATCGGTGAGAAGAACAAGACTGAATTCGGAGTCGGTGGAGATGTGCATTTGCTTGAAGGATCACTTGGACTCAATCGATCGTGTTCAACACGTAACCACTCTGGAAGACGAAACACCACTTGATGTTCGAGTGCACGACGAACAAGAAGGCGTTTCTACAAGTAATTCTGATGAATAAGCCGCCACTCAATAATTACGACGAACAAGAAGGCTTTTCTAGAAATAATATGTCACAACTTTATATTTATAAGTTTAATGTTTTGTTAGTTTGTTTTTGAATATTTTAAAACATGTAACCTTTTTTTTTGAACTTCTTAAAGTAAATAAAATGAATTTTATGTTAATTGTTTTTTTTATTTAACATGTTATACAAATACGAATCGTATAACACCGCTCTTGATTATAATTTAGCATTTGACTTGCGTAAGCCAAAAGACTATAATACATAGCAAACTCAACAAATGTAACACGATACAGATTTAAGTTCACCATTACACGATACACGATACAGACTAATCAATTCAAACACGCTGACACTCATAGCATTAAGTTCAATATGTTGTTTACCATTGCTCTGTGGGTGAACAACAAAAGTAGCATGAGCCTCTTCAGAAATCAGAAGAACACAAATCATCACCTACACAAGCAGCGGAAACGAAAAACGAAAAAAAAAATAATATTTTACACTGTAACCGGTTGGAACCGGTTACAGTGTAAGAACCGGTTTAGGAACCGGTCAGAACCGGTTCCACCGGTTCCGGGTCCGAGGGTTGGGGAACCGGTTCGACCATGGAACCGGTTTAAACAGTGATGTTGACTAATGGAACCGGTTCTGAACCGGTTCCGGTTCCTTTGACCAACCCGATTTGATCACCTATATATATGATTATTATTTCATGTTTTAGCATTAACTTTTCGTTTGGTCTGATGGTGTTGTCTAAAGGTGTGCTTTGTGTAACGGTTGACAACCCAGGTTCGAGTCTTGCTTTTGTACAAACATCATGTTTTTTTTTTGGTTAATATTTTGTTGGGCCCCGGGTATGTGAGTGGGTTTTTTACCTGTGGGCTTTTCTTAAGATGACACCTGAATGCCAGGTGCTATTGTTTTTGCGTAATATAAGTTTCTCACTTTTTTCATTCAATTTTGTTGCATGTTCTGTGGGTGCTTCAGGTTAGTGTTGACATTCATCTTATTTCCTTTTCTTTACATTTGTTTGTTGTTATTGGTGTTATTCAGGGACTGAATTTTACTTTTTTTGGGTTTGTTGCTGGTTCTTGGAATTGAGTTTTAGGTTTTTAGGGTTTGTGTTTTGTATGTGTTTCTAAAACTATTTGGGTGGCTTTTGTTGTGGCTTTGGTGTTTTTGATTGTTAAATGTAGTTGTATGGTTTTTTAGAATGCTTAATTGTAATTTTTTATGCTAATTGTAGAGTTTATGGTTCTTGAGTTGGTATGGTTGGCATGATTGAGGGTTTTTGATTGTGTTTTTTTTAGAAATCAAGTCTAGTTTACTGTTCAGTGTTAACTTTATATTTGGTTTAGGTGAGTTTATTTTAAGAGTTAAAATCAATGTGATTATGAATCCTTTTTTCGGTTCACTTTTTAAACATAAATCGAATCAGTTTAAGTTTAGTTTTTTTTAATAATTGAGTGTCTATTATTTAGTGTCAAGTCAATAAAGCAAAAAAACTTACCTGGTCCGGGACAGTTCATGTTAGACGTAGGTAAACCTTGAAATTTGGACCCGACTTATTACCCGTAAACAAATCCTTACGTGAATCTGACCTGCTGCTAGTAATCTGTCAAAGTCAGTTTGACTGTCACAATTCAATTGTTTAATTCCAATACCACCCTTGGTAACAAAACAGTTCTAATATTGGCTGCGATGAAAGTTAATTGCACTAATACCAACAAGAAAAACTTTGACATGTACTCTAATAAAACCCAATCTCAAAACTTAAATAAAAGGTACTTCGGTTTATAGTTCTGTTTCGTATAACAGATTAACGTTTAATTATTTAGTCAAGCCAACCTCTAGCTCATACTCCAGACCCGTTTTTTTATAAGTAAAACTTCAATTCTATCTAAAAAGAATCGTATAATTTATTACTCATATTGTCAACTTTTAGAAGAAAGTCCTTATTTGAGACTCATTTGAGCCAATATTATATCTGTTACATACTTTTAGTGGTGTATATACCACTTGATTTACTTTACTGGATGTATCGATATGGCCAGTTTATTAAACCAAAGTACCATTTCGGTATGCAATTCTAACCTGTCAACTTGCTGACTATGCGGGGATATTTAGACGTTAAGTGTTAAAAGAAAGTTGATGTCAGTACTGACCTTTTTTTTTTTCTTTTTGTGTTTCAGTTTATATTTCTCATGGATACCTTGTAGTGTTTTGGTGAGCTTAATCTAAGGTATGTTTTTTTGTCAACTTCATGTTCGTGTTATGTTTATTTTATCTGTTTCAAGTTTGATTTTTAGAGAGGGTTTACGGTACACTGTTTAAACGAGACGGAAGTCGTTACTTGGTTTTATAGTTCAATTGCATCTAATAACATCACATCCTCTTTTTTAAATTGTATTTAGTTGAACCCGAAAAATGAATAACACTTTAACATCTTTGCATATAATTCGATTAGGTTTTGAAAGATGATTAAAAAAAAACTTTTCAGTAACTAGGCCCGTTTTTTAAAATTGTGTTTACGAGCATCTATTATCTACTATCATGCCAGTGAAACAAAAAAGTGAATTGGCACTGGCCCGGGTTCTTCGGTTTACAGTTAAGTTTCATCTGACGGGTTAACGTCCGTCTTTTTACTCAAAAAAATCTCTAAGTCAGTGTCCAGACCCGTTCTTTATAAATTTGTTTGTGAGTGTCTTTATCCGGTTAACAAGAATTTGAATCGACCCAGCCTGGTTCAAATAAAACCTAAGTGCAAAGTCGGCATGGATTTCTAATCTGGCACCTTGCCAATTCTGCAGGAGTAGTTTAACATTTAACTGGAAGTTGATATTAATAATGATCTTTTTTTCAGTTTGTATTTTCGTGGATATATTTCATCTTTTTGTTCAGCTTAATCTAAGGTACGTTTATTTTAACTTAATTTTCGTGTTGTATTTATTCTCAGAGTCTCTTAAAATACTCATTGACTCTGACACTAATAGTGATGACAAAAAAACAAAAAATATAGTCTACTCTGATTTCCTTCAAGAAATAGACATCACTTAGCTTAATGTTACACAGTTTAAATGCATTATATTAGATAGCCAATAAATAAAGGATTTTAGTTAGTTATTGTTTTATACATATTAATAATAATTAGGTAGTCAATAAATAAAGGTTTGTGGTTAATTATTTTTTAAGCATTATGGGAAGTATTTACTTACTTTACTTAACCAGGTAAAGATGACTATACAAAAAATCGCGGCGATCAAAGATGGAACTAATGGTCAACCGCTGGAAGTTCGGATTGTTAAGAAATGGCAGCCCTTTAAACGACCCGAGACATGTTACTTACTGGTTGACATCAATGTAAGCAGATGTTTCTACTTCAAAAAAACATATTGTTACAGTTTACTCAGTTTTGCTACTCATATAAACTAATAACTACGATAATTTTTCGTTTTGGATCGATTTCAGTTACCGTTTTTTTGGAAACAAAAAATATATTTCTAAGTTGTTTTTTTTCTTCATTTCGTTTTTTTTTTTGTTTTTTCGGTTTTGGTTCAATTTCTTTGGTTTTGTACACACTTTACCTTACACTAATGACTCTTAACACACTGAACTAACCTTTACAACCAATATTATGAAACACTTTCAGGGGGATGCAATCGAAGCCGTAGCTTCAGCCAAAAACGCGCAACACATGATTGACATTCTAGACATTAGCCACTGCTACTCAATCAGAAAGTACATATGCACCAACAAACGATACATGATGCGCACAGTTGAACACGGAGCATCCATAATCTTGGCAAAGTACTCCCAAGCCGTCCCCATAGACAAAGACAACATTCCATCATATTATTTCATTTTCTTTCCATATGATTTACTGTACACTCGAACTGACTCAAAAGATCTCTTAACAGGTTTTGCACATCTTTTACCCTAAGATATTACTACTCGTATCTTTCTTGCAGCAAACTATCTAACGTGAAAAAAACCATTTAACACACTTTCTAAATTATAATATATTGCATGTTAAATTAAATAGATGAAACAACGCAACCTGAACACAACCCAATTTAATTAAACGGGTCAAACAATCAGCCGAAACACGACGGGCCAAAATTTACTAAATGAAGACTGAAATAATATATGCAACCTAAAATCCTTTGTTTACAACTGCTTATTACAGATTATATTGGATGTCTGGTGGCCATAAATCTTTCTAACGACCCAGAAGAAAAGAAAAGAGCATATCTGACTCTAAAAGACGACAGGTACAAAGTTACATTATACACACCATGTTTAACTCGATTCTTATCGTTACTTATAGCAACCCCAAAATCTTTTTTTCATATATAAACAGCGAAAATTCAGTAAGAGTCGCCCTATGGCCAGAAATACGAAAGAAATTTGATCAGTCAGAAGTCGAAAACACTGACGCTCCAGTTATTGTTGCTGTAACATCAACGAAAGTTACCAACTTCGTTCGTAATGGTACACACAACAACTTAATTAAATTTCTACAATCAAAATAACTAATTATGTCCTGGCAGATAACAACGAAAAGCAATTCAGCTCAACAACCGTTACTTCAGTCTTTGTGAATCCTTAAATTCCAGATCTGCCACACCTGACACACAGGTAAAACCATTTTATCCACCCCTTTTGTAGCATAAGTAAATACATCTTTTACTTGCTAACAAGTAACACTGTACAAAAACATAAATTGCAGATACAAGCAGCTTAACTACCCCGCGCCATCAATACCATCAGCCACCGTATACCCCACAATGACAATTGCTGAAACAATGAATCTCTTTAACAATCAAACAACTATAAGTCATATTCCCTTACATCAACCGACCATAAAGAAACACATAAAAAAATACTGACAAATATTTATATTTTAATGCAGAGATAGTAGGTCGAATGTGTTGCCATCATTAAAGACATCCTTGCAGGCAATAACAAAACTTGGTACTACAAATCGTGCAACTTATGCAAAAATAGAGCCTTCAAAACAGAGGCAACTACATCAGCCAAAGGAAAGGAGGTAGCGGAATCAAAAGACTTTTACAGCTGCGAAACTCATGAAATTGTTACCACATACATCTTCAGGTAATGATACATAAAAAACTATTAACACACAATGACGAAATCTAAACGAATGCATATACCCCTAACAAATAAACAAAACACAAAGTTTTTATGGTTATGGCATTAGTTAATACCCTATATATATATTTATTTATATTATAAACTGACAACAAAATCATATAAGAGTTGATACCATTAAAGTTAGTATCTTTCATATTTATGTAATCTAAAATTCACATATTACCTGTCAAACAGGTACTGTGTATCAGTCCTACTTGAAGATGCAACAGGCAGAATAACCGCCACTTTCTTTGACGAGCCCATGGATGCCTTGGTAGGCGAGAGTTGTGACCAAATTATCAAGAAGGAAAGCTACCCAACAGCTAAAGAATGCCCAGCAACATTTCAGAAACTCATAGGCAAAGAAATGAAATTCCAACTACAACAACACCATGAAGATAACAGGCAGCCAGACACATGCGTCATCAAACGCGTTTGTAACCTCCCAACAACCATAACAGCTACTGAAACTCCAGCTACGAAACTCCCACCTCCAACGCCTGACAAAAAAATCATCAAAAAGGCAACATCCCGACACAGCAGGTATCATACCCAATCAAATTGCATATGAGTCAACGTAGCATACTACACCTATTACGGTTACCTTATGCTAACTTATCACCATTTTCTGATAAACACAGGAACTGACTCACCTCCAATGAAGGAGGCGAAAAATTAGTTGAAGTAAAATAAACCTGCTTTTTTTTGGGAAACTGCAAGTAATTTACATGCAATACTTTCATACTTAAGAAACGAATTAAAGATAATTTAAAAATACTAACACCATTCTTCATGCCAGATTATAATAACCAAGACAGTTTCCATAAACAACATCTGAAGACTGACTAAAACAGATGTCACTGCTATGGCAATAAATAAAAACTTGGAAACCACATCAATGCAAATCATGTTTTGGCAAATGATGACTTTTTGGAAACAACATCAGAAGAAAGAACCCAAAACATTAATGTTGCAAATGCCGGCTCTTGCCACAACTTTAAACTATTAATATGTATGCCCAAAAAATTGTAAAATGTTAGTAAAAAATCTACTTTGTAATGATGTTTTATATTTTGTGGGTGTCATACTTTGCAATCAACCAATCCCGGCGCAACGCGCCGGGTCAACATCTAGTTATTAATATTAGATACATATGATAAACTTACAAATAAGATGTCTAATGTTATTTACCAATAAGTATTTATTTAGAACTTTGTGATTACTTTATAGGTTTGTAACATATGAGTGTAGCTTAATGTGTCCTTATTTAATATAATTCACCTTTTTTATTCTTCTTTTATTTAACTCCTGACATGAATAATTTGTACCATTTATATTGTGTTCGATCATTTTATTGTATAACAAGCACATCAGTTATTCTTTTTCTTAGAGTATGATCATTTATGATAAATTCTATATTGGGGCAATTTTATAGAATTGTAACCAAGTTTTAAAAGTGTTCCAATTAGGTTACTAAATTTAAAAAGTGTTCCAATTAAGTCACTCAATTTTCATATTTTATTAAATTAAAGGTGTTAACATGTTTTTTAGCATTTTTATTTTATGTTTCACATAGGAAATCTTTTTATCTTTTTTTTATGTTGACATTGAGTGGCGACGTGGATTTTTTATTTTATTTTTGAATTTTAAAATAATTAACGCTTTTTTATTTTATTAAATATAACAACATATATTACAAATTCCGACCCCCATATCTATCCTACACTTCTTTCTTGACGCACACAAAAAATCGGTGAGACTAGATTTGAAGATTTAGTGATCCAAATTGAGAAAAATATGCATGACTGACCTAATTGAAACACTTTTGAAAGTTGGTTACTATTCTATGAGATATTCCCCAACTTTTATATTATATGGTAAACGGGTAAGTTATTATCAAGTATTTATTTTTTGAGAAATATCCGTAGCTATATGATAGCAAAGAATATGTTTAGACATTTATGTTTGATTAGGCATCGTCTTCTTCTAAATTGGAGTCAATTCTAAACTTTATTATTATACAAACATATGATATATATCATATAACATTTTTTGATTTTGCGATCGATGTATTAGTAAAAATACTATTAATATTTCAAATGTTTTATATAATTATATATGTTAAACGCGTGTTGTACACGGGTATTTAACCTAGTTTCTAAAAATAAACAAAAAAGGGGGTGGCAGGGTCTCGAACCCGCGACCTGCCACACCCTAACCAAGGCACAAACCAACTGAACCAACCAGACCTGTTGCTATAACTTACAAAATATTAAATATAAATGAACATAAACTGCACAAAAATATTCTATAAACCCTAACAACATCAATCTGATTGATGTTGTTGTAATAGATGATAGGGCTTTCAAAGAGGACATCACTGCGATCGTATTGCACTAATTAGTTACATCAGGAGATGATCGAAAGAGGGTTAATTGATTAAAACCGCAGCCGGCCAAACGATGATTAAGAACATGATATAAGCATCGATTATAATCTAATTAAGTAAGGGGGTATTGACGGCGCTAGGGTAGGGATCGTTTCAGCTAATTTAATTGAATTATCTCATCAATTTTCGTTTTCAACAAGATTAAACTAGTGTCGGTTTGGTTATTAAGGAAAAACGAATCAAATTTGATCATATTAACATGTTTAGATCGTTTATTAGGCCGAAAATAACTTAATTATATTATACACAAGATCAATTACAACTAATAAACGAAAATTGTGGTCCAAGTTAACAATTTTGAATTCGGGTTCAAGAAAAACAAAGTGGATACGGGTCTGGGTAAGGATATCCAGATTTGATAATATGGGTTATAACCAAAATTTTCCTTTTTGATCCCTAGTGTTTAAGGATGATACAAAGAAAGATAAAAATTTATACTTTTGGGTTAAATATGTCAAACCCTAAAAGTTATAATTATAAGTAATTAAATATTAATAAAAATCAATTTAGTTAGATAAACGCAAATTATATTTATTTAATAAAAATAACCCGAACATTGAACCGAATCGGATAAAAGTATAAGTTTGAAAGTTCGAGTTGTTACGGTGCACATGAGGGCCATCACGTTGGTCATTCCCACTTTTCACATTTTGTGACCTCATTACTCACAACATCGTCCAATTATATATTTTTTCTTTTCTTTTTCATTTTTTTATTTAATAATATAAATAAATGAAATAGTAGAGAACGATGCATAATGAGGTATAACATAAGTTAAGTTATAGGCTTGAATGAGAAAAATCTAAGGTGACATTGATATGTGATATGATGAATAATGAAGATTGATAATCACCCGTAACACATGATATAAGGGTGAATGTGGCACTCAAAAAGTACCCAGAACCCTTAAGTAGGGGTGCAAACGAGCAGAGCTGCTCACGAGAGCACTACTCATGATTGGCTCGTTAAAAAGCTCGATCGAGCCGAGCTTACTCGATCCCGAGCCTGATAGATGTCGAAAGGTCAATTAAAAACATTTATAAATACCTTCACTAGCTAGGGCAAGTAAGGTGTCGAATCCACAGGGAATCGGTGGAAAGTGCTAATCAAATTCAATACTTAATAACTAATTATGCTAGGTGGACAGACGATGTCAAGCAGATTAACTGTTGATTTGGTTGTAAAATAATTGAAGAAAAAGTAACCAACTCCGGGTTTCACGTTGTGGGCAAACTAGACCAATTGATTATACCTGTTTGGAAAACTCGTTTAATTACACCTATAATCAAAAGACTAGATATTTGACCTTGCTGTTCGTCAGAACTTAATCCGAACAATTGGCTTAGTTGAATAATAACATAATTGATTACCAGTTTTAGGGTTTGATAAATATAAATGATTTAATGGCTAAAGATAAACGGGTCAATGACTCAAAGAACTTAATCCTAAAAGTTGATGACCACAAATCAAAAAAATGATAAAATCACAAAAAATTCAATTACGAAAAACTGTTGAATGCATAAACAAACATAACAAGTTAATCAACCGAATGATTGATCAACTCTAGTTCCATTGTAAAGATTTAAATACCAAAAAGTCTTGGTTACAAACACAACCCTACTTATGGAGATGGTCACTAACAGTTTAGCCTTGCATCTTGATCTTGAATAGCTTCATTGATTGTTGCAAGGATGATAACATGGATGATTATGATGATTGGCAGGTGTTATGATGGTGGAGAATGGCCCCAAAATCTCCCAAGGATGTCAGGGTATGAAGCATAATTGATTTAGGGTTTGTCCCGGCTTAAATACGGAAGAAAACAAGCCCAAAAACCCAAAATTCATATATTATGGGCTCCGTAACTCATTTGCCCGTTTTACTTTAGATGTGCACGAATCACTTCTGAACATCATTTTCTTTATAAAATCTTCATTCCAACCCCGTTTTCCTCCCCGTTTGCGGCCACGTATTCGTATTTCAATTATCTATCATATAATATACCATTAATTTCATTTCCACTGCATTATAAATGCTCCAAATTAGTTATGTTAAGCTCCGCACACCTGTAAACATTATACCACTCAAAGTATTCGTGTTCGATATATAAAAACACTTAACATACACGAAATTAAACACTTAAAATATATTCTTTTACCCACCCATCAGAGCCTAAAAGTAAGCTCGTTAAATAAACGAGCTCGAGCCCGAGCTTCACTTATCGAGCCCGTGCCGGCTCACGAGCCTAAACGAGCATGTCATTTATATAATTATTTAAAATATATATTTAATACTTATTAATATATTATTATATGTAACGTTATGCAAAAATAAATATATACTATTTTATACATAAAATTATAATAGAAAAAAATATAAAAAAATATAATTATATAAAAAATTGATAAGTATAGTAAACGAGGCAAGTTTGAGCCGAGTTTGAGTCTGAAAATCTACCCACGCGCTTTTAAAAGAGGGCTCGAAACAATCCAAGCTCGAGCTCTATGTAAGTTACACAAGCTAAGCTCAAGCCTAGTCAAGCTCGAAGTCAGCTCGACTCATTTGTATCCATACCCTTAACTAATGAATGGGCGTGTCGTCTCAGTCTTTTGTAAATCCACAAAGAAGTACAAAAATTGAAAGAGGAGCCCCATTATTTTTATTGTTATTATTTTTCCAAATGACCCGAAATGAATTTTTCCATTTTTCTTTTAAAAGTAAACACAGTTATATAACCAAAATTAAGGGTAAAGTTAAAGTATAAAAAAAGACAAAAAATGAGAAGTGTGAGAATGATTTATAACCATACAAAAAACCTCTTAAAAATAAATTAAAAAAAAAAAGCAATAGAAAAAACCATAACTGAAAATACAAATACAAAACGAAAAAATTAAAACCTAAAATGTTTCCGCCATCATTCCCGTTCGAAAAAAATAAAATAAAAAAAAATGAAATAAAACTTTTTTGACGAAAAGACACAATGTCGAGAATAAAGACACAATGACGAAAATGAATAGAATACACAATTATAACTAAAAAAAGACACAATAGATCGCAAAATATAACATAATGCCGAACAAAATATAGCACAATGTTGAGTAATATAACACAATATAAAGAAAAAAAGACACAATGTCAAAGAAAAAGACAAAATCAATGACGAAATAAACACAAAAACACAATGATATACAAAAAGACACAACTACTTTTTTCACTTACCGTTGTGTTTTTTTTTATGAGAACGAGAAAGACGGTGGAAACATTTTTGTGTTTTTACTTTTTTCGTTTTTTTTATTAATATTTAAGTTATGATATATTTATTTATTTTTTTAAATTTTTTAAGTGTTTTTTTTTATGTGGCTACAAATCCTTCTTATTATTCTCTTTTTGTTCTCTTTTGTAGAATAACTTGACCCCAAAAATTAAAGAATTTCATTATTTTTAAAATAAGAAACCTTTCGAACTTTTTCATAAATAACTGAAAATAAAAAATAAAAACTAGAAATCGTAAGACCATCACCAATTTAAGAGTTATTTCCAAGTTCGGCCCGGTCACATGGTCGTGCGGTTTTATGAACGTCTGCATGGATATCCTCGTCCAAATGGCTGTGAGGATTTGGCTCACAATACTCAAAAGTGGCAAATGGTGGTTCTACTTGTGTGGGAAAGGTGAAATGACCGATGCAATATGAATATGCATGTCTGGTGCATGTGGGTATTGCAGCTAATAATGTGCCCACCTAGGCTCTTTAAGTACATAATGAATGTAAGGTTTTGTTTGAAAATTTAGGGCTTCACGCACAAGGGTTGATGAAGACTTGATCTTTTCAGCAAACTTCAAGAATTGAGATGAAAACTCGTAACAAAGGGTCTATTGAATTTTACAAAACTTACAGAATTTAGAGTGCATTTGGTTTGTGAAATTCAATGGAGTTCAAGGAATTGGAATTTTAATTCCATTGTTGATGTGTTTGGTTTGCAAAATTTATTAGAATTGAAAACTTAGTTTCATTTTTGATGTGTTTTGTTGACAAATTAATTGAAATCTTAATTATGTGTTTGGAGTTGGTGTGGTGGCTGATAGGCTACGGAGGTGGCATGGTGGTAACATAGATAGGTACATTGGGGTTAGACTGTTTGTTGTGGCACTTCACCAGCTGCCGCGAGCATAGATGGTGGCACGACATGTCGATGGTGGATGCAACGATAGATTCCAAGTCATTTATAATTCTCATTCCTTTAAATTCCAAATTCTTTTGGTTAATCCATGTTGTGCAAACCAAACAAATCCTAAGCAAACAAATCTTAAGCAGACTAACTTGTGCAATTATTATCGAATGTTCCAACATGTGAAATTAGTGTCCAATGATCATCGGGACGACAAATAGATTGTGATCTTCCCCTTCTGAACCTAAGTTTAGACTATCGATTTTGACAATTTTATGATTTCTGTTGATCTTAGCCCTTATAAATATTAATTCCACATATGGTGGCAATAATAATGTTTAATTCCGCCACATTAGATATCACGAACGTTTTTTGAAATTAGAAAAAAAAGGGAGTAAATGGTTTATAGGAGAGAGAATTAACTACTTTGGTTTGTAGGTAATCCGGTACCATTTGAAATGACAGATCCGAAAAATTATACAGGGGTTGTCAGTTCTTGTCTAATGGCATGGAAGTTTCATCGGTGTTCCACCCTTTGAAAAGACGAAAGTAGTTTCAATATTTTACGATGCGCCATTTGAAATGACATATTTTGAATCATGACAAGTACACCGTTGATGTGATGTAATAACTTTTTTAATGGATTTGCCATTCTAAATGACATATTCTAAAATATTCAAACTAGTTTCGTCATTTAAAATGAAGGAATACTAACAAAACTTCCACGTCACCAAACAAGAATTGACAATTAATAGTTGTACAACTTTTAGGATCCGCTATCTAAAGTAATGGATCAACTATAAATAAAAAAATATTTTTTTCTCCCTTATAATCCATTTTGCCCTCAATAATTTCGGCTTGAATGGTTACCATGAGTATTTCTTAATTCTTTTTTGAAAAAAAAAATAAATAAATAAAAATCAAAAATAATGCCTAAACTAAAGTAGAAGGACTAATCCGTTATTTGTTTCATCGCCGTCAATATGCCAATATTGGCACTGATAGTACGTAAATGTAACTCATTGTTTAAACAACTATTCAGAGTTCCTATAGCTCCTTGTAAGGCTTGTTAGAAAACCCGTTTTGAAAAAAAGTCCTTAGATATAATATTTAACGAAAACGTGTCAGTTTGTATACTTGTATACATGAAAAACGAAGTTCAGATCTTTTTAGATTAATTGTCGCATATTGGATTTTTAATATATAAAACCAAGTTTACTTTTTGACCAAGATCATATGATCCATGATTGTTATTAAAATAATCCAGAGGACAAAAAGTAAAGGTTAAATTTTGTGTCATCCATGTGAGTCAATAGTTTGATCATGAAGCATTAGCTTGTATCTTAAATTTGTCAATTTCGAGAATGTACAAATATTAATACTTTTATACAAAAGAGACATGTGATGGTTATAAACATTCTAGAAAAGAACATATTTTGTTTTTAGTCCCCATAAAATTGAAATAGTTACATTTTATACAATTTCCAGTTTTTGTTAAACTCAGTGGTTTTTTTTTTTTACTCTTTTTAAAAGAATAACAAATTTTATTAAGAACACAGAAGTCTTGTAAGAAACTAGACAACCCCAATACAACCATCACCAACGAAACACAAGCAAAACAAACCCCAGCCTAAACAGAACTCAATAACTATTTTTTTCCACTTCTCCCGACACACGTGAAGAAGTTTGGCTCTATTTCTAACCCAAGTATAGCCTAGGATTTTGATTTCCTCTCCCAAATTATTCGATAACCAAAACAGCTTACCTTCATGAACCAATGCGTTCTGCACTTTCCACAAGCTCCAAACCATAAACATTGTTAACGTGGTCGGATACAAGTTCTTCATGTTCCATCCAGACATTAAATTGCTGACCAAGATTTCTGCTTGATGATTTCTGATCCAGTTTTTAACGTTCGTTAACCTCAAGCTTCGATCACAATTAGGGCATATAAGCATACAGTTATATATATTGTAAATCAAATATGATTTATATAGTAGGTCAAACTTGTAATCTTATAGATCATCATCATCATCATCATCATCATCATCATCATCATCGTACTCAGTATATCCCACCAATAACAAAGCTATGGTAGGGTCTTCCGGTGAGACCCAGTTTTAGAATTTACCTCTACCATTTAGGAATAGAGAGACTGCTTCCCGACTCGATATATCATAATATTGTGAATAATAATCTAAAAGATTCAGTGTCATCTTATAGAGTTGTGGAAAATACACTTCGAGCGAGTTTGAAATGGTACATTAGTTTGGCACGACTTCCTATTTCGTTATACTATCTATTGATTATATATGATGTAAAACTAATATAAAGCTACGAATTGTACGTGATGCACCGGGAAGAAAAAGTTAATGGATTGCTCCTTGGAACATGCACATTGGATAAATAGATTAGCGGTTTATTAGTTAAATATGAGGATTTCGGCCTTAAATCAAGTTACTCATCTATATGTACTTTAGCTCCAAACTGCAAATAAAGAAATACAATGAAATCTCATGAGACCGTCCATGAGAATTAAGAAATACAATAGATTTTGAGAAGTATGATGGTTTTATATAAAATAAAATCAAAGTCGAAATCTTGAACTTGTAGTTTCATGTAATTGAATTTCATATAGCTAGGTGAAGGTTCTTAACGAGATCATCTGCTGTTATAAAGAAGTCGCCGCCCATCTGCAGAAATAAATAAAAAAGAACCAAACATTTAGAGATGGGTTCAGTATATTATTTGTGGACTGTGGTAATCTCAGAAACAACAAAATTTGGTTCAAAATATTTATGCTAGTGTGAAGGATATATACATACCTGAGCAACAACCATTATAAGAGTAGTAGTATACGCAAAAGGCATGCTGCTGCTACTGATTATGGATAGCCCAAGTTCCTGCATCTTGCATAACACTTTCACTAGCACAGAGGAGTTTTCCTGGGACTGGATTCGCACTAGCACACTGCTTCCAGAAATCCGCACTTCGATCTCAGCGGATGATTTGCAAGTGGCATCCCCACAACGATCTGCAGAGCTTGTTTCATTCAAACATGAGTTGCCATCATCATCTACGCTAGTCCTAGATCTCTTCAATGCAATAATGCATTCTTTAACATCCTTCCTCTTAACGCCTGACAATCCCTCAAGTTCTTTTACACGGTCTTGAAGCTCTCTTATGTAATTTGTTGCATCTTCCAACACAGAAGCCTTATCCATCTAAGACAAGATGCATACGAGCTAGTTAGGTCATTGGAATCTAGATTAACTAGTAATTAGAGTAACTCCAACAGGGCCAAAGATGGTGTCAAATGGAACATCCCCGTTTAATATATATTATTTTTTTAAGAAACGGGATACTTGAAAATGGATGTAGCAACGAAGAGAAAATGGGTGCATGTGAAGGATGAATGCAAATCTAATGTGTCAGCTACGTTGCGTTACGCCTTAATGCGTTTGAAAGTGAATGCATCGGAAATGCTCTTAGAGATTTTTATGTGCCAGTAGGTAATATGTAGTTTAGACACAAATCGGGACCTATGGGTGTTTTTTTTAAGTTTTTGTACTTCTAAACAGTTCCCTACCCCTAAAAGCAAACTCGGCAAGTTCATTTGGGTGGCAAGTGAAGTGAACTCCATACTTTTAGAAGAAAACACAATGATAACCAAGTCTTTAGCTCATGGTCCATTCATAAAACGTGTTAAGTGACCTTTATAGGGATAGCGAACTGCCTAGAAGAACAAGTTCTAAAAGACACCTATAATCTCGTTCCTAAACCACTTACTAACGCAATGAAAACAGTAATTAGAGACAATGAATGCAATGATTCATTACAGAAAGAAACAAAGAAATACATTTTTAAGCTTAGGAAGGAGGGTAGACAAAGAAATCAAGTGTTGGTTTAACTTTTCTCTTCTCTTCCTCTCAGCCAACACATGATCTTGAACCTGAACCGGATGTCTGGACATGGACTGAACATTTACCGTGCCAGAAACTTCAATACTGGGTGAAACAACCGAAGGGAGAATGTCATCTTTAGGGTTTTTTTTCTCCAAAAGATATAGTGTAAGTGTTGGAGGTAACCGCAACAGTCTTGGAAGTTTGACACATTGTGTTATATACACTACTAGCCTTGCTATCGTAACTAGCCAGATTCATTTCTCTATGTTCTTCAAAGCTAGTTGGAGTATGCAATGATCTGTCCGTAAAGCATTTCATGAAGCCTTGATTTTCCATTTCCTTCAATGTCCAGAATCCACAAAAATTAATTAAGTATTATCAGGACTGTATTCTAGCTCTCTTTAATTCCATATAAATCTATCATAAATAGCAAGCCTGTGTCACTTACCAATTCGGGTAACCACATTGACGACAGATCCAGACCCATTTTAGTTGATATGCTGAACTAGCCTGCAAGTATAGTCAATGATATCTATCAGATCCAAAATAAAAGCCTTGGTATATTGAACAAATTAAGAAACTCATTAACTTTAGCTATGAAACTCTTTAAATTAATTTAGAAAACACCAAGTATCAAGGGAGGGGATTCTGATCTTTGAATTACTTCACCAATAAGATCATTGTAACTAGATTGATGAGGTTAATGAACTGGGTTTACATATGATAAAGAAAACAGTTTTCTTTAGTTATTGTAATTAATTGTGTTTGTTTAATGCACCTTCTTGTGTATTCATTCAAGATGCACGTGCAAAAGTACCCTTTTCTGCTCTTGTGGTTTGCAACTTCCAAGGCAGCTTCATCTCTATTTATGTTTTAAAAACGTGCTAATTATATATGTTTTCAACATTGTACAAAGATGTGTTGGATTTTATGGACGTTTCGGGTCAAGTCAACGTGACCGACCCGAACGTGACCAGGACAGAGTTACACCGGAGGTAACGAGACAAAGGCCTACTTAAATATTAATTAGGCCTGACACAATTATTAGATGGACATGATGATGGACAAGGCTTGGTTTTGTTAATTGGGCTCAAGCCCAATTGGTTTAACATACTTAAACCCTACTAATATTATTATAAAAAGAAGAGGATATGATTATTTATGCTAACCCTAAACAACAACAAAACCCTAATCCATCATATATATCCCAGCCGCAATTCCGGCGTCGATTCCGGCAGCTCGGTTTTCCGGCGGGTCTTTTCCGGCCGACATACACCAAACAAAGCTACTACCAGTCGTGCTTCAGTCACCGCAAGCACCATCGCGGCTCAATACAAGCTCCGGTGTGGTCTAAACATTAACTTACGGTTTTCCGGCGAACTGGTCTTTTTCCGACGAGTTCGTTTTTCCGGCAAACCAAGTTCCGGTCGATTTTGTTATTGTTTAAAGCACGATTGTTGTTCTGTTTGCTGTCATTGTTGTCCGCCGCTTTCTTCCATCACCACGAGCTGCTGCCGCCGTCACCGGAAGCTACCGCCGACCGTCGTCAGCCGCCATCATTTGTGGATCTCGCCGGATTCTTAGTCGGAGTTCGATTGTGTCACATCCTCTAGCTCACTCTCGTTAACTTTCGGTGTCTTCCCGGTTTGGATTAACTGAGGTATATCGACAAACACCCTATGGATGTTTACTTTTATGTTTATCATACTCGTATTGTTGTAATCGGATCCGGGTTCGGGTTTCGTTTTAATTAGTTTAATATCCGCTGCGTTTTTATTGTTTCGTTTATAAGCTTGATTATTAATATAGATTAATAATTATCGAAACGACATAAATAACTAAAACGGGTCTAAAAGATTTGTCCGTTTTCGTTCCGAACCACCGTTGAAACCCAACAGTGGTATCAGAGCCGCGGTTACAACGTACGAGTCGATACCGGTTCATTTAAAACCGGATCTACATCTTAAACTTTAAATCGTTTAAAGTTTATAGATCTAGAATTATTTTCGGGTGATTTTGAGTTGGTCAAAGTTTTGTTTATTTTATTTGACCAAGTCAAAACGACCCGAAATTTTATTTATTGTGAATATGTAAATCCGGCCCCGACCTATGTGATTGTTTGGTTGTGTTTGGTGTTTGAGCTTGTTTTGGCCATATGGTTGGTTCAAAAATTGTAAAAGGTTATTATTTATTTTTCGGTTTTCTTTGGCCATAAAGATGGTTCAAATTTGTAATAGGACATATGTGTTACTTTATAAATTTGTAATTAAGAAGACGCGATGATAGCCGAGAACGAGCTCGAGGACTTTTTTGGAGTTGGTGGGACGGGACAAGACGACGGGATGCACCGTGAAGTCCATCCTTGTGGTTGTTTGTGTTGTGACCCCTTGACCCGATCGGTCTCCCTAATTGGCTCTAGCGAGACCGATCAACTTTTGGCCATAAAGGATTTACATATTTTTGTTATTTGCTATTTGTGGTTGCTTGGTTTGATTATAATAGGATTATATTATCACCAACCTAATACCAAATAAATTGGAAAATAAACATTTTATTAACCGATTCTGTTTTGCAAATTAAAAGCGTTTTGATTTCCAAAACTAATAAGTTACTTTAACTTAAAATTGGTTAGTCGTATCGCTACAAACTTAGTTTTTAAATAAGTTATTTAAAACTAAGTGTCCTGAGAGATGAAAGGGTTCATCTATTCGTCGCGATAATAAATACAGTAAAATTTGACTTTTACTCTATTTGGTAATTTTAATTTTAATCCCAATTTAAAACCAATAGTTTATGCCAATCCTACTACAAGTCACACTTGAGGCATACTGCGAAAATTCGAGTGTTTGGAGCTACAGCACCGCACTTTTTTTCTAGCTTATCCCTTCAAGGTGAAAGCGTTTCGTTGACACATCCGGCGCTCTCACAAGTCACGGTACTAGGACAACTATTACTTTACTCTCCTGTTACGTGTTAAAGCTGTCTGGAGACTTAAAGTGGGCAAAGATGAGGCTAAACGTGTCTATACAGACAATCGTTGTCTTTATAGGCCTCATAACCGAGAGTTGTGCTCAATTCACAATTGACAGTCGTTGTCGGTCTGCCTAACCACTTATTAATGTTGTGTGCTACAGCTGCCTTTAATAACTGGAAGCCAGATTCTCATACTCCTAAAGTCAAGTAGGAGGAGCTAGATATTTCACGTCTTTCTAATGGAGAGTTCCTTCACATCCTCATCGACTTCAACTGATTCTTCAACAGCAGCCGACGCGCGGAGTGCAGCACCTGAAATAGAACAATTATTTCGTGACATTTGTAATGAATACAGCAGGTGTGCGCATGAAGACGGGAGGGTATTACCTACGGAATGGACCATGCCTGACCTGGTTCGGATGATGGTTGGGGATGAAGCTCTTCAGAGAGACTTTCTGACGGATGCCTACTTTGATGTGATGTTTTGTGGCATTCGTAGTTGGGGATGCGAGGAGCTGCTGAATCTATTGGATCTAATAAACTATAATATATAAAAAGGCGAAGCAAGCGGGTACAAGATCGAAAAGAATGCGTTGCATGGAAAACAGGATAGGAGATCGCCCAACCTTCCAATTTCTCTTTCTGAAGCAACTATAACGGATGGGCAGCTTCCCTACCCACTGGGTATTTTTTTTTCCCGCTCCAACTTCGGATTCTTGGAAAGAATCCCCGGTTCTATGATTTAAGGTTAGGAGTTTCATTCTTAGCAAGATCCCCAGCTATTGAATCTGTTGTCGTCGGCGGGCTACTTCTTCTTCTTTCGAAATAATGTTATTGGGTCATTAATAATAGGACTACAACGTCGAAAATACTAATTAAATTTACTTTTGCTTAATTAATCAGATGTCGTCAAACGAAATTTCACCATATGCCCTTAAGACTATCCTTGAGAAGGATAAACTGAACGGTACCAACTTTATCGAATGGCGCCGCAACTTAAGACTTGTTCTCACCATGGCAAAGCGCATGTATGTTCTCGATGGACCTGTTCCAAACGAGCTTGAAAACAACACAGCCGCTGCACGAAAGGTTCTTGACAAGCATAAGGATGACTCGGCTGAGGTCTCCTGTATTATGCTAGCCACCATGACTTCTGAGCTTGCTAAAGGCTTGGAAGACTTTTGTGCCTATGAGATGCTTGAGCAACTCAAGGGCATGTTCCAGAAACAAGCCCGTCAAGAACGTTTCGACACCATGAAACAACTCATCAGTTGCAAGATGGCAGAGGGGTCTCCCGTCAGTGCCCATGTTCTTAAGATGAAGGGGCACATCGATCAGCTCAAGAAACTTGATTATCCCATGCCCGATGAGATGGCATCGGATTTCATCCTCAACTCTCTCCCCAACTCATACGACCAGTTCGTAATGAATTTCAACATGAATGGTTGGGTGAAGACAGTGCCGGAGCTTCATAACATGCTCAAGACGGCTGAGATGAACATTCCTTCTAGGACCAATCAAGTTCTGACCATTCGATCTGCTGGTGTCAAGAAGCCTAATCCCAAGAAACGGGGAAAGAAGAATGTTACCATTGCTGCCCCACGTGCCACCAATGCTAACAAAGGGGTTCCAAAGATGCCACCGCCGCCCCCTGAGGAGTGCCAGTGCCACCGATGCAACCAAATGGGACACTGGATGCGAAAATGTCCCGAGTACCTTGCTGAGATCAAGAAGAAGAGAGCCAATGGTGAAGGCTCTTCTGGAGGTATTTCCATACACGTTATTGAACTTTTCACTGTCTCTAGCAACACATGGGTATTTGATACCGGATGTGGTTACCACATCGTTAAAGGCAGCATGGAACTCATCGTTGGAGATGAGAAGAGAGTACCAGTTCTGGCAATTGAAGTATTTTATTTTACTTGTCCATCTAGCCTAGTTTTTCATTTGAATAATTATTAGTATGCTCCTGGTTGGACCAACAACATCGTTTCAGTTTCTTTACTTTTTGAACAAGGTTTTAAGTACGTGTTTTAATGGCATGGCTATTTCTACTTCCTTAAATGATATCTTTTATTTTGGGGCTAAACCTCGAAATGGTATTTATGAGATATATGTTCAAACTAATAATAACGTATATAATCTTTCAAAAACGTATCAGATCTGGCATCAACGATACGTTTCTGGCATTGCCGACTTGACCACATAAGCAAGGCAAGAGTTAAAAGACTCCAATCCGAAGGGATTCTTGAATCCACAGGACCGGACTCTTTTGACGATTGTGAATCTTGCTTAACTGGCAAACTCGCCAAGGACTCCTTCACTTATAAAAGTGAACGAGCAAGGGATCTGTTAGGACTCATACATACTGATGTATGTGGACCTTTCAGAACCACGCCTAGAAACCATGAAAGATACTTCGTCTCTTTTATCGACGATTATAGTCGATACACTTATGTGTATCTTATGAAACACAAGTATGAAACTTTTGAAAGGTTCAAAGAGTTTCAAAACGAAGTGGAAAAACCAACTTGGTAAAACCATTAAGATACTTCAATCAGATCGAGGTGGAAAGTATCTCAGCTCAGATTTCTTCAATCATCTAAAAGAGTGTGGAATTGTTTCACAGCTCACTACACCTGGCACACCCCAACATAATGGCGTGAGCGAGAGGAGGAATCAAACTTTGCTAAACATGGTTTGATCGATGATGTGTAGAACCAACTTGCTCACTCCCTTTGGAGTTTCACCCTTATGACCGCCTCCTGCATTCGTCAAATACTACAACCAAAGCGGTTATTACTTCTTTCATCCTGATACAAATATGATTTCTATCAAAAGGAAAGACCACTTCCTCGAGAAAGAATTTTTCGATCGTGGAACTGGAGATTATTTTGTAGATCTTGAAGGAATTCAAGAACCACAAACAACCGCTGAGAAGCTAGAGTGTCTGATCAACAAGTTGTTGTTGCTGATACATCAGACATGAACACGAGCGTTCGCAGAGTACTATGACTCTCGCACCCAATCCTAGATACCTATGGCATCTCGATGGTCCGTAAGTCTTATTAGTAGCCGAGTATGGCGACGAAGCTACTAACTACATATCTGCAATCTTGGATCCGGAATCCGAGAAACGGCGAGATGCCATGAACGCCGAGATGCAATCTATTCTTAAAAATCAAGTCTAGAACTTGATTGAGCAACCCCCCGAAGGTCGGGCAATAGGGAGCAAGTGAATTTTAAGCAAGCATCTCGAAGCTGAAATCTTCACTTGATGAGAAAATCAAAGAGTTTGGTTTTATCAAAAATGAAGATGAACCTTGTGTTTACATAAAGGCTAGTGGGAGCACTATATCATTCCTAATCTTGTATGTGGATGATATACTGATCATTGGAAACAACATTCCTATGCTTAAGGGAGTTAAGCACTGGTTGGAATCTTGTTTTGCAATGAAAGATCTTGGAGAAGCCACATATATTCTGGGAATAGAAGATCTACCGAGATAGATCTAAGTGACTTCTAGGGTTAAGTCATAGTACATACATAAGCAAAGTCATGACACGCTTCTCAATGGACAACTCCAAGATAAGAGCTGTTTCATTGCTAAAAGAACCGTCTTAGCAAATCGCAATCTTCGGCAACGGACATTGAGACAAAGCACATGCAAGCAATTCCATATGCTTCAGCGATTGGCTCTGTCATGTATGTTTTATTATGCACTAGACTTGACGTCTCGTAAGCGTGTTTGGAGGAGTGGAAGAGAAACTCATTGTAAGTAGTTACACTGACGCTAACTTCCAAAATGACCGAGATGCTTCTCGCTCATAATCTGCTTGGATGATGAAATTCATTGCCAACCTCGATCTAATTCCAAGTTTAGGAAAATGATCGACGTGATATATGATAACACAGGTGATATTGCTCAAGCCAAAGAGCCCAATTATCATCACATGACCAAGCACATTTTTAGTTCCACTATGTACGAGTGATACTGGAACTAGGTGACATCATGATGAGCAAAGTAGACACATATCAAAGATTATCTGACCCATTCACTAAGGCGATGACTCAGGACAGGCATAAATATGCTATCAGGCTTAGATTTGCTAGTGATTTATTTTAATTTAGTATTTGGATGTATGAACATTCAAACAGTTGTACTTTTCAGTTCACCTTTGATTTAATGGTTAAATGCAAACGTTGAATGATACAACTGTGTTCCTTTTAATACGTTTAATCCATGAATATTATATTCTAAACTATCCGTAGTCGGTCAGACTCGTGGGAGCGATTCTGAATTAAGACTATTCTAACTTTGGACTCAAGCAGTTGACTTCCAAACTCACAGACCTCATTATGAATGACGTTGGATGTAACTCGCATCAAATCATCTTCATGGATCTTGATCATAAGATGTTTTGATAATAGTATGCTCATTTAGTATCCTTAGACCTGAGATACATATTAGAACTTTCGTTTACCGAGGGATATTCTTTGATCATGTCAACCGCTGTTGCGTAACTGCCAGCCATAAAGGCATTGATTGGGAATGTTCTGGAGTTCAGTGGGAGTTGTATGTAGTCAAGATGGGATTATGTACTCTTACATTAAAATGTAACAGTTAGACATATTGGCGCCCTCGTTGATTCAAACTGGTAAAGTGTGAGGCCTCACCCAAACTAACTGTGTGTTTGATTGGACCACTTTGACTCTATATCGAGAATTACAATAATTGAACGCCATATGAGAATGATATGATCCATGTCTCATAGTTCATTTAATGTCTTATACAGAAAGGATAGATGACACCGATTACTATAAATTCATTGTCTTGCAATAAGGTATTCCAAGATACTTTGATTATGGATTTAAAATGTCATATTCGGTTGGGGACAGCTATGTGTAGCTAGAACGCCTCCGGCTGTCAGCGTTGTGATACTTGACCCAAATACGTCCAAGTGGGAGACTGTTGGTTTTATGGACGTTTCGGGTCAAGTCAACGTGACCGACCCGAACGTGATCCGGACAGAGTTACACCGGAGGTAACGAGACAAAGGCCTACTTAAATATTAATTAGGCCCGACACAATTATTAGATGGACATGATGATGGACAAGGCTTGGTTTTGTTAATTGGGCTCAAGCCCAATTGGTTTAACATACTTAAACCCTACTAATATTATTATAAAAAGAAGAGGATATGATTATTTATGCTAACCCTAAACAATAACAAAACCCTAATCCATCATATATATCCCAGCCGCAATTCCGGCAGCTCGGTTTTCCGGCTGGTCTTTTCCGGCCGACATACACCAAACAAAGCTACTACCAGTCGTTCTTCAGTCACCGCAAGCACCATCGCAGCTCAATACAAGCTCCGGTGTGGTCTAAACATTAACTTACGGTTTTCCGGCGAACTGGTCTTTTTCCGGCGAACCAAGTTCCGGTCGATTTTGTTATTGTTTGAAGCACGATTGCTGTTCTGTTTGCTGTCATTGCTGTCCGCCGCTTTCTTCCATCAACACGAGCTGCCGCCGCCGTCGCTAGAAGCTATCGCCGACCGCCGTCAGCCGCCATCATTTGTGGATCTCGCATGATTCTTAGTCGGAGCTCGATTGTGTCACATCCTCTAGCTCACTCTCGTTAACTTTCGGTGTCTTCCCGGTTTGGATTAACCGAGGTATATCGACAAACACCCTATGGATGTTTACTTTTATGTTTATCGTACTCGTATTGTTGTAATCGGATCCGGGTTCGGGTTTCGTTTTATGGTTCGTTTTAATTAGTTTAATATCCGCTGCATTTTTATTGTTTCGTTTATAAGCTTGATTATTAATATAGATTAATAATTATCGAAACGACATAAATAACTAAAACGGGTCTAAAAGATTTGTCCGTTTTCGTTCCGAACCACCGTTGAAACCCAACAAGATGTTGATGCAAGCGTGATCAAAGTAAGCCAAAATGATCAATTTAATATTTTCAAAAATTCGGATAGTTAAAGTAAAAAAACTTAAACCGAAAGTGTGAAACCAGACAGTTTCCTAAAGCTGAAGTTTCGATTTTGGTTCGGTTTGAGCCTAAACAGACCCATGCATGCACACCCGCTTATCACATAGTCAAATGTGAGTTATTGTAATATGAACAATACTTTTATAAACTAGTATTTTATCGATTGATAATCAAGACCTTGAAAAGTAAATAAATTTTGTTGGTCTAAACGTTATAAATAGATTGTATGCACATTTTCAATTTGAGAAACAAGCATATATGCAAGATTGAGAAACAAGTATATATGTAAGATCGATTAATTAATTTGAGCACTTTGATGAGTCTACAGAACCATTCCAAATGATTAGGAAGAAAACTCTAAAGAAAGATGAAATGATCCTAAGAGCAATGCAACAAATTCGTTTTCAACTTTTATTAAATAATTAAATAAACTCAATATTTTATCAGTGGTAAACGAAACTTGGATGTGGTTGGTTTAGACGATTTTAGTGTCATCATTTTGTTTTGGGCAATCAAGGTTTACCTGTACTCCAAGCAGAGAAAACATAATAAACTTTGATAAAACTTAGAAGGTGTAAAGTTCATGTAGGATCATATTATTATGACTATAGTATTACGGAACCTCTATACTGGCTTTAGGGTTTCGGGGAACACCGACCCTTGGCAAGTCCATGGCAGCGCCTTGCCAAGCTCAAAGGGTTGGCCCCAACTGTGTGGTCCAAGGGGCAACGATCATATTGGGAAGTACATGGCAGTGCCCGGCATGGATCAAATTTGTAGCAATTTTGATGTTCGATAGTGACCAGGGATAGCTCGTGGGCCAGCGAAAACAAGTTTAGGTGTATGGCCCACACTTAATTAAGACCTCCAAGTCAAAAAAATCAAATAAAATAAAATAAACAATATATATAGATATATTATAATGGGTAAAGTAAATTCAAAGTGATTTATTGTTGTGATAGGCTTGGTTGTTACTAAAGTATATGTTATGACTTATGAGTTCAAAACTAGTAGTGATTTTTGTTTTTTCTTAATAATTGTCATAAAAAGACCCCAAAATCTTATTTCGATTTAAGCATCTACATTCGTTGAGCCGGTCCTAATAGTGACCTATACTAAAGATCAATAGACTAAGGTAGCATCTTGTAATTTAGTTACATTTTTTTAACTTTGTTAACCAATTACGAGTATGATACCAAATGTAGTTTCTGATAAAGAATTTAACAACAAAGATTACACCTTAACTGTAATAGTAACTATTTGTTAAACATTGAGGCATTCACCCCAACCGATGTGGTTCTTCAACACGTATGTGCATGTATCATTTGGCATTCACCCCAACCGATGTGGTTCTTCAACACGTATGTGCATGTATCATTTGGCCGTCTAAATCCAAGATCAAATATATACTTCGAATTATTATAGAAAAAGAACCTATATTGTTCTTTGAAATTACTTTTTGTCTTAGTTGATTATTATTTCATGTATAAGCGAGATACTTTAATATGAAAGTGATGTGTCTACGATTCAAAAAACTATCTAGAATTATAGAGAATTAAACACGAAAGCTGCAAATAGGGATGAACAATTTTGTGTCGAGTACTCATACCATCCCCGTACTAAAGCATACCATACCAAACCGATAACAAAGGAACACCATCGGTAATGCACCCAGTATTCATTTTTCATTTTTCTGTTTCGGCACCATTCGGTTTTGTTATTTTTAATGTTGCCGATATTGACCGTTATCGAACAGTATTGTATTCAGTTTATACTAGCATACCGTTTCGATTTTGTTTTCTTGTTAAAAATATACTTTGGTCTAATTTTGAAATGTTTAATTTGGCGTACAGCTTCTTTTTTAGTCTCATTATGTATAAAAACATATATGCTGATTATATTGGATGCAAAAGTAGGATGATGTTATGAAATGCGATGAAGTTGGCAGAAAGGTTGCTTTCTAAAATAATGCATATTGCTTTCTAAAACAATTTTATAAGATGATTCCAGCCTAGCTCATCTATCTGTACTTAATTAACTACAAAGTGCTAAATAAAGAAAAACAATGAAATCTGATGAGAATCTATGGTGACTGTCCACAAGGACCACAAGAATAATAAAGAATGCAGATTTTGAGAATATAGAAGGTTTCATGTACAAACCACAAAGGTAAAAAACCTATCAACAATCTCAAAGTGGAAATGTTGAACTTGAAGCACTTGCATGTTATTGAATTTCATATAGCCAGTTGAAGGTTCTTAATGAGATCGGATGCCGTAATACAGAAGTCATCCTCAATCTGCAGAAGTAAATAAAAAACAACCAAACATTTAGATATTGTGCGTGGTTATCTGGAATCGTGTAGCTTCAAATTTGTGACCGACGTTAAGTTTACTCGAGTTGAATAATTTCATAAATGGCTGAACATATACCTGAGCGACAACGGCTACAAGAGTAGCAGTATCAGCAAAAGGCATCGTGCTGCTACTGATTATGGATAGCCCAAGTTGCTGCATCTTGCTTACCACTTTCACTAGCAGAGAAGAGTTTTTCTGGGATTGGATTCTTACTAGCACACTGCTTCCTGACATCCTCACTTCAATCTCAGCAGATGATTTGCGAGTAACATCCATGCAACAGTCTGCAGAGTTTGTTTCTTCTGAAGATCTCTTCAATGCAATTATACAATCTTTAGCATCCTTGCTCTTGATGTCTGACAATTCCTCAAGTTCCTTCACACGATCTTGAAGCTCTCTTATGTAATTTGCTGCATCTTCCAACACGGATGCCTTATCCATCTAAAACAATATTGAATATGTATATATAAGAGTTAGGCCATTGAAAAGATTCTGGTTAAGCTCAAGAAATTACATCTTTCAGTGGACACATGAATCCCATATTCTTTAGACCTAGCTAGCTTGGCAGTAAGTAAATAACTTTTTGTGGAAGTACAAGTAGTTCAAAAAAACACTTTGTTTAACATGTAATATGGTAGAAGATGGATTGCATACCATTCAATAGAGGGTTACAGCATATAAAGATGCTATAAAACATAAATACTATAGGTTCTAATACACCCCTGCAATTAGAGCGATGTAAAATCATCAGACGCTCGGAACGGAGAACAACTAAGAAAAGAAAAAACTTAAAAGAGAACAATTATATAAAAATAATAAAAACGAGTCTCGATCTCGGTTTTTGACTTGCAAGAAATTCTATCATAAATCCACAATCTTCTTGATTTTGCCCTAACAATAATCCACATTCTCCAATACCATTGATCCCATGGTTCTACAAGGGGTGCGGTGGAGAACCGTAGTCCAACAAAAGAGTGGCAGTGTGCCCATGGGTTCAAGCGGCGGCTAGGCACGGTGACCACTTGTTGGATCCTTGAAACTGAGGTTAGGATGACTTGACATTCGTTAAAAGATGCATCACCGAAAAAAGGAGCTGATATGTGGCTAAGCAGTTTTTCAGCTATCATCTAGTCGGAGAGAGGCAATCATGATGACGGCGGAGGTGAGAGGTAGGGTTTGCTCGAAAAAGGATTAATTAGGAACAGCGGCCGGAGTCCCGAATCGAAACTCGGTCTTTGTAATTAGAACTGGAAATAGGAAACAAGATATATAAACCAAAAACTAGGACAAGTTAGCGGTCGTGATGGCAAGCTACCCTGTCTAGGGTTTGAACCAAGTGGCAATGGCAAGGGTTTGTGTGTGTGGCGCAACGGAGGTGGTAGAGATCGAAAGATTGTAAAATACTTATTTCATTATTCAATAGAGGATTGCAATATATAGAGATAAACTGGGCATATAAGGTCCATACTAATTAAAACCCTAGATACTATAGGTTTCTTTATCATTCTCCTTCCTAAAGCGCTAACTAATCAAAAGGTTAATTAAGTAATTAGATGCAACGAATGCACCGATTAGTCAAAAGAAGAATCAAAGTAACACCTTTTTAAGGTTAGGAAGGAGGGCAGACAAAGAAATCAGATGTCCATTTAACTTTTCTCTTCTCTTCCTCTCAGCCAACACATGATCTTGAACATGAAGTGGAGATCTGGACATTTGCTGAATATTTACTGTACCAGAAACTTCAATACCGAGGGAATCAACAGACGGGTGAATGTCGTCTCTAGTGTTTTGTTCTCCAAAAGATATAGTGAATGAATTGGAGTTTGAAAGACTAGCAGCACTAACAATGTTGGGAGTTTGACACGGCCTTGTGTTAGTGCTACTAGCTTTGTGATTATAACCTGGCATTTTCATTTCTGTCTCTTGTTCAAAGCTACTTGGAGTCTGGAAAGATCTGTCGGTATCACTTAGATTCATGAACCATTGATTCTCATTTTCCTGCAACATCCAAGACCCACAATAATTAAGTATTTTCATGACCATATACTTTCTTTCCTAATAAATCTATAATAAATAACGTGTGTATCTTACGACTTCCGGTAACCACATTGACGGCAGATCCAAGCCCATTGTTACTACTTAGTATGGTCAACTAGTCTGAAAATAAATCAGGCTATATAATTAGATCCAAAATGAAACATTTGGTATAAATCAAGAAACAAACTCATTAACTTCTACTATTAAACTCTTTAAAATAATTCAAGAAACAAGAAGCTGCACCCAAATGAGCTGGGGGTTCAGATCGATGAATTACTTCACCAAAAAGATCGATCAGATAGATGAAGATGGATAAGGGTTTACCTTTGAAAAAGAAGAAAGCGTTGTTTAGTTCTTGTCAAATGTGTTTGTTTAATGCAAGCAAGAGACATGACTATTGTTGTTTATTTATTCAAGACCCACGTGTAAAAGCAGCTTTCCTCCTCCTGCGGGTTGTAACTTCCTATGCATTTCTTCTCCCTTTAATGTTTACAAACGTGCTAATTATGTATATTTTAATGTTGTTTACAAAAGTTGATGTAAGCATGATCATGGTCATTTCAAAGCCAAACCTAAGGGCCAATATACAAACGATCTGGGCCTGGACCATGAGCTACAAAGTGTCATACTCTTCAATTTATTTTGGGCTCAAACAGTATGTTTGAGTTTTTTATATTAATTGTTCTGTTTTCGTTTTCACACCAAGTTTGGTTAGGTTTCAGTTTTGTGGGTTCTACCATAACGAATTTAACCCACAAATTTGGGCTTAACTTGTTTTTGTTAATTAATACGTAACTAGTGATTTACCCGCGTGTTGCGCCGTAAAACTCGGGTGTCGCGACGGCGAGTCAACGCGAATTTAGTCAATATTAGCAATGCTTGTTACGGCATTGAAACTAAAACAAATATGGCATTGGAACTAAAATAAAATGAAAACAAAAAACAGAAATTGAGGTGAGCCACTTCACTTGTGTGGGTCAGTCGGGCCCAAACGCTGAGGCAATGCACGACACTCGTCTAACATATAATAATTTTTTTGATAAAACTCGGTCGTTGCAGCGCCAAGTCGACTCATATTCGGGAGTTGTGATGGTGAGTTGGTAAAAACCAGGACGCTGGTATAAATCCGAGTTTCTCGGCGGTGGGTCAACAAAAAATTATGTCGATTTCGTTTACATTTGTTACGACAATGAAACTAAAATAAAGTTCGGTAAAACCCGAGCGTGGGTAAAGCCCGAGTGTTGTCGGTACTGGACGTTGTGTGGTGAGTCGGTAAAACCCGAACATTGTCAGGCCCGAACATTGTGGCGGTGAGATGACACAGATTCGGTAAAACAAAAAACAAAACGTTTGTTACGAATCTAGAAAAAAAATTGGTTGGTAAAACTCAAACGTTTTAGAAGTTGGATTTATAATAAACTTGTTTTGTAAATGCTTTAATTTTATGTTAATCAAAACAACATTGCCTGACCCAATAAAGACACAAATGGAAAAAAAAAGTTCAAAATACATTGTTTGCCCCTGCTGAGAATCGAACCTGAGCAAAACTTGGAAACACCAACTTCAAAGAACAACATCAAGCCAACGAACCAAGGCCAAATTAATGGTTATATTTGCACAAGTATACTATATATACAAAAGCCTTTGAACCTATTTCAACTTTGTGGCACCAAGTTTCTCCTTTACTTTATATAGATAACTAGGGATCACACCCGGTGTGTTGCGCTGGTTGATGGTGTGGTCGATAAAATATAAATTCATCAACACCCAAATACAACAATTTAACATATTTTAAAAAATAATAATAAAAATCACGCGTTGTGGAGGTGTACCGACACGATTTCAGTTGGTATCGGTTTACGGCACCAAAACTAAACAAAAATATAAATTCAGCAACAAAACTCGCGACAAACAAAAAGGTACGTTGCGGATGTGAACTGACGTGAATTCTGTCGTTATTGAAAGTGATGCCCTTGACAAAACTTGTGAGCACAAAACAACTTGAATTCGAGCACAAATACAACAAACTGACATATATAAAACAAAAAAATGCGACGAACCAATAATAATAATAATAATATCAATAGCCAATGCTTTACAACCGCAAAACCATTAGTAATGGTGTACTAATAATAATAACTAAATAAGTAAATTATTTAAAACAATAAATAAAATATAAAAAGAAGTAACCGCTTAGGTGATGCCAATAGACCACTTGCGGCAACAAACCACCGTCTTTTTATCTATATCAATAATTAATTATGACACATTTAGACTTAAGTTTATGGGCTATACTAATTGTTAGTTTCTTATAAATTACTTAGATTCAACCTTTTTAGTTAGTTTTTATTCCATTCATTTTGGTTTTTAATTTTTTATTTATTTATTTTTTTTGTTCATAGCAAAATCGAAACCTAATAGAATAATCAATTTTATAAATTCAAGTTCTCAGCCACGCTGGCTATATTCCCAAATCCTTAGCGTCATACACCACATATCACCACCAAACTCTAGATCTAACTGCCACACAATGAGTTATGTCCCTACACAATAAAGATAAGAGAATCTTTTTATTGCATGCACTCAAGGTTATGATGGTTGCTGCTTCAATGCTAACGAGTCGTGAAACTAGATTCAACTCCTAATTTAGATCTGGTAATGGCCAAATTTCCCATACGCAACAAACTTATTCTTTCCTACACAACAAATTTGTTTAACTATTCTGAAACCACGATTGGTTTCGAAACCTTTCAAAATCTGACAAATTTGATACAACTGGACCAACGAACATTTACCCCTTTCAAAATACGACGATGATTGATGGCCAGTGATGGTTATTGGTTAGTGATCGGGTAATATATGCAATTTTTTCAATTCGGGTATCCATTTTAATATCCGAATTCATGTATGAAATTTCAGATATCCGAAATTTTCAGATATCGAATTTGAAGACCCCTTATTGTAATTGCTACACCCCCCCCCCCCCCCACCCCCACCCCCAAATCGCAGACATGTATAATTATTCTCAGTAGAGGGACAAACTATGCCTAAAACAGACCCAATCGTCACCATACTGTTAGGTAATTCCTCCAATAATCAAGGCCCAAAATCAATCTAGTTAGTGTGGTCGAACGCCTTGGAACAGAATGGGCCTTAGCCTATTTCATCTCAACAACGGAAGCCACAACCTGTTTGGCTCAATCCACCATAGTAGTGTCACTGTCCTTCTCATCCGGGCTGGCATCCTACAGCTTTTTGCCCTTGTTTGCTACCTTGTCCATACCCAACCCAACCAGGTTGGGCCATCCCCTAGACTTCTCGGCCAATGTAAACTCATAGTCGGTCTCCTCTGGACGGTCAGCTCAAGCCCATCTTGTGGGTTATAACTCTCTCCAACCTACTGATCTTGGGGATGCACTACCGTACGCCACATTTTTACAGACTAACATGGATGGTGACAACCAATAAGTGGTATCAGCACATGGCTTCAATCACCTAACTGTAGGCCAATGTATGATTTTTATCCCTTCTTAAGGTATATATTCTATCAGTTTTATATTTTCCAGAATTGGTAATAGCATGCCAATTCTCAATTCGGGTGACATAACCCATCTAAACCACTGTACTTAGAAACAACCTTTACACACCAAAAGTAATCACAAATCATATATCGGTCCGCTGAATCACCATTGACAATTGGGTCTCGGTTCAATTTGACCACGTTGTTTTTCTGTGAAGGGTTTTCAAGATGGGAAGATTCTTAGTAGGCATGATAGCACAACTTATAATTATCCTATGATGCCCCCACAACCCATGCCAGATACTCTAGAGATCTCACGTCACCACTTACTAATCTCATCTAAAACATGTGTTAAATTAAATCAGCTTACGTTGGTGAATTCATAGATAAAACTTTCAAAGTTTGTTTCATAAATATACATTTATAATTTCAGATTCCTAATTGTTAAAAGAAGCCAACGTTTCTACATTCGTTCGAATAACAACACGCGGGATTGTCACAAGCGAATTATGTAACAAGACAAGACAAAGTTTGCTACTTAATACCCAACCATTTCTATACAAAAGCTTTCCCAATTAAAGAAACTTTATCGATCTTACAATTACTTTCATATGATTACATTTTCCCATACTACCCCAATTGGCATCCTACCACGCACATGGTCACATCTTCCATGGTGACTTGCTCAAATTGTGTGATAGTCTTAAATTTTGGTATTCAATATTAGCGTTTTGAATATATTATGAAACCACGAATTGTTCAATTAAAATGAGAGATATAAATACAATACCATTACTAATAACTAAAGACACTATTAAATACAAATTATATGCAAACTAATTATGTTGAGGCAATCACTCCAACGTATTAACCAATTATGATTTGCTCTTTCATAATTATCAGATTTGATCACACTCCTTGATATTTACCTAGCACTATCACCCTTTTGCTTCATTTTATGGATGCCACACACAATCACATGGGCAATCAAGTTTCTCCACGCCTCCACAAACACTTTATTTAGTCTTGATCAGCCTCATGGTGTGTCTTCTTTCATGTGTTCAAGTGAACCACACTACTTTATCCTTTTCAGGTGATCGTACACACCCTTTATCCCACTTTTGCTTAACTTTTCCTGTTATAGAAACACCAAACCGGCCCTCCAATTTTTTTCTTCATAGCTGAACCTCCTCAAGGATATGTGGATAGTCTCCCAACGATGAAGTTTAACTCCTGTTTTGACCCTAAGTTACATTAGATGCTAAACTATTTGAAATCATTTTCCATTCAATCATAAGTTTGATATTCATTCATCCATGTCATATTATATTTATTAGCCTTTTATCATGTAACATGTAATTTCTATTTAACCTTAGGAACATATGTCACATACATTCCAGTAGACTAGGACATATTACATGTGATACTTGAATTACTTTTAAGTTGAATTACTGCATTACATAAGCTAGTTCAGCATACGTAAGGTCACTTTAAGTTGGGATCACTAGCTTAATTCATGTAACGCGTGAATTTTTATTTTAGCTTGACCAATATACACAACCATAGCCATTGACTAGTTAAACTTACCTTTAACTAACGCAATTTAATAAAATTTTAACACAACTAAAACCGGGGTGTTACAATTTGTTCTTTAGCTCGTGTTTAATTGTGTCTTCTTCCACAATTTAGATATTCCTTAACACGGGTGATAAATCCACTATTTTTGTTGTTATTGCAATGTCTTCAATTAGTTTTCTTCTCATCATGCTATAACTTAAAGCTTTTGTGATTGGAACACTGAGAAGATATGACTTATACGAGGTCTTTGATCAAATTTTCTCATGTTCTATCATTTTCATCTTTTTCTATGTTATGAGAGGACTTCAAAACATCATCCCAAATGTGAAGTATACACTAATACTTGTGGCAACAACCAAATCAAAGTTCCAATGTTTCTTGAGAAACCTGATTCACCTTCCAACATACGGACTCGAGTATCAAGTCCTTCAACCTTAATCATCGTCTTATCAACACCTGAGTATAACTCTTTCCTCAAATTTTATACAAGGTTGAGGAGGAAGGTTGATTAATCTCAAGACGTGAGACCCTCGATTCAAGATGCTCAACATTCAATAGAGATTGGTTGGTCAACAAAGTGTGCTGATTGTTAACTTGGTTTTGCAGAGTCTCGATCCACATACGTTGACTCTCAATTGGGGCTCTATCAACCTCCATTTCTTGCCCCAACTGAGCAACTCGAGAAGCCAATGTGTCTATTTCCTTCACTACTTTCTCATTTGTCTATTGGTGTTCCTTCACAAACTTGATAAACAGGTGTTTCCGTTTGACCCTTTTCTCGTTTAATTCCTTCATAGCCTAATTCTTTCAGAGCCTGAATCCAATCAAGGATAGGATCCTGCTAGACTGGGGACCACATAGACTTCCCACTTGACAAAGGAATGGCTGACATGGCTGGGCTTTGGGTGATTGCGGGTGGTTTGATTTAGAATATAGGTTGTCGTGAGATTTGGGTGTCACACCCCGACCAAATGTGGCGGAACATAACAGGGTGCAACGGGTTGCTCAAAAACACAAGACACTATTAAAGTGACAATATTTAATCAACTCATTTAAATTCATAAAAAGTCACATAACATGTTCATACAATAACCGAATTCGAGCATAGCAAATAATATATTGTTCACTTTGATGATAACCTAACATTCTTGATTACGTTTTTCTTCAAGCCTCGTGTCAACCTAAAGTCAAAGCTGTAATATTGAATAAAATAGAACTTGTCAACACAAAGGTTGGTGAGCAATTTTATAGTTTTGAAACAATAATATATAATAGGAAATTTCCACAACATGTATACAAAACAATAAATAATCGCAACAATTTAGGAAATGAAATCGTTAATAAGAATACATTAACAACACCTTGCTATAATGGGATGCCAAATAGTCTAGGATTTATATGAAATCGTTATTAAGAATACATTAACGACACTTTTCTATAAGGGGATGCCAAATATACTCGGATTTATGAATCAACCAACCAAAAGCGGTAAACACATTAGTATTTAAGCATGTAAGCATATAACACCAAATCGAACATTTATTTAAGTAAAATATACAATAAAATGTGTGGTTTAAGACTCAAGTATAAAACATTTAGTTTGAATAAGTATGCAATATCACCCCCAAAACGAAAGAAGAAAAACGGGGAATGAAAGTACTCACGTTCAAGTAATAAACTTGAAAGATCGGTGATTTGGAGATTAACCGGAATGACGAGTTTAACGAACAAAGCCTAAAATAAAAAAAGTCTTATATTAGAAAAGTTGCATTGGAAGTCTTTAAATAAACATAAATGGTAAGAAATGTAAACAATTAAAGTTTAAGGTTTAAAATGTAATTTAAGAAATTATAACAATAGTCCTTTAAAAATATAAGTTTACTCGAAACCGGGTTAAAGTATCTAGCCTAAATATTTACTTAACCTATGTTAAGTAATAAGGTGGGTAAAATGCAAGAATGCAAGTCCCTTTGGAATAAAGATACTAAAACGAGTTTTTAACGAGTGTTCGGGTCTTGAAAATTGGTCAAACCCAAAGTCAACTTTCCAAAATATTAAATGTTATGAGATAACTCATAAAAATTCAATATACTTAACCAAGTATGTAGATCTATTGTTTTAGAACTAACAACGTCCGTTAAGCGAGTGTTCGGTTTTGTCGGTCCAAACTTTGTTATAAGATCAAGTTGGACTCAACATCCCAAGTACTTTAAGAAAAAAAATTAATATCGTTTATAAAGTATTTTTAAAGAAATATACAAGTCTTGATAGCTAGAAACACACTTGTGTGTCTTAAGCGAGTGAAAATCGGTTTGGATCGTTTCCATCTTGGAATAAGATCAATAATGGTGACTAAATGCCCAAACATCAAAGAACTTTTATAATAATTTATAAATGATGATACTTAAGTTTTACAACCAAAAAGTTAAAAATAAAGTCTTTAAACGAAAGTTCGGTTTTCGGTTCAGATCTTGTTTCGGGTTAAGACCAAGGTTAAATTTCACAACCCATAACCATAGAACTTATAAAAATGATTTTAGAAACTCAAATCTAACATAAAGCATGTTTATACAATTATTAACAAAACTAGTAAACAAGTTCGGTTTACGGTTTGGAGCTATTTACGGTTAGACCGAGGCTAGTCTCTTCAAAACCATGACCATAGAACTTCAAAAATATGATATAAAAACTAAAATGAGCAGAATTTATACATGGTTAGTAAGCATATATATATATATATATATATATATATATATATATATATATCAAGGACCACGAAAGTCCTCCATGAAGCCTTGCCTTACGAGGCCCGACACTCCACCGACCGAGACCGGAGTAGTGACCACCAAAGGTAACAAGGGGTGTATATTATAGATATCTTGTATAACCATCTTCAAGTATTAATAAGACTTAGTAAGTTAATTAAAATGAAAGACTTGATCAGTTTGACTTTTGGAAGTCAAACCTCCAAGAACAATGAAAATAACCTTGTAGAACTTGAATTTTGAGAGAGGAAATGAAGTATGACTAGGGATTTATGAATGGGGTGTGGGTCTTGTATATATAGGATAAGATTTAAGGGGGTTATGCAAGTGATCTAATGTATAAAACTCGGATTGGATAATAGGGTGTAAAGCATAAACAACAACAAACAAGCTGCTAGTGCAGACCCCCCTTACTGCGGCTAACTTCCCAGGGTATGGATGTTAGCGCGGCGCTAAGTGTGCCTGGTGGAAATTCTGAACTTTCGAAGTTGGTAATCTTGCCCCCCCCCCGAAGTTGGTTTTAAGTGTTTTAATGCCATTTTAGGGACCGAAAAGGGTGTTTTTGATACTCGACAAGTATAACAAAATTATGTAAAATAAAATCCATCAGTTTGATTATATCAAAGGTTTCAGTTTACAAAACGGGTCGGTTTACATAATAAACGAATACAAAAACGAATACAAATAGGACCCGAAATTGACGAATGTCACATTGGGTAGGCATGGTTATGGTTTGGGTAGGGCTGGTTATGGGTAGGGAAGTGGTTTGGGTAGGGCGCTAACTTCCTAGGGTATGGATGTTAGCGCGACACTAAGTGTGCCTGGTGGAAATTCTGAACTTCCAAAGTTGGTAGTTTTTGCCCCCTGGAGTTGGTTTTAAGCGTTTTAAGGCCATTTTAGGGACCGAAAGGGGTGTTTTTGAGACCCGAAAAGTATAAAACAAATATTTAACATAAAATCCATCATTTTGATTATATCAAAGGTTTCGGTTTACAAAACGGGTCGGTTTACATAATAAACGAATACAAAAACGAATACAAATAGGACCCGAAATTGACGAATTTCACATTGGATAGGCATGGTTATGGTTTGGGTGGCTAAAGGTGAGGTTAAGGCTAAAGGTAGGCTAGTGGTTTGGGTAGGGCTGGTTATGGGTAGGGAAGTAGGTGAGGCAGTGAATGTGGTTGACCAGATTGTGGTTCCCCTAAGTGGTGAAGTAAAGGATGAGCTAAATGGGGCTGAGATTGGTGAGGTTGTCCTAGGTAGGGAGAGATGTAGTTGTATGGGTGAGGTATGGGTATATCCGGTTTCGGTTTCGGTTATTTGTGAAAGGGGAAGGCCTTTGATGGGTTGGTCTTTGTGTGTAGAGGATTGTTTTGGAGAGGTTACGGGTGAGTCGTAGAGTCTCCTAGAAGATGGTTTGGTTTTGGTTTTTGTCTTGGTTTTGGTTTTAAGTTTAGGCACAAGAATTTGTTTGCCTTTAAGGATTTCTAAGGTGTGGGATGGGGTGGTTGGTGAGGCTTGGTGTGGGCTGGCTTGGGTGGTTGGTCATGGTTGTGTCAAAGCGGAAGAAGAGGGAAAGATTACCTTAATCGATGTCATCATCTTTGAAGGCCCGGAATTCTTGGAGTCCTTGGTTTTCTTCAAACATTTGAGAGGTCGCTCGGGTTCCTCTTCTTCTTCCTCCTCTCTTGTTTTTGGGGCGAACCACTAGTAGAAAGCATGCAGATAGCCTTCCTTTGCTTGTCATTAAGCTTCTTGGTTCGGTGTTCACCCTCGACGTCAGTTTTAGAATCAATGGCCTCACTATCATGCTCTTAGCCATCACCTCTTTCACCATCATCATCTCCATCATCTCCACTATCACCATCACCTTCTTCCTCAGTAATCTCCTCACTATCAGGTTCGGTTTCAGCAAATAGAACTTCGTATCAGACTCTTCTTTTCGATACTTGTACCCACTTCTTCCAACATAGCCTTGTGCACAATTTGCTTCGGTATCTTGGCATGGTGAGGATCTGTGGTTGGTAACACGTTTCCTTCATCATCTACTTCCTCATAGTAGACCGGTCTTGGAACCGCGGGCATCAAGTCATCCAGAATCAGTTGTACAAACCTTGGATACATCATTCAGGTGTTCTTTGAGAACACATTAGATTGCATGTAATTAAAGAACCACCTGGAGAAGTTGAAGTTAATCTTGTTCGTCAAGCATGCCATTACTCCACCCTTTCTGTCTTCAGCTTATCGAACTGCCCTTTCTTCTCTGGCAAGAAATGAACTGTGGCGTGAAACAAGAACTTCCAATATGGCGGCAGATGTCTTTTCTCACCTGTGGTCCAAACTACATCATACCCAATGTTCTTCACATAAGTCTCCAAATCCTTCTTCTGTATATGCTCATAATAATGGTGTGAGGCATCCTTGATATTTAGGGCTCGACGAACAACATCATCCTACTTCAGTTGTTATAGAATCCCTATTCTTCACCGTTTTAGCCTTCATCCAAAATTTCTGTATCCAACAAGTATGTATCTCCGGGTTAGCAGAGATAGCACGCATAAGTGAACATTCCCGTAGTCCTTTGATCATGGAAGTAGCTGACTTTTAGTATGCACGCAGGTGATCAGGCTGAAGAGTTAGCATGAGGATGGCACGTGGCATGGATTGAACGGCTGGCATCTGAATATGAAAGAAATGATGTTTTAAATATAATGTTTTATGTTATGGTTTTAAAGGGAAGATTAATGTTTTGTACCGAATGATTAAAGTTAACGTTTCCACGAAAGTTTTTAATTAACTCTGATATTTAGAACTGTGTTTAGGAGTAAATCCAACGTTAAAGTAGGGCTACCGGGATCGGGGCCTTACAAGTTAGTATCAGAGCAAAGTTCGAGAGATTTAAGCATCCTACATGCTTAGACTTGAATGGAGAATGGGAGTTTAGTAAGAAAGGAAAGAAGATGCCAGTTCAATATAGCCATGTGTCACTCAAGCAAGCTCAGTAACGGTAAAGTATGATAAATAATGTATAAGGATGTTCGCTTAATTGTTAAAGGAAGGATATACGCAGGTTAGGGATATGATTTCTTGATTGTTGGTTGATTAACTGTTTAAAAGTAGAAACTAGCACAAGTGAAATCACGAGGGGAAGAATGTAGGACTTGAGGATTAATACAAATAGTTAATTACACTTGATCAACGTCATTAACTACTTACTTTACGAATCACGTGCTAAATAATTCATCGAGTGATGGCGTATGTGTTTTCCTCTTCCAGAATACCAATAGCTGAAGTAGGAGAGAATGTTGGAATTAGAGGTCGCAATGGGCGTCAAGGCAGGCCTCGTATGGTCCGAAAACCCTCATTAGAAACAGCTTCCAACACCGGAGACGAAGGAAGCGCAGCTGGAGGAAACCGGGTAACAACGAAGGACATCAACTTGACCCTGCTGTTCTAGATGCCATTGTCCAAGCTGGGCAACTGCCATGAAGGATCAGAATCCTGAGAAATCTGCTGAAAGTCCTGCAAGAACTGCTGAGAGATCAAGGGAGAATGGTAAAAAGGATGATGGAGGGGAGATGGGTAACTTGAGTGAAGGTTGATGATGGAAAGAGAGGCCAAGGTGGGTGCAACTACAAGTCCTTCAAGGGTTGTGACCCGCCGAAGATAACTGATTTGGGAGACGCAATCGCTACTCTCCAATGGATAAACTCAATGGACAACATTATCCGATCTAGCGAGTGTCGTCCCGACCAAGCAGTGGGTTATGCCACTCAATCATTTGAATATGAGGCTATGTACTGGTGGGAAACTGTGGAACAAAGGAAGACCCGAGAAGAGATTGAGGCAATGAGGTGGAAGGACCTGGAGGAGTTAGTGATGAAAAGGTTCTGTGCTGATGCTGAGGTTGAGAGGACCGAGATGAAGTTTCTAAATCTGAAGGCGGGGAAGATGACACACCGCGAGTATACTACTGAATTCAACCGACTGTCTAGGTTGGTTCCTGATATGGTTGACACTGAGGCTAAGAGAATCAAATGTTATGTGAGGGGATTGCCACAAAAACTCCGCATGTTAGTCTGGGAAAATAAACCTGCTACTTTTGACTCGGCTGTCGAGCTGGCAGAAGTGGTTTATGCTGACTTGGCTGAGGACGATGTGGTGGTGGAGGAAAAGAAGGAGAAGAAATGGGTTACCTCGGCTAAGCGGTCTGGCGAAATGGTGACAACAACTGATGAGAGGAAGGCTAAGGTTGGGAACAAGGATGCATGTAAGACATGTGGGCAAGTGCACCAGGGAAAATGCAAGACTGGGACAGACAGGTGCTATCGGTGTGGAAAGAGTGGACATTACTCTCGAGAATGCCCTAATCGTCCGAAGTGCTTCAAATGCGGAAAAGCTGACCACATGGCTAGGGATTGCAAGGAATCAGAGGCGGGAGGTGCGAATGGGGTAAGGACTTAGGAAAACTGCAGGGAGGAGCACTCGACGAAGGAATAATTGCTTATCCAATAGCTTTATTAAGTTTTAATTTATGTTTGATTTATGAACGACTTAACGCGTGTTTTTATGTACTTATTCTAAAGTTTAGACCGGTGTTTATTGATTATGATATGAATTGTCTTTAAGGCATGTTGTTATGATAAATAGTTGTGTTGTGTTAGAGCGTCATCTTAGGCGTTAGCATTATTATATAAAACAAGGTTCCTTGGGAAGACGAGACGAGACTTGAGAGATCGAGAGCCTCATGGACAAGCTACCTTAATTGCTAAAACACATGATCACCACTCGATGAATGCAAGTCAAGAGTAGGAAGGATAACCCGGAAAGCAAAGGCGGTTCAATAAAGTGTGTGAATATAAGAAGTGTTCCTTCTACGAGGAATAAGTTAGGTTTCGGGGACGAAAACTCTTTAAGGGGGAAGACTTATAACAACCCAAAATTTCTAAAAGTAATGTTAATTATATTATTTAATATTGGTGGGAAGGTTTACTCGGGTTAGTGGGAAAATAATAAAATAAAGTAAGAGTTATTACGAATCGGTCTTGTGTTGGGGTAAGAAATATGGGTAATGGACTTGGGTTAAAATGGAAGGAAGATAGACCATGGGCTCAAGCCCATGATCCATCACATAAATACTCTCATTATGCCTAAATCACTCATTTACACATATTCCATACACCACCCAAAACACACACTTAGCTCTCTCTCAGCGTACTCTCTCTCTCTCTAAGGCGAAACAAAAAAGAAGAAGAAGAAGAAGAAGAAGGAGAACCGATCCCGACCCAAGGTATGATAGTATGATGTTGTTAATACTAAAACTCGTTAGATTTAGTCACGAAACGACGAGCCGGCACTGTTAAACCTTTAAAGTCACGAGATCCGGGTGGAATCAGGTATAACCGAACCTAAGATGAGCTTAGGGATCACCCTAGCTCAGATCTGGATCGAACGGGACGAAAAACGGTGAAAATGGTGGTGAAATGAGCGAGATCTCACTTTTCCGGCGAGATCCTGTTATTCCGGCAATGGCGGCGCCGGAAAGGAGGCGCCGGAGAATCGTGGTACGAGGTTAGGTCTTGTCAGGGAATGTTCTGACCTAACCCTAATTCGTTAGCGGGAATGTGACGAACCAACATTAGTTCTTTAACAGATACATAACGAATTAGCAAGTAATTCGTTATGACCTTTCGTTAAGCAGGGGTAGCGAACTAAAGGCAATTCGTTTAGTTGATTCGTTAGCAGGAGCTTAACGAACTAATCTCAATTCCTTATGTCAATTCGTTATGTTAATTCGTTAAGGGAATAAATGACGAACTAAGCCCAGTTCGTAATGGAGTTCGTTAAGGGAGGGCTAACGAATGAACCCCAGTTCGTTAAGGGTCCAGTTCGCTATGAAGTTCAATTCTTTAACCAAACCATACGAATGAGGTCCAATTCGTTATGATGACCAGTTCGTTGTAAGGTCCACTTCGTTATGAGGACTGGTTTGTTATATAGTCCAATTCGTTAATGGCTGAATAACGAACTAGAAGTTTGGCAGAATGACAGAATAGTCCCTGGACTTAGAAAAGAATGAGATAATTACATATTAGCTCTTAGACTTTGATAATTTATGAAAGATACCTATAAAGGATTAACTAGTAACGATTAACTAAACCGGTAATGATTCAAGGAAGTAAAACCGGCATAGACGCGTAAGGCTAATTAAGTAGCAATGATAATGGCTAGAGTAGTATTTAATATTGCAATTATTAAACAGTTAGTCGCGCACAGCTCAAGAAGGAGTAACCATTAACGGAAGAAGTAACCGAGTTCAGGTGAGTTTCTAGCCCCACTTCCTTGTTATGTTTTCGGGGCTGTGTGCATACTCGATGTGAGATTTAATACACTTACCTTAAGTGGTAAGTGTATGCCTTGTATGATTTATGTATGATGATTGTATGACGGTGCATGAACGATCTTCGGATATTGCATGTACCGTCAAGGGATAGTTAAAGGCATGATTGATGTGTATATATGATAAGTGAAAGATGTATGTATGTTACGATGTTAGTACATGAAAGATCTTCGGATATTGCATGTACCGCCAGGTGGTAGTTAAAGATATGATTGATATATGATGTATGAATGATGTATGCATGTTATGTTGGTAGTACATGAACGATCTTCGGATATTGCACGTACTGCCAGGTTATAAATAAAGATATAAATGTCATATGTAAGATATGGATGATGTATGAAAATTATTAAAGACCACTTGTTGGGGCGTGAACGATCTTCGGATATTGCACGTACCTACAAGGGGTATGACTGCTAAACGAAGGATGTGAAGAACGCCTAGCGTGTTCTTATGCTATAGTGTACTTATTGTACATGTATACAGGTACGTGAATTGTATGTAAGTTCTACGTCCGACATAGTAAGTTAGGACGGAAAATCCCTCTAACTTTCGTTGGACATAGACTTGGCATGTGGTGGCGTGTTTAAGGACTGTGGGCCTTATACGTGTTATAGATGTTAGATGGGAACGTAGTTAAGGACTGCGGGCCTTATACGTGATATTGATGATTGTTGTGAACGTAGATAAGGATGGGGCCTTATACGTATTATAAATAATAGATGTCAACGTAGATAAGGACTGTGGACCTTATACGTATTGTAGATAGGCCCAAGCATAGGAAAGGACTGTGGAACTTATACGTGTTGTATTTGTGTTGTGGTAGCATAGGGGAGGACTGCAGACTTCGTACGTGCTATGGTTTAGGTTGCAACATAGGGAATGACTGGGGACCTTGTACGTGTTGTTAATATAGGATGCTATAGGGGAGGACTGCAGACCTTGCACGTACCATAATTTGGTGAACATAGGTAAGGACTGCGGACCTTTTACGTGTTCACAACCTTGAGTACAGGTATAGAGGGCGGACTATGAACGTACTCTCGGTAGACTGAGGTTAGTGATTGTAGATATGTATGTATGTATGGTAGTAGGATAATTGATTAAGTATGGGTATGTATCTCGGATATGTATGTATGAATGATATACGTATGTGTTGTATGTCGCCTGATTAACTAGAACTCACTCAGCGTAGCTGACTTTTAGTATGCACGCAGGTGATCATGCTAAAGAGTTAGCATGAGGATGGCACGTGGAATGGATTGAACGGCTGGCATCTAAAGATGAAAGAAATGATGTTTTAAATATAATGTTTTATGTTATGGTTTTTGAAGGATAGATTAATTTTTTGTACCGAATGATTAAAGTTAACGTTTCCGCGAAAGTTTTTAATTAACTCTGATATTTAGAACTGTGTTTATGAGTAAATCCAACGTTAAAGTAGGGCTACCGGGATCGGGGCCTTACAAAAACGGAAACTTTAGATTATTTTTTAAACACCTACTTACTAACCCAAACCCATGTGCCACCACCTATTGTTCATTCTTAAAACCAATGGCCACCCATGGTTTTACTTGTAAAACCATGTCCTCCTCACCCTATATATATATATATGTATGCCCACACACACATCACAAACACACCATCACATACTCACATTCAAATCACCACACACACACATTCAAGTTAGATCAAGATCATGGTGGAGTTAGGCTTCTAGGAAGAAGAATTAGGAGGAAGGATCATCACACTCACACCCATCTCATTGTCATTAGATCTTCAAGAACACAAGTTTAAAAGTTAATTTCTATGGTTAATTTGTTTAGAATAGGTGTTCTTGGGTTGAGATTAATCTTAGAGATTGAAAATTTTGGATGCTTGTCTGTGTGTATATGAGCCGTGAGTATGTGTGTATGTGTAAAGTGAAGTATTAAACCCACCCATACATGCATACATTCATCCTAAATGTCACATTTTGATTGTTAAGATTAATTAGAAATCTTGTTGAATTACTTGATAGTTTGGTATAATCATAGATAAAATTGTTGTTAGGGTTTGTTGTTAGAATGAAATTTCGATTGATTATTGACCATTAGCTTGTTAGAAAGGACTTGTATTATTGAGAAATTGTTGTTAGAGATAAACAAAACAAGAGTTTCTTCATAATTGAAATTTGGGGATTTTTGGGTTTTGGATTAATTAGGGATTTTGGATGGACTGTTGAATCAAGAAATGATATGGAATAATCTAATTGAAAGTAATATAGGATATATGATAGAATCAATAGTTGGTACTTGAAGATTAACAAAATTGTTAAAGTTGCTAATTAAGGAAACTTTAATTTAAGAAAAGTTGAATTTTTGATTTTGATATGGATACTTGGCATGAATGTGTCTGATATGTGATGAATTGCATACTTGAATTAAGATAGGATGCATGATTAAAAAGATGGACTAGTTAACATATTGATGGAACTAGCAAACAACTTACTAAATAAGGAAACTTTGTTGAATGACAAATTGAAAGAACAAAATTGGATAGAACACTTAGGATGCATGAAACCCTATAAAACTAATTGAATGAATTAAACTTAGAATTTTACTTAATCAAAGTGGGAAGATTGATTACAAATTAAAAGTTACTATAATAGGAAACTTTGTTAGTTAAACACTTAGGAAATTCATAATTTGATTGGTTAATGAACTATTTGAACTTATACATAAATGATATGATGATATTAACCTGGACATTTAGGTATTAATATGATATTTGTTCATATAAAAATTACAAAACTTGATTAGTAACATTATTAATAAACTTAGAATATAAACTAGAAACTTGAAAACTGGGTTAAACGTGTCTTGTGAAATGATTTGATCAAAACTGCAATTTATGGTGAATTATGTGTCATTATATGTGTGATTAGTTTCTAAAATGATTAGTGTAGACTTGTTCAACTTATTTGACTTGTCGATAACGTTAACGGTCGAAAAATCGGCTTTTTGAACAAAACCGACACAACTCTTAGGACCTGTTTTAGAACAGCCTCTAAAGTTACAAAATACTCATATATAACGTATGATAATGTATGGGTAAAGGACAAGATGATAAAACTTAGTCCTAAACGGTTTGTGTCGCGAAAACTGACACGAAAACGTTAAAAGTTGCTATTTTAAGAAAATATTAACAAAAATAAAAAATAATATATTTTTACAAGTTAACTTATAAAACTTGATTAATATATATGTAACAAGTATTTTCCATGATTTATAAGTTACCTCTTTTAAAAGAAAAACCGAAACGGTTCATTTTAAACAGACAACCGACAAAACCGACAAGAATTTTGAAAAATAAAAGATTAATATGTTCTTAAAACTTTCCAGCAACAGAAACTTAAAATATATTATATATTTTAGTTGTTTATTAATTAACTTAGTTATTTAATAGTTAACGAGAAACCAAACTATGTGTACTCGTTAACATTATAAGAACTTAATTGCTTATGTGCTTGTGTGGACACTAGATTAAGATTAATAATCTAAAAGATGTTATAAAAACTAAAACCAATTTTTTATTTACAAAATGTGTACTAATATAGGACACGCAAATTCTGGAACGAAAAGTTAAAAACAGTGAGTTTCTTTATCGAACCCCCTCGTTTTTAACTGGAATTGTTTTAATCAATATTTAATTGTGTTTTGGGGGAAAAGCATATTCTTCATTTCATATGGATTTCATTTGATATTGTAAAGGCATTTTATTTTACAAACTGTTTCTAATGCGGGATGAATCTAGTTGGCTAAATTACTGTTAACCGAATTAGTAAGGGCACAAAAGTATGGGTAGATCTATCAGGGTGACGCCCCCACTTCCAATCGCGTTGGGTTAAAAGTGGGTATATTTTGAGTATGGTACGTATCGAGTTATCAACTATGATAGTCATACGTAATGTCATATTCTTTGCTCGTCTACAACAGCAGAATTTGTTTAAGAAATAAAATGCCTATTGTTTTTGTGATGTAATGACGGTAGATCATTACACACGGATTGGTGTTATAATGGTGGTAAGCCATTATACACGGGATATTTTGGATATAATTCGGGGTGTAGTGACGATTACACACGAATTGATATTAGATATGATGACAGAAGATCATTATATGAATGTTGTTTTCGATTCATATATATATATATATATAATGGTGGTAAGCCATTATACATGAGATATTCTGGATATAATTCGGGGTGTAGTGACGATTACACACGAATTGATATCGGATATAATGACAGAAGATCATTATATGGATGTTGTTTTCGATTCATATATATATATATATATATATATGTATATATGGAATATTTTATTATAAAGGGAAACTCACCAACACATTGTGTTGACCGATATTTTAATATGCTTTTTCAGGTAAATAAATGAAGTATTGAAGCTTCGTGAAGAGAGTGGGAAAATAGTGGCGTGTGTTTGAATGAAAAATGTTGAACTTGTAATTTGAATAAAAATCGTGTAAGATGACATGTATAATAACTCTGATGGTTAAATAAAGTTCAACTTTCCTTATAAATGTATACTTAAATGTGATTGGCTGAAACGGCGTCTGTCACCACCCGAAAGACTTGGTCAAAGACTTCCGTTGTTTAAATTAAGGTTTTTGGGGTGTGAAAACTTATGCCCCTAGTTACGTTATATAATATAATAAACATGTCCATATTCTTATATTTAATATTAAAAACGAATTTTGATTGTTTATTAGTTCGATTTTGTCATAATAAGCTTATTCGGTTTCCTTAAATGAACTATTTCCTAATAAACGATTTTAGAGTATTATACTTAATCAAAACGTATTCCTAAACCCTAAAATAATCTGGAACTCAGCCCCCATCTCTAAAAAATTCCTTCATAATGGTTCATGGTGTTATCTTTAGGAACATTCGTCTTTCGGTTCGACTTTCAAGCTTCAAGACCCTTTGACTCGTGTTTCCTCATTGTTCTAGTAACTTTTCGGGTAAGTTGTATTCATGAAAAACATTTATTTTGTAAAAATAAAAAATCACTCAATCAATTTTACTGATTTATGGGGTTTTATCAGTCAATTGCTTTCCAACCCGTTTTAGAGCATAATAGTCAAAATACTTGACTATTTGATTTCTCTATCTTCTGATTGGAATTAGCTTTTGGACCAGAAGAATTTTAAGTTTTTTTTGAAATTTTGAGTATACTAGTCAGAAACCGATTTCCGACTCGAAGTTCGGTTTCTGAACAATAACAGCTCGCTTAAATCGTTAAAATCTCATAACTTGAGTTTTATACATCCGTTTGATCTAATTCCAGCAGCTATGTTCTCGTTTTTAATTATAGTTTACTGTCTCAAAGTTCCAGGTCTATTCGTGTCGGATCAGTCAGCTCTCTTAAGGCCCGGGTCTCGTTTAACACTTTCATTTTATTGTTTAGCTCGCATGAATGTTAAGGTGAGTAATCACTACCCTATTTTACTTGTTTTCAAATTGTGGACTTATGCGCACCTGTAAATTACTTACTTACTTTATCATATACTCATTAGCAAATTGTGATCTTTGTGCGTGTATCAATTGAATAACTAATTACTATTTGTTAACCTATTTATTTGTTCGCATTTTGAGAGGTTCATCATAATCACATTATAGTATGATCATACGACCATCGTAGAGCCAAAGCCCATCTCGCATGGCAATGGTTTCATCGACACTCATTATTTGCTCAATGGTTTGATTGTTTATACTCACAGATAACAATTTTGCTCTTATATATATATATTATTATTGTTATTGTCAAAACAGGTGATTTTCTTACTCAACATGTGTTGTTGACAATATATATATATATATATATTATACGTATTTACAGATTTTCAGTTGGCTTGTTTATCAAGGTGAAGAACACATAGAGATGACCTTAAAGATTAAAACCTATACAAGATTATTTGATTTTGTTTTGTAATTTCTTGGAATTGATGTACTTGAATTTCAAATTAATTAATTAGATATTGTCACATTTTAATTGCATGATAGTACCTTGTGAGTTGTGAACCAAAGCTCGCGCCCTGACATTTCCGCCTTAGATTGGGTTTTAACTTTTTTCACAAACAAACACTATACACGGGTCAATTAGACCCAAAATGGTCAGAAAATTACCTAAAATATAAAAACTGTACAAACGACAATAAAAACTCAACTAAATCACTCCTTATGTTCCATAGGATAGCGACATCAAGATTATAACAACAACACAAGCACACAACAACAAAAACGGTCCCTTGATCAATGAACAGGTCCGAAAGGAATATTGAAGAACAAGATTCAAACAACGAAATATGGATTACCGAAGGTGAAGGGTCCATTTTGTGATGATTATCAGGTGTTAACGACAAATATTTATGCATATTTGTAGTCGTTTAGGGTCTGAAGGTTTAGAACAATGGATAAGGTAGAGAGATAAAGAGTTGAGACAATTTTGGGAAAAAATGAAGTGAATAAATGAAAGATATTTTGGTTGGACCTTTATATAGGGTTAGCCTATCTCGTGATGGGGTCAAAACCTCTCGAGTTTTAAATGATTTTACACTCTCAACTCCCAAACTCTGAAACTATTTACAGATTTAAACCTGAAAAATATTTATACACTGAATCAAAACACTAAAATATATACAAGATATATTTCTGTCAGTCCACCCATCAACAATGTTTGCACGAAAGGCCTTTTCATAAACCCATAAATATCATACTTTAAAAAATAAACAAAATTAAAAGTAAAAAATAAAATAAAGTAAAAATTAAAACAAACTTTAAGTAAGAAAATAAAAAATAAAATAAAAAAAAAGATTAAAACAAATAGGAATAAAAATGAAATTACTATTATTATATATTATGTAACACCCCGTAACCGCAGCGGAAACGTAAACGGGATGCAACAGACACATCTGATATCAACAGCATTGCTTATAAAGAAAATACCACTACATTAATTTATATCATATTACATTGTTGCGAGTTTCGTTACTGTCTAGGTGTTACAGACATGTTTTACCGATAAGACATTAATATATTCATTACAAAATATAGATCAGCAAGCTTCCAACAAGTAGCACAGATCATTAAGCACATATCAATCATTCCAACTTGGGCATACATAGAAAACATGTAAAGAAAACGGGTCAACTACGAATAGTTGGTGAGTTTCACTAATTTAAATAAACACTGACAGATCATTTTAATGATCATTTATTAGCAATGTAATTATGCTGGGAACTATGTTTCCCCAGAACATTTTCATTAATCTTCTGGGAACTATGTTACCCCAGAACAATAATAAAAACCTCTGGGAACTATGTTTCCCCAGAACAATAATAACCTCTGGGAACTATGTTTCCCCAGAACAATAATAACCTCTGGGAACTATGTTTCCCCAGAACAATAATAACCTCTGGGAACTATGTTTCCCCAGAACAATAATAACCTCTGGGAACTATGTTTCCCCAGAACAATAATAACGTCTGGGAACTATGTTACCCCAGAACAATAATAACCTCCGGGAACTATGTTACCCCAGAACAATAATAACCTCTGGGAACGCGTCCCTCGAATAGGTCAAACGAGACGTTTTCTACACCCGCGTGAAATCCCGAACCACACAATCGAGCCAATGCTCTGATACCAATTGTAGGTTCCCGTACGGATCTTACACGGGATATCGCTATCTACGTAGGTGCGGAATCCCTGCGTAGGTAGTTACGAGCGTAGAATACGTAATACAATCACACGCGATACAAACGAACACGTTATATATTATAACTTGAAACACGTCTATTACAGACTCTCGGCACGTTCACTGAACTCAACTACTGATTCCTCTCTCGTTTTTCTAAACAATCCGTCGGCTACAGTATATATAGACACGACAACTTCGCCCGATATGTTCAGGCGAAGTTGTCCATAACTTCGCTCGTTCAACAAGTTCGCCTAGGCGAACTTGTCGACAACTTCGCTTGTTCAACAAGTTCGCCTAAGCGAACTTGTTGACAACTTCGCTTACATACATAAACATAAACTTCATAATTACATTACAGACTCGATTACAAAAGCTAGACTATGAACTACTGACATTTATGTACCAACACAACATAAAGTCCTTGATCGAACATCCCCTGGATGTACGAATCGGTTCCGTACGGTTCGTCTCCACCGTAGGTATAGGGCCATTACTATCTGTAACAACCACCGTAGGCGGTGCGTCATTACTCGGAATCGTGTTTTCATTCTGCGGAGGATTAGTATTTCGTTCCCCGTCATTATTGGTGGTCGTTTGATTGCTCGGAGGGGTTGGATTGGTCGAGTTGTTAATACTGGCGGCGATGCGCGATACTATATCTGGTATCGCCGCCTCTAACTGGCGAGCAATCAGACGGCTCACGTCCACTTCCGACAATTGGGCTGAACGTTTTGGTGCCATTCTACACAACATCAAGAAAATATATATAATCAATACAAATTCCAATCATAAAACACAACAAATATTCCATTCATTAATAAACGTTAGTACATATTACACAACATCCGTTCACATTACTTTCCTGACACTATTACATTAGATAAGTTTTCCTACATAGGGCCTATGTCGGCATCATCTCGACATAACCCGCAACGGGTCAGTGCTTGAATGATACCCAAAAGTATCTATACTGATATGCCCCAAAAGAGACCCACCCTAAGGGCCAGTGGTTGTATTATAACTAAACAAGATTCACTCCATGTTAGCATCACCACTAACTGCTTACACAGAGTATCAAAAAAATGGTCCCTGTCTAACCCCAACCCAAAACCAACTAAACACGGTGGTAAACCAACCCCACCAACATCGCCACCAACACCACTAACACAGCTATCATAACCCGAACCCGACTCTCCATCCGGTCAAGCATCCATTGGGAGTATGAGCACTCCTTCTTCAGCTGGGCAATCGCATACTGATGATCCAGTATGCAATCACCCAAGTACATCCTCCTCTGGACTCCCACCGTCAGGGCGGCAGAGTGCTCGTTCACCTGTTCGGTGAGCGTTCAGAGCCAGGCCGCCGCGTCCCGTTCCTGTCTCGGGAGACCCCACACAGGTAGAGTCGCAGGCTCGGGACGAGAGCTGGAGGACTCGCCCCTGCGTGTAGCAGGTCTGGGTGGGGGCGAGATAGGTCGGACAGGTGGGATACTGATCCGCGCCGTGAGGCGGGGTCCGAATCCAGGGGGTGCAGGAGCGACCTGTGGTGCGGGTGGGGTCGGGGATCTGGCAATCCTAGCTGGGGAGGATTGGCCGGAACTCCTAAAGCTAGCCTCGGAAGGCTCGGTGCTAGATGCTACAAGTGGGCTCCCGGAGTCCCCGGAGCTGACCTCCTCCGGGTCCTCCTCGATCGACACACTGGGGGTTCTTGACATTTTACCTGCACACAAGTTAACAAACATATAGTTCTTTCCATAGTGTAAATCATAATCAAATTAATATGCACTTACTTATACAACTTGACCACATAACAATATTATCACATTTTTGCACGTATGTTGCCAATTTTACCTATTAAAATCCCTCGTGACCTTCCCTGAATTCCCTCGTGCAGACAAGTCTGTTATTATGTTCCGGACCATAATAACTCACTTGTCCATTCAAGTTCATCCCGATCTCGTCACAATATATTATTAGTTGATATTCAGATCCTATAATACTTGAGCTATGGTTATATTTTAGGTATCTTTTAAAGACATCCTAATTCTTTATAACCAATGGCTCTGATACCAAGTTCTGTAACACCCCGTAACCGCAGCGGAAACGTAAACGGGATGCAACAGACACATCTGATATCAACAGCATTGCTTATAAAGAAAATACCACTACATTAATTTATATCATATTACATTGTTGCGAGTTTCGTTACTGTCTAGGTGTTACACACATGTTTTACCGATAAGACATTAATATATTCATTTCAAAATATAGATCAGCAAGCTTCCAACAAGTAGCACAGATCATTAAGCACATATCAATCATTCCAACTTGGGCATACCTAGAAAACATGTAAAGAAAACGGGTCAACTACGAATAGTTGGTGAGTTTCACTAATTTAAATAAACACTGACAGATCATTTTAATAATCATTTATTAGCAATGTAATTATGCTGGGAACTATGTTTCCCCAGAACATTTTCATTAATCTTCTGGGAACTATGTTACCCCAGAACAATAATAACCTCTGGGAACTATGTTTCCCCAGAACAATAATAACCTCTGGGAACTATGTTTCCCCAGAACAATAATAACCTCTGGGAACTATGTTACCCCAGAACAATAATAACCTCTGGGAACTATGTTTCCCCAGAACAATAATAACCTCTGGGAACTATGTTACCCCAGAAAAATAATAACCTCCGGGAACTATGTTACCCCAGAACAATAATAACCTCTGGGAACTATGTTACCCCAGAACAATTCCACACGATAAACAATTTATATATATTCTGTGCATCAAACCATATATATATAGATATACAAGTGTTTCCATACGATCGATATGTACTTAAATACTTTAATAAAGACATGCTTTCCGCCCCGGGAAAATATTTAAAACAGTTCAGTAAAAGGGGCTCGTGAAAACTCACCTTTCTGTGAGCCGGGACGTGATACAATGAACTGCTATAAGCCTGGATCTGTAATATGATATCTAGTCGTTACTATATAATTCCCATAAATTAAATCCGTGTCAATCGGTACATCTGGGGACATTGTTAACCCAGTACTGTACTCGATCCGGGGACAATGTTAACCCCGTGACAACTTCTAAGGACTCAGATTGTGACATTACTTAGAGTCTGACGGTCAAAATTATCATTTTTATGTTTTCCTTGATTTGCGTGCCTAGCACGGTTATCCGTTTTAAGTTTCAAAAATGAGTTTGTTCACACCCGACCCAAAAATGGTGTTTGACTGTTATTTTAGTTAAAGTGATGAAATTAGAGCTCGGTTTGGACACCCCGTTTGGCCACGGGGCCCGTTTCCGTCATTTAGGTGTCGGAAACAGTAAAATCGGGTAAAATTACCCAAATCATCCGAATTATTTTCGGATGATTTACCTTTACTTAGTTTTATGAAAATAGTCCATTTTTAGGGTTTTTATGCACCAGTCAGCTCGCTTATGCGAACTTTGCCGGTTTACACGTTTTAAGCTTTAGAAATTTGTTTTTTTATGTTCTTTTTAGCACAAATAATTACCCGTTTAGTATCGGGTCTTGAAATTTTACACAACTCTTATTTTGACAGTAAGAAATTTTACAAAAATTTTCCAGATTTAATTTTTATATTTACATTTATTTATCTATTTTTAATCATCATTAAAACACTAAATATGTCAAAAATACCAAAAGACTTTAGAAAAATCCCAAATTTTTCCGGGATGATACCTCCCATCCTCATAACTCCCTGGAATTTTTCCAGAACCCAAAACTCATTTTTCAAGCCATTTTCACAAAAACCGAGCTAGAAAGCCCTAGAACTCGTTTTACCGAAAAGCCCACTTAGACTTCTCCAACTATGCTCAAATTTTGTGTGTGACTTTTATATGTTATAAAAAGCCTATCTTAAATTTTCCAGAATTTTTCATGATGTTTAGCTATTTTTCACCATTTTTGGCCAAAACCGAGCATTAAATTCACCAAATATTCATCCTTTATCCAAAAATTACCAAAAATTCACAGATCTCATATTTTCATGTGTAGATCATCTCTTTGAAATTTCATGACCCGACTCTAAGCACACTACAATCTGTCCAAAATCATAGAACCTCACGAAAACCGAACTATCTTGTGTTTTCTAGCGTTAGATCGCAAAGATCTTGGTTTCTAGCCTTTGCTAGCCACTAGATACAACACTTACAAGCACAATAACACCATACCTAGCAAGTTACACCAACAATCAAACCATTTCTTTCATAGTGTCGGTTTTGATATAAAAACAAAGGTTTTAACCGTAAAAATCCGTTCTCGACTCTTTTTACTCATTTCTTGGACCAAGATCCCTTGTATAGCTTGTATACATCTCTTGATCATGCAAGAGTCGGTTTCATCTCGGGTTTTCACCCGTCTTTCACATGGAAACTCATTTTACAAGATTTCAACCGTAAAATTTCGTTCTAAACTCTTTTAACTCATTACTTGGATCAAGATCCTTTGTATAACTTGTATACATCACTTGATCATGCGAGAATCGGTTTCAACTCGGGTTTTCACCCATTTTTACATTTGAAACCTTCTTTTCTCAAGATCATGAAGTTGGAAACAAGATTCAAGCATTAAAACATGTGTTATACCTTGTAAATCTTGGTTGGAAATCAAGAACTTGGATGAATGTTGAAGGTTTGAGAGAGTTTTAAGAGTTTGGAGTGTTAGAAAAAAGAAATGAAGTGTGTATATGTGTGAACAAGGACCGATCGGTCCAAGGTCATGTGTGGGGTGGGGCCCACACATCCATTCTAGGCCACACATTCGGATTTTCGTAATCCGGATAATGTTTTGGATAATCTGGCTCAGTTCGTTTCTCGTTTAAACTCGTAATTCGGCTTAAAACGAGCCTAAAATGGTCGTTTTTCGGGTTAAAATAAAATTTACATAAAACTGATTTAAAAACTTTAAAAACTTAAGCCATAACATTTATTGACTCAACCCATCATATTGTCGGTCATTGTGCATCTTTTTCGGTTTGATCGATCGTCTCTTGCTTGGTTTGATGTTAAAGGTTTCGTTTAACGTACCGACGTACTAATAAATCGAAATCCTTTTTCTGTGCCATAATTCACTTATCCCGAAGCTTTAATACTTCGTAAACATCACTAAACATTATATACTTCGTCTATAATGTAATTCCCGATTCGTTCGGGTTTCAATAACCGATCATCGGTTAATCGTAATTCTAATACGACTAACTGTTCATTCGAGTATAATTCGTACTGTGAATCTTATATACTCGTGTAAACACATTATAATTCATATATTCAGTATTGAATAACACGTAAATAGTATATTCCGGCTAGGGTATACCTGAATTTGCCGGAATCGTTACATTCTCCCCCCGTTATAAAAATTTCGTCCTCGAAATTTTACGCGTCAACTACTTCCTTTTGAGGAAATAGGTGGGGGTATTTCTTCCAAAATTCGTCCTTTCGTTCCCATGTATATTCTGGGCCTCGTTGCGAATTCCATCTAACTTTGACCAACGAGATCTTATTGTGTCTAAGTTGCTTGATTTTCCCGTCTACTATTTCTATGGGCTCCTCTACAAGGTTGAGCTTATCATTTGTTTGAACACCCTCTAAGGGTAACACCGATGTCTCATCCGACAGACACCTTTTCAGGTTCGACACGTGAAACACGTTGTGAACTGCACTCAGTTCATTAGGGAGCTCTAATCGGTATGCTACAGGACCGATTTTTGCAATAATGTCGAATGGTCCAATGTATCTAGGGGCTAACTTCCCCGCCTTTCCAAATCTAACCACACCCTTCCACGGTGATACTTTCAAATACACTTTATCACCTTTCTCAAATGATAACGGTTTTCTACGGTTATCGGCATAACTCTTCTGCCGATCCCGCGCGGCCTTCAGATTGTTTTTAATTTCAAGAATTTTGCTGGTCGTTTCCTGGACCAGATCTGATCTAATAACCTGTGCGTCGCCCACTTCAGTCCAGCAGAGTGGCGATCGGCATTTCCGTCCATACAATGCTTCGTAAGGTGCTGCCTTTATACTGCTATGGTAACTGTTATTATAGGAAAACTCAACGAGTGGGAGATGTTGATCCCAATTTCCCTTAAAATCCAGTACGCATGCACGAAGCAAATCCTCCAGGGTTTGAATGGTCCTCTCAGACTGACCGTCGGTCTGAGGGTGGTAGGCTGTGCTTAAATTAATACGCGTTCCCAGCGCTTCTTGCACAACTTGCCAAAGCTTGGAGGTGAAATGGCTATCCCGATCAGAGATGATTGAGATGGGTATCCCATGACGAGACACAATTTCATTTATATAAATCTGCGCAAGTCTCTCAGTGTTATAATTATTTCTAATCGGGATAAAATGTGCCGATTTGGTTAATCGATCCACGACTACCCAAATTGCATCATGTCCACGGGACGTCTTGGGGAGATGTGTCACAAAATCCTTCGTGAACTGATCCCACTTCCATTCCGGAATTTCCGGTTGTTGTAACATTCCCGACGGTCTCTGGTGCTCCGCCTTAACCCTCGCACACGTCGTACACTTGCCGACGTATGTGGCTATATCCTTTTTCATACCCGGCCACCAGTAGAACTCCTTCACATCCTGGTACATCTTATCCGATCCCGGATGTATGGAATATTTCGATTTATGCGCTTCGTCCATGATTAAATCACGAAGGTCATGGATGGTCGGGATCCAAATCCGATTTTTGAAATAGAGAATTTCGTCCACGCGCTGTTCGAAATTCTTCTCGTTACCGAAAAGTCCCTCTTTTTCCAATTGTTCCTCTTCCAACGCCTCGCGTTGAGCGACTCGAATCAAATCCGAAAGGTTCGACTGGACTATCATCCCCAGCGCTCGCACTCGCAATGGCTTAATCCGATCCTTCCTACTCAAGGCATCGGCTACGACGTTAGCCTTGCCGGGGTGATAACGGATGTCACAGTCATAGTCGCTTAATAATTCGACCCATCTTCGTTGTCTCATATTCAGTTCTTTCTGATCGAATATGTGTTGCAAACTTTTATGATCGGTGAAGATGGTGCACTTTGTATCGTAGAGATAATGTCTCCAAATTTTAAGTGCGAAGATAACTGCTCCCAGTTCTAAGTCATGAGTGGTGTAATTTTTCTCGTGTACTTTTAACTGTCGGGAAGCATAGGCTATGACTTTATTATTTTGCATCAACACGCATCCTAACCCTCTCCGGGATGCGTCACAATACACGACAAAACCATCGTCTCCGTCAGGGAGACTTAAGATTGGCGCTTGGCACAATCTTTGTTTTAGCGTTTGAAACGCCGTTTCCTGCTCTTCACCCCAATCATACTTTCGATCCTTTTGGGTCAGAAGGGTTAAAGGTTGGGCAATGCTGGAAAAATTTTCTATAAATCGACGATAATATCCAGCTAAGCCTAAGAATTGGCGGATTTCCTTTGGTGATTTAGGCGCTTGCCAACTCTTAACTGCTTCAACTTTACTTGGATCAACGTGTATTCCTTGATGGTTTATGACGTGACCAAGGAATTGCACTTCTTGTAACCAGAAGTTACACTTGGAGAATTTTGCATACAACTTCTCCTGATTAAGAAGCTCTAAAATTAATCTCAAGTGTTGCTCGTGCTCTCCTTTACTCTTCGAGTAAATCAAAATATCGTCAATAAACACGATGACGAATTTATCGAGGTAGGGTTTACAGACTCGATTCATGAGATCCATGAATACTGCTGGCGCATTTGTTAGCCCGAAGGGCATAACTAAGAACTCGTAATGGCCGTAGCGAGTCCGGAATGCGGTTTTTGGGACATCCTCCTCCTGGATTCTAACCTGATGGTATCCCGATCTAAGATCTATTTTTGAGAAGTAGCTCGCACCTTGTAGTTGGTCGAACAGATCATCGATTTGGGGAAGAGGATACCTATTTTTGATTGTCAACTTGTTCAACTCCCTGTAATCAATGCACATTCTAAGGCTCCCGTCCTTCTTTTTCACGAATAGTACCGGTGCGCCCCACGGGGAATAACTAGGACGAATAAATCCTTTATCCAACAATTCTTGCAACTGGTTGGATAATTCTTGCATCTCAGATGGTGCAAGTCGGTAAGGTGCCTTAGCAACAGGGCCAGCTTGAGGTAACAGATCGATTCTGAATTCGACCTGTCGGGTTGGCGGTAATCCAGGCAGTTCCTCTGGGAAAACTTGTGGAAATTCGCGTACCACTGGAATATCCTCCACCCGTTTTTCCTCAGAATCAGTGGCCGTCAGGCTCGCTAGATACGCCACACATTCCTGAGGTATATATTTTAACACCTTGAGGTGGGATATAAATGGTATCATGGTGCCGGATTTTTCTCCTTGCACTAATACCTCCTCGTCATCCGACACCCGGATCTTGACGATTTTCTTTTCACAGTTTATTTCTACCCTGTTACGTGCTAACCAATCCATTCCCACTATCACGTCAAAACTACCCAATTCTACCGGTAACAAGTCAATCAGAAAGGATTGTTCGTTCAGAATAAAAGGGCAATTCCGAACTATCTGATTAACTATCATGGTTTTACCGTTAGCGACTTCTACGGTGTAAGGTTCTATGGTTTCACCAATAGGAAGGTTTGCTATCGAAAGGAATCTAACGGAGACAAAACTTCTATCGGCACCTGTATCAAATAATACAGAAGCGTAATGATCAGAGACGAGGAATGTACCTGTCACTACGCTGGGGTCCTGGCGTGCCTCGTTCGCCCCCATCACGAATGCTCGGCCTCGCGCCGGATTGGACGACGATGCCTGACCCGCGGTTTGCCGCCCATTTCCTCCCTGGTTCAGTTTCGGACAGTGTCTTTTAAGGTGATCCGTGCTGCCGCATTCATAGCAAGCACGGCTGGTGGTCACCATTTGGTTTCCTTGCGGGTTCTGCTGTCGGGCTGGTTGAGTCCTAAATGGTTGCGCACGGATAGGTTGTGGCTGTCGGTTCAGGTTGTTCAGAGTTGTCTTACAATTTGGTGCGTAGTGTCCAATCCTGCCACACCGGTGGCACACCACCTCTTTGCACACGCCACCATGGTGGTAACCACATTTCCCACACTTAGGAAACGTTCCCTTCTGCGGTTCTTGCCTTCCGCCCGAACTAGTCATGGCGTAGTTCTGGGCAGTGGGTCTAGCACGTTTACCTTGCTGCTTTTCCTGGGTCCTATGGTCAAGTGAACTCCGCTTTCCTCCCGCCACCTTCAGTGACCCGCTCCTTACGAAATCGTACGTTACGATACCCGCTTGCGTCACCGCACCCTCATATGTCTGGTGTCCCCCAGAATTGACTATACTCCTTACAACTAGAGTTAGTCCCCAAATATAACGCTCCACCCTCTTCGACTCCGGGGTGACCAACCATGGTACCAATCGCGCCAACTCATTAAACCGGTTCGTATAACCCAAGTGGTCCGCCCCCTGCATCTCCAGATTCCACAATTCATTTTCTAATTTCTGCAATTCGTTTCTCGGGCAGAAATGTTCCAATACAAGAGCCTTGAGCTCTGTCCAGGTCATGCGGTTTGTCGTCGCCTGACCGCGAGTCTGCACTATGGTGTTCCACCATGTCAAGGCATGGTCCGTGAATGTGCAAGCAGCATAGTTAACAACACAATCCTCGGGGCAGTTGCTGATATTCACCACGGATTCTATTTTCTCGATCCATTTAACTAATCCATTTGGTCCTTCAGACCCGCTAAACTCTAGAGGTTTGCACAACATGTAGGTTCCCGTACGGATCTTACACGGGATATCGCTATCTACGTAGGTGCGGAATCCCTGCGTAGGTAGTTACGAGCGTAGAATACGTAAAACAATCACACGCGATACAAACGAACACGTTATATATTATAACTTGAAACACGTCTATTACAGACTCTCGGCACGTTCACTGAACTCAACTACTGATTCCTCTCTCGTTTTTCTAAACAATCCGTCGGCTACAGTATATATAGACACGACAACTTCGCCCGATATGTTCAGGCGAAGTTGTCCATAACTTCGCTCGTTCAACAAGTTCGCCTAGGCGAACTTGTCGACAACTTCGCTTGTTCAACAAGTTCGCCTAAGCGAACTTGTTGACAACTTCGCTTACATACATAAACATAAACTTAAACATAATTACATTACAGACTCGATTACAAACTCTAGACTATGAACTACTGACATTTATGTACCAACAGACTCCCCCTTGGCAGTAGCTTCATATCTTGATCTTCAAAGCTTGTGTCTTGTAATCTCTCGTCTTCTCTCTTCATCTCTTCAAGCATGCACTCCCTGTCTAACACATACAGAAACCAACTTCTGGTACTTCTTAGTTTCCTCTTTCCAAGCAGGAATGTAGAAAATCTTCTTAGCATGTAGTACCTGCAAGTCAGCTTGAGACAGATTGACTAAGTGCATAGGATCATACACTCTCATGATCTCTTGCTCATCTTCATCCTCCATGACCGCTTCAGCAGTTTCACAATCCACGTACCACCACTTCAAGTCTTTCAAGACGTTCTTGGGCATCACCTTCATCGACACTTCTTTTAAATGACGGACTGGTTTATACTTCATAACCATCCATGGTTTGCCGTCTGCCCTCATCCCTCTATCTTTGTCTTCTACTAACTTCCCTTTCTGAGGCTTCAGAAGTTCAAACTTTTTATCTTTAATGGCCTCCTTCCAAACAATTTTCCCAATTACTCTCGCCATGTTATCATCACTTCTGTTTATCAGCCCCAGTCTTGCTAAGTCTTTCACCTCACACTCCGGTAAGGTATTCAGGGATCTTAACATCTTCTTGAAGTACTGAATGCCGTCGTAACGTTTGATCACAAATAGTTTCAACTCTTCATCGTACAACCAACATATGATTCCCTTCTTTGATTCTGCATATCCCTTTATATTATACGACTTTTTGAACATCGTCGGTACTGCTGGCTTCTTCGTCTTTACAAACCACTGAGCGCAGCCTTCCTTCCAGTTTGGCTGATCTTCCCACTCAGTGTTGTCAACCGCAGCATCTTCACATATAGTCGACTGTTCAACCACAGGGATCTCATGCTCTACATTTTCTTCAACAATCTCTCCTTCTTCTATCACATTCTCAACCACAATTTCTGCACCAATCTTTTCGATCTCATCGATTGGCAGAACATCATCTTCATTTATCAACTCATCATCCTCTAACATATCGTCTATCTCTTTTAGCGCATCAATCATATCATCAACAATCTCAACATCTTCAACCACATCCACATCATCACCAACAGCAACCACATCATCACCAGCGGCAGACTCCCCCTCAGCCGTGGAAGCCCTAAGAGCTATAGTAGTTCTTGGCAACTCACCACCTGCACCTTCCGGTGCATTGGGATCATCGTCTTGATCATTTCTTCTTTTCGTCCTCAGCTCGTCGCCTCTATAGCTCATCTCCCCCTGAGATGCCAAGAACACCTTCAAGGCATTTATAACTTTCCCGTGCTCAACCAGGAGGGATGCCTGCAGTTGATTTGCTTCCACTAGGCGTTGAATAGTCTTGGACTGCTCAGCAACGATCCGCTCTAGTGAAGCTATTCGTTCCGAGTCTGAAGTGGGCGTAACCGCAGGTGGTACACTTGGTAACCCTGCAGTGGTAGCAACAACTGTCGACTCTTTGAATTGTGCAACAACCTCCGACGTAGTGAGCGTTGGAGGCGGCAACGATACGATCCCCGGAGCCGAGAGTTGTGCTGTGGTGGATGGGATGCTAACAGATGCAGTAGTTGCCACCACAGGAACAACTGTAGCGCTTAAGCTTGTAGTCTGTGCTGTAGAAGGGACCAAAAACATACCAGACAAGGCAGGTGGAGCAAAACGTACCAACCGTGAAGTCTCTCCAGCTCCTACACCCATACCTGTCCTTTCCCTTCGTGAACGCTTTCTCACCAGCTGCACAGCTTCTTCTTCATCATCTTCCTCGTCGTCGTCGTCAACAGTTCTCTTTTGTTTCCCAACTGTTCTCCCATGCGTTACCATCATCCGTCTAGCCTCTTCCATCACATCATCAAAGTCAGCCTGTGGACCCGAGACTTGAATATTCTCTTGAGGATCAACTCGGTCCATATCAAACATTCCTTGGCCTCCCAACATGGCATCAAGGTCAATCTCTGCAGCTAACACAGCAACAGATACAGCAGGCGCAGCTGATACAGCCTGGGGTGCTGCCGCCTGTTGTGATCTTGGGTCTCTGAACTCGTCCCCTGCCGCAGGCGCATACTCCGGGTTTATAAGGTACCCAAAGAGCGGAGTATGCCTGGGACGCAGCTCAGGCTTGCTTCGTGCGCTGGAAGTGCGACACTGTGCAAAGATACATTTTGTCACACTTTCCACGTATCGAATAGGGCGTCGTTGAGGCAGCGTCGGAGCCACATGATTTAAAATCATCTGTAGGAATCGTGGATACATTATAAACCGCTCACGCGCCACAGCCCTTCGTTGCCTATCGATCTCGTAAAAGATCATCTGGCTGAAAGAATATCCTTTATTATAAGTCAACGCCGTCATAGCAGACTGCATTGTCGCACCCATACCATCAGTGCCTGCCTTCCGTCCTGACATACATACGATCATGACGTGCATAAGGAAGCGCCACTGATCTAAAAGGAATCCCTTCCTCCGTTGTGTGTCCCCTAAGGGACCAGAATACCCCATCCTGAGGAACGCCCCATCACGGAATGGCGCAACAAACTCCGTTGGGTCATCCCTCGTCTCTTCACCAAACCGCAACGCCACCCGTATTTGTTCAGAAGAAAACTGAACAACTTGACCGTTTACGGTGGCTCGCATAACCGGGGGCTCAACCCGGCAATCGTACTCTACCGTCTGCCAAAAGTCTTCAATATTCGGTAGGGAAATAGGCAGGGTAGTTGTTATTGCGTGATATATCCGTGAGCGCAGGAGAAAAGTAATTATCTCCCTATAGTCCTCCACGCCATTTGCATCTGGGTCAAGTGTTATGAACTGGTTATGAGCTGGGAAGAATTGTCTGTGATCATCACCGTCATCACCTGCACCTCCTGCACTTCCAACAGCAGCCATATCTGCACTAAACGAACCAAGTTAGATAAACGTTAAAGTGTTACACAAGTTCGCTTGACTACCAGGAGCGAAGTTATGATCAAACCTGTATAGGCGAAGTTAAAGGTGAGGCGAAGTTGGGAACAACTTCGCTTCATCTTTAAGTTCGTCTAATTAATTTTAAGTAAAAAGGACTTTAACTTCGCCTCATCACAACATCGCCTCAGGCGAAGATAAGGGTTAGGCGAAATTAAGCCTCAGGCGAAGTTGCGGATAACTTCGCCTCAGGCGAAATTAATCGTCAGGCGAAGTTGCGGATAACTTCGCCGAAACCCTAACTTCGCCTGGACTGAATCGGCGACTGTTAGCATTCCAAACATCCGGAAATCCGATGTTTCGGTAAAATTGACGATGAAGAACTCAATAACACTTGGTATTAAGGTTATGTGGACGAAAAGTTTGTCCATGAACACGTTAAACACAAGTTATAAAAGTCGGTTTTGAGTCCGACGGACCAAGATCTCGAAGCGGTCGAAATAAAGTTTGATAAACAAGAAGAAACAGCTAACACGATGTACCGATAACACATACCGTGAAACGATAACTGAAACTGAGAACAAAGAAAGAAATCGAAATCGAAAAGATCAAGTTCGCTGATATATCGGAGCTCAAGTTCGCTGTATATTGTAAATAATGAAAATTTTACTGTTTGAAATCCTTATATAGGGTCAGAGTTGGTCAGGCGAAGTTACGGATAACTTCGCCTAGGTGAAGTTATCCACAAGTTCGCCTGATTCAACAACTTCGCCTATATTTTCATAACCAAACCTTATAATTTTGAACAATTTGAATTAGCTCTTTAAAACTTCCCTTTAAGAAATAAACGACATGATCAATTCTAAGTAAACAGTTAAAAATTAATACAACTACAAAACTAAGAAAAACTTATAAAAATTTAACGAATAAGGGATCAAATTTCAGTCTAGTCAGGGACCACCATGTTTTAGAAAAGATCCTAACAGGAATCATACTAACTCCGTGACTGTCACATAGATCCGTGTTTAGCTGTATTATGACATAGAGAAACAGGTTGTACACATGTAAATAACTTAAAATGGTTTTCATCGTTTCTGTGATACGAGTTAAGTTCAATTAATCTCAAAAAATAAGTGGGCAACAACTCAGAGATTAAGATGCCTCCTATCTATTCTCAAAGCGTATTTGGCTTTCCCCAAGTCACCCCGAATTGACTTCGACCCATAGTGTCTGATTAACTTGTAAGTATTCTTTGTCTGCTTCCCGTACTCTTTCTTACTCCATGATTGAGAAGTCTCGATATCTTGAACTCTCGAAGGTTACAATAACTCATAAGTACTATTTTTTTTAATTTTTTTTTTATTTTTAACAAACATACTTATAGACTTCAGAGTAATAAACAACTGCAAGTCCCGAATCTGGATCACTGCAGTGTCTTGAAACGCTTTCTTCACGGGAATTAGAACACTTACGGGCTCGTGTATGACTGGGTAAACGCTTTTCTGCCTATCATTCGGAAAGATATGTATGAAGACATACAAAACTCTTAAGGAGTTTCCACGTAAAATTGAGTAGATTAGGTTAGTATCACATCTACTTTTACGCACCATAAAAAGTTACCATGACATACAATGACTGTTCTAAGGCCTTTTAAGCCTAATAACTTCACTAGTTAAGCACACACAATCAGTATATATATATCATTTTCCAAGGTTGGATCAATTTTCTGTGAACATAGCAAAGGTACTTCATACGAAGTAGTAGACTTGAAAAGTAATTTCATTTCCCAAAAAAAAAATTTTGACTTCAATCGCCCCGATCACGTCAAAGTCTTCAGGTAAACGGCAATCCTGAAGATCCAATGGATCAACTGGACCGACCACTTACAAGTATGTGTCATTCTAACTAAGTATGAACGACCAATTTTCAGCGACAGAAAGAAAACACATCATAACCGCCCCGGTCACTTTCAGTCATCTGGTTAATGGCGACCCTCATTCTCTACAAGTAGAAACGAGGACCAAAACATATCCGAGGATATGTCCATCAAACTGAGGTAACCGACTAATTTTAAGCAATAGTGACGTTTTTTTTTTTTTTTTTTTTTTTTTTAAAACACAAAAAAACATGGTTACTCGGGATTGATCATCCCGTTCAACTCAATTAGGTTTTGAAATCTGGATTTATCAAACGCTTTTGTAAATAAATCAGCGAAATTTTCTAGCGTATCGACCTTTTCGACCTTAATCAGTTTCTTCTCAGCACAATCCCGTATGAAATGATGACGAATGTCAATATGTTTAGTTTTACTATGTTTTACGGGATTGTTAATTACTGAGATGGCAGCAGTGTTATCAATAAAAATAGGAGTGAGTAAGAAATTCAGACCATAGTCGCGCAATTGTTGCTGAATCCACAAAACCTGAGAGCAGCAGTTGGATGCTGCCATATATTCAGCTTCGCACGTTGAGATTGCGACTGATGTCTGTTTCTTGCACTGCCAGGAAACTAATCTTCCACCGAGAAACTGACATCCTTCTGTTGTCGACTTCCGACTCTGATTGCACCCTCCATAATCAGAATCTGTATAAGCAACCAGTTCCACGTCTCCTCCCTTCATTACTATCCACTCCTCTGGTATTTGAAAACCAGGCTTCAACACAATCGCATCATTCTTCGTGAAGTGTACAGTATAATCTTTATCACAAATCTGCGACACACTCAGCAGATTGTGCTTCAGTTCTTCAACAAAGTTCACATTTTCTAACGTCATCTTCCCGTTAGTTACCGTACCCCTTCCTGTTATTTTGCCTCCACTCTCACCGGCAAAACTGACTCTCGCTCCTTGAACAGGTTTTAAATCTTGTAACAAATCCTTGTTACCAGTCATGTGCCGGGAACAGCCGCTGTCCACAACCCAAAGATTATTGGAAGCCCTGTTCAACTGTTCCTGCACAAACAAAAGAGATTATTAAAATTTGGGGACCCAAGACCTCTTGGTCTTGGGTCGATTAACCTTCTTAACAGAACTCACACACCTTGGCTGACCAAAGTTAGCATTAGAAAAATTTCCACGAGTCCTAACAGGATACCTCCTTGGAGACTGATAGTGAGGCCAACCAAACCGACGTACATTAAGAGAATGAAAAGAATTATAGCATTTGGTTTGGTTATTAGTAGTGTAAAAACGAGATGTGTTTCTTTGAAAACCTGTATTATCTCTCAAATTTGAATGGTTTTCATTTTTAACATTTAAACGATTACCAAAAACCTTAGTCTCAGTTTTTGAGGGCCTCACCTCTCTGAAACGCTGCTTCAGAGGGCAATCAGCAACAAGGTGCCCTATTTGATTACATCTAAAACAACACCTATGATCAGCTTTCTTTTCAGCAGATGTTTTAGATGTGGAGGCAGTATTACCAACCGTACGTCTCACATAAGGTGGGACATATGGGTTGAGTGGAGTACTCCTTTTAGATGATTTAACTTTTTCTCCACTAGTGGGTAATACTTCCTTCTCTTTTGTCTTACCCGACTTGGATGACTTATCCGAATCAGATGAGACTGGACTTGAAATAGAAATTTTAACTTTTGAGACAGGCGAACTTGTTTCGCCTTTACTAACTTCCGGTACTTTACCAGTTTCCTTAGCAGGACCTGTCTGATCAGCTACAAAATTAACAGATTCATGAACACTAGGATTGAAAGTATAATTATGGTTATAAGGTGGTGGAACCTCATGGTAACCAATTCCTCCCCTCTTAGGTGAGGAACCTTGATCACTAACGAGGTGATCAAGAATAGCAGAGGAATTCCGGAATTGCTCCAGTTTCCTATTTAGTTCCACCACTTTTACCTGGTGATCAGCAATCTGTTTTTCTTTCTCAGCGATTAACTTGGTTTTCTCTTCTAAAACCTCGTAGCTTAGATCGATCACATCAATTTTCTCAGCTAATTTTGTTTTCAAACTTTTAACGTCTTTTTCACAAGCTTTAATTTTTATTTTATAATTATTTTCTCTTGTCTTTGTGAAGTGATGATCTTCTTTCAAGGTTTTAAATTCGGCATCCAACTTAACATACTGATCAGTAATTGTAGCAAGCTGTTCAGACAAGTTCTCACATTTAGTACAGATAGGTTTAGTATATACCTCGGAGTTCTGGTCATCAGCCATGAAAGCTTTTTCATTTTCAGCAGCTTTCATACATTCTTCAGCTGCAACCTTTGCCATGTGTGCCTGCTCAAAGAGTTCTCCAGAGAACATTGTAACACCCCGACCAAAGGCGGATTATACATCGGGGCGCCACATATTGTTTCATTACTCGTGACACTATTGGGTGTCAATATTTAATAAATACATTCATTCGCGCACGCGCAGGGTAAACACAAGATAACATAAATCATCATAAATCAATATATTATAAATCATAATATTCGAACAGCAATAACTTGTCTTGATACATTTTAATCTAGGTCCAAAATAAAGAAAACTTCCTATGTGTCCACAAGCTCCAAAACAGCTACTGCAAACCTGAACATGTGTTAAAATAAACGTCAAACACTTGCGTGTTGGTGAGAAATCAAGTTTAATACAATACATAGATAATCATAAATCTGCGCGCAACACGTGTATGTCTGGTGTTTAACAAGGGTGCAATCAGATTGTGATCAAGCCTAGATAGATCATAGCTCATAGTTCATAGTTCAATCCGTGCTCCCAATTGAGCACAAAAAACGAGAAAACATCTGTGCAAGTGTAAACAAAGAAAACCGTAAACGATAGGTCTCCCGTGTTCATCTAATGGATCCATGAAAACTTCGGAATAGGCCGAACAAAGCGGTTAATGATACACACATACAAATAAACAGCCAAGTAAACGTCCTCAACACATGGGATACTGCGCGACTAAAGTTCATAAACAAGTTTAAGACTCGAGTTTGTACGAACACATGAACATCCCAAAACATTAAAAGTAAAAAGGGATTAGATACGAGATTACTCACATGATAAACGATGCGGTGTAAGATAAAGCAAGAACCAACTTTAAACAAGCACAAGTTAACCTATAAATAAGATTATTGTTTTAACGATCTGTTTTAAGTCTTGATTATAAGTTTGCATAAGTAAATTATTATATATAATATATATATATTACCGGAAAAGCAGGACAGAACAGGGAGGAAGACGGAGGCAGAGAGGGAGGCGGCAGAGAGCAAGGAAAACAGGAGAGATTAAGTGTTTGTGTGTGTAGTGTTAGGAAAAATAATACTATTATTATTTATAGGAAAACCCTAGGAGACATAATCCCTAGAAAAGGGGAAAGGATCTTTAACAGGATCAAGCAAAAGACATCAAAAAGCATAAGAAAACAAAAGCAAAAGATATGGAAAGATATGGCAGCTGCAGAGGCAAGATAAAGCTGACAGGGAACAGTAAAAAGCATGGGCGGGTCAGATAAAGGTACTGGTCAAGCATGGAAAAAGCAGATCTCCAAAGATAATGTCAGTCACTTTTTCTGCCAACCAATGGGGTTGGTGCGCATGCTGCGCCGAAAGTAACTTTTCAGACATAAAGCAGATTAGGTCAACAGCTCAAAAGATAAGACAACACAAAAGCAAACGGCTAGATTCAACAGAAGAAAACTCAAAGGGTTCAGCGCGAGAAGGCTAAGGCGCGAAGGCAGACACAGAAGGTCAAGAGGGCGCGAGCGCGAAGGCAGACAGAAACAACCTTAACGCGTCGCGGAAAGAACTACATTTCTAAGCGCGTCGCGGGAAGAATCACATTTCTTAGCGCGCCGCGGGAGGAACTAGAATTCCTAGCGCGCCGCGGGAAGAACTATAATTCTTCGCGCGTCGAGGGATGAACTACGATTCTTAGCGCGCTGCGAGAAGAACTACAAATCCTTAGCGCGTCGCGGGAAGAACTACCGTTCTTAGCGCGCTGCGAGAAGAATTACAATTCTTAGCGCGCTGCGAGAAGAGTTCGTCTCGCGAATCGCTGAAACAGGTGGTCTTCACGCAGGCTTCCTTGCAAGGGGTCTGCGCAGACAACCTTAGGCGGGAAGGAACAAAAGAGTTAGAAGAAAAAGAGGGAAACAAGGCTTAAGGGCGGGACGGCGACAAGAGGGAAAAGAAGGCGGAAAGAGAGAAGGAGAGGGACGGGACGGCGGAAAGAAAGAGAGAGAAAGAGGCGGGAAGGAAAATATATATTATTACTAAAAGTAAAATATAAGTATAAATAAATACTAAATCATAAAAGAAAGAGATCGGGTCAGAGAAACGGGTACCTGGGTCGGGTCGGATTCGGGCAGATGTTACAGTCTCCCCTACTTTAAGAAATTTCGTCCCGAAATTTATCTCGAAGTAGGTTGCGCAGAGAACAGGTGCGGGTACTTGATCTTCATTTGATCTTCCCTTTCCCATGTAAACTCGGCTCCGCGCTTGGACTCCCAACGAACTTTCACGATAGGGATACGACTGCGCTTGGTTTGCTTAACCTCGCGATCCATAATCTCAACAGGCTTCTCAATGAAATGCATAGATTCATCAACTTGAACTTCATCAAGTGGAATGTGAAGGTTCTCGTCAGCTAAACACTTCTTGAGATTGGATACATGGAACGTTGGATGCACATTACTGAGCGCGGGCGGCAGGTCAAGTCTGTAGGCAACTTTTCCCACACGCGCGAGAATCTTGAATGGACCAACATAACGAGGAGCAAGCTTACCCTTCTTCCCAAAGCGGACAACACCTTTCCAAGGCGACACCTTGAGGAGAACAAGATCACCAACTTGAAATTCGAGAGGCTTCCGCCTACGATCTGCGTAACTCTTCTGTCGGCTTCTGGCAGTCAGCAGATGATCACGGATCTTGGCGATTTTATCGGTTGTCTCTTGAACAAGTTCGGGTCCTGTGATTTGAGTTTCACCCACTTCGCTCCAACAAATCGGGGAGCGGCACTTACGACCGTAAAGTGCTTCAAATGGGGCCATACCGATACTGGAATGATAGCTGTTATTATAAGAGAACTCAATTAAAGGCAGGTGTGAATCCCAATTACCTCCAAAATCAAGAACACAAGATCGGAGCATATCCTCAAGAGTTTGAATAGTTCGCTCAGACTGACCGTCAGTCTGAGGATGATATGCCGTACTCATGTCCAAGCGAGTTCCTAGCGCAGATTGGAGAGATTTCCAAAAGCGAGATATAAAACGGCCATCGCGATCGGATATGATGCTCAAAGGAGTACCATGGCGGCAGACAATTTCCTTGACATAAAGCTGCGCGAGTTGCTCAACACGGTAGTTTTCACGAATGGGCAGAAAGTGAGCAGACTTAGTCAATCGATCCACTATTACCCAAATGCTATCATGTTTGCTTGCTGTCAAAGGTAACTTGGTAATAAAGTCCATCGCTACACATTCCCATTTCCACGTAGGAATTTCTGGTTGTTCGAGCAAACCAGATGGGCGTTGGTGTTCAGCTTTTACTTTAGAACAAGTCAGGCATCTAGCTACGAACACAGCAATATCCTTTTTCATACCGGGCCACCAATAAGTAATGCGCAAATCCTTGTACATCTTATCAGCGCCAGGATGAATAGAATACCGAGATTTGTGCGCTTCACACAGGATATCAGCGCGAAGATTCTCATCAAAGGGAATCCAGATGCGATTAAGATAGCAGAGAATTCCACTCAGATCAGGCACAAAATGCGCTTCCGCGCCACACGCTAACTCGGCGCGAAGGTTACCATTACTGATGGATGCGCGCTGCGCGTCACGAATACGCGATTCAAGGTTGCTTTGAATCGGCGCGAAGTGAAGCTGGGTGCGCGGCAAGATACAGTTAAGCTGGCAGGGTTTTCGGCTGAGCGCATCGGCTACCACATTAGCCTTACCAGGATGATACCGGATCTCACAATCGTAATCGCTGATGAGTTCGTTCCATCGGCGTTGCCTCATGTTAAGTTCCTTTTGACCAAAGATATGCTGAAGGCTTTTATGGTCAGTGTAAAGGATACACTTAGTACCATAAAGGTAGTGTCTCCAGATCTTCAAGGCAAAAACAACTGCACCAAGTTCGAGGTCGTGAGTTGTATAATTCTTTTCATGAACCTTAAGTTGCCTTGATGCGTAAGCGATAACCTTGCCTCGTTGCATAAGAACACAACCGAGACCTTGGTTGGATGCATCGCAATACACGACAAAATCATCATTACCCTCAGGTAGCGCAAGGACAGGAGCTTCACACAACAAACGCTTGAGCGTTAGAAAGGCTTCTTCTTGCTTCGAGCCCCAAATATACGGTTTACCTTTGTGCGTTAGAGCAGTTAAAGGCAAAGCGATCTTCGAGAAGTTCGAAATGAATCGCCGGTAGTAACCAGCTAAGCCCAGAAAGGAACGGATCTCAGAAGGAGAGGATGGCGTAATCCAGTTCTTGATTGCTTCAATTTTGGATGGGTCGACATGAATACCCATCTTGTTAACAACATGACCAAGAAACTGTACTTCATCCGACCAAAATTCACACTTGGAAAGCTTAGCATAGAGTTGCTCAGCTCTAAGCTTTTGCAATACCAATCGGAGATGTTGCTCATGCTCGGCCTTGGTCTTAGAATACACCAGAACATCATCGATAAACACAATCACGAATTTATCCAAGAAAGGCCTACACACCCGATTCATTAGATCCATGAAAACGGCGGGTGCATTGGTTAGACCGAAGGACATGACCAAGAATTCAAAATGGCCATAACGAGTTCGAAAAGCTGTCTTCGGAACATCTTCATCGCGGATGCGCAACTGGTGATAGCCAGAGCGGAGATCAATCTTCGAGAAACAAGAGGCACCTTGGAGTTGATCAAAGAGGTCGTCAATACGTGGTAAGGGATACCGGTTTTTAATGGTGAGTTTGTTCAACTCGCGGTAATCAATACACATGCGAAACGATCCATCTTTCTTTTTAACGAACAACACCGGAGCACCCCAGGGCGAAGAGCTAGGGCGAATGAATCCTTTAGCTGTCAACTCTTGAAGTTGGCTTGCCAATTCTTGCATCTCAGCGGGCGCAAGACGGTAAGGAGATTTAGCTACGGGGGAAGCACCAGGGACAAGATCAATACGGAACTCGACTTCACGAGCGGGAGGGATACCAGGAAGATCATCAGGAAAAACTTCAGGGAAATCACGCACAACAGGGATATCGCGAAGCTTCTTTTCTTCAGCAGGTTTAACCACATGGGCTTAAAATGCAATACACCTTTTCCGCATATGCCTTTGGTCTTCGGCGCAGGACATAAGCTTAAGACCACTGGAGGGTTTTTCGCCGTAGATATGAAGATCACCATTTTCTCGAGGTATGCGAATCATCTTCTTGGCGCAAATAACTTCGGCGCGATTAAGCGAGAGCCAGTCCATACCAATAATAACATCAAAGCTTCCAAGAGGCATAGGGATGAGGTCGATCAGAAAATCGTTTTCGTTAAGGTTAAGCGTGCAATCTTTAATCACCGAGTTAATTAAAATAGTTTCGCCATTAGCCAATTCAACTGAAAAATCTTCTTTTAAATCGCTGCGCGGTCGCGCAAGCTTCTGCTCGAAGGCGCGAGAGATAAAACTTCGATCGGCGCCAGTATCAAAAAGTACAGAAGCATAAAATCCGTTAAGCAAAAATGTACCATTAACTACGTCATTATTCGCTTGCGCTTGGTGCGCGGTTATGTTAAAAGCTCGTCCGCGCGTCACTTGGTTCGAAATCTGGTTCACCGGATTCGCTTGCGTGATTTGCACTTGTAGTCTCGGGCATGCGTTCCGGAAATGACTGGGATCACCGCAGTTATAGCACGACCTGGGTCGTGGGTTTTGGTATGTTGGTTGTGGATTCTGCGGGTAGACTGGTGGTGTTGGCGCAATTGGGTTGGCGAGAGGGACTCTACAGTATTCGGCAGAGTGACCAACGCGGCCACATCGGTTACATTGCCGACACGGGGTTTGGGTTGGGTGGTGAAGTCTACAGGTTGGGCAAAAGGGTTGATTTCCTGTGTAAGGTTTCTTAGGTGGCGGGGCAGGGAGTGCGGGATTGGTTAAGGCATAGTTGTGGATTACAGGAGGTGTTGGGTAGGTTGACAGTGGGTTAGGCGCGTAAACTGGAGGTTGATAAATGGGTTGCTGGGCAATGGGCGGGTTGGTAAGCGCATAGGCCTTGCGCCTGCGCTTGAGGTTGTTACGGTTTGAGGGTTCTGGTTTGGTTTCTGTTGGTTCAGGGACAGTCTTGGTGAGTTTGGTCTTTTCAGATCCCCGCAGGAACAGGGTTCCTGCTCTGACATGGTTGTCGCTGAGCACAGCGGCCAACTCAATGGCGTCAGGGAGGGTTACTTGGTTTCTGGCCCATACAGAATCTTGAATTTCCATGGGGAGACCCCCAAGGAATTTCTCTATGGCTCGGCGGGAAGGGGTAACAAGGTGAGGGACAAGCAGGCTTAGTTCATGGAAGCGCGTCGCGTACTCGCGCGCTTCTCCACTGTATTGCTTCAGGTTCCAAAATTCTTCCTCCAGGCGCTTAACTTCGTTGGGAGGGCAGAATTCTCGCGTCAAGAGATCCTTAAATTCCTCCCAGAGCATGCTGGAAGCAGCTTCTGCGCCACGCGCATGAGCTACTCCATTCCACCATGTAAGCGCTCTGGATTCCAGGACACTGGAAGCATACAGGGTTCGTCTGTCTGAGGGGCATTGGGTATGGAGGAAAGTGTTTTCTATTTTCTCAAGCCACTGGAGCATCACGGTGGCTCCTTCAAGACCTGTGAACTTTGGAGGGTTACCCGCGTTAAAGGATTTAATGTTATAACTAGAGGTGTTGGTATTGTTTTGGCTCAAAGCTTGGGCTATTGCGGCGGCCATTTCCTGGGAACGTTGCTGTCTACGCATGCGCGAGGCTTCTCTTCTCTGAAATCGGCGAGATAGCGGAGGCATTCTATAAAAGTTTTAATTTTAGTTAATATCTTGGTTTTATCGCAAAGTATAACTTTATAAAGCTTGGTTTCGCAGGGTTAGATACTATCAAAAGTTAAAGTAAAATAAATGACCCTAAATGCAGACTTAATAAAGGTAACAAATTCGAATCAAGAATCGACAATTCATGTATCACCATGACTTTCCGAATTCCCAATTTAAAATATACGAGCAACGAGTATTGGAGATTGACGATTCATGTATCACCATGACTCTTCAATCTTCAATATAAAATATACAAGAAAATGAGTATTGGAGGTTGACAATTCATGTATCACCATGACTTTTCAAGTCTCCATCCTCAGAACATAATCGTAAATGGAAATTGAAAATCAACTATTCATGTATCACCATGACTTTTCGGATTTTCAAATCCAACAAACGAATATGTAAGTAAAATCAATAAAAATCGAAATTCAACAAAAATCGAAATATCGCGAAATAAAACATAAAATCATATACTGCGCAGGTGCGAGCATATTCATAAATAACGAGTAATTAACAGTAAGCGCGCAAACATGAGATTTCTCTCATGCGCGAGAAGGGACTCTTAGGTATTCTAGGCCGTTACGTCAAACCACCTATCCTAAAGTCAACGAGCTCTGATACCAATCTGTAACACCCCGACCAAAGGCGGATTATACATCGGGGCGCCACATATTGTTTCATTACTCGTGACACTATTGGGTGTCAATATTTAATAAATACATTCATTCGCGCACGCGCAGGGTAAACACAAGATAACATAAATCATCATAAATCAATATATTATAAATCATAATATTCGAACAGCAATAACTTGTCTTGATACATTTTAATCTAGGTCCAAAATAAAGAAAACTTCCTATGTGTCCACAAGCTCCAAAACAGCTACTGCAAACCTGAACATGTGTTAAAATAAACGTCAAACACTTGCGTGTTGGTGAGAAATCAAGTTTAATACAATACATAGATAATCATAAATCTGCGCGCAACACGTGTATGTCTGGTGTTTAACAAGGGTGCAATCAGATTGTGATCAAGCCTAGATAGATCATAGCTCATAGTTCATAGTTCAATCCGTGCTCCCAATTGAGCACAAAAAACGAGAAAACATATGTGCAAGTGTAAACAAAGAAAACCGTAAACGATAGGTCTCCCGTGTTCATCTAATGGATCCATGAAAACTTCGGAATAGGCCGAACAAAGCGGTTAATGATACACACATACAAATAAACAGCCAAGTAAACGTCCTCAACACATGGGATACTGCGCGACTAAAGTTCATAAACAAGTTTAAGACTCGAGTTTGTACGAACACATGAACATCCCAAAACATTAAAAGTAAAAAGGGATTAGATACGAGATTACTCACATGATAAACGATGCGGTGTAAGATAAAGCAAGAACCAACTTTAAACAAGCACAAGTTAACCTATAAATAAGATTATTGTTTTAACGATCTGTTTTAAGTCTTGATTATAAGTTTGCATAAGTAAATTATTATATATAATATATATATATTACCGGAAAAGCAGGACAGAACAGGGAGGAAGACGGAGGCAGAGAGGGAGGCGGCAGAGAGCAAGGAAAACAGGAGAGATTAAGTGTTTGTGTGTGTAGTGTTAGGAAAAATAATACTATTATTATTTATAGGAAAACCCTAGGAGACATAATCCCTAGAAAAGGGGAAAGGATCTTTAACAGGATCAAGCAAAAGACATCAAAAAGCATAAGAAAACAAAAGCAAAAGATATGGAAAGATATGGCAGCTGCAGAGGCAAGATAAAGCTGACAGGGAACAGTAAAAAGCATGGGCGGGTCAGATAAAGGTACTGGTCAAGCATGGAAAAAGCAGATCTCCAAAGATAATGTCAGTCACTTTTTCTGCCAACCAATGGGGTTGGTGCGCATGCTGCGCCGAAAGTAACTTTTCAGACATAAAGCAGATTAGGTCAACAGCTCAAAAGATAAGACAACACAAAAGCAAACGGCTAGATTCAACAGAAGAAAACTCAAAGGGTTCAGCGCGAGAAGGCTAAGGCGCGAAGGCAGACACAGAAGGTCAAGAGAGCGCGAGCGCGAAGGCAGACAGAAACAACCTTAACGCGTCGCGGAAAGAACTACATTTCTAAGCGCGTCGCGGGAAGAATCACATTTCTTAGCGCGCCGCGGGAGGAACTAGAATTCCTAGCGCGCCGCGGGAAGAACTATAATTCTTCGCGCGTCGAGGGATGAACTACGATTCTTAGCGCGCTGCGAGAAGAACTACAAATCCTTAGCGCGTCGCGGGAAGAACTACCGTTCTTAGCGCGCTGCGAGAAGAATTACAATTCTTAGCGCGCTGCGAGAAGAGTTCGTCTCGCGAATCGCTGAAACAGGTGGTCTTCACGCATGCTTCCTTGCAAGGGGTCTGCGCAGACAACCTTAGGCGGGAAGGAACAAAAGAGTTAGAAGAAAAAGAGGGAAACAAGGCTTAAGGGCGGGACGGCGACAAGAGGGAAAAGAAGGCGGAAAGAGAGAAGGAGAGGGACGGGACGGCGGAAAGAAAGAGAGAGAAAGAGGCGGGAAGGAAAATATATATTATTACTAAAAGTAAAATATAAGTATAAATAAATACTAAATCATAAAAGAAAGAGATCGGGTCAGAGAAACGGGTACCTGGGTCGGGTCGGATTCGGGCAGATGTTACAAACATGTTCCAGTTGTATTCACCAGCATCAGACATCATGGCATTATTCCCATTGTTATTTCCACTTTGCTGTGTAGTCCTCCCCTGACTACGTTCTACACGTGCATTAGTGCACTCCTTTGCAAAGTGTCCATTTTGTTGACAATTGTAACACCTCACCCTTGACTTATCAAATCCTGGCTTTCCACCTACGAACTTTCTGCCAGTCTTCTTCATGAAACGCTTCACTCTTCTGACTATTATCGCCATCTGCCACTGCAGATCCATCTCCTCCAGATCATCAGGATCGATCTGGTCATAGTCTTCTTCCAAAGCAGCAGGGTCCACAATCTTCCCTTGTATGTAGTTCTCGTAAGAAGCAATAAAAGATGCATAGAGTGCAAAGTGCTCTTCAACAGATTTGACACTTATTGGCATCTTAGAATAGTTATTGCTTGAAGCACTGGGAGAGAAACTACTCTTGGATGCTTGAGGTTTCGAAGCACTTGATCCTCCAGCAACAAAGCAAACATCACCGTTCATGTTTACTGACACATTTCCTTCATGAGAAGAGTTAGAACCTGACTCTCCTTTGGAGTAGTAAGCAGCAGATTCAGACTTCGAACTTGAGCCTGAGATAACTTTGGCACCATACATACCAGGGTCTTGAACCTGATCCGTTGGTGTCTCTTTACGAACCATATTAAGCTCAAAGGTTCTGAGCTTGTTTACTGCTGTCTCCAAGTCATAATCAGGAAAGTCTTTGTCTTCCCTCATTAGAACAGTGTACATTTCCCACTTCGGTGGGAGAGCATCGAGAAGCTTCTCAACTATTTCCTCCTCTCTGTAAGCAATAGAATAGTTGATCAGCTCTGTCATTAGATGATAATATCGGGTGATAATATCATCGAGCGATTCATTCTTCAAATACTTGAAGACAGAGAACTGGGTCTTTAATAGCTTAATCTTCGAGGCACGAATACCCACGTTCCTTTCGAATCTATTCTCAAGAGCATCCCAAAGATCTCGTGCAGAAGTGTACTTCCTGAATGTAAGGAGAATCTCTTGAGGAAGAGCCATAGTAATTGCAGCATGGGCCTTGCTCTCCGCCTCATACATCTTTTTCTCTTCTTCCTCCATCTTGCTGTACTTCTTTACCACATCCCTACCTTCGTATTCCATTGTCGGTGGAATATATCCATCCTGGATGCACACCCACATCTTTGCATCCTGGTATTTAATATACTGAATGAACCTATCCTTCCACGCCATAAAGTCGGTTCCTTTCATCAACCTTGGGGCCTTAGTAGCCGACCCCGCTTCAACTTCCATTTTGACTAACTCTGAGATGTTAATCGGCGACATCTTCTCGAAAACAAGAAAAACCCGAAAAAAAAAACAAAAATTCTTCCAAACAGTACTATAGGCGAAGTTAAGGATAACTTCGCTTAAGTGTTAACTTCGCTGGAAAATCCTTAAATTCGCGTGACTTGGCGAAGTTGAGAATAACTTCGCTTAAGGTAAGCGAACTTAGGAGGTAAGCGAAGTTGAGGATAACTTCGCTTAGGCGAACTTATGAGGTAGGCGAAGTTGTGGTTAACTTCGCTCAACCTTATATCTTCGCCGAAACCCTACTTCCAGCGTCGGCAACTTCGCCTGAAGAACAACAACTTCGCCCGAAGAACACTGAAAATATTCAGATCTGTTTTCGACGATTTAGCAGTTTCCGGTCGGTGTGACAGCTTGAATATGACGGTATAAGGTGAGTATAACACAATATCAACGAAAACGCGTCCCGCGAATAGGTCAAACGAGACGTTTTCTACACCCGCGTGAAATCCCGAACCACACAATCGAGCCAATGCTCTGATACCAATTGTAGGTTCCCGTACGGATCTTACACGGGATATCGCTATCTACGTAGGTGCGGAATCCCTGCGTAGGTAGTTACGAGCGTAGAATACGTAAAACAATCACACGCGATACAAACGAACACGTTATATATTATAACTTGAAACACGTCTATTACAGACTCTCGGCACGTTCACTGAACTCAACTACTGATTCCTCTCTCGTTTTTCTAAACAATCCGTCGGCTACAGTATATATAGACACGACAACTTCGCCCGATATGTTCAGGCGAAGTTGTCCATAACTTCGCTCGTTCAACAAGTTCGCCTAGGCGAACTTGTCGACAACTTCGCTTGTTCAACAAGTTCGCCTAAGCGAACTTGTTGACAACTTCGCTTACATACATAAACATAAACTTAAACATAATTACATTACAGACTCGATTACAAAAGCTAGACTATGAACTACTGACATTTATGTACCAACACAACATAAAGTCCTTGATCGAACATCCCCTGGATGTACGAATCGGTTCCGTACAGTTCGTCTCCACCGTAGGTATAGGGCCATTACTATCTGTAACAACCACCCTAGGCGGTGCGTCATTACTCGGAATCGTGTTTTCATTCTGCGGAGGATTAGTATTTCGTTCCCCGTCGTTATTGGTGGTCGTTTGATTGCTCGGAGGGGTTGGATTGGTCGAGTTGTTAATACTGGCGGCGATGCGCGATACTATATCTGGTATCGCCGCCTCCAACTGGCGAGCAATCAGACGACTCACGTCCACTTCCGATAATTGGGCTGAACGTTTTGGTGCCATTCTACACAACATCAAGAAAATATATATAATCAATACAAATTCCAATCATAAAACACAACAAACATTCCATTCATTAATAAACGTTAGTACATATTACACAACATCCGTTCACATTACTTTCCTGACACTATTACATTAGATAAGTTTTCCTACATAGGGCCTATGTCGGCATCATCTCGACATAACCCGCAACGGGTCAGTGCTTGAATGATACCCAAAAGTATCTATACTGATATGCCCCAAAAGAGACCCACCCTAAGGGCCAGTGGTTGTATTATAACTAAACAAGATTCACTCCATGTTAGCATCACCACTAACTGCTTACACAGAGTATCAAAAAAATGGTCCCTGTCTAACCCCAACCCAAAACCAACTAAACACGGTGGTAAACCAACCCCACCAACATCGCCACCAACACCACTAACACAGCTATCATAACCCGAACCCGACTCTCCATCCGGTCAAGCATCCATTGGGAGTATGAGCACTCCCTCTTCAGCTGGGCAATCACATACTGATGATCCAGTATGCAATCACCCAAGTACATCCTCCTCTGGACTCCCACCGTCAGGGCGGCGGAGTGCTCGTTCACCTGTTCGGTGAGCGTTCGGAGCCTGGCCGCCGCGTCCCGTTCCTGTCTCGGGAGACCCCACACAGGTAGAGTCGCAGGCTCGGGACGAGAGCTGGAGGACTCGCCCCTGCGTGTAGCAGGTCTGGGTGGGGGCGAGATAGGTCGGACAGGTGGGATACTGATCCGCGCCGTGAGGCGGGGTCCGAATCCAGGGGGTGCAGGAGCGACCTGTGGTGCGGGTGGGGTCGGGGATCTGGCAATCCTAGCTGGGGAGGATTGGCCGGAACTCCTAAAGCTAGCCTCGGAAGGCTCGGTGCTAGATGCTACAAGTGGGCTCCCGGAGTCCCCGGAGCTGACCTCCTCCGGGTCCTCCTCGATCGACACACTGGGGGTTCTTGACATTTTACCTGCACACAAGTTAACAAACATATAGTTCTTTCCATAGTGTAAATCATAATCAAATTAATATGCACTTACTTATACAACTTGACCACATAACAATATTATCACATTTTTGCACGTATGTTGCCAATTTTACCTATTAAAATCCCTCGTGACCTTCCCTAAATTCCCTCGTGCAGACAAGTCTGTTATTATGTTCCGGACCATAATAACTCACTTGTCCATTCAAGTTCATCCCAATCTCGTCACAATATATTATTAGTTGATATTCAGATCCTATAATACTTGAGCTACTGGTTATATTTTAGGTATCTTTTAAAGACATCCTAATTCTTTATAACCAATGGCTCTGATACCAAGTTCTGTAACACCCCGTAACCGCAGCGGAAACGTAAACGGGATGCAACAGACACATCTGATATCAACAGCATTGCTTATAAAGAAAATACCACTACATTAATTTATATCATATTACATTGTTGCGAGTTTCGTTACTGTCTAGGTGTTACACACATGTTTTACCGATAAGACATTAATATATTCATTACAAAATATAGATCAGCAAGCTTCCAACAAGTAGCACAGATCATTAAGCACATATCAATCATTCCAACTTAGGCATACCTAGAAAACATGTAAAGAAAACGGGTCAACTACGAATAGTTGGTGAGTTTCACTAATTTAAATAAACACTGACAGATCATTTTAATAATCATTTATTAGCAGTGTAATTATGCTGGGAACTATGTTTCCCCAGAACATTTTCATTAATCTTCTGGGAACTATGTTACCCCAGAACAATAATAACCTCTGGGAACTATGTTTCCCCAGAACAATAATAACCTCTGGGAACTATGTTTCCCCAAAACAATAATAACCTCTGGGAACTATGTTACCCCAGAACAATAATAACCTCTGGGAACTATGTTTCCCCAGAACAATAATAACCTCTGGGAACTATGTTACCCCAGAAAAATAATAACCTCCGGGAACTATGTTACCCCATAACAATAATAACCTCTGGGAACTATGTTACCCCAGAACAATTCCACACGATAAACAATTTATATATATTCTGTGCATCAAACCATATATATATAGATATACAAGTGTTTCCATACGATCGGTATGTACTTAAATACTTTAATAAAGACATGCTTTCCGCCCCGGGAAAATATTTAAAACAGTTCAGTAAAAGGGGCTCGTGAAAACTCACCTTTCTGTGAGCCGGGACGTGATACAATGAACTGCTATAAGCCTGGATCTGTAATATGATATCTAGTCGTTACTATATAATTCCCATAAATTAAATCCGTGTCAATCGGTACATCTGGGGACATTGTTAACCCAGTACTGTACTCGATCCGATGACAATGTTAACCCCGTGACAACTTCTAAGGACTCAGATTGTGACATTACTTAGAGTCTGACGGTCAAAATTATCATTTTTATGTTTTCCTTGATTTGCGTGCCTAGCACGGTTATCTGTTTTTAGTTTCAAAAATGAGTTTGTTCACACCCGACCCAAAAATAGTGTTTGACTGTTATTTTAGTTAAAGTGATGAAATTAGAGCTCGGTTTGGACACCCCGTTTGGCCGCGGGGCCCGTTTCCGTCATTTAGGTGCCAGAAACAGTAAAATCGGGTAAAATTACCCAAATCATCCGAATTATTTTCGGATGATTTACTTTTACTTAATTTACTTAGTTTTATGAAAATAGTCCATTTTTAGGGTTTTTATGCACCAGTCAGCTCGCTTATGCGAACTTTGCCGGTTTACACGTTTTAAGCTTTAGAAATTTGTTTTTTTATGTTCTTTTTAGCACAAATAATTACCCGTTTAGTCTCGGGTCTTGAAATTTTACACAACACTTATTTTGACAGTAAGAAATTTTACAAAAATTTTCCAGATTTAATTTTTATATTTACATTTATTTATCTATTTTTAATCATCATTAAAACACTAAATATGTCAAAAATACCAAAAGACTTTAGAAAAATCCCAAATTTTTCCGGGATGATACCTCCCATCCTCATAACTCCCTGGAATTTTTCCAGAACCCAAAACTCATTTTTCAAGCCATTTTCACAAAAACCGAGCTAGAAAGCCCTAGAACTCGTTTTACCGAAAAGCCCACTTAGACTTCTCCAACTATGCTCAAATTTTGTGTGTGACTTTTATATGTTATAAAAAGCTTATCTTAAATTTTCCAGAATTTTTCATGATGTTTAGCTATTTTTCACCATTTTTGGCCAAAACCGAGCATTAAATTCACCAAATATTCATCCTTTATCCAAAAATTCACAGATCTCATATTTTCATGTGTAGATCATCTCTGTGAAATTTCATGACCCGACTCTAAGCACACTACAATCTGTCCAAAATCATAGAACCTCACGAAAACCGAACTATCTTGTGTTTTCTAGCGTTAGATCGCAAAGATCTTGGTTTCTAGCCTTTGCTAGCCACTAGATACAACACTTACACGCACAATAACACCATACCTAGCAAGTTACACCAACAATCAAACCATTTCTTTCATAGTGTCGGTTTTGATATAAAAACAAAGGTTTTAACCGTAAAAATCCGTTCTCGACTCTTTTTACTCATTTCTTGGACCAAGATCCCTTGTATAGCTTGTATACATCTCTTGATCATGCAAGAGTCGGTTTCATCTCGGGTTTTCACCCGTCTTTCACATGGAAACTCATTTTACAAGATTTCAACCGTAAAATTTCGTTCTAAACTCTTTTAACTCATTACTTGGATCAAGATCCTTCGTATAACTTGTATACATCACTTGATCATGCGAGAATCGGTTTCAACTCGGGTTTTCACTAATTTTTACATTTGAAACCTCCTTTTCTCAAGATCATGAAGTTGGAAACAAGATTCAAGCATTAAAACATGTGTTATACCTTGTAAATCTTGGTTGGAAATCAAGAACTTGGATGAATGTTGAAGGTTTGAGAGAGTTTTGAGAGTTTGGAGTGTTAGAAAAAAGAAATGAAGTGTGTATATGTGTGAACAAGGACCGATCGGTCCAAGGTCATGTGTGGGGTGGGGCCCACACATCCATTCTAGGCCACACATTCGGATTTTCGTAATCCGGATAATGTTTTGGATAATCTGGCTCAGTTCGTTTCTCGTTTAAACTCGTAATTCGGCTTAAAACGAGCCTAAAATGGTCGTTTTTCGGGTTAAAATAAAATTTACATAAAACTGATTTAAAAACTTTAAAAACTTAAGCCATGACATTTATTGACTCAACCCATCATATTGTCGGTCATTGTGCATCTTTTTTGGTTTGATCGATCGTCTCTTGCTTGGTTTGATGTTAAAGGTTTCGTTTAACGTACCGACGTACTAATAAATCGAAATCCTTTTTCTGTGCCATAATTCACTTATCCCGAAGCTTTAATACTTCGTAAACATCACTAAACATTATATACTTCGTCTATAATGTAATTCCCGATTCGTTCGGGTTTCAATAACCGATCATCGGTTAATCGTAATTCTAATACGACTAACTGTTCATTCGAGTATAATTCGTACTGTGAATCTTATATACTCGTGTAAACACATTATAATTCATATATTCAGTATTGAATAACACGTAAATAGTATATTCCGGCTAGGGTATACCTGAATTTGCCGGAATCGTTACATATTATATACTAATTATAATCATTAAAAGTTTATATTATACATATTATCCGCTACCGTCTTAGATCGCACTTCTATTTCAACATTATTATGTCAAGAAGCTAAAGTCGATTGTAGATATAATTTGTCCACTTTAAACTTTAAAAGTATCGAGGTGTCAATGTGATACGTGTAAGGTATATATTAAGCACAATAATTATGTGGTCCCCATTTAATCCAACATGTTGCTGACTCCATTATACCTCGAGCATAGTTTGTGTTCATCAAATCACCCCGAATTGACTTCGACCCCCTAATGATTGATCAAAACATTTTGAGCTAATTTAAACTTTTGCAAACTTTTACAAACAATAAAGGTTAAACCATGGACTTACTTGCCAAGTTCAGACTTACATGCTTTCATATAAAGTGTTTATGACTTACTTGTTCGACCCATGTTACGTGGTTCTAATATGTCCTTTTTTGTTTATTGATTATCAACATTTTGTGTTGGGAAATGTCAACATTTTTGTGTTAAATTAAATTCTTTTAAGCACTTTGTAGTTTTTCTGCCTTTTCATTTTTATTATATATATATATATATATCAAAGAAAGAATAATTTTATGGTGATCAATCACTAATGGACTCGTGTATGACTGACTAATAATATTTTTGCCTTCATCGATATGACTTAACATGGAGTCATGTAACCACTTCATAAAGGTAAAACCACTAACGTAGGCGGATAATTTAGTTTACATCACTATGACACTAACTCATTTGCCAAGCCTATCTACACATCAAGCAATGATCTTGTTGGTTTTTGATCAACTATTTTCATGTGCTGGGATCATTAAAGACAATTTATTTTCCAAAGGTCAGATCAATTACTTAAAATTTTGTAATTTTTATATTATCCGACTCCCTATAAAAGGGAAAATATATTGAATACAGTTTCTAATTTTCATAAATAACATAGTAAAATACGAAATAAAATATATATACTAAAATATAAAATATTTTCAAGTGACTTAAATTTGTTTTCTTAAAAGACAAACATAAAATCTTTTTGGTTAGTTAAGTTAAGTAACTAATTTTCTCTCTCTAAAATTGTGACATTCCCTTTTTTTGGGTCAATTTGTATTATTTTATTATGAAAACCGACCCGTTTTATATCCTGAACCTTTCAATTATATAAAAATGATGAATTTTATGTTACATATTTGTTTAATGGTTGTCGGATCTTAAAAATATCTTTTACAACCCTTAAAATGCCCCTAAAACACTCAAAACGAACTTCAGAGACGAAAACTGCCAAAGTTGAAAATCAGATTTTCCCCTCCGCGACCTTAGAGCCGCGCTAATGTCAAGGGCATAGACCTTAGCGTCGCGCTAAGGGGGCCCTGCAGTCACAAGTTCGTTTTTTGTTGTTTTGTTGCATTGTTTGACTTGTTTAACCAATTAAAATAATGTAAGCTTGGAAATAAAGCATAGAAATAAACCTTGACCATTACCCTATATAAACAAGCTCATCTCTTTCATTTCAAATTGTTCATTCATGTAACAACTCGGATTCTCCAAACTAATATTTATTAATTTAATCCGACCCGTTTTTATATTTGGGAAATTTTATCCGTAAAATAACGCGTTTATCGGGTCATTATTATTTTAATATTATTATTTAGTTAATTACCAAAAACAACTTTGAAAAATGTATGTTTTTGACTTAAAACTAAATTTTAACCCTATTTTGTTTCCACTTAAATAATCAAGGGGCTTATTTGTAAAATCTGCCATATTATTATTTTGTATAATATTTTAACCCATTTAACCAAACCTAAATCCATAATTAGGATCCAAACCCGTAACCGTATACCCGTTTACGTATCTTTCACCATAATCTTCGATGTAAACTTGGAATTAGATCGTGCTTATGATTCGTCCTTCTATTTTCGGCCATACCGACTATTATAATTAAGAAATAAGATCAAAAACGATATCAATTTACTTTATTAACGAACCGATAAACCCTAATCATTTAAAACCCTATACAGCAACCTTTATAATTCAATTAAACTTGTTGATATCGTCTCTGTAATCTCGCAAGCATAAGCCCTAAAGTTAATTGTACAATCAAAGCCTATTAATATTGTTTCTGGTTCGCGTTTGGCCGTGAAAGAGATCTCATCAATTAGTCATCAATTCAGTGGTGTTTTTAGGTAAATAATATACTGTTCTGATCGCCTCTCCCCGTATAACATTAACCCTAACACAAATCGGATAAACATTTAACAGATTAACCAATTTGATTTCTAGGTTCTTGTAGTATGATTTGGAAGTTTGGTCTAAAAGTTAAAAATTTTCAGTCTGGTTCTTAAACATCTAATACACCCAGCGTTGTTGGCTGGGTGTGTGTTTGTTGAGTTGGGTCGGTCATCTGCGCAGGTTCAAGTCCCGGCAGATCCGTTTTGGGTATTCATTTTGTAATTTTTGTTTTAAACTATATTATACACTTAAACTATATTATAACTATAATAACTAAACAATATTTTAACTAGTTACGTTCCCGAGCTCTGGTTAAAGTCGTATAAATCTCTACTATATATAAAGAGTGAGTGAATGACCTCTTAAATTTTAAGAGGTCCAATCAATTATGCACAATGTACAATACACAATGTATAAATTTATAAGATTTTTGGGGTAATATGGACTTTTCAATCCCTTCTACGGTTAACACACAATTATTGATTCAAAAATATTTACATATATAGTCCTTTAACTTTAATCACATTTTGTTAATATATATATATAATATTTTCACATTTACCCCTTATTCTAAATTAACTACCCCTACGACTATTAAACGGCCATAACTTTTTTCACGTTAATAATTTTTTTTTTTAAAAATACTCCATAAAATCGAGCATGTTATGCTCTTTAATTTAAGTATGATATTGCTATATTTTTTTAATTTTAAAAAATTAATGTGTTATGTGATTACCAGTAAGGACCGGGAAACGGGCCCCGTCGAGTGGGTTCAGGTCGTGGGTCAGAAATGGTTATGAACAAAACACATGATACATAAAAATTAAATTTGGTTCAGGTCTGGTTGAGACCGGTTACGCGTGTACCGACACCGGATTGCGCATGTAAAACTGTTGCGTGAAGCGTGTACTGACACCGGATACACGCTCGATGTCTCGTTACACACACACTATTGTTGGGTTACACGCATGTCGATGTGAGGTTAGATGCGTACTAATACCGGTTAAGCGTTAATGTTGTGTTTACACGCATACCCCGCGACATCGCAGGGACACCCGATATAAAATACAAGAGAGATAGGAAAAAGTAAGAGTGTTGCTTTTAATAGTTTTACTACTTATAAATCACATAGTATAAGCTTAAATATGGGTAAAATGATCGTTGTGACATTAAATATCACGTGTATTTCCATTTTATTTAAATTAGTTACACGTATCGACTTATTTTATTTAAATCACATAGTATAACCGACTTACCGTTGCGATGCACGTATTTTTGTCGAAGTTTTGATAATTTTTCTCAATATCGACTTTTCAATTGTAATATACAAGTTTACTATGCATCAATGTACAAGTTGTGATAATTATGTAAAACACTTAATGCATACGCTATAAATAAATATGTTTCATTCAATCTAGCGGTTAGGCTTCATAAATTTTTTCCCCTCAAACCACCCTTCTTTGACCATATGATCATAATTTTCATTTTTTAAGTTGATCTTAAATTATATCTTAAATGATCATTTTAATGCTTGTTACTAGATTTAGCTATGTATTTATGTGATAAGATTAAAACTTTGTCGTCGCCGCAACATCGTGCTGGCTTATTGCTAGTATATGTATACATGTGGGATTATTAAAAATTTGCTAAAGGTTTTAATTTAAAAAGGTTGTTTATTTAAAGGATATAATTAAAATATATATCATACCTTAGTATTTTATAAAAGCGATTATGATTAAGGATTCGCTCATGTATATATGTATATGTATATATAGATGTCCATATATGTATACATATGTATAATTAATACAATGTAATTTATATCTTGTATTGTAATTAATTTAATATATTAAAAAGGTAATTTATTTTTATAATATGTTTATATAATTTAATAAACTAATAATATTTTTTTAAAGATGTATCTTACCTACATAATATTTTTATATAATAAAATATTATAATATGTCTATATTTTTCGAACTAATAATATAATGTTAGCTTAATAAATATTATAATAGTTATCGAGCTTTCTTAATCGATCTAGTTTATTAATTTAGCGTATCCGTATTCAATCTTCTTTTATTGGCTTTATCATCAACGCATAATTTCCGAAATCATCATTCTTAGTATTCCCTTGTACCCTTTGTTCGTCTTCTGAGATGAGTACCACATTCCCCTCTTTTTACTCATTTTCTCACGTTTTTGGGATATATGCGTAAATTATATTTCTCATATATGCTTATACACAAAACTGCAACTATTGTCTTATGTGTTAACAACTTATACCTTACTTGTTTATGTGCTTATATGCTTTACGTGAACCGCATTCGGAGAGATCCAACATAATTTCAGAATAGCATGATCATACGCCAGTCGATATAGCCTTTGTGCTTCTCGATATCTCAGTTATACTTGCTCATTTGGTTAATTTGTTATTCTCATATGACTTGTTGCAATTACTTACTTTTATATATACTATATGTACATTTAAACTGGTGTGGTTATCACTCAACCTTTTGTTGACAAAACTACTTTATTTTCAATGCATATGCAGGTATTCGTGTGATGTGAATTAATTAGAAGATCACTTAAGGATGTATGCTAGAAGAAAATATTAACGAGACAATATTATTTATGATTTATATTTGTTTGGATATTGTATGAATATTAGTACGTATTTATTTGAGTTTATTAAATAGATATTGAAATTTCCCATATTGTATATTAGTAACATTTGAAAAGCTGTGAGCAATCAGTTCACGCCCCGTCATTTACGCCGTAGGTTGGGGTGTGACAATTCACTTCTTTCTCTCTCAAACAAAGATCAAACTTCATCTCTTCAAGGTTCTTAACTCTTTGAAGTTAAACAAGAACCATTTTTTAATTTTAATTTGTTACATAGTAATTGAAGTGTCACACCCTGACTAAAGGCAGCGAACATGTCGGGGAGCAACCGATTGCTCAAATACACAAGACACTATTTAAAGTGACAATATTTAATCAACTCATTTTATTTCATAAATCAATAAACAAACACATCTCGTTCATATAAACAAATTTGGAAACAAGTAGTAATCATATTGTTCGTTTTACTAATACCCTAATAGTCTTGGTAACGTTTTTCATCAAGTACTCGAGTCAACAAAAGTCAAACTCGTAACATTTCATAAAATAAAGTTTGTCAACACAAAGGTTGGTGAACAATTCATAAGTTAGAGCATATAAGTATATAGTAATAAAAAGCCACAAAACTTGTATACAATGCAATAAATAAAAGCAACAACTTGGATAAAATAGTTATCTCTAAACAAGTTAGTGACACCTAGCTATAAGGGGATGCCAAATAGTCTAGGATTTTATTGACAATTGCTAAACACATTAGCACCACCTAGCTACAAGGGGTTGCCAAGTAGTCTAGGATTTTATAGTTATCGTTAATTGCATTACGTTAACGACACCTTGCCATGAGGGGTTGCCAAATGGTCTAGGATTTATAGTTCCACCATCCAAAAGCGATACACATAAGCATGTAAGCATAGAACACCAAATCGAGCAATTATAAGTAAAGTATACAATCATGTTTGTGGATTTAAGATTCAAGTAAATAAAGTATTTAGTTTGATAAGTATGAAATGTCACCTCAAAACGAAAGATTGAAAAAGAGGTATGAAAGTACTCACCTCGATTGACGAACTGAGAAACTAATAAGTGATTGACATATAGAAAGCTTGTAAACGAAACGAACGAATCCGACTTGAAAGCTAATTGAAAACGAATAAATAAAATATATTAATGAACTTGAACTTTAGTTGAAACTACATTTGAAACATTGGACGAGAAAGTTCGGTCATTAATCGGGTTATCGGTTAATTTGTTAACGATTAGGAACTCGTACTTAATTAATAATTTAAAATAAAATAATATTATTTTATTGGGTTTTTAAATAACTAAACCAATATTAAATAGAAACAGATGGGTTTAAATCACGAGTTCGGTTTTATAAAAATGAATAGATAATAAAGTTTATAATAATATTATTAATGATAATGATAGTAATGATAATAATAATTTTAGAATATGTTATATACATATATATATAGATATATAAGATAATAATGATAATAATACATAATAAAACTATAAATTGAGAATTGTAGTTAAAACTAATAATAGTAGTAGTAATAATAAATATAATAATTATTTCTTTATTGTTGAAAACGTTATTAATAGATTTATAAGTTTTAATATTTATTATTGTTGTTGTTATTATTATTATTATATGTGTCATATTAATAATAACTAATACTTATAACATTTTAATAACAGTAGTATTAGTGATAAAAAGATATAACTCGAGTGATAATGATGTTAAATGGTAACTAGGCCCGACATGGGTTTCGGTTTAATAAAACAAGTGGATAATATTTACAGTAATATAATTTAATAATATTACTTAATAATCATAATAATAATGATAATAATCATAATAATAATAATAATAATCTATTTTTATGAAAATAATAATAATTATAATTGTTTTGTTAAACAATAATAATAACAATAATAATAACAATAATAATAATGATAAAAATAATAGTAAATATTATCTTGTTAATAATAATAATAATAATAATAATAAGCCTTATTATAAGTTATGAGGTTAATAAAATAAATAATATAATTCCAAACACTCTATAAAGTCGGTTTAGGGGGAAACGAACTCGCGACTCGATTACCGGTTATGAATTTAACACAAAATGATTAAAACTCTAAATCCCTTACCATATGATGTTTGACCGAGAGCAATTTTCGAAGCCAAGCAGGGTCTTCGGAGATATAGGCTGCCGAAGAAACAAAGGTCGCCGGAGTCCATTCCGGCCACCGGAGGCGCGCCGGAAAAACGCATCAGAGAAAGAGTCGTAGAGAGATAGAGAATGCCAAGAGAGATAGAGAGGTAGAGGTGGAGAGAGATAGAGAGAGCCGAGAGATAGGGAGTGTCGAGAGCAGAGAGAGAGAGAGGGGGGGAGAGGGCCGGAGAGTGAGACCACGGCGGCCGGATTTCCGGTAGCCGGAAAAACAAAAACCGAGGGGAAGGGAAGGAGAGGGTTCGGTGGTGGTGTCGGGTTGAGGGTTTAGAGTTAGTGGTGCTGCGTCGGAGAAAGGGGATATGGTGGCCGGAGATGGCGTCGCCGGAGGCTTCTCGCCGGAAAAAGGGGCCGGCCGGAAAACGACAAGGGGGGGAGTGGCGGCTGAAATGTATAAGTTAGGGTTTTTTTTTTGTTTATATAGGTAGTTTATGAATGTTACATTTTTTGGCCCCTCAAGTTCTAATTATGTTTCAAACTTAGTTAGAAAACATTTTAAACAAGAACAAACTTAATGAAATGACCAATTAATCCCTAAAGTTATATATATAAGTTTATAAGTTAACAAAAGTTAGATAAATAAACGCATAAAGGATGCTTATCGGTGAAGTAACACTCAAGGATAATATAGATCGACTAAACCATTAATAAAAAGCCCGGGTCGGGTTTACAACTACTAATACGGATTCAAATATTGGTTTGAAAATATACCCGAAATTTCAAAATGTTACATGAAGCTTGTTATACAACATATATATAATATTCACCCATTCTTTTCCTTTTGCTTTCACCTTCTCCGGCCATGGTCGGTTGAGGTGATACGCTACAAGGCAAGGCTACATGGAGGACACATTATAGTTCTTGATTATACTATATTTCCTTTAATGCTTACTAGTCTTATTTAAATTATAAGTAGTTTAGTTTCTAATTCATGTTAAATGAGTTCAATGGTATTGGGTATGTGGTCACTAGCCTCGGTTTTATCCCGAGTTGAGAACCGAACCGAAACCGAACTCTTGTTTAAAAGTATTGTTTAAATAGTAGAACAAACATGTTATATGTAAGATCTGAATATTATAACTTCAAAAATAATTTTTATAGTTCTATGGTATTTGGGTATGTGGTAACAATCCTCGTTCTTATTCCGAGTCAAGGACCGAACCAAAACCGAATTAAACCGAGTTTACTCGCTTAAGACACAAAAGTGTGTTTTGGGCCTCCGAAACTCATATTTTTCTTCAAGATTATATTTTAAACTATTTTTATTAAATTATTTTCTCAACATACTTGTCATGTCGGAATCCAACTTGATTTTATAACAAGTTGGGACCGGTAAAACCAAATACTCGCTTAACGGACGTTAAGGTTCTTCACAATAGAACTATATACTTGGTTAAGTCTTTTTGATTTTTATTGAGTTATCTCATAACATTTATCACTTTGGAAAGTTGACCTTGGGTTTGGTTAATTATCAAGACTCGAACCGACAAATCCAAACATTTAAAACCTCGTTTTGGTATTTATATAACAAAGGATATTGCAATAGTGCATTATAACCCACATAATTACTTAACATAGGTTGTTTAATATTAATGAATATAATACCAAGACCCGGTTTCGGGTAAACTTATTTTTCAAGAAACATTTCTTTAATTTATCAAATATTTACATTTTAAACATTAAACTTTATTTATTTACTTTACTTGTCATATATTTTACTTTAAACCCTACCAAGACTACCTACTAACTCAAGACCCGTTTAATCTAGGTCTTACTCGTTAAACCGATCTCCGATTATTCACGGATAAATCTTTCAAGTTACTTAGTTAACGTGAGTACTTTTTCATCCCCCATTTTCCATCTTATGTTTTAGGGGTGGCATTGCATACTTATTAAAATTCAAATGATTTGTACTTGTGTCTCAAAACACAAACTCTGTAGTATATGTTACTTAAATAAATGCTCGATTTGGTGTTATATGTTTTACATGATTACATGCTATATGTTTATTGCTTCAGGCGGGTTAGCCTCTATGAAACTATTAAGTATGCTCATACGCACCCCTAACTACTTTAGCTTAATTGCCAGTAGCATAGGGCAACTATTATCCGAGTATATTTGGTTGTTACCATATAGAAAGGTGTCTCAAGCTATTTACTATTTGCATATCTAAATTGTTGCTATTATTTATTGTTCCATATACGAGTTGTGGATTTCATCTATTATATACTTATTGTTCAAAACCATGAAAATTGCTCACCAACATTAGTGTTGACAAAGTTTATTTTATGCAATGTTACAGGTTTATTACTTGGTTGATTTGGAGACTTGAAAAACTATTATCTTGTGACCGGTTAGGATATTAGATATAAATGAACAATTTATTTGTTTGACTATTTATTCGGTTATTTGTATGAACGATGTTGTGTTATTTATGATATTATGAATTTAAATGAGCTGTTTAAATATTGTCACTTAATAGTGTCGTTGCGCAATGGGCAATCGGTCGTGCCCCGATGTTTTCGTTGCTTTTGGTCGGGGTGTGACAAAAATTGTGACATGTTTTAGAAATTTTTACAAATTTTAAAATACAAAAATATAAAATAAATTCAATCAAAAAAATGTTAAACAATGACAAAATTGAGATCTGTGTTGACCCTTTCAATATTGACAAGTTTCCGGTCATAACAATCACGAATGAAATGAATTCAGATGACAATATGTTTTGTCTTAGAATGTTGGACCGGGTTTTTGACAATACAAACCGCTGCTTATTTATCACACTTAATAGTGGTGTTAAAGAAATTCAAACCGTAATCCAGCAGCTGATGCTGGATCCATATCACTTGTGAACAACAGGCGGAGATGGCAAAGTATTTTGCTTCAACTATACAGGTGGATACAGTGACCTGCTTCTTGCAATGCCAAGAAATTAACCGGTGTCCCAAGAACTGACGTCCTCCGGAAGTTGATTTTCTGTCAAGATTACATCCCCCATAATCACTGTCGGTGAACGCATGCAACACTAAAAGAGAGTCTTTGGGATACCAAAGACCTAAGCAAGGCTTCCCCTTTAGGTACTGAAAGATACGCTTGATAGCGGTTAAGTGGGACTCTTATGGATCACATTGATATCTTGCACACTGACAGACAGGGAACATAATGTCAAGTCTGCTGGGAGTGAGGTACATCAGGGAGCCAATCATGGACCGATAAAGGTGTTGATCGACTGACTTTCCCGATGGATCTGGAGCCGACACTAGTCTAGTAGCAATCAGAGTGACAAAGGAATTGGTGTCCTTGAACCTAAAATTCTGAACAGTTTTGTGAATGTATTTCTCTTGGTGAATAAAATCCCGTTCGTCTTCTGTTCAACTTGAATACCCAAAAAGAAAGTCACCCCCCAACGAACTCATTTCAAACTGACTCTGCATGACCTTTGCGAACTCTCTACATAGCTTATCACATGTTGACCCAAAGATAATTTCTTCAACATACACTTGAACAAGAATCTGATCGTCCTTACCTTCTTGATAAAGAGTGTTTGATCGATAACACCTCTTTTATAGTCATTCTTCAGAAGATGTTCTGCTAGGGTAGCATACCAAGCACGAGGCTCTTGATGAAGGCCTTAGAGAGCTTTATCAAGGTAGTAAACGTAGTTTGGACGTTCAGGATCTTCAAAAACTGGTGGTTGCTTGACGTAAATTTCTTCTTTCACTTTCCCATACAAGAAGGCAGTCTTCACATCCATCTGATACACTTTGAAGTTCATGTATAAAGCATAGGACATGAAGAGGCGAATTGCCTCGAGCATAGACAATCAAGACCGTCCACTTGAACGACAGGTTCCAGTTGAAGATCAACTGTCATGCTCTCAATGGGATGGAATATTCGTTGAGCATTAATCAGAACATCAGTGGCCGGCTGAACGGTGTCAGGTTGATCAACCACATGTTCTTCAGCAATTGGGTCATCCCAGAGATTTTTAACAAAGGGAACTATAACTGCAGGAACATGAGTAGAATCAGTGTTATCAGAATCACCAGCAGCAATTTGTTCAGCAACAACTTGTATATTTTCATTTAAAAAGGGAGGCGTGGGAACAAATTCGACCAAACTAGGTGTTGTTTGAACATTTGTCGCGGGTTTTGGCTGAATTTGTTCCACATTGGAATAAGTCATCATAATCTGAATCAGAAGCATCTTCAACGGTTGCCATGTCGGTTGTATTAGCAGGTTGAGGAGCATGATTGATGACAACTGGTGGAGGAGCTGTTGGCGGTACATTTATGTTGGAAGGTCCAATATAAATATTGACATCATTCATGTTGTTTACAATAATTTTCATCAACACTGGTTCGGGTATAGAAGTTGGAACATGAACACTTGTTGATGGGGAGGTAAACATCCCACAAAAATTAATTGAACAGGTAGTCATAGTCAAACAACCAGTTAGGTCATGTGCGAGCCTCAGTAGGGTTAAGCTCTTGCCAGTCAACATTGAAGGATTCCACAATCACCTTTGTCTTCTTGATGTAGACACGATAAGCGGTTTTGTTGGCTGCATATTCAACAAAATAACACTCGTCGGCCTTCTCAACAAATTTTGGATCCAGGTGAGCACTTGTATGAAGCACAGTGCATGGACATCTAAAGGTTTTAAAGTAGTTGACTTGCGACTTGGTCTTATAAAAGACTTCAAAAGGTGTCTTCTTTAAGCGCGTATAGATGATCACACTGTTTTGTATGAAGCATGCTGCATATTGCTTCACCCCAGAAAAACAATGGAAGCTTTGAGCCTAACAACATAGTTCTTGCAGCTTCGATCAATATTTTGTTGCGACGTTCAGCAACCCCATTGTGTTGTCGAGTGTAGGGAGCACTAAATTGGCGGTCTATGCCCTTTGAATAACATAAGTCATTCACAATTCTGTTGTAAAACTCAGCTTCGTTGTCACTTCTAATTTTATCAGTCCACCTCTCTAATGGTTGGTTAATTTATATGCGTTTTAGTTCATTTATTTACTAATTTTAATCGCTTATTATATGAACTTCGATACTTCATACGTGTCTATTGTATTTCAGGTCATGTACGTTAAAGCAGCTAATTTGGACCTGTTGAGGCACAGGATGAAGGCCTGGGACGTCCAGCACGCAAAACGTGAAAAGACAAAAGAAGTTTGCTGGTGACATGGCCCATCGCGATACGCGATGGGCAAGCTGGATGTAAGGCCCCGTTACCGGTGCCTCACATTTGGACGTTGGATTTACTCATCAACATAGTTCAAATCATGAGAGTTATTAAAAACATTCGCGGAATATAAAAACTTTCAACAAAACATTACATATTAATCCATAACTTTTCTTAATAAACATACTGTCTTTTAAACATAACTAAAACGTCTTGAGTCTTCCTATGCCAGCCTCTTATTCAATGCCACGTGTTCCTCTCAAGCGAGCTGTCTCATCCTACTCACCTGCGTGCATACAAAAATTCAGCTACGCTTAGTGAGTTCTAGTTAATAAGTAACATACAATACATCCATACACATTCTTATATACGTAACCGAATTTACATATACATACATAGTCCCTTACCTTTCTTCGTACGTTTATACTATTATTCGTACGTTTATACTATTATTAGGATCTGTTCCCTGCATTCGCGGATATTATTAGGGTCCGTTCCCTACATTCGTGGATATTATTAGGGTCTGTTCCCTTTCTAACCATACCTTCCATACCTTTCTCATCATTCATAATTATAACTTCCATACGTACATACATCGATTATATATATACATCAATCATATCTTTAAACTATCCATTGAAGATGCATGCAATATCCGGAGATCGTTCACGCATCATCAAGCATTTATTCATACATAAATCACATAAGACATACACTCAGCACTTAAGGTAAGTGTATTAACAAATCACATCGAGTATGCACACAGCCCCTAAAACATAACAAGAAAGTGGGGCTAGAAACTCACCTGGATCCTGTTTCATTTTCCGTTAATTGTTATTCCCTTATTTAACTGAGCCCGGCTAACTGCAAAATATATATTTTTTAATTAACCGCACAATTAGTCTAGTCGGTATTTTTAATTAACCAGTGTATTTTCTAAGTTGGGATTATTGTTACACTTAAGGTAATGGGCTAATTAGATATGGGCTTGCACCATATGGACTTAGTTAATTCAGGCCCAACCGTTCACTTTCTGGGCCCAACTGTCCATTATGGTATCTGGGTCCACTGAACTCAAGCCCAAAACCTAACAAAGAACTGATCAGCCGAGAACCCTTTTACAGATAACTTGTGACCGAGAACACTAGCCACCGAGAACTCGATGTTAACCGAGATCCTGGGTTGACCGAGATCTCATTTTGAACAAGAACCCTCGTGTTTGACCGAGAACCCTCATGTTTGACCGAGAACTCAGGGCTAAGGAATCTGGTCACTAAGAACTCTAGGTCTGATCGTAATTTCCTATCTTTTCACCCTTAACCCAGCTTCAGGTACCCATTTCATTAATCTTTCACCACCTTTTCTATCATTCTTAACCATTTTGCACCCCATGATAGTACATTACCAAGATCTACCCCCTTTTTGGTGTAAAGTTTAAACCTTTACGGATTTAAAACATTCTAATCTAAATCTTGAGTTTCCTTCATGAACTGTATCTAACCGTAGGTCCATTAAGTCCATTTAATCGTCAAGCTTGCAACTTTATGGTTCGTTTAGCTCCGTTCTACTATAGGTTTAAGTTTAAAGACTAACCGTTCATAAAAGCATAAACTTTAAGCTTAAAACGTACCTTTAGGATTCTCTCCGAACCGTGTTTAGCTTGATACGTGATCTTGGACTTGTTAGCTTACTTGTATGATTGAAGATTCAATATTACAAAGCTTGGTTTTGGGTTCGGATGGTGGCCGACGGCTATGGGAGGTGTATTTGGCTTAAGTGAGTGTTTTAAGGTGTATAGAGAGAATAAGATGGATATGATGGATGGAAATGGAAAGATTTGGGGTTTAAGGGGTATTTATACTCTCTTAAGCCCATGGACCTAAACCCATCTTTCCTTTTTGGTCCATGATTAATTCCCTTTAATTAGCCTACTTATCTTACCCTTAGTTTTTTATTATTTCTTTATCAACTCAAGTAAACTTTCCCATCGTAATAAATAATATATTAAATGTTATTATTTGAAATTTTGGGATGTTACAAGTCTTCCCTCCTTAAAGAGGTTTCGTCCCCGAAACCTAACTATCATCTAAAAAAAGCAGGGTAAAATTTGCGCAACTCTTCCTCGACTTCCCAAGTGGCATCCGATCCCTTGCGGTGCTTCCATATAACTTTCACTAAAGGTATAACCTTATAACGAAGTTGCTTTTCCTTGCGGTCAACTATCTCGATCGGCTGCTCAATATAGTTCAACTGCTTATCAACCTCAACGTCCATTAATGGCACGTGCGACGTGTCATCAGCCAGACACTTTCTCATATGAGAAACATGGAAGGTTGAATAAATTCCTTCTAACTCCTCAGGCCACTTCGTCCACACGATCTATAATCTTAAACGGTCCAATGTACCTCTGACTCAACTTTCCCCTCTTTCTAAAACGAATGATTCCTTTCCAAGGCAAGACCTTGAGCATCACATTGTCGCCAACTTTTAACTCAATCGGTCGTCGCCGCTTATCAGCATACGACTTATGTCTGTCTTGTGCAGCCTTCATCCTAGCCTTAATCTGATCGAACTTTGAAGATGTTTCTTGAACCACTTCTAGGCTTCCCATTTCTTTCTGTCCAATCTCTCCCTAACATACCGGAGTTCTACATCGTCTACCATAAAGCATTTCAAACGGTGGCATACCAATACTTGAATGGTAACTGTTGTTATAGGAGAACTCTACCAGATGCAGATGATAATCCCAGCTTCCACCAAAGTCTAAAACACAAGCACGTAGCATATCCTCAAGGGTTTGGATTGTCCTTTTAGACTGTCTGTCTGTTTGAGGATGATACGCCATACTGATGTTTAATCTCATTCCCATAGCTTCATGGAACTTCTTCCAAAACCTCGAAGTGAACCGAGTATCTCTATCAGACACAAACGATAACGGTACTCCATGCTTAGTCACAACCTCCTTTATGAACAAGCTTGCTAACGATTCTGACGAGATAGACTCCCGTATAGGCAGGAAGTGAGCACTCTTGCTCAAACGGTCCACAATCACCCAGATGGTATCATGATGCTTAGCTGTACGAGGTAGCTTAGTTATGAAATCCATAGTGATGTGTTCCCATTTCCATTCAGGTATCTCAAGCGGTTGCATCTTTCCATAAGGCTTCCGATGTTTGGCTTTGACTTGTAAACAAGTTAGGCACTTACTAACATAATCCACCACATCGTTTTTCATCCTTGGCCACCAGTAGTCTCTTTTCATGTCTTGATACATCTTTATAGCTCCAGGATGAATCGAGTATCTTGACTTATGGGCTTCATCTAAGATTTGACCTCTAAGATCACCATGGCGTGGAATTCACATACGGTCAAACCTAGTATTAACACCATGAGTGTTTTCCATCAACTCATCTTGTTGGTCGTAAATTCTTTCTTTCTTCACCATCTTATAATCTACTAACACCTCTGACTGCACTTTGATGATTTCTTCAAAAAAGACTTGAATTCATAATCAGCTGGTATGACTTTACTGTTGCAAGGACTTTCTCATTCTTATAACTTAACGTGTCGGCGACCACATTAGCTTTACCAGGATAGTATCTAATGTCGCAGTCATAATCTTTAATCAACTCCAACCATCTTCTGTGTCTCATGTTTAATTCCTTCTGTTCGAAGAACTACTTTAAACTCTTATGATATGTGTAGATTGTACACTTAGTACCATACAGATAATATCTCCATATCTTAAGAGCATGCACTACTGCTGCTAGCTCTAAGTCATGCGTCGGATAAGTACTCTCATGGATTTTCAACTGTCTAGACGAGTAAGCTATCACTTTTCCTCGTTGCATCAACATGCAACCTAACCCACGATACGAAGCATCGGTACAGACAACCAAATCCTCGTCACCATCGGGTAAAGCAAGGATTGGAGCTTGTGTGAGTCCCTTCTTTAATTCTTCAAAAGCTTCCTCTTGGAACTTACCCCAACTGAATACTACCGGCTTTCGGGTCATATTGGGTCAAAGGTGAGGCTATCTTGGAGAAACCTTTGATGAATCTCCTATAGTAGCCAGCTAAACCTAAGAAGCTTCGTATGTCAGTCGGATTCTGTGGAGTCTTCCAGTACGTAATAGCTTCAATCTTAGCTGGGTCCACGGTAATCCCTTCAGGATTTATCACGTGACCTAGAAATTGCACTTCTCGTAACCAGAACGCACATTTCGAAAACTTAGCATACAACTTCTCTTTCTTTAGAGTCTCCAACACTTCCCTCAGATGCTCTACATGATCAGACTCACTTCTAGAATAAATCAATATATCGTCGATGAAGACTATTACCGACTTATCCAACATCGACCGACACACCCTATTCATCATGTCCATAAATGTTGCGGGAGAATTCGTTAGACCGAATGACATCAAGAGAAACTCGTAGTGTCCATACCACGTCCAAAAAACTATTTTAGGGATGCCTGCCTCTTTCACTCTTAACTGATGATAGCCTGATTTGAGATCCAATCGTGAGAACCAACTTGAACCTTGGAGTTGGTCAAACAGATCATCAATCCTTGGCAGAGGATATCTATTCTTCACTGTAAGTTTGTTTAGCTCTCGATAATCTATGCACATTCTCATGCTTCCATCATTCTTCTTCACGAATAACACTTGTGCACCCCACGGGGAAACACTTGGTCTAATAAAACCCTTGTCGAGGAGTTCTTGTAGTTGGGACATTAATTCTTTCATCTCTGGCGGCGCTAGACAGTAAGGTGCTTTCGCGACGGGTTGGGCTCCTGGTACTAAATTTATCTGGAATTCTATCTCAAGCTCCGGTGGCAACCCCAGAAGATCCTCTGGGAATACTTCTGGGTAGTCACGCACGATAGGAACATCTTTCATTTCTTTCGTCTCGGTCATAGCGTTGACGACATACGCCAGGTAGGCACTGCACCCTCACTTTAACAAGCCCTCGGCTTTTATCATCGAAATGACATTAAGCCCAGAACTTTCCTTATCACCATAAACCGTCACCACACTACCATCCAAGGACTTTAAACTTATTATCCAACTCTTACACACTATCTGAGCCTCATACTCAGACAACAAATCCATTCCCAAAACCACATCGAGCCCTCCTAAGGTCATAACGTACAAGGTAATCGAGAACTCATGTCCCTCTAATTCTATCTTACAGTCCTTAACCATTTTCATTATTTTAACCGAGGAGGCACTAGCGGTTTCTACTATAAAAGTTTCAGACACTCGGCAACATCTCATTTTAGCTAATTTACTAAAGGGCGTGGCTACGAAGCTTTTGTTCGCACCTGAATCAAATAATACAGAAGTGGAAATACCGTTTACTAGAAACGTACCTGTCACGACATCCGGAATCTGTTTGGCTTTCTCTTGAGTCAGCATGTAGGCCCTAGTTCTTGGTCTAGCCTGATCAGCATCCTTCTTTTCACCTCCTTCAGTTTCACCGCCCGTGCAAGCCCTTGCTAGGTGGCCAGTCTGATCGCACCTATAACATGCGGGCTTTGCATGGCAGTCCTGAGCAAAATGCCCCATCTTCCCACACTTGTAACATGCATTTGACCCTAACCGGCAATCCCCCCCATGGGATTTCCCACACTTATGGCACACATCTGAACTAGTGCCCCACTTGCACTCTCCACCATGAATCTTAACGCAGGTCTTGCACGACTTTTTTTCCCGCACCTTATGTTTCTTATCTTTTGAGTTCCACAACTCAGTACCGGGTCGTTTGACATGATTGACCCACTTTTTATCTTTCTTTTCTTCTTCCACCACAACATTATCTGCAGCTAGGTCCTCATAAACCATCTCTGCGAGTTCGATAGCAGAGTCAAAAGTAGCAGGTTTATTTGCTCGGACTAGCATACAGACTTTCTGTGGCAATCCTCTCACGTAGCACTTGATTCTTTTAGCCTCAATGTTGACCATATCGGGTACCAACCTAGACATTCGGTTGAACTCGGTGGTATACTCCCGATGTGTCATCGTGCCAGCTTTCAAGTTCAGGAATTTCATCTCCGCCCATTCAACCTCGGCGTCAACTTAGAATTTCTTCATAACCAGTTCTTTCAGATCCTCTCACTTCATAGCCTTGACTCTTCCTCTGCTCAATCGATTCCCACCAGTACATCGCCTCGTCACCAAATGATTGGGTGGCGTAACTGACAGCTTGGTCAGGACGACACTCGCTGATTCGGATAATTTTATCAATAGCGGTTATCCATTGGAGAGTAGCGATTTTGTCTCCCAGACCAGTCAGCTTCGGCGGGTCGCATCCCTTGAAGGACTTATAGTTTCACCCACCTCGGCCTCTTTTCCTGTCATCGGCTTTCACAGACTTAACCCCACTCGAGTCCTCACTCTATCCTTCTTCATCTCTCCTACCATCACCACCTGCTCCTTCTGCAGTTCTTTCATGGCTTCCAGCAGACCCTCCAGGAGTTATATTCTTCACAGCAGTGGCTACAACTTGAACAATAGCTACTTGAATCGTGGGATCTAGTTGAACCCCTTCGTTGTTGTTCGGGTCTTTTCCAGCTGTGCTTCTTTCATCTCTGGTGTTGGAAGTTGTCTCAACCGAAGGTTGTTGGACACGACGAGGCTTGCCTCTACGTCCAGCGCGACCTCCAGTTCTCACAATTCCCCCAGCTCCCAGGTTTCCTTCGGTTCCAGCCATTGTATTCTAAAAAGGGAAAACACAAACGTCATCACTCAAGGAACTATTTAGTATAGGAATAGTAAGGATAACAGGTAATAACAGTGGCCAGCTGTGATTAGCTGATCACGTTACTTTTCGAGTCCTATACATTTCCCTTTATGAGTCTATTTGTGCTGGTTCTACTTTAATCAGTTAATCAATCAGGGAAATCAATTAATCATATCTCTAATATTAACATACATTATTCAATCATACACATTCCCTTTACTGGGATTTCTTGAGCGACACATGGCATTCTTGGACTGCCATCTTCTTTCTTTTCTTACTTAGATCTCATTCTCTATTCGATTCTAAGAATGTAGGATGCTTAAATCTCTCAGACTTTGCTCTGATACCAACTTGTAAGGCCCCGTTATCGGTGCCTCACATTTTGACGTTGGATTTACTCATCAACATAGTTCAAATTATCAGAGTTATTAAAAAATTCGCGGAATATAAAAACTTTCAATAAAACATTACATATTAATCCATAACTTGTCTTAATAAACATACTGTCTTTTAAACATAACTAAAACTTCTTGAGTCTTCCGATGCCAGCCTCTTATTCAATGCCACGTGTTCCTCTCAAGCGAGCTGTCTTATCCTACTCACCTGTGTGCATACTAAAAGTCAGCTATGCTGAGTGAGTTCTAGTTAATAAGTAACATACAATACATCCATATACATTCTTATATACGACCCCAAGGTACATATACATACATAGTCCCTTACCTTTCTTCGTACGTTTATACTATCATACTTTCCTCCTTTCCTTTTTTACATACACATATACATATACCTCGTCCTAAAACATTCGCAGATATTATTAGGGTATGTTCCCTGCATTCGCGGATATTATTAGGGTCTGTTCCCTTTCTAACCGTACCTTCCATACCTTTCTCTACATTCATAATTATAACTTTCATATGTACATACATCGTTTATATATATACATCAATCATATCTTTAAACTATCCCTTGACGATGCATGCAATATCCGGAGATCGTTCACGCATCATCAAGCATTCATTCATACATAAATCACATAAGACATACACTCACCACTTAAGGTAAGTGTATTAACAAATCACATCGAGTATGCACACAGCCCCGAAAACATAACAAGAAAGTGGGGCTAGAAACTCACCTGGATCCTGTTTCTTTCTCTGTTAACTGTTATTCCCTTCTTTAACTGAGCCCGGCTAACGGCTAAATATATATATTTGTTAATTAACCACACAATTAGTCTAGTCGGTATTTTTAATTAACCAGTATATTTTCTAAGTTGGGATTATTGTTACACTTAAGGTAATGGGCTAATTTGATATGGGCTTGCACCATGTGGACTTAGTTAATTCAGGCCCAACCGTTCACTTTCTGGGCCCAACTGTCCATTATGATATTTGGGCCCACTGAACTCAGGCCCAAAACCTAACAGAGAACAGATCAGCCGAGAACCCTTTGGCAGATAACTCGTGACCGAGAACACTAGCCACCGAGAACTCGATGTTAAACAAGATCCTGGGTTGACCGAGATCTCATTTTGACCGAGAACCCTCGTGTTTAACCGAGAACCCTCATGTTTGACCGAGAACTCAGGGCTAAGGACTCTGGTCACCGAGAAATCTAGGTCTGATCGTAATTTCCTATCTTTTCACCCTTAACCCAGCTTCAGGTACCCATTTCATTAATCTTTCACCACCTTTTCTATCATTCTTAACCATTTTGCACCCCATGATAGTACATTACCAAGATCTACCCCTTTTTGGGTGTAAATTTTAAACCTTTACGGACATAAAACATTCTAAGCTAAATCTAGGGTTTCCTTCATGAACTGTATCTAACCGTAGGTCCATTAAGTCCATTTAATCGTCAAGCTTGCAACTTTATGGTTCGTTTTAGCCCCGATCTACTACAGGTTTAAGTTTAAAGACTAACCGTTCATAAAATCATAAACTTTAAGTTTAAAACGTACCTTTAGGATTCTCTCCGAACCGTGTTTAGCTTGATACGTGATCTTGGACTTGTTAGCTAACTTGTATGATCGAAGATTCAATATTACAAAGCTTGGTTTTGGGTTCGGATGGTGGCCGACGGCTATGGGAGGTGTATTTGGCTTAAGTGTGTGTTTTAAGGTGTATAGAGAGAATAAGATGGATAAGATGGATGGAAATGGAAAGGTTTAGGGTTGAAGGGGTATTTATACTTTCTTAAGCCATGGACCTAAAGCCCATCTTTCCTTATGGTCCATCGTGATACGCGATGGACCAGTGAAGACCCCATCGCGTATCGCTATGGGGTGTGCAGACGGGAAAATTAGGGTTATAATCAATTTCATCTTTGGATGACCCTAACTTCGTTTTTAGAAAAAAAGGCGATTTGCAGAGCTCAAGAGAGGAAATTCCATCATTCGGATCATATCGAGACCTTGTTTATGCTCCATACCATCATTATTGACGATTCCATGATGTCTAGGCTTGGCTAATCTCTCTGATTCGTTACCAGGATTTAAAGTTTTTGTTTATTTCAGTTTTGATTGTAACCAAGAACATACTATTTGTAATTGTCTTTGATTGATCTATGAGTATTGATAATTAGTATTGTTGTGCATTCAATCGGTTTAGGTTTACGTTGATCAGAATGATTAGTTTTCCGGTTGCTATAGTAATTGCTCATATTGTTGTTTAACTTGATTGAATACAACGAAGCACATAATTTCCCTTAGTTGAGTCACACTAGTAGGGACCGTTTGATAACCAGTATCGTGTGTTAGCGATTGTTGGTGCCTAAGGTTTAACTCGTTAATCAGTCTTTAGTCAATCAGTGATAATTAATCTGTTAGGTTGCATGAGAAACTGTTTAATTGCATTCTTGAACCCCGTGGATGAGTCTACTTTGTTAATTGCTTGAATTCATGAATTTGCTTAATCAATATTTAAACCAACCTATTTGCTTGTGTGATCAGCACTACAATCTGTTACTTCATAATATTATAAATATGTTACACGTTACACTGATCACATACTCCTCGTGGTTCGACACCCTACTTATCCTAGCTTTCATAGATGATTAGGAACTTATTTTAATTGTTTTTGACTAAATAGCGACAGTCTAGCATCAAAATGGCGCCGTTGCTTGGGAGTTAGTGCGCTTATTGTTTTTTCGTGTTAATTGACTTTTATGTTTGTTTTAATTTTAGTTTTAATATTCAGTTTTTAGTTAAAATTTTATTTTTCTATTTTAAGCGAGATGTGTTGTTTGTGCATATAACAGTTTATGCACACCCGTCATACGGGCAGACAGTCACCGTTAATTTTTTAGCCCGAAATTGAGAGACTAGCTCGACTGAACGGAGCGCAGAACAGAACCTCAGAAATGGAAGATCTGGATCAGAACCAAAACCAACACCAAAACCAAACCCAGAACCAGAATGAAAACAATAATCAAGACCCACAACAACTCCCACAAAATAACACGTTTCACCCAGACAACATGCTTCCACCACCAATTTTCAATAACCAAAACAACCAGAATAACTCAGCTCGTGCTTCTAGAACCCGGAACCGAAATCGAAACCGAAACCTTAACCAGGCTGAACCTTCAATCCCACATAACACCCCTAACCGCAGAGTTTGGCTTAATCTTGATGATGATATTCCTAGCATTCCGACAGAAGATGAAGAAGAGGGATAAGAGAATAAGGTGAACCAGGGTTTGGAAGTCGACGACGAGATTGATCAGTGGGTTAGAAGGAATTGGGCAGTTGAACCAAAGAACGAGGGGCATGAGATGGAAAATGATGGGAATAAGAATTTGGATGCAGGGGTGGAAGAACCAGTAATTCAGAGACGGGGTGATGTGGTCAACAGGAACAAGAAAAGGAATGACATGGGTCGAAACATGGTTAACCGGGCAGAAAGACCCGAAAGAGTTTGATATATTCAGGTGAACATGGGTGGTATGGTAAATCCCGGTGGGGGGGGACGAAGTAATTTTTTAGCCCCGGTTCATGGTGTTAACAGTCGGTTCAGACGGCTATCTCAGATGGAGCATCCTCGTTGGTTCCATAGGTACGAGTGCCGGGACAACAGACTTTTAAGTTCCGGACATCATACATTAACATTGTATCTTATTTTCACGGGATGGCTTCTGAGGACCCGTATTCTCACTTGACCGATTTTTCAGCTATTTGCGGGTCGATTGGTGACGGTACTTATGATCAAGACGAGGTTCGGTTGTGGTTGTTCCAGTTTTCGTTAAAAGACAAAGCAAAGAACCGGTTTAACTCATTACCGATGCACAGTATTGGGAACTGGGCTGAGATGTAGCTGCTGTTTTTAAACGAGTATTATTCGCAGTCGAAGACGAGCGAGGTCCGAATGGAAATTCGTTTCTTTTCACAGTTATCGGGCGAGTTATTTCACGAAGAATTCACCAGGTATAAGGAGATGATCAGAAAATTCCCACACGACCAGATTGAATTGTGGGAATTGGTGAAATGTTTTTTAGATGGGTTAACATACGAGGACCGAAAACATCTGAAGGACTCGTGTAATGGTCAGTTGCTGAATCAACCTGAGGAAGATGATTGGGATTTCTTAGAGTTTATGTGTGAGGATTCCAAAGCAGAAGCAGCAGATGAAAAGCGAAGACATGGTACTTTTTCCAGGTCAGTAAAGTCAGTCACGAGTGAGTCTGAACGAATTGCTGAGTTAGAACGTGAACTAGATGGGTACAGAAAGGTTAAGAAGAAAGAAGTCGGGAAAGTTGCAGCGAAATTCTCGGTTTGTGAATATTGTGGTGAACTCGGGCATAAGGCAGAAAATTGCCCCGAGTTTTATGATGACGAGGATGTTGAGCCCGAGGAAGTTAATTATGCTTACGGGGATTCCAAGGGTCAAGGGTTGAATTCAAACACTTATCACCCGGGCTTGAGGAATCACCTGAATCTTCGTTACGGGAACGCGTCTACACAGTTGAACCCGAACCTTCAGGGATCGAGCCAGAACAGATCGCAGGGTAGTTACCGCCAGGGCGGTTATCAGAAGCAACAGGGCTCGTATAATCAGAATCGGGGGTATAACAGAGACGCTAACTGGGGTGGAAACTCTTTGGGTAATAAGGACCAGCAGAGGGGGTCCTCGGGAAATACAGATGATTCAGTGCACGCGAAGTTAGATGTTGATGAAGGTCATGACAGATCAGAAGGCTGAAATGAAACAACAGTTCGAGTTGCGGGATATATCATCAGAGGCAATGTTGAAGCAGATTGGTCAGCTCGTAGTAGATATGGCAAATTTGCAGAAGAATGCGGGCCAACTTTCGCGTGACACCACAGTCAACCCGAACCAGTACAGCTCTAGTTCGAAAAAGCACGTCAACCAGGTAAGTATTTTAAGAAGTGGTAAAAAGTATGATAACAAGGTTGGGGTTCCACCACCATTGGTTGATGGGGTGGTGGAAGACATTGATGAAAATCTCTTCAGTGATGACGAGCCGGAACCGGTTAAATTAACTGAATCTAATAAAAGTGAAACTAATAATAACAAACCGGTTTCAAGAGATGACACCAACAACCCTAAGTACAATGAGAAGGTGAAAACTGTCCCCTATCTCGATGCGTTGTTGGAGCCATCTAAGGCGAAGATGGCATCAAAAAGGGGCCCGCAACAAGAGGAAATGTGGGAAACGTTTAAACAGGTTAAAATTAATATACCCCTATTAGATGCTATAAAACAAATCCCCGCCTATGCAAAGTATTTGAAAGAGTTGTGCTCATGGAAAAGGAGTCATAAGATTCCTAAACAGATCAATTTTACAGATAATGTGAGCGCAATTCTTTCGGGTGCTCTTCCACCCAAGCTACAAGATCTGGGAACACCCATTATACCCATTCAAGTGGGTGATTTTAAAATGACTCGGGCGTTTCTAGATCTTGGAGCTAGCATCAGTATTCTCCCGGGAAGTTTATATGATCAGTATGACTTTGGTCTGCTTCGGGCAGCTGCCACCATGGTTGTCTTGGCTGACCAGACACAGAAACTTCCCCGAGTAAAACTGAGTGACGTTATCGTCAAGGTGGAAGATTTTTTTTTCCAGTTGACTTTTTTGTCCTCGATTATGTTTCGGGTGAAAGGACCAAACAGCCTACGGTTATCCTTAGTAGACCATTTTTGGCCACCGCAAATGCCAACATTAATTGTAGAAATGGTACTGTTGACATGGCATTCGGTAACAGTAAGTTGAGGATTAATGTTTTCACACGTGGAGATAATTCTTCGGTCGATGACGAGTGCTTTATGGCTGATGTCAATGACGAGTGCATCCTGCTATATGACTCTGTCGTCAGCACGGATGGCACAGCGGAGACGTGTTTTTTATTTGACAGGTTACAAGTGGAAACAGAAAAGTTGCTGGAAGAGGAGGAGAAACAGATGGAGATTGCAGCTGTGCGAGGAGACCGTCTACCATGGTCTATTCAGGTGGAACCGCTTCCCGAGAAGATCAATACCTGGTTGAAACCGTCACTGCAAGAAGCACCAAAAGTCAAATTGAAGGAGCACCCAAAGCATTTGAAATATGCTTTCCTTGGTAATAATGATACTTTGCATGTTATTATAGCTTCTAATTTATCTATTGAACAGGAAAAATGCTTTGATGACGGTGCTGGTTGCGAACAAGGAAGCAATCGGGTGGACAATTGCGGATCTGAAGGGAATCAGCCCTTCAATTGTGATGCACAAGATATTAACAGATCCAGATGTCAGACCCGCACATGATGCTCAGCTGAGGTTGAACCCGAACATGCGGGAAGTGGTGAATAAAGAGGTGCTGAAATGGTTAGATGCTGGAATTATTTTCACTATCTCAGACAGCACATGGGTGAGCCCGACACAGACGGTACAGAAAAAAAGCGGGCATTCAAGTTGTCAAGGAAGACTCGGGTAATGAGGTCGCCACCCGGCCGGTAACCGGGTGGCGCATTTGTATTGATTATCGAAAACTGAACGCGGGAACATCGAAAGATCACTTTCCGCTTCTGTTTATTGATCAAATTTTCGAAAAGCTATCTGGCCAAAAATTTTATTGCTTTCTAGACGGGTATTCCGGGCATAAGCAGATAGCTATTCATCTTGAGGACCAGGAGAAGACTACATTTACATGCACGTATGGCACATTCTCATTTAGGCGAATGCCATTTGGGCTATGTAACGCCCCCGCCACCTTTCAAAGGTGCATGATGAGTATCTTTTTCCAATATGGTGGGGAAGTCTTTAGAAATCTTCATGGATGATCTTTCGATTTTTGGCACATCTTTTGAGTCATGTTTCAATCAACTCAAAAGAGTATTGAAAAGATGTGTTGAAACGAACTTGGTTCTTAGTTAGGATAAGAGCCATTTTATGGTCCAAAAGGGGATTGTTTTGGGCCATGTTGTGTCGAGTCGTGGGATTGAGGTAGACCGAGCTAAGGTTCAAGTTATTTCAACTCTACCTCATCCCACGAATGTCAAAGGCATTAGATCATTTTTGGGGCATGTCGGGTTTTATAGACAGTTTATTAAGGGTTTTAGTGATATTACCAAACCCTTATGTAATTTATCGCTTAAGGATGCCCCGTTTAACTTTAATGATGAATGTGCTAAAGCCTTTGTCATATAGAAGTTGAAATTAGTTGAAGCTCCAATCTTGCAATCACCCAACTGGAGTTTGCCTTTTGAAATAATGTGTGATGCAAGTGATTATGCGGTCGAGGCTATTTTGGGTCGACGAGTTGACAAGAAACCCATTGCCATATATTATGCGAGTAAAAATCTCTCAGATGCTCAATTAAATTATACAACAACCGAGAAAGAGTTACTAGCAGTAGTATATGCTCTGAATAAATTCAGGTCTTATATTTGGGGAAGTAAAGTAATCATTTATTCTGACCACCCTGTAGTTAGGTACCTCAAGGATAAAAAGGATGAAAAACCGAGGCTCATAAGATGGGTTTTGCTACTGTAGGAATTTGATCTAGAGATTCGGGACAAGAAAGGTAGTGAAAATGTTGTTGCAGATCACTTGTCCCGAATTATGGTGGAAGATGGAAATATGGATGGGCCCATTAAGGAGTCCTTTTCGGATGAGCATATCTTGGCAGTCTCACAAAATCCCTGGTTTGCTCATATTGTTAATTATAAAGTTTCAGGTGACCTACCGGAGCATTGGTGATGTGTAGTAAAACACACTTACATGCCTTATGATTTTATCATGGTTTTTATGCTTAATTGTTTATTTTATGAAAGTATTGGGGGTTAAGTGCAATAATTTACAAAGTTTAAATGTTAATTGTAGGTTTATGAAAGATGGTGAAAAAAGAGTTAAGTTGGAAGACTTTAGGGGCCTTTTTGGTCAAGTTTCAAAGCTACAACTCAAGGCCCGACCCAAGCCCACAAGTTAGAAGCCTTACATGATATTATATTAAGTTAATTAACTTAGTTTTTAGCCATTATCCAGCCCTAATCCCGAAAATAAAAAAACCCTAACTCCTTCAATAGTTCCGATCGGCAGCAGCAAAGGAGAAAGAAAAAAAAAGAATAGTTGACAGCTGTGGTGGCTGTGACGGCTGGAGAGGAAGAAGAACACCAAGGAGACTCTTGTGCAGCTACTAGGCATCAAATACATTCATAATATCAGCCATATAACCCTAAGTAATCATTCATAAACTTTGTTTATTGTTCAAGAACCCTAACTAGTTGAATTGATCTTTTTCTTTGGATTGTTTTGCAAGTAATTGATTGTCTGACTTTGATTTAGTTATTGTTGGATCTTGAATGAGTTTGATTATGTTTATGATGATGTTTATGATGTTTTACTTGAATGTTAATATCTGTCCAAACTTAATGAGTAGCTAATCTTGTTTGTTCTACCTAGGTTTGATGAATATTGTTAGGTTTTGACTAGTAATATGGATTGTTAATGATCATGGTTTAAATTGTTAATGTAAAGTTTGATTTAATAGTAATTTAGATTGTGTTTAGTGGCTGTGTTTTTTTTTATTATACCTAATAACCTCGTGCTTTAATTAATTGAGTCGGTTTTGATTAGTTGTTGCATGTTTAAGGCTCTTTACTTTGTGTTTAGGGTTTGTTTGCGGGAAGTACAACCGTAGGGATAAGTGGGTAAATTAATTAGATAAAATCAGTTGTGAAACACCTTCTTAGAGACCGAGAGGTGATAAGAAGTAAACTCGTCTCATTACTTTTACTTGTTAGAATTAAGATCGCCGAGAGCGGGTTTTGTTCTTGTCGGGTTTGGGTGTTTGAGCGATTAGTTGGTCTAGTTTAAGTTAAGTTGAATTGTTCCTCTATCCTTGGTTGCGTAGTATTTGTTTCCATTAGGCTAGTGTGTCGGTGAGACCGAGAGGTGAGTCGGCATTAGAACACGTTAATAATTTGTTTTCCCGGTCTGTTCTTAAAATCAACTAAGATAAGTTAGAGTTTGTTAGTGAGACCGAGAGGTGATCTGACCTTCTTGAGCGAACCTTAGTTGTGTCATCCTTTAGGACCGGTGTCGTGAGAGTTTTCAATCCATTGTCTTGTTATCTCCTTCAATATGATTCTTACCTAGGTAGACGTTTTTATTACTGCAGTCAAAGTTTCCGAAGTTTTGTTAAAAGTTTTCATTTAGTTAAGTTAAGTAGTTAAATCAAATCTAAAAAAAATCAATTAAATATTTTGGTGAGTCTTGGTTAGAGTTTAGTGATTATAAACGTTTTCACGTGTCTTCGAGTTCGATATCCGGACTTTCCTCATCTGTGCTATATGCGACCGGTACACTTGCCGTTTGTGTGAACTAGGATAGATTGTTTGGTTTTTAAAGCTTAGTTGCGACTTGTGTTATATATATATATATATATATATATATATATATATATATATATATATATATATATATCGCACATCAAGTTTTTGGCGCCGTTGCCGGGGACACGGTTTGAGGCGTATTAAGAACTACTCGAGTTAAGACTTGCCTTGTTTACTACTTGTTTTTCTTATTTGTTAGTTTAAAATAGTTTAGCTAATTATAGTTTCTTTTATTTATTTTAATAGTTGTATGCGACGTACTCGATCTCTAGGACCACCAGAAGTTGAAGGATTTCCCGAACCAGAGAGAGAGCTTTTTGAGAGACGTCGTACAAAACCGTATTCCAGTTCATCTACATCTGTTGGTAATACGTTCTCTTCTCCTACTTTTTCTGAACCCGTCATTAGGGATAGGATTATGGGCGACGCGAACCCACCACCGAGGAGGACAGTTGCAGACCGGGCCCGTCCGGTCGATGCTGGCGTGAGATCCAGCATTGCTCCACCAGCTATAGGAGTTCAAACGACATGGCAGATTCCATCTAATGTTCTGAATACGATTGCTCATTCTGCTCAATTTCACGGGTTACTCCATGAGAACCCACATGCTCATATCACTCGCATCACACGAATTTGCGACACGTTTCATCTTTCCGGCGTATCCGAAGACGCCATCAAACTCCGAATCTTTCCGTTCTCACTCGTTGATCATGCGAGTCTGTGGCTTGAGTCCCTCCCACAGGGATCCATTGCCACTTGGGCTGCCATGCAGACCCAATTTCTTGAAAAATACGATCCTCCGGCTAAGGCCGCTCGTTTGCGTAACCAAATTCATTCTTTCCTGATGGAGGACACCGAGAGCTTCTACGAGGCGTGGGAAAGGTTCAAAAATCTACTTGCGTTATGTCCAAACCACGGCCTACAAGACTGGGCGGTTGTTGAGAAGTTCTACAACGGAGTGACGTACGCAACTCAGAGTATGCTCGACACAGCTGCAGGAGGTAACCTACTGGCAACGAAGGATACGGATGAGTGCATTGCCTTGTTTAACGGTTTAGCCATGAGTGGATACCAGCGACCACCAGTTAAGAGTACCAAAACCGTCTATTCCCTATCACGCGGCATGCATTCGGTCGACACGAGCACCGCACTTGCGGCACAAGTTGAAGCGTTAGCAAAGATCGTGAAGGACTTGCAGGTGAAAAGTAAGTTATGCGAGATCTGTAGAGGGGGACATGATACTGTTCAGTGCCCCGTAGGTTTCCAGGAGGAGGCATTCGACTTCCTTAATAATCCAAACCGAAATCAACATTCTTTCAATTCTTATAATTCGGGGTGGAGAGGTAACCAAAATTCCAACTGGAGGAACGGAAATCAGTCCGGCTTCCAGCAACGTCAGAGCCTATTCCAGGATTCCGGTGAGGGAACGAGTAGTGGGGAGAAGAAGCCCACGTTAGAGGAGATGATGGCACAACAGACACAGATGCTGTCGCAACTCATGACTCGAGAGGACTCCCGTCACAAAGAAACTCAAGAGAAATTCCGGGAGCACGAGTCATTCATGAGAAATCAAGGAGCGTCAATTCAAAATCTTGAGCGTCAGATAGGAGAGATAGCAAGTCGTCTAAATGAGAGGTCGCCAGGTACACTGAACAAAATCCGAAGGCGTTCGTGAAGGCTGTGATGACAAGGAGCGGTGCAGGGGCACGTAGCGAGCCCGTGATTCAAGAGACGACGAGAGGAGTCGTTAACGAGCCTGCGGTAGATGTAGAGGAGCAGGTAGACGAGGAGATTCAGTTGGAGTCTCCACCGGCCAAGGTGCATCAGAGGCACAGCCCCGGAAGTTCAGCACATGCTGAGAACCAACCATTACCCAGCACACCACCGAGAGTCTACAAACCTAGACTCCTATATCCCGGGAGAGTTCGTAGGGATAGAGACGAGGAGCAGAACTCCAAATTTCTTGATCTTCTGAAGCAACTTCATCTTAATATTCCTTTCCTTGAGGCACTTACGCAAATGCCCAAATACGCAAAGTTTCTTAAGGATATTCTTTCGAACAAAGAGAAGTTAGCCGAAGTCTCTTCCATTCCTCTGAGTGATGGTTGCTCTGCAGTCTTGCAGAGAAAGTTACCAGAAAAGATATCCGATCCTGGGAGTTTCACAATTCCCTGCATCTTGAGTGATAATACGGTTGTCCATGCGCTGGCAGATCTTGGTGCCAGTATTAATCTCATGCCGTATTCCGTGTATCGCAAGTTGGGTCTAGGAGAACCGAGGCCTACCCGTATGAGTATCCAGCTTGCTGATCGTTCTGTGAAATACCCCCGAGGAGTGGTCGAGAACATGCTTGTTCGTGTCGACAAGTTCATCTTCCCGGTGGACTTTGTCATCCTGGACATGAACGATGACGATAGTGTCCCACTCATCTTGGGCCGACCATTCCTTGCCACTGCACAGGCATTGATCGATGTCTGCGAGGGTAAATTAATCTTAAGAGTTGGGGATGAGAACGTCACCTTTGCGTTCGACAGTCACTAAAACACCCCAAGTCTGCTGATGACTCCTTATACTTCATTGATACTATCATGGAGCATGTCGGGGAGTTTCTCAGTGAAATTTGTGGAGGATCTGCCTCCGAAACCCAGATTTCGATAGGGAGATTCCGGAGATTGAAATGGTTGCCGTAACCAATCAGTCCTTAAATGACGACACCGAGTCGCATACCCCTGAATCTGGAGTGTCTGCTGAGATCGTACGAGACGATCCGATGGACCGACCTTCGGTCGAGAGTCCTCCTTCTTCTTTAGAGCTTAAGGATTTACCTTTCCACCTTGAGTATGCATTTTTAGATGAAGAGAGGAAGCTTCCGGTTATCATTGCATCTGCTTTGGCCGAGGTCGAGAAGGAGAAGTTGTTGAGGGTGCTACGAGAGCACAAGGAGGATATTGCATGGAAGATTATCGACATCAAGGGTATCAACCCTTCGTTTTGCACTCATAAAATCCTCATAGAGGAAAATTTCAAAACTGTCGTCCAGCCGCAACGGCGGCTTAATCCGAAAATGCAAGAGGTCGTAAAGAAGGAGATCATTAAACTCCTTGATGCGGGGATCATTTTACCCACTTCTGATAGTGCTTGGGTGAGTCCAGTCCAAGTGGTTCCTAAGAAGGGTGGCATGACTGTCGTCACCAACGAGAGGAACGAGCTTATTCCCACGAGGACTGTGACGGGATGGCGAGTCTGCATCGACTATCGCCGACTGAATGATGCCACCAGGAAAGACCACTTTCCTCTCCCATTCATTGATCAGATGTTAGAGCGTTTAGCAGGTCAGCAGTACTACTGCTTCGTAGATGGTTTCTCCGGGTACTTCCAGGTTCCGATAGCTCCCGACGACCAGGAGAAAACCACTTTCACCTGCCCTTACGGAACGTTTGCTTACAAACGTATACCGTTCGGACTTTGTAACGCTCCGGCCACATTCCAGAGGTGTATGGTGGCCATTTTCCATGATATGATCGAGGACTCCATGGAGGTTTTCATGGATGATTTTTCCGTATTTGGGAGTTCCTTCGATCATTGTTTATCAAATCTCGAGAGGATGATGTCCCGCTGCGTTGACACCAACCTAGTCCTTAATTGGGAAAAATGTCATTTCATAGTTCGGGAGGGCATTGTTCTAGGTCATCGAATCTCAAGTGCGGGGATAGAGGTTGACCGGGCAAAGGTCGAGACCATTTCTAATCTTCCCCCGCCTACTTCTGTGAGATCAATTCGTAGCTTTCTAGGTCATGTCGGGTTCTACCGCTGGTTCATCAAAGATTTTTCAAAAATCACGAGACCCATGACCAAACTTTTGGAGAAGGATGCTCCATTTGTTTTTTCTGAGCAGTGTATCGAGGCGTTTGATCTTCTAAAAGACAAACTCGTTAACGCCCCAATCATGGTTGCTCCCGACTGGTCGTTACCATTCGAGTTGATGTGTGACGCGAGCAACTTCGCAGTCGGAGCGGTTCTTGGACAACGAAAGGATAAACATTTCCATCCTATCTACTATGCGAGCCGGACCTTAAATGGCGCACAGGAAAGCTATACCACCACCGAAAAATAGCTTTTAGCTGTGGTGTTTGCTTTCGACAAATTTAGGTCCTATCTGGTTTTGTCCAAAACGATTGTTTATACGGATCATGTCGCTAGTAGATATCTTTTCAGTTAGCAGGATGCTAAGCCTCGTCTTATCCGATGGATCCTGTTGCTTCAAGAGTTCGATATAGAGATCCGTGATAAAAAGGGGGCCGAGAATGTGGCGGCTGATCATCTTTCACGTCTAGAGGGAGTTGATTTAGGAGATTCGGGAGTTAGAATCAACGATCATTTTCCGACGGAGAGTCTGATGTTTGTTACTGCACAAGAGGAAGGTTTTCCATGGTTTGCTGATTTCGCGAACTATCTCGCTGACGGATACCTCCCAAAGATGCCTTACCAGCAAAAGAAGAAATTCTTTGCTGACATTAGTGCTGATCAGCTTATTAGAAGGTATGTAGATGTCAAGTAAGGATGGCAAATTTTGAGCCATTGTCATGTGGGACCGAATGGAGGTCACCACGGTGTGAGTTCGACGGCAAAGAAAGTCTTTGATTCTGGTTTTTACTGGTCGTCTATCTTTAAGGATACTCATCTGTTCGTTAAGAGTTGTGATCGTTGCCAGCGTGTCGGCAACATTTCTTCGCGAAACAAAATGCCCCAGAATGCCATTCAAGTTTGTGAGGTTTTTGATATTTGGGGTATTGATTTCATAGGACCGTTTCCATCTTCGCGTGGAAACAAATACATACTCATGGCCGTCGATTACGTATCTAAGTGGGTTGAGGCCAAAGCTCTACCCACCAATGATGCCCGAGTGGTAGTCCGTTTTCTAAAAAGTCTATTTGCTCGTTTTTGAGTCCCAAAAGCGTTGATCAGTGATCAAGGTACTCACTTTTGCAACTCGCAGATGGATAAGGCGTTGAAGCGTTATGGGGTCACCCATCGGCTTGCGACTGCCTACCACCCACAGACTAGTGGGCGGGTAGAAGTGAGTAATAGGGGAATCAAACGTATTCTCGAGAAAACGGTTGGTTCAAATCGTCGGGATTGGTTCGACAAATTAGATGACGCTCTGTGGGCTTTCCGTACAGCCTACAAGACTCCGACTGGTTCCACACCATTTCGGATGATTTATGGGAAGGCCTGTCATCTTCCTGTTGAATTGGAACACTGCGCTTCATGGGCCCTTCAAAGGGTTAATCTTGATTTACCCGCCGCAGAGGGTAATCGTTTCCATCAATTACACGAATTAGAGGAGCTCCGGGATCACGCATATGCACAATCATTTCAGTATAAGGAGCATACGAAGGAACTGCATGACAGGAAATTGAAGGGTAATAAACAGTTCAAGTGTGGGGATAAGGTTTTACTGTATAACTCACGGTTGAGGTTATTCTCGGGAAAGTTGAAATCCCGATGGTCGGGACCGTTCACGGTCACTGAGGTTTTCCCGTATGGCACGATTGAGATACAAGATCGAAGCGGGATGTTTAAGGTGAACGGCCATAGATTGAAGCACTACATAGGAGAGCCGATACCTGATCAGACAGTCGAGGTGTTCTACCTTGACTCATTCACCGAGGAATAGTCGTGATGGATGCATCACTCGGGAGACAGCCCGAGTTGTAGAGTTTGTATTATGATTCTCTTTATTATCTGTTTTTATTTGTTTTATTTTTATTTATATTTATAAAAACATAAAAATTAAAAATTAAAAAAAAATCAAAAACACAAAAATATGTTTATTTTTTATGTTTTTGTTTTCTGTTTTGTACGCCGCTACATGCGAGCGAGTTTGAGTTTTTACAGGTATTATTATGCGTATGGTAGCTCTGATGGCGTTTTGGAACTGGTTCAACCGAGGTTGCGGCCGCGAATGAAATGTTATACGGTCGTTCTTTCGAGTCATACACAGCTTATGAAGAATTTGCATCTAAACCAGGGGAGTAACCCGTTCTCTATTTTAATTTCTGTTCTTTCAAGTTTTAATTTTATGCTTTACGTTTTATTTTTATTTTATTTCTTTTCCTTGTTCTCATCAAGGACGATTTCATTCTAAGTGTGGGGATGGGAATTTATTTTACTTAGTTGTAGAAAAAAAATTTAAAAAATAAAAAGTTTTCACTTGTTTTTTGTTTTCGTACGTTGTTTAAAAAAAGAAAAAAAAATGTCCCTTGTTGTTAGTTTCTTTTGCATTAAAGTGGGAGATGATGATATTTATCGGAAATCGGTTTTTCAAACTACTAATAATATGAGATAAATAAAAGAAAACGCACTTAACTTGGGATGTGTCGGTAGGCTCAGCCTTGAAAATGAAAGGGCAAATTTGATAAAACGGTTAAACGGAAATCTTTTGTGGGTAAAACGTTTTGTCCGTGGAAAATAAGCAATGAAAGGTCGGGCCATACTCAAGCCTCAAATTTTGGTATGAAAAAGTGGAAATATCATGAGTTTTAAAAATTTGAATACGTTATCATATGATGCTTGGGTAGGTTTAACGTTAGAGTATGCCGTGTAGCCAGTGATATAAATCTTAAACTGCTAGTTTAGTGTTTTACACCTCATTGGCGTATGGTTTTATAACCTTAAATCCTGTATTGATGGGATGCTTCGGGTCCAGAGACCATGGGTCTGTATGCAATCTATTTATCTCGGTATTCACAATTCCTAAGTGGGGTTGTGGATATTTAAAATAAAGCCAAAGAGCAAACCCTTATAAGTCTATAAACATGATCACAAAATATACAAAAGTACAAATACTCTACAGCCTTGATCATCCACGCTGTTAGCCATGTGGGTTTCCCTTGCTCGCGTCTCATTACCATTAAGAAACGAACCACAAGGGACACGCTATATGTAAGCCCTACAGATGAAATTTTGCAAACTCACCTATGGTGATGGATTTGGGGTATTGCTTGATAATGGGGGTATGTCATGTTGTGGGGAACACTAGCTATAAATTAATTGAACCTTAATCGTATCTAATGGCTGCTTGGTAGACTTTGATGCTTAAGCTTAGGTGGATAAACAATACCCTTGATCGTCTTAGCTATTCATAAATATTGAGCAACAAAGTTTTAATTCTGCTAATTTTGAGGTTTAAGTCAAGTTGGGGTGGTCTGGTTCGGTAAAAGCTGAAAATAAGCGGGTCTTAATTGTGTAAACCACTAAGTAATATTATTGTCGGATCTTATTTGTCCCGGTAAAGATTAAGGCATGGGTTTAGGTGGACAACAATATCGATGATCGCGGTTTTTGTGTTTTTCTGAACTTTGAAATCTAACCTATATGTTTGATCTGACTTTGATTTTCCGATTCTGATCCAACTGCAGTCAAATCTTTTTCAGGGACGAAAAAGTCTTAAGTGTGGGGATGTTTGATGTGTAGTAAAACACACTTACTTTCCTTATGATTTTATCATGGTTTTTATGCTTAATTGTTTATTTTATGAAAGTATTGGGGGTTAAGTGCAATAATTTACAAAGTTTAAATGTTAATTGTAGGTTTATGAAAGACGGTGAAAAAAGAGTTAAGTTGGAAGACTTTAGGGGCCTTTTTGGTCAAGTTTCAAAGCTACAACTCAAGGCCCGACCCAAGCCCACAAGTTAGAAGCCTTACATGATATTATATTAAGTTAATTAACTTAGTTTTCAGCCATTATCCAGCCCTAATCCCGAAAATAAAAAAACCATAACTCCTTCAATAGTTCTGATCGGCAGCGGAAAAGGAGAAAGAAAAAAAAAGACTAGTTGGCGGCTGTGTTGGCTGTGACGGCTGGAGAGGAAGAAGAACACCAAGGAGACTCTTGTGCAGCTGCTAGGCATCAAATACATTCATAATCTCAGCCATATAACCCTAAGTAATCATTCATAAACTTTGTTTATTTTTCAAGAACCCTAACTAGTTGAATTGATCTTTTTCTTTGGATTGTTTTGCAAGTAATTGATTGTCTGACTTTGATTTAGTTATTCTTGGATCTTGAATGAGTTTGATTATGTTTATGATGATGTTTATGATGTTTTACTTGAATGTTAATGGCTGTCCAAACTTAATGAGTAGCTAATCTTGTTTGTTCTACCTAGGTTTGATGAATATTGTTAGGTTTTGACTAGTAATATGGATTGTTAATGATCATGGTTTAAATTGTTAATGTAAAGTTTGATTTAATAGTAAATTAGATTGTGTTTAGTGGCTGTGTTTTGTTTGATTATACCTAATAACCTCGTGCTTTAATTAATTGAATCAGTTTTAATTAGTTGTTGCATGTTTAAGGCTCTTTACTTTGTGTTTAGGGTTTGTTTGCGGGAAGTAAAACCATAGGGATAAGTGGGTAAATTAATTAGATAAAATCAGTTGTGAAACACCTTCTTAGAGACCGAGAGGTGATAACAAGTAAACTCATCTCATTACTTTTACTTGTTAGAATTAAGATCGCGCGAGAGCGGGTTTTGTTCTTGTCGGGTTTGGGTGTTTGAGCGATTAGTTGGTCTAGTTTAAGTTAAGTTGAATTGTTCCTCTATCCTTGGTTGTGTAGTATTCGTTTCCATTAGGCTAGTGTGTCGGTGAGACCGAGAGGTGAGTCGGCATTAGAACACGTTAATAATTTGTTTTCTCGGTTTGTTCTTAAAATCAACTAAGAGAAGTTAGAGTTTGTTAGTGAGACCGAGAGGTGATCTGACCTTCTTGAGCGAACCTTAGTTGTGTCATCCTTTAGGACCGGTGTCGTGAGAGTTTTCAATCCATTGTCATGTTATCTCCTTCAATATGATTCTTACCTAGGGAGACGTTTTTATCACTGCAGTCAAAGTTTCCGAAGGTTTGTTAAAAGTTTTCATTTAGTTAAGTAGTTAAATCAAATCTAAAAAAAAAATCAATTAAATATTTTGGTGAGTCCTGGTTAGAGTTTAGTGATTATAAACGTTTTCATGTGTCTTCGAGTTCGATATCCGGACTTTCCTCATCTGTGCTATACGCAACAGTTACACTTTCCGTTTGTGTGAACTAGGATAGATTGTTTGGTTTTTAAAGCTTAGTTGCGACTTGTGTTATATATATATATATATATATATATATATATATTCGCACATCAATTGGCCAAGGAGAAAGAAGAAACATTTGATGTCACAGGCCAAACAATACATTTGGGATGATCCGGACCTGTTCAATATTGTTGCAGATTAGATGATCAGACGATGCATACCAGAGGAGGATGTCAGATCGATGTTGGAACACACACATTCGTCTGCGTGTGGGGGTCACTTTAGTGGCCAGAAAACTGCACGAAAAGTCCTTACGAGTGGCTTCTTTTGGCCATCATTGTTTAGGGATTCTCACGAGTTCGCGACACACTGTTTGAAGTGTTAACAACTCGAGAGAATTTATAAGAGGGATGAGATGCCCTAGATCCTGATCTTCGTAGTTGAAACTTTTGATGTTTGGGGGATCGATTTCATAGGCCCGTTCCCGAATTCACACGGTAACTTGTACATCCTAGTAGTCATTGACTATGTGTCTAAATGGGTTGAGGGAATATCACTAGGACAAATGATCACTCGGTCGTTTGCAATTTTGTTCACAGTAATATATTTTCTAGATTTGGAGTCCCCCGAACCATCATAAGTGATGGAGGATCTCATTTCAAACACTTTAAATTTGGTAAAATGCTTAAACGATATGGTGTTAATCATAGGATGGCAAATCCTTACCATCCACAAACGAGTGGACAAGTTGAGGTTTCCAATAAGCAAATCAAACAGATTTTACAGAAAATTGTTCAGACAGACAGAAAGGACTGGTCAAACAAGTTGACCGATGCTCTATGGGCCTACCAAACGACATATAAAATGCCAATTGGAAACACAACTTATAGACTTGTGTATAGAAAGGATTGCTACTTACCGGTAGAAATTGCACAAAGAGCATTTTGGGCTACTAAACAGGTTGATATGGATTATGATGATGCATGTAAGGCAAGGAAGTTAGCTTTGTGCGAGATTGAGGAGTTAAGGGACGAGGCATACGATTGTGCATCCGCTTACAAGGAAAATATGAAGAAGGTTCATGATGCCAATATCCGGTTGAAGAATTTTGAAGTTGGCCAAAAGGTTTGGTTGTACAACACAAGGATGAAGCTCTTCCCGGGTAAGTTGAAAAGTAAGTGGACGGGCCCGTATTCGGTTGTTAGAGATGGAAATCATGGTCAGTACGAGATTGAGGACTTTGATGATCATGTTAGGCATGTGTTAAATGGCTATAGATTGAATCCATATTTTGAGATGAAAGATATACACGAGATGGACAAGGAATCGGTGAGTTTCATTGTGACTTCACCAGTTTATGAAGACCATTGAGAGTTCGAGGCACTGTCGAGCTGTAGACTTTAAATTCAGCGCTTACAGGAGGCAACCCGGGGTTTGTAAATGCCTTTCCAGTTTGTCTTTAGTTTATTGAGTCTTCTATTAATTGTCGTCTCTAGTTTTGTGCAGCAAAAACCAAGTGTGGGAAGTTTGTTTGAAGAATTGGAAGTCTTGAAGTTCGGTAAGTGTTTGGTCGGCTACTTGACTTTCCAGGTACGAAAAGTATGTTTTGAGTTCGGAAACGTGTTCAGGGTGATGTCGAGATGTCAAAAAGTGGTCGGTTCGGAAAATGCGGAACCTGATTTCGTTAAAAACTTTCTCTTAACAAGGCCCATAGCGATACGCGATAGGCTTACAAACTTCTCCATCGCGTATCGCGATGGAGATGGCATCCCTGACATGGATGATGTCATCGCGATACGTGATGACGTCCATAAAAACCCATTGCGTATCGCGATGCGTCCAAACCCTAATTGCCACCCAATTGGGTGGCGATACGCAATGACCATTCAATTCACCCATCGTGTATCGCGATGGGTCATAAAAAACCCAAAAACATTTTAATTATTAACGGTTCTTCTTCTTCCTCATTCTTCATTCTCTCTTCTTCTTCTTGTCCTTCTGTTTCTCCTCACCACCGTTGCTCACCCTCGTCTCTATCACTGCATCCACAGTCACCACCACCTTCATCACCCACTACCGTATCTCCATCACCACCACCGTTCATTAACCACCACCATCACCGCATCCACAGTCACCACCATCTTCATCACCCACTACCGTCTCTCCATCACCACCACCGTCTCCACCATCGCTCCGCCGTCACATCACCACCGTACTCATCACCAAGTGATGAGATTCAGCATCACGTCTAATGACTATACCAGGTTCACATGTATTCAAGGTATGCGACTCCTTTGACTTAGGACATTCGAATGGTTTTTACTGGGTACTTTGGCGGCGGAGCTCAGGTTACGGGGGATGATTTTCGTTCGGTGGCTACAAGTGCTCGAGTGTGACTCGACTTTGTACGTCGAGCACACACGCAAGTTCTACTCGACGTTCCGATTTACGGCCACCGATTTCGACGAGCCACATGCCACGTCGTTATCACTCGGACGACACGTGTATGAGATGTCGGTCCCAGATTTTGATATGGCTATTGGTTATTATACGAGGGAGGAGGTTCAGACTCCCGCGTTTTTGCACAGCTTCCGTGGTTACACGATGCATTCAAAGTCTGACTGACAGTTTTGGTTCACTGAGGCTCAGTTAGCTCAGTTTTGGGGACAGATCGCGGATGGGGCCCACTTGAGCTCTATAGTGGCATCTTCCATTAGGGACCCCGTCCATCGCTATTTACACCGTATAGTGGCTTACACTGTTACTGGCTGTCATTCGGGCCGCGAAAATTGTAGCAACATCAATCTGTGGTGCCTCTTGTCTATCATCACTGGCAAGGAGGCCAACATTGCGATGCTGCTCCACACATCGTTTGGCAGAGGCCGGAGTTTACAAGGGGCGACGACCTAGTTATCTTTGGGGCCGTATATTACGCGGACTGCTGAGACTTTGGGGCTTTTGACATATATCTGGTCGCATCTGCACCTTGGGACCGGCTACAGTAATGTTTGGATTGGATGATGCTCGAAGGGCCGGGATCGTTGAGCTACATGATCCACCGAGGCTGATCCCGGTCAGAGAGGGACCACAGGTACCGCCACCAGAGGGGAGTGCAGTTGATGTGGCTATGCAGAGGGGGATCCCTACTCATCGTCAGCACATCTTGTTCCCTCGCACTGATGATGCTCCTCCAGCACAGTAGTTTTTGGTTACCCCTTTTTGCTTTATTTTGTTTTTATTCTCATGGTCTATATAATATTATTATTATATAATATTGTATGGGTAATTGGTTGGGCTTATATGTATTTATATCTTTTGATGTCTGTTGTGTTATATTAATTGTATATTATGTTGTAACCGAACATTGTGGGTGTAATTCACTATAAACCCTCACGAGACCCCACTCGTCCTCCCGGGGGGTTTAAAGGGCTTGTTGCATACGCTAATTGAAATCGTTATTCTAACGAAAGTGAGTTAGGTTTTTTAACATTTTTAATTAGTTTAACAAAAGTTATTATGAAACGACTTAATTCAGCTCGGTAATTGTTTTAATAAATTAAAATAAATCATTTTCATAACTCTTAAAAGACCTATGTCTTACACTTGTGAGAACTTGCTTCTACACTTCTCGAGATTTTGCAGGTTCGGTTGTCAGTTTTGGTTATTGGTTGATACAAGAGTGTACGAGTGTTTACGAGAGTTCGCGAGCCGACTGGTCCATTCCAGTTTATTTCAGTTTCATAATCTATTTTGTTTTTATTAGTTTAAATGTTAAAAGTGTAATTGTATAATTGCTAGTAGAACTATCACATTTGAGCCCCGAGTTTTAAATTGTTTAACAGTCAAAAAGTCAATTTCAATCCCGTCCCTCAAATGTTCATTAATTGTTTAAATATTTTAACATTGAGGACAATGTAAACCTCAAGTGTGGGGATGGGGCAAATTTGAAAAATTTTAGACCGATGGTACCTCGAAGAGTGTGCGGAAACGAAAGTTGTTAACTGTTAATTATTGTCATTAATACCAAGTTATAGATTTCTGGTCATGGCTAGTTTTTCAACTTCTTAATAATCTTACTCACAAATGTTTTCATAACGAAAAGTGAAAATAGGGTCGTTTAGGCGGGAATAACGAGTCATGGGGACTAGTAAACATGTTTATGTCGGTAACCTAATTCTTCTGGTACGTGTGTAAGATTTGCCTGATATATATATAATACACATATAATATGTAGTATACACACATGTCATTTGAATGCCATTATCGAGAGTTACCAGTATGCCCATAATATCTAGAACTTGGTTGTCTCATGCATTTCAAGATCTTAGCTTGTCACGATTGCAAAAGTGATTGAGGCACTTAGGTTAAGCCTTTTCTGGATGAGTGAGAGTATGGGTATTGAGGGTTAGGCCTCATACGTTATATATATGAACGAGGATAACGTGAGGGGCGGGGGGTTGGTTCCCTTAGAAAACATTGTTGGACCTATATTTTTATTTTAATCAAACCTGATGTTTTATTACGAGACGATCCGGCTTAATAGGTTTCTTTTTAATTGTTTTAGTATCTTTCAATAGGTTGTATTGAGCATTACGTTTATTATGCTTCAAAAAAATTCTATCAGTTGTTTATCTTATGTATTTTGTTTATTTAGTTGTTTTGTAATAAGCCGGATTTGATCGTTTGAGCCACTAAAAAAATTCCCTTCCATACCCTTACACTTGGCCCCGTTAAACCCTTTTAAGCCCTCTTGATTTGCATTCGTGTCAAAGTACTTATATGGGTGGAGATTTGACTTGCTTCCAAGCTTATTACTTCATGTTCATACTTGGTTTAGAGGGCAGAGAGATACTAGCACATCTTTTGCTAGTCCAGATATTAAACCGAGAGGAGAGTTATTATATTATGAGGGGTATAAGCATGTGTGCCTTAACCGGAAACAAAGTACACTCGTCTAGGAGGCTCTATTGTTTTATTATATCATTTAACCTTATATGTGAGATGCCAATCTAGAAAGTGACAATCTGGTAAACTGGGTATGACCTTAAACCTTACTAGTATTAATGGTGATAATTTACATACCTATGATGGAGGTTGATGTTTGCTTTAGAGTTTGCTAGAGGGCAAGAAAAATATAAGTGTGGGGATGTGATGGTTGGTTAATTTGTATGTGTTTTAGTTCGTTTATTTACTAGTTTTAATCGTTTATTATAGGAACTTCGATACTTCATACGTGCCTGTTGTATTTCAGGTCATTTACATTAAAGCATCTAATTTGGACCTGTTAAGGCACGGATGAAGGCCCGGGACGTCCAGCACGCAAACGAGAAAAGACAAAAGAAGTTTGCTGGTGACATGGCCCATCGTGATACGCGATGGGCAGGCTAGAAGACCCATCGCGTATCGCGATGTTGACTAATGGTAAAATTAGTGTTACAATCAATTTTATCTTTAGACGACCCTAACTTCGTTTTTAGAAAAAGAGGCGATTTGCAGAGCTCATGGGAGGCGATTCCATCATTCCGGATCATACCGAGACCTTGTTTATGCTCCATAACATCATTATTGATGATTCGATGATGTCTAGGCTCGGCTAATCTCTCCGATTCGTTCCCGGAATTTAAAGTTTGTGTTTATTTCAATTTTGATTGTAACCAAGAACATACTATTTGCAATTGTCTTTGATTGATCTATGAGTATTGATAATTAGTATTGTTGTGCATTCAATCGGTTTAGGTTTACGTTGATCAGAATGATTAGTTTGTCGGTTGCTATAGTAATTCCTCATAGGGTTGTTTAACTTGATTGAATACAACGAAGCGCATAATTGTCCTTAGTTGAGTTACACTGGCAGGGACCGTTTGATAACCAGTGTCGTGTGTTAGCGATTGTTGGTGCCTAAGGTTTAACTCGTTAATCAGTCTTTAGTCACTCTGTGATAATTAATCTGTTAGGCTGCATGAGAAACTGTTTAATTGCATTCTTGAACCCCGGGGATGAGTCTTCTTTGTTAATTGCTTGAATTCGTGAATTTTCTTAATCAATATTTAAACCAACTTATTTTCTTGTGTGATTAGCACTACAATCTGTTACTTCATAATATTAGAAATCTGCTACACGTTACACTGACCACATATTCCTCGTGCTTCAACACCCTACTTACCTGAGCTTTCTTAGGTGATTAGGAACTTATTTTAATTGTTTTGACTAGATAGCGACGGTCTAGCATCACTCTCCACAAGAGTTATGAATCTTATTAAAAACTGAGCAATTTCATCCTTGTGCCCTAGAAGGAAAGTCCAACTAAAACGAGAGAAATCATCAGTAATAACAAGACAATGGGATTTTCGGGCTATTTCCAATGGATGAATGGGACCAATAAATCCATATGTAACAGCTGAAGAATGGAGTCTATGGAATTTAAAGTCTTGGGCATATGAGGGAGCTTGTGCTGCTTGCATTTAGAGCACGAAAGACATTTTTCAATGCAAGAGAAAGTTTTAATAGGCAATCCATCACATGTTAACCTTTGACAAGTTTGTTTAAATTTTTAAAGTTCACATGGCCAAGACCTCTATGTCACAGTGATGAATCATTCTCCTAGGCTTTTGAGATTAAACATGAAGCAGTGTTAGATTAGGTACTTATTTAACTGCTTAGTTAATTGTTTATTTTATCATCTTATCACATTATTATAATATCAAAAAAAATCAAGTAATATTATTACACAATCTAACAATCGAATGACTATCTTATACTTATGGTATCATATAAATAGGCTATTAAACATATTTAGTATCTCACCTCAATTTTTAATTTGCTAAAACATATCAAATCTTGATAAAACTCATTCACTCATCGAACTAACTCATTGACTTCAATTTAAATTCTAACTTATCCTTAAGTTATGAATAAACATCAGCATAACATACTTAAGTTTCGTTTTACACAATAACTCATATAAAATCTACACAACTATTCAATATTCTCAATAAATCACATATTTATTTATCATAGAATGTTTTCTCAACATCAAACAACATCAATCATTTATTTCCTATACCCGCCTCATGGCCACATGATAGTCAATGAGATAGCTCCTGTGATCTCTAAAATATCAACTCAATTTCCAAAACATAAATGCAATCTTGTTCATTAAACTAATTGTTGGTAATTTTAACCCATTTACCCCTACTCATTCTCATAATAACAACAATAACAAACGCAAGTTCTAACATCAACTATATGACATTAATCAAATTAAAAATCAATCTCAATAAAATCATAGCGCCTCAAACAAGAAACTTTACGTCAAAATTCACTCGTACACTTCACTTGTCACTATCACTATTCAATTCAATCCTCATATCATTTTGTACCCCATGTAATCGTTCAGTTAATTTGTTAATACTTGCCACCTACCACAAGACGTCCCACAACGATCTATGTTTTCTATTTCTGAAAGCCATGCTAGGTCGTTTGCTCAACCTACACATCTACTACACATACTTGCTACAACGGTGAAGACCATAATCATCTACACCATGTGTGTTCCCTATTCAATTATACTCATCAAGCTCAAAATTTCCAAACTTACTCTATTAAACCTACTTTGCAACCTAATCAAATTATTGCGATTCAATAAACTTCAATTATTCAAATTTTTATAAATCTATTTAATCAAGTTATTTTAACTTAGTAAAACCAAATCAATCATAACTAAGTTTATCAAAGAAGATGTTTTTGCCATTTTTATCTAAACATATTTTATCTTTTTCCATCATACATTATAACAAATCTTTATTCGATTTTTGGATTTAAACAATTTTAATATTAATAGCTAATTAATTTTAAGTTCTTATGATCATGTAATAAAATCCGTTTTTTCAAAAGACAACCGTCTATAATACCGTACTCATGGTTTATCTCTTGTCCTCATTTATCCTAATTCGTTTCACTCTCAACCCTAAGAAAACCTTTCTTTCTCAAACTTCCAAGATTTATAACTTTTATCAAAAGACGTTTAGAAATTTTAATATTTTATATTAATTGCCACTATACGATGTAAATAGCGATGGACGGGGTCCCTAATGGAAGACGCCACTACAGAGCTCAAGTGGGCCACGTCCGCGATCTGTCCCCAGAACTGAGCTAACTGAGCCTCAGTGAGCCAAAACTGTCAGTCAGACTGTGAATGCATCGTGTTTTATTACTTTTATAATTAATTCATGTTATATTATTAAACTAGGAATCCATGACGGTATATCCTGAAGGATCTATCTTCTCACATCATCACTTAATTTCGTTCATCCGATCAGGTGAGTACCACATTCCCCTATTTTACTCGTTTTCTCACGTTTTGGGGACATATGCGTAAATATACTTTTCATATATACTTATACTCAAAACTGCAACTATTGTCTTATGTGTTAATAACTTATACCTTCCTTGTTTATATGCTTTTTTGCTTTGTATGCTTCCGCATTCGGAGAGTTCCAACATAATCTCAGTCTAGTATGATCATACGCCAGTCGTTAGCCTTTGTGCTTCTCGACATCTCATTATACTTGCTCATTTGGTTATTTTGTTATTCTCATATGACTTGTTGCAGCTACGTATTTTATTATATATACTATATGTACAACTAAACTGGTGTGTTGCTCACTCAACATGTGTTGTTGACAAAATTCTATTTTATACGCATATGCAGGTTATCGTAGAAATTTAATGTAGAATGGTGAAGACTTAGTGAAGAATTTAAGTTAGGAATGATACAATCAAGAATTTAATTTGTAATACTTATATATAGGATGTACCAGCGGCGTATCCACCATGTCCTTATCATCTCTACATTTGTACCGTTATCCCAACTACTTTCGATTCTATATTATGACGCACAATTGTACGCATTACGATTTCCATGAGAGGACTTCGATAATTATGTAGGCCTCCATAATCACTTAGATCGTCGAATGGTCCACATAACTCGTCCCATCATGTGAGTTACAAAACGTTTGCAAAATATGATTTTGAGAAAACAAGAGTTTTAATATGTTTCGGTAATAATTAGAAAATATTGCTAAAAATGAATTATATTTTGATTTTCTTTTTTGTTGTTTGTTTAATAAGTTGTATTCTGTACTTGAATTATTAAATTAAATTAAATAGATATTGTCACTTACATAATGTTGCATGATAGTAACCTTTGAAAAGTTGTGAGCAATCAGTTCGGCCCGGCATTTCCGCCGTAGGTTGGAGTGTGACAGATTGGTATCAGAGCTGAATGTTTAAGATAGGTCGTTAGTGGTGCCTTAGTAACATGCTTAGGATCACCATACGTGCTTATTTGTGTACCTGATAAGTTCTATTTGATTGTTTACAGCTTACGTAATTCCATTGTTAGATTAGGTACTTATTTAACTGCTTAGTTAATTGTTTATTTTATCGTCAGGCACACACACACACAACTCCAAAGCTATGCTCACTCTCAAAATATTTTATTACTCTGAGACTATGTCTCATTCTCAAAATATTTTTATAACTTCGAGGCTATGCCTCAATCTTAAATATTTTTATTAAATTTAATTAGATTGTCTTTTATTGTCAGAAATTTCCATGCAAATTTTCTAGCTTTGTTTTTACTCGTTTTCACTTAAAACTAGTGAGTGTGACAAGATTTCCCGCCATAGTGGAAATTGTCGTGCGACCGACACTTTAAGCATTTAACGTAATCGGCCAAACGGTTACACCCTTTATTGTGTTTTAATTTTGTTATTCTCATATGACTTGTTGCAGCTGCGTATTTTATTATATATACTATATGTACAACTAAACTGGTATGTTGCTCACTCAACATGTGTTGTTGACAAAATTCTATTTTATACACATATGCAGGTTATCGTAGAAATTTAATACAGAATGGTGAAGACTTAGTGAAGAATTTAAGTTATGAATGATACAATTAAGAATTTAATTTGTAATTGTTGTTTGTTTAATAAGTTGTATTCTGTACTTGAATTATTAAATCGAATTAAATAGATATTGTCACTTACATAATGTTACATGATAGTAACCTTTGAAAAGCTGTGAGCAATCAGTTCGCCCCGGCATTTCCGCTGTAGGTTGGGGTGTGACATTCAAAGAATGTAAACATACTAACCTTGTGTACACAAAACACTTCTCATAATTGATTAAAAAATCTAAACTGTTGCATTTCACAAAAGCAATAACAAGATTTCTATTTGGCGAGGTAACATGTCAAGGGCATACAAGAAAACATGATTCCCATGTCTATAGCATATTTATAATCACTAGTGAAATAGATGCATGAAAGAAAAAGTTAACAACATTTTTATCTTAAATATGAAGATTGATTACGTAGTTCCCCACTTCCCCAAACCCTAAAGGTCAGGAAAAAAAATCAACGAGGGCATGGATTTGAATCGGGTAGAAATCGTACCTTTTATGGAGTCGAATGGGCTGAAAATTGAAATCGACAAGGTCTGGCATCGAAGGGGATGCAATAAACATGCTTGTTTGCATCGACCTTCTGTAGTGTGCGTACAAAGGGGCAGAGACAACAAAAGGGATGTAATGGCGTGAAGGTGGGACAGGTAAGATGTAGAGTAGGTAGGTCTTATTTTCCATTCAACGATGCTTTGAAACTGAATGGGTAAGAGTCCTATTTAGCTTTTAGACCTGTCCTCTTATTGTACCAAACATTCCAAGTCTGAGCGAATCATACATAAATCTCTTAATGTTCCCATTAAGACCTCAAACAAACAGCCCCTTAGACAGTGGCTGCACCCGACACATGATTGGAGACAAGTCCTTACTGTTTGACGTTCAACCGTTCGACGGTGGACATGTTTTATTTGCTGGTGACATGGGAGGAAATACTACAAAAAGAGGAAAAGTTTCAAACGAAATCTTAACTTATGATGACGTCAATCTGGTGGAATAACTCAACCAGAATCTGCTCAGCGTGTTACAAATATGTGATCGACAGTTCTCCACGTTATTCACAGAAAATGAATGCTTGATTTTAAAACCGGGTTTCAAAGTCCCAGAAGAATGGAATTTGATGCGTAATCCGAGGCATAACGATGCTTACATTTTGGACATGAACAGTTCATACTCTCGTTAAACTATTTAAACAATTAATGAACATTTGAGGGACGGGATTGAAATTGACTTTTTGACTGTTAAACAATTTAAAACTCGGGGCTCAAATGTGATGGTTTTACTAGCAATTATACAATTAGACTTTTAACATTGAAACTAATAAAAACAAAATAGATTATGAAACTGAAATCACCTAATATCAACTGGAATGGACTAATCGGCTCGCGAACTCTCGTAAACACTCTTACACTCTCATATCAACCAATAACCAAAACTAACAACCGAACCTGCAAAATCTCGAGAAGTGTAGAAGCAAGCTTCTCACAAGTGTAAGACATAGATCTTTTAAGAGTTATGAAAATGATTTATGTTAATTTATTAAAACAATTATCGAGCCCAATTAAGTCGTTTCATAATAACTTTTGTTAAACTAATAAAAAATGTTAAAAGACCTAACTCACTTTCGTTAGAATCACGATTTCATTTAGCGTATGAAACAAGCCCTTTAACCCCCCGGTAGCACGGGAGGACGAGTGGGGTCTCGTGAGGGTTTATAGTGAATTACACCCACAAAGTTCGGTTACAACATAATATACAATGAATATAACACAACAGACATCAAAAGATATAAATACATATAAGCCCAAACAATTACCCATACAATATTATATAATAATAATAATAATATTATTATATAGACCATGAGAATAAAAACAAAATAAAACAAAAAGGGGGTAACCAAAACTACTGTGCTGGCAGAGCATCATCAGTATCAACTTGCGGGTCCACATGCTGCTCCACTATGATAGTCAATGAAGGTGGGAGCGGTACCTGCATAGCCACAAATAATAATCGAAAATACTTATCATGACGGGCCAGGTGCGCTCGCGTCTCCTCTCGATGCATCCGCTGCTCCTGCTGCATCGCCAACTGCTGCTGATAAATCATAGCCAATGTGACTGGCTGCTGCGGCTTTTGCTACAGTGGTGGCGACTGTCGAAGCTCAAACTTCTGTTGTGGCCGCATCATGCGAGGGAACAAGATGTGCTGACGATGAGTAGGGATCCCCCTCTGCATAGCCACGTCAGCTGCACTCCCCTCTGGTGGCGGTACCTGTGGTCCCTCTCTGACCGGGATCAGCCTCGGTGGATCATGTAGCTCAACGATCCCGGCCCTCCGAGCATCATCCAATCCAAACGTCACTGTAGCCGGTCCCAGGGTGCAGAACCCGACCGGATATATGTCAAAACCCCCAAAGTCTCTGCAGTCCGCGTAATATACGGCCCCAAAGATAACTAGGCTGTCGCCCCCTGTAAACTTCGGCCTCTGCCAAACGATGTGAGGAGCAGCATCGCAATGTTGGCCTCCCTGCCAGTGATGATAGATAGGAGGCACAACATATCGAAGTTGCTACACTTTTCGCGGCCCGAATGACGGCCAGCGACAGTGTAAGCCACTATACGGTGTAAATAGCGATGGACGGGGTCCCTAATGGAAGACGCCGCTACGGAGCTCAATTGGGCCCCGTTCGCGATCTGTCCCCGGAACTGAGCTAACTGAGCCTCAATGAGCCAAAATTGTCTGTTAGACTGTGAATGCATCGTGTTTTATTAAGATTTCGATGTGATTTGAGTTATGGTTGAGACTGAGAAATTATTGATTGAACGATGGATTCTCATTGTTATGATTATTGAAAAGTCATTAGTTATACTTGATATAAATAATATATGATCGTCTTATAAATGTTTAGTTTAGATTATAATTTAAAATATAACTATGATAAATTGAATATAAATCTTTTAATGAGAATAATGTGTAATCAATTAAATATAATATGTATCGTATTAAATAAATAAATGTGTAAATAATTATATTATACGTGGTAACTTATAATATAAACAATTAGTTTATTTTAAATCGTTTTAACAACTACTAGTGGTAAAAATATAGTTGGCCTTTATAATACGTTTATCATACTTATTGTTTAAAAACAAATATTACATATATAATGAAGATAAAAAATTGCAAAAACGTTCAACGTCAAAAGCTCTCAATGATGGCTTCGGGTTTTAAATAAATTAAAGTTTATTTTTAAAATGCAATATATATACACACACACACATACACACGAAAGCTTTTAACGAAACTCGACATGAAACATAACCCCAAAACGTCGGTTTTAATAAAATAAAGTTTATCTAATAATTAATATAATTTATTCATTTATTACAACTACTTATAAAATTAATAAAAACCAAATAAGAAAATAGAAACCTCAAAATCCGGTGGCCGGGTTCGAACCCGCGACCACCAGGTCACGAAACCATCGCCAAACCAGTTGGTCTGGCATAACAGTTGAATAGAATACAAAAACGATTTAATATAAACAGATGCCTTTAATTATCCCCAAAACTAAGAACCCTAGAATCAGAAATCAAATAATCTCGTTTTCTTTTGAGCAAATAACAATAGGTTTATTGATTACAGATTTAATATGATCAACTTAGTATAATTAATTACCTTATATCCTTACTGATTAATGGCTAATTAGATGCAAACGAGGCCGACGCGAACCAGATCAAGAACACCGATTATAAGCGATGATAACTTCATTGAAGTTGTGGGTTCAGTTGGCGCAAGGTCTAAGGATGTACAGACGTAAGGAATTGAGTTATAATCATAATTAAGGTATATAATCGATTTTAGGTCAAAGGCGGTTAGTATGAGGTCAATACGTATCATAATACAATCTAGTTTCCTAATTACGAGTGTTTTTAGGCCGCCTATAGCATGAGGATTAAAACCCCTAAATCAATTCCGAGTTAAACGCGAGAATTACGGGCCAAGCTAAACAAACAAGTTCGGGTATGGTTAGATCATGAATACGGGTTTATGGGTTTGGGTTAATGGGTTAAAAATGTTATAATAATAACAGAAGTTGCAATATGGCCCTTGAAGTTTGAAGGTGGAAGCAAATAGAGGTAAAACTTAATTTAGGGTTAATTATGTATATAAATCAAAGTTTATTTATTATACATTAAATAAATATAATAATAAAATAATATATACTTGATAGACGTGATATATATATAATAAAAATTTCCCGAACATAAAAACGGGTTGGGTAAACGGATAAAATACTAAATGAAAAAAAATCGAGTTGTTATAGAAATGAGCGTGATGGTTGAGTACCGGTATAACCATAAAACAATGGATCTGCTCTTTATTGTACACATATATGATATGAAAATTCCAGTTTAAACAACCCAAGATTGTATCTTCTTCAGTAGTGTTAGTGTGTGACTAATTAAGTATAATTTCAACATTCTGATATTTGCAGCTGATATGGAACCAATTTCTACCAGAAATTTGGACCCAATTTAACAAAGAAGTCATCAATAAGTTAGAATTATTTTCTTTATGCTCACATGACTTTAGAAAATTTTAAATCTTGACATCAACTACATGTTTATTGAGAAACATGTGAGTTCGTTGCATGTATTATCAGTAGTTGTCTCATATGTATGTTTTTGATTGATTTATTTTAGGTAATCTACTACACATGTTTAAGTTGGAATGAAGATAAGAAGAGGTATGTATGTAATCTTAATTCTTCAATTTAACAACATTAGCTTTAGTTTTGTTGTCTATGTACTTACCTTTAATGTGTATTTTCATATTGCAAAGCAGGCGACAAATTGGTGAACTGTAACTACAGCCTTACCAAATCTCTTCATTAATTTGGCATCTCCAATTATACATATACCATTCCATATGTTCATTTTGGCGATAGTTATTACCCTTATTCCAGCCAATTGTATTATTACGAGGGTAAGTTGCTTGGTGATTAGATTGATGTGTGGTTTAAAACCAATTTTAGTTTTTATGTTTTGACTTTTTTTAGTGCTCGCTCTTGGAACCTCAAACTCTATTAAAGGTCTATCCGATTTGAAGACATTAATTGTACTTTTTCTTAGTTGTTGAATAGTTGGAGTTCGTTAATTGACGATTGGAAACATGGATACATGAATATTTATGTAAATTTTTCAACCATCCTTTGTAATCCTCCTTTGCCTTTCAATGTTCATCCATCTAGATATAGCTCAAGCCTTGTTTGATGTTTAGGGGTTTTGTCAACTTGTGGGTGTGTTGTTAATTTTTAAGTTATTTGTGTCGGTGCCTTTGGTGAACTATTTTTAAAATGTATTTTGGTTGGTTATAATGAATGTTTGTTTTAAGATGTATTTTGGTTGGTTATAATGTAAGTTTGGTCATTCAGTTTACTTATTAAGAGCTCTGACTAAACAGACATATTTCATTCAGCATGAAATAGTTCAAATGGGTAAAATAGTCATTTTGCATAATCATTCAGAGGTCCAACAAAACACACTTACTGGTTCAACACCTACTGGCTCAGAGTCTCTTAATCATTCAATACTCTTACTGGTTCAGCACTTAATGGTTTAGCACTTACCAAACAGTCCCTAAGTACCAAATAATGTTGACATGCCTTCTTAACTGACCCTACACACATTAGCAGTTAATTAGACATGGGTTCCCAAGACTTAGCTGTCTTAGGAAGATCAACCATGAAGTCACCAAATTTTATCTTGTTTATTATAAAAGTAGAGTGTTGTGGTGATTTAGAATCAGAAGAGCAATCCTTAGGAATACATGCAGAAGCATGATTTCTAGTTTTAGAAGATCTTTAGGACCGTCTTCTTTTTGTTTTCAAAGCAAAATCCTCAGATCTTTCGATATTTGGATCCTTATGTCGAATTTGTTTTTGGTGAGTTCTTTGACTTTTCAGTCTTTGAACTCCTTTTTAATCTTTCCTTTTTAGTTATCCAAAAAGGTTTTCTACCATTCTTGGAGTTGTTGGATCTCACTTCCATTTCACTGGAAGAACTTTCAGATCGATCAGTCCTTGTTCTTGTATTAGGTGCCGCTTTAGAACAGACTGGTTAAACTGACCGTTCATTTCTTTATGTTGTTTATGCCAGTTCTTGCAATGTCTTACAAGGTGAGATGGGTTACCACAAACAAAACAACATTTTCTTCTATGAGAACCATAGAAATCATCTGAACTATAATATGATTGTTGCGGTGGGAAAAGTGATCCTTGGAAAGGAACAAGATTGTAAAAGCTATTAGGACCATAACCGTAATTACCAAAAGCATTTGCATAATTAGAATTAATGTAATTCTCTTGATAATGACCATAATAGTTGTTATCATAGAAGTTGTATGGCTGAGGATTTCTTACTTGATTAGTTGTTTGAGAAAATGATCGTCTAGTTGGTGGAACATATTTACATGAAGTAGTGGATTTTCATTTTCAAAAACTACATTTATCTAAATTGTCCTCGGACTTACAACTTTATGATGAACAACTTAATATGTTCACATCAACAGGCCTTTTCGAATTTTCACAATTATCAACAAACGTTTCATGATAAACAGTTTCACAATCACTATTTGAAATAACATAAACATTTTCATTCAAAATAACATGACAAGTGCCAACGTCAACACTTTCACGAGTTGCATCATCATACGAAGATGAGGACAATGTATTTTGCGTGGAAATAGTATTGTTATTATTACAGACAGAATTGGCAAATGATTTTAAATTCACATTAGAAACAAAAAGTGAATTTGATTTACTTTTCTCATCGCAATTCGTGTCCTTTTCCACCGACCCACTCTCTTCTACACAACCTGTTGATCAAGATAAATAACCTTAGAATCAACAGGTATAGTATTGGATCAGTTGTTTTTGAAACATGAGGAACAAATAGCTTTGGTTTTGGCACATGTCCAACTCCATAGATCATTTCATCCTCGGGAGGAGTATTGAAACTAAAGCGAGGTAGGCATGTGTGGTTGTCATTAAAGGGTGGTGGAATTGCCACAAATTCATATCCCAAACTAGTCTTTTGTTTCACACCATCTGTGCTCCAATGATGCCATTTAATTTATCAAAAGCCATTTCAAATTTGTATACATCATTTTTTATTTCATAAAGCTCCAATTCTAGTTTCTCAATTTTATCATTTAACTCGGCTATTCGCTTTTCATGAAATTCAATAGTTTTAGTGGATTGAAACAATTTACCATGCATTTTTGTCATGTCTTCATGATGAGTTTTGATTCTAGTGGTATATATCTTATCATATTTCTTATATTCCTCATTTAGATGTTTAATGCTTTGATTTTCTTTAATCACATTAGCATTATGTGCTCTATAGAATTCTACTTTATTACAAGCTTGAGAGCAAAGGTTTTTGTGTACCTCGGGAATTTCAGGAGTGGCGGGGTTTCCTCCTGGTGCAAAGCTTGAAGCAGCCATGAATTCATCAATGAGTGCCATCCCAACAATGTTTAATGGGTTTACCAACTCAGTGAATTGATCATCTTCCCAGTCTGGTTCTGTTGATCCAACACTTTGAGTGATGAGGGCCCTGGAGTTTGAGCCTGGGTTCCCTTTGGTTGAATTTGCTCGACCATTCTATGGAATCCTTTGACCCGAACTCTGACCCATTGGCCTTTTGCCATTTCTCTTTCCACTCTCATTTTCAGTAACCACTACAAGAAATGTTAGCATTAGGGGCGACACTATTAGTGGCGACCTTGAAATTGTTGCCGCTAATGAGCTAAAAAGTAAAAGCGAGGTGTTTCCCTCCATGGATCCCTCTCTTTTTCACTTTATCCCTTACCCAAAAATATTCAGATCTGAATCTTTCACTTCTCTCCCAAAATTCCTTCAAACCCTAGCTCTAACATATCAGCCCACAACCTTATGCCCTCCCATCTCCGATTAACCACCACAGGTACACCTCGTGACCACCACCGCTTCTGTACACCTCGCCAACATCATTGAAATCAACCTTAATTCCAACCACAACCATAGCCGGTTGTTTCTGACTTCCGATGACCACTATCTACCACCACTACTTCCGTTACCAACCTACGAGTCCTTGGCTTATGGTGATTTGTCGAACCAGTTGGCTTCGACTCTAGATTTTCTAGCTCTCTTTGTCTGAGATGGGGTAGGTGTAACCATAATTTTTGGACATAAAAAGTTTAATTCAAAAGGGGGGGCTTGATTGGCTGGGGGCGGTTTAAGTGGACAACAATATCGGCAATCGCGGTCAATATGTCGAGCTGTTTCTTGTGTTTTGATAATGATTAATAATCTGAGAGTTTGTTGTTTTTCACTTGGTTATGATCCTGTGTAGATTTCTTTTTCAGGGACGAAAAAGTTTTAAGTGTGGGGATGTTTGATGTGTTGTAAAACACACTTACTTTCCGTACCTCTTTATCATGTTTTAATTGCTTAATCGTATAATTAATAAGAGTTATGGATGATTCTTGCATGATCTTACAAAGATTGAATATTAATTGTAGGTTATGAGTTTTAATGAAGAAAAGAGTAAAGTTTGAAGACTCTTGGGGCCTTTTTGATCAACTTTGAAGACTACAACTCAAGGCCCGACCCAAGCCCACAAGATTAAAACCTTACATGATAATATACTAAGTTAATTAACAAGAAAAAAACCCTAGACCAGCCCTAAATCCCGAAATCAGCAGCGCCCTAGTCCGATCGCAATCTGCAGCCAAGAGAAGAAAGAAAAAAAAAATGTTTTTGAAGCTTGTGGCGGCTAGAGGAAGAAGAAGATCATGGTTGTGGACAGCAGCTAGGGTGGATATTAATCATTAAACTCAGCCCCAATTGATAGTAATCATCTATAAACTTTATGTTCTTGTTCAAGATACATAACTTGTTGATTTGATCTTTGAACTTGATTTGTATTGCAATTGAATTGAAGATTGAGTTGTTATTGATCTTGATAGATTGTTGAATGATTAATATGATGTTTATGATGATTAATATGGTGTTTAAATTAAGTTTAGCTGCTGTCCAAATAATATGTTAGGCTAAAGTAGTTAGTTCTACCTAGGTTAGATGACTATTGTTAGGTTTTAGTAAGTAATATGGATTGTTGATCATCATGACTTGAATTGTTGATGAAAGTTTGGTTTAATATTGAATTAGGTTGTGTTTAGTGGCTGTGATTTATTTAATTATACTCATATACCTCTTGCTTTGATTGATTGAATCGGTTTTGATTGATTTTAGCTTGTTTGAACTCTTTACTTTGTGTTTAGAGATTGTTTGCGGGAAGTACAACCATAGAGTTTAGTTGGGTATGTTAATTACTTAAAATCAGCGGGTAGGCACCTTCTTAGAGACCGAGAGGTGAAAGGAAGTAAGGTCGTCTCATAGCTTTTACTTGTTAGAAATAGGATCGCGCGAGAGCGAGTTCGGTTCTTGTCAGGTTTGGGTTTGTGAGCGATTAGTTGACCTAGTTTAAGTTAAACTAAATGGTTCCTCTATCCTTGGTTACGTAGTATTCGTTTCCATTAGGTTCGTGTGTTGGTGAGACCGAGAGGAGAGTCGACATTAGAACACTTTAGCAATTCATTCCCTGGTTTGTTCTTTAAATCAACTAAGTGTAAGTTAGGGTTTGTTAGTGAGACCGAGAGGTGATCTAGCTTTCTTGAGTGAACCTTAGTTGTGTCATCCTTAGATACCAGTGTCGTGAGATTATTCAATCCATTAGCTTATTATACCTTCAATAGGATTCTTACCTAGGTAGACGTTTTCTCCAATTGCAGTTAAGTCTCTAAGTTTTATTAATTGTTTAGTTAAGTTTAGTTAATTAATTTAGTTAAAGTAAGTTAGGTCAAGTAGTTAATTATTGAAAATCATTTTAAAAATAGTATTCTTTATGTGAGTCTTGGTTAGGGTTAAGTATTAAAAACGTTTTCACGTGTCCTTGTGTTCGATACTTGGATTTCCTTAGTTCTATACTATTAGTGATCGGTACACTTTCCGGTTTTGTGTGGTTTCTTTAGGAGTCTTGTTTTATAAATTTAAAGCTTAGTTGTGAGTTACTTAGAAAGAGCATCATTAGACACACATCACGACTTTTAGGACCTTTAGTGACGACTTTTGTTGCCACTAAAGCTCAGTTTTCTTGTAGTGAACCTCTGTAATCTTGATGTCATCTGCTGGCTTTGTTGGGATGGTGCATTCTCTAGCAATGTGTCCAGTTTCATTACAGTTGTAGAACCGAAGCTGATTCCAGTCAAACCCAATACTCTTGCTGTTGGAGTCCTTGAAGTTGTTCCTCCCATATTTCTTCATGAAGTTGATTGCTTTATGAACTATCATGGCCATATGATACCTGATGTCCATCTTCTAAAGATCCTTTTCATTGATGTCAGGTATATCTCCTTGTTGAAATGATGGAGGCCGCAACTTTCCTTGCAATAGTTGTTCATGACTTACCATAAAGGCGTGGAAGAGAGCAATGTGGGAATTATCAATATCAGCGGGTTGACTTGAACCGGTAGGCATGCTGGTTTGCTTATGTCATGTGCCTTGAGTGCTTGCCCAACGACTTTTGTTGCCACTTGCTGGAGAGGATGTCTTGAGTGCTTTGTTGCTGGTGGATTGATCATTATGCAACTTCACACCATTAACTTGGTGAACTGTTGGGTGAGATTGACTGAGTTAGGAAAAACTAATGCTTTAACCCGTAGCAATCCCAACTTGATTTAGAGAGCTCACATGGTTTTTCAGTTTGAGCATATCGTCCATCTTAAATGACTTGATAGTAGAAATCAAATCTTGAAGAAAGAAATTGCAGATTTGTAGTTCTCTTGATAGTAATGACACTGCCATTCCAAGTGTAGGGCAGTGAATTAAGCAATTTGTAATTAATCTCAGACGGATCATTGTTGATTCTGGCACTTCTTATCTTTGTGACCAACTTCTCAAATCCCCCGATGAGATTTCCAACAGATTCTCCTTGAACATGATTGAACATGTTGAATTCTCCCTTCAACATCTCCTTTCGACTGTTTCTCATTTCTAAGTTTCCTTCAAATTATTCAACTAAAGAGTCCAAAAGTCCTTTGGTAGATGCTTCTTCTCTAAGAGTTAGAGCAATATTAGCTGATAAACAAATACTAAGGATTCCATAAGCATTTTGATCCTCTTGAATCAGTTTCTTGTCCTCCTCCCCATAGGCTTCAACGGGAGAATCAACGGGTCCATCAGGGGTTAATGCCACAAGCTTATGAGGTCCTTGTTCAATGGATCGAAGGAGAGTAATATCAGTCATTCTAATATAATTCTTGAACCTCCATTTGAAATCGTCAAAGTTGCTTTCAAATGAAATTTAACTTTGGAGGTTTAGTTGTGGTTCCAGCCTCATTTTCCAACATCATGCAGCTCTTCAATACTTCTGGATTAGTTGCCATTTGTAAAGTTAATTTTAATCACAACCAGTTAAGTTACAGCTTTTGTGAAAAATCTAAACGTATCGAATATGGTTTGAATCAAATCGTATTAAAAAATAATCGAGTCGAACGGTAAATGAATCGAATAGAAATTTGAATCAAATCGAATTGAAAAAGGAATCGAAGCGAATAGAAATTCGATTCGATGGGTTTTGGATTTTGATTCGATTGGTTTCCAAACTCGATTCGATTGGTTTGTAGATTCAATTCGATTTGTTTGTAAACTCGATTCGAATGGTTTGAAACTCGATTCGAATGGTTTGAAACTCGATTCGAATGGAATTTCCAGAAAGTATAATTTTCACTTTATGCACGGATTTTCAGAAAATTACACTTTTTGCCATTTAGAAACTCGATTGATTCACCCAAGAACCCGATTAACACTTTGTAGATTTTCAAATACACACTTCCAAGCTTAACCAAACATATTTCTTGAATCCAAACACTTTTAACACTTTCATGCTTAACCAAACATATTTCTTGAATCCAAACACTTTCAAGAACACACTTCTAACATACCCAAAAGCTTTAAACAACCCATTAACACTTATTTCAAGCTTGTAAACACACAAGTAAGCCCGAAAACCCACTTTAACACTTGAACACAAGTCTTAAATACACAAACAAGACCAAAATCCAAGGTTGTAACCCAATAACTACAACTCGTAGAGCCGAGAGCTCTAATACCAATTGTAGGTCCTAAGAACGGATAAAACAACTAAGTTATTGAATCAATCTCACTTAATAGCTAGCGGAAATCACTAGTAAGCAACCGAGATCTCGGATCTTGTTTGTGTTTGTTATTTCCCGAAATGGATAGAATGAGTGAGTGAAGAGAGTTGGTGAGATGTGGATAAGATTATTTCAAAAAGGTTATGGAGTGCATGGGCATGTTCTCCTATTTATGGGAGAAGCATCCCATTCCTCTTTCTATTATATACAGCCCAATGGGCTCAACATTATATGGCCTCATGCACAAAGATACATGAACAAACCGACAAACTAATACAATACATTGTGAATATGTCAAATAAATACAAAAGACTAATATACAAAATAGGACCCTACACAACATTTCAACTATTTTATCTCAATGGATCTCCATTAAAAACACTTAACATCATTAAGTGTTCTTCCGAAATTCAAACGACATTTCAGAGCTTTTTATAGGAAGAAAAATACGAGTCGACTGATGAAATAATTATCTTGAAATGGTGATTCAAATGACTTGATTTTTGTTAACTGGAAATTCAAACAATTGATTTAATACAATGTTTCGTCCTTTGGATCACCGTTTCGAGAAAAGCGTTACGTCAGTCGCCGACTCGTATTCTTCTTCAGATCAAAATCCTTAAGACATCAATTTAAAATTCAAGAAAAGATTCAAAAGGTTGGACCGTTGACATAGATTTTTTAAATGTAAAATTATTATTATCGCTAAATAAAAAAAACAATATGTGAGATTATTTATTTTTAATTTGATTAAAATAAAACACCAAAAACAAATAATTTAATTTAAAAAACAAGTAAAATGGAACCCTATCTAGGCAATTTCACAAAATTATATTAATCTAGAGATTTCTCAATTTTACACGCAAACAAATAAATCCCCAACTCCATCTTTCGCCTTTGCCTCCTGGTATGTATGTATGTATACGTTTTAAGAAAGATTTCATTTTTGTCAGTCTGTTTGTTTACTATTATCAATCAATCAATCCCTGTTATCTCTCGATCTAGAACGTTCGTTATTCATTTACTCGATTTTTAATTTAATTATATGTGACTTCTATGCAATTTTTGTTGAATCTGTGACGAAAATGATAATCGATTAGCGATTTGTAGGCTTGACTGGATCCTTAGATATTCGATTACAGATTTCTAGATGCAAATGATGTTATTTTGCTTGCATTTTGCATTTAAGATTTTGAGATTGAAACCCTAGGTTGGTTCAATGTCTGCTTCTGGTTAATTGTCTGTATAACTAACTATAGAACCATATGGCTTATTTTACACACATTTTGAATTATTAAGGTAATTGGTTCTTTATAATATCAGTAAACGAACAGAACGTGATTCGTGAACCGTTTGGCGGGAAGCTCATTTATGTTCGTGAACATTCGTATATGTTCGTTTCTGTTTCTTTGTTTTCATATATGTTTGTTTGTGTTCATTTAAGTATGTTCAATTATGTTTGTTTATATTTGTTCAATTATGTTCATAAACTGTTCGTTTAGGTTTTAAATAAACGAACACGAACATGTTCATTTTTAAACAAACGAACATAAACACAAATATATATGTTCGATTAAGTGTTCGTGTTCGTTTAAAGTTAAATGAATGAACATGAACATACCCTTGTTTTTGTTCGTTTGGTTCAACTACGGATCTTAATATGAAAAGATGATGGTTTTTAAGCTTTTTTTATCGTATATGGTGTTACCTTTTGTAAATTATCTCAATGCTAAAGACGTTGACAGACAGCAGGTTGCATCATTCTCTTTAGCACTCAAATTCCTTCAGCAATCAGATCAGGACTATCAGGTAATCATATTTCTCTTTTAAAGTAATTTACCTTATTTTGTTTTTAAGTCGGTCGAGTTTGAATTTGTGGGACCATTTGTTGTTTCCCGTCTTCAAATCAGTCTCGCTCTCAATTATTTGGCCAAATACAAGATTCTATTCCAACCCTCAAATATAGGTTTCTAAATGAATTGAACAAAGATGAACAGAGCATGTTTGTCCAAGAATTAACATTTGTTTGATGGACATAAAACTTAAGTGAAGATTCGATTTCAAACAGATGGTTGTCATTTGTGTAAATATATAGATTAAGTAATTCATGTTTCATATGTATCTATAATTAAATGAGTGGTGTTTTCTTTTTCGTGTTTGTGTATGTTTGTTTGTTAACAGTATAAACGAACGGTTCACGTACGTAATTGAACATAGATGAACGAACATAACTGAGTCAAAAATCAATTACGAGTTAATGTGAACGACCATGTGTTGAGCTTAAAAAAGTGATTAAATCTAGGCTGTATTGTAATGGGTCAACGAATGTAGACAAGCTAACTTGAGCAAACATAAACCAACGAACATAAACGACCGAATATAAACTAATGTGATGAACAAATGAGACATGTGTTCATGCTCGTTCATTTAACTAAAGTAACAAAAAGTTTTGTTCATGCGCGTTTGTTTATTAAATAAACGAACGTTAACGAACTTCCCACGGAACAGTTCGTTTACAAGCCTACTCAAAATAATCTTTTTGACCTTTCAACTCATTTTTCTTAAATATACAAAGCACTGATTTTTGCATAAAATGATAAATAACATGTAGATTAGTTTATGATGAATCATTGACAATTTGACATTGATACATGAAACCATTTGACTCTTTAACCAAAATAGATCAATTAACACAATAACCCTCAAATAAAGTCACGTTTGAATTATTGAACAGGTAAGTAGTAGAGATTATCTTATGCGAATTATCAAAACAATATTGTTTTTTTTGGTAGGTACTTATTATTTAACTAAGAAATCAAATCAAGAAGACGTATAATGGAGTTGAATTCTATCAAAGATGCATTTGACCGTGTCACAAAGAAGCAAAAAGTGTCATCCTCAAAATTCCAAGAAGTCATTGACCAAATGACCCAAGAAATTCAACTGGCATTGTCAAGAATTCAGCCAGCAACCCCTCAACCAGGTCAACCCGACCCCAACTCAATCCTTACCGAACTAAAGTCAAAGCTAAAACAAATAGCTCCACTTGGTCAACTCGAAGCTCCTCAAAAGGAACTAAACCTCGGGTTGACCAAATACACGAAACTCCTCGACAAACAATTCAATCCCGACATATCAAAGTCTTACCGAAACGTTGACTTTGACTTCCAAACAGTTAACCAGATAATCGCAAACCACTTGTACCGCGAAAACATGTTTGACGTTGGCGATTGTTTTGTTAATGAGTCGCATGTCGAACCCTTAGTCGACAAGAAGTCCCACTTTCTTGAAATGTACCAAATCCTTGAAGCCATGAAATCCCAAGACGTGGGTCCCGCGTTAAACTGGGCCACTGTTAACCACGACAAACTCCAACAAAACGGGTCAGACATCGCGCTCAAACTCCACCGCTTACAGTTCATAAAGATTCTTCAAAACGGGCATAGAGATGAAGCACTTAAATACATCCGTACACATATCTCACGTTTTGCGAATCGACATTTTCCTGAAGTCCAAAAACTAATGGCGTCTATTTTATGGGTCGGGAAGCTGGAGTCATCACCGTACACCGAGCTTCTCTCACCAGCCCATTGGGACAAGCTGGCCCAAGAACTGGCCCAACAGTTTTGTAACCTGGTGGGTGAGTCGATTCAAAGCCCATTAAGCGTGACGATTGCAGCGGGAGTTCAAGGATTACCGACACTGTTGAAACTGATGAATGTGATGTCTGGAAAGAAACAAGAATGGCAGTTAATGAAACAGTTACCTGTCCCGATCGATTTGGATCAAGATTTTCAGTTTCATTCCATATTCGTGTGTCCTGTTAGTCGGGAACAGGCGAGTGAAGAGAATCCGCCAATGCTGATGTCATGCGGGCACGTGCTTTGTAAGCAGTCAATAACGAAGTTGTCGAAGAATAATAGCACGAGGCCGTTTAAGTGCCCCTATTGCCCCACTGAGGTTCAAGTTGGTCAGTGCAGGAAGTTGTGTTTTTAAGGCTGCTGGTTGTTTGAAATGTGTTTATGGAATGTTTGACTTAAGGTCTTGGTGGTGTGTTTTTTCTTTATTTGTTGCATGTAAATATAAGTTTTTATTTCAGTGGGTATATTGCATCTGATTTTAGTATAATAAAGCATTGATTGGTTATCTAGATTTGTTTTGTAAAATATTGGGAATGTGTTATGTTAGAACGTCTTCAATTCTGAAGTTTTTATTAGCCTCCGGTTTTCCATTAAGTTTGATTTTTTTGAAACCCAAAACACATTTTGAAAGTTGTTGAAACAGTAAAGATACTGGGATGAGCAAATGGTACCGGTATCGTACCATGTATCAGACTATCAGTACCTTTTTTTGAGATTTTAAGATCGATACGATTTGGTATTTTAGCAACTTTGCCTTCATATTTTGATATCGATACCCATTTTTAGCTATTTTTGAGATAGATACTTCCGGTAATAGTATGGTTTGATGTCAAGCTCATCCCTAAAGAATGCCTCCTAGATAGTTGACGCTCTAGAAGTTATGTTTTTCACTTCACCCAGCACAATTAGTTATGAAATATAGGTAAATGGGTGCCAATTAAATAAAACTCTTTTAAGGTGTCTTCATTATAACAGAAAAAAGCTGGAACCACTAAACATATTTGATTTGGTTAGGGATGAGCGTGGGACAATACCTGTATCCGTACCCGTACTTGTACCCGTTTGTACTCGTACCAAAAATCAATAAAAACACGTACCAATACTCGTACCAAATTTTTCGGTATGGTACGAGTACGGGTACGGGTATTGGTACGGGTATTTCGGTACAATACCCGTTTTTGTACCACTTTTGCTTTTTTATTTCCAAATTTTCGACGATCTTGAACTGGTACCGGTACAAGTAACAAACAACCTGAATTAGTCCGGGTATCGGTACTTGCACATGTACGTGACGGGTACCAAATTGGCCATCTATAATGATAAGATAATATTGAAGAACCCTAACTCGGTCGTCGATTTTAAGTGATTTGTTTGTTGGTTTGAGTCTTGGATGTTATATTATATATTTTTGAAGAAACGTTTGGTACTTGTTCAATAATAACATGGTTAGAGAATTTATTTTATATATTAAATATGAAGAATCTCAATTAAACCCTTATATAATCCAAACAGGTACAAAATACCAAATGTACCCGTGCCTGTACCCGTACCAAAATTCAACAAAAATGAGTACCAATACACGTACCGAATATGCAAAATCGGTACGAGTATGGGTACGTGTACGGGTACGGTACGAGTACAAGTACGGGTATTTGGGACAAAATGCTCATCCCTAGATTTGGCCATGTTATTCTATATATGGTTTGCCACTGCTTATGATTATGTAACAAAATAACTTTTATAAGAGCAATTTTAAATATTATTACTATTATTATCATTTTAGAGAAATAATAATACTAATCGATATTTAGAATATTAAATAGTAAACAAATGTTTCATTATGGTTAGAAGATATTTATTTACTGATTTATTATTTGGGATGAAGTGAAGTATGTGACAAGTGAAATGTCAATAACGTTCCATTTACCAGGAATTTGAATTTGACTAATTGAATTTTAGTAACTTATAAAAATATGATTCATACTCGTATTTTAACCATGTATTTAACTTTACTTCTGTTGTCAACGGTGTTACCACCACTTATAGTTTAAGGTTGTTAATTGCCTACTCGGATGGCCCTCTTAGCACACTAGCAGCCACAAAACTGTTTGTAGGTATAAAAATAGAAGCAACAAAGTATAAAATTCTATGGAATGGTGGACAAAAGAATCATGTGACTGGTGACTGGTCTTGGAATGATTAATGTGTTGTTGATGTGATTAAGAGAACTTATAGTTGCATGAAATGGGAGATGACTGATTTGCCATGTAAACATGCTGGGGCCTGTGGGTGCTATTTGGAAAATTTTATATGGACTCTTAAAATGGCATGAACGTGTGACCTAAGTGTCAATAATGTCCTACAATCTTTACCCCACCACTACATCACACACCAGTTGGAAAACCAAAGAAAAAGAGAAGAGTCTGATCTAACTAAAAGATGATGCCATAGTCAAGATTTTGCAAGAAATGGGAAAGTTGTTAGTTGTTCAAAGTGCAAAAACCTCAATGTGAGCAAAGACTTTGAAAGGGCAGGGAGGAACAAGTTCTAAACAGTTTTGTTGCTAATTTTTCATACTATTTACTCATGTTTTGTTTAATGCATGGTTAAACCAGTTTTGGTGTTATCTATAATGTTAAAGTCTATGTAGTTATGTTTTGTAAAATATATGGTACTTAAGGTTTGAAATGCATATGTAGTAAAATATATGGTACTTAAGTTTTGAAATGATTATGTAGTTATGTTTTGATGTATTGCTGTTGCTAAGTCTGGTATGCAATATATTGAAAATAAGTGAAAAGATCCAATACACGAATCCTTAACGTACATTAATTAACGTACGTGAATCCCGTTTTTCACGAATCGATTCATGAAATCACATCCCAACATCTCGGAATCGTCAATACATATCCAATTAATCATTGGTTAACCGAAAAAAAAAACAGTTTTGGATCGTTAATCGATCAATTTTTTACTTTTTTCACGAAGACCATTTTTTGAGCATTTTCTGCGCGTTTTAGGTTTTTGGCTAAGTGTTTAAGTTTTTGTGAGCGTTTTCTTAGCGTTTTAGGTTTTTGCCTTTGAGCTTCTCGCGTACCTCTCGTACGTTAAGGCATTAGCGTACAGTATCTCTTGGTATGTATTGATGCATGCTAAGTGTATGCTATTATTATATCACGGAAACCATGCTACTAGCATATGAAACAATATGGTGAATAGTCAAAAAGTTCAAAATCACATAGAGCATGTTTTATAAGCTGAAATCACACAAACCATTCAATTCCAATATACACAAAGGTACAAAGCATAACCAGTAAAATCCTATAAAATCAAAATTTAACTCAGTGGAAGAGGATAACAATTTAACCGACGGCTAGGATTTAAAAAACTTGAACCCATTTTGACTCATCACACAACTTACATACAATCCATTTACTTCTTCCTCATATTAATTTTCTATTTGGTATGTACCAATCTTGAATAAATAAAGCAACTTAAATACGACCCATGGCGTGAGCAAGTTTTGCTAGCAATCACTTAATTTTATATAGAAATTATCATTCTAATCATTTCAAGAAACTGGAGACTGCAACTTTAATAATGTAAATTGCAATTATTGCTTGTATTTTAAGTTTAAATTTGGAAACATACTTCCCCACCATTTTTAAATAATAATAATCTGGAAAACACTTTTGCATTAAAAAACTTAAAATTACCGTTTAGTTGGGTCTCAAGCTGCTCCCCATCATTGTTTGTTTTTATCTAATTATTGTTTTTAAACCTTGTTTACAATCTTTCTTTATAATAATTGAAGTGAAGAGACGTTGATGACATTCTCTTTATGCGACATTTGGGCCATCGGAATTAGACTCCGTGTTATAGAGAAGAATGTTAGGAACAAAGCGGCGCGCGGAAGCGAAACAACACACACATGCACAACGATAAACACGCATAAACGAAAAATATAAACGACACAAGAATTTAACGTGGTTCGGTCCCCGCGAGGGGACCTACGTCCACGGGCTGCAACTAGGTTTTCTTATTAGCTCAGAACCAAGATTACAATTACATGATGGGATATATATAATAAACAAGATTAGGGTTAAACATAATTAGGAGCCAAAACCGGGCCTTCTAATAAAACCGGCCCAAAGGCCTTCATAACCCAACAATCTCCCACTTGAAGGCCTTGCGATAAATTCCAGCCTGCCATCCAAGTAAATATAACAATCTCATTCATCCAGTAACTCTAGTAATCTTCAGTAATAGAAATCAACCAAGCCTCCAGTTCCAAGAACAAGCTAAAATTTCTACCAATCCACACCAGTTGCAGCGCCCCTTCCCATCAGTTACCTGAAAGGCCCATTGAAGCTCCCGAGAGCTCCAATCCGGTCATCACAGACCCAGCCATGACAAAACCCGCCAATGGCTCATCCTCAATCTTAACCGGCCCTCACTTACTCACACTACCGGCTCCAAAGACTTCCAGAGGATAATCACTCTCCAAAAATCAGCAGACTATACCAGGAGAGATTTTCACTTTCGGATTTCCCAGTCTTCCGAACTCAACGTCCCTTTGGAAACAAACCTAGAACACACCGCGTGCTCCCACTGTTACCAAAACCCCGAACATGTTCAGACCTCCGAATACGCTCAAGCTAACATCACTGTGGCTCCAGGCTTCATGTCTGCAAACTGAAACCCCTTAGCTCTACCCGATTCAGCGAGCCAAGACCTTATAACTCGGAAGTTGGTTCACTTCTTCCGACGATACAGAGACCGTATCTTCCAAAAGTCTTTAACTAAAAGATTCAACAAATGCTTCATTGAAGTGAGTAACAAGAAATAAAGCAAACTAGAATCTTGAACCCAAGAGTCTTCACCGCCTTCACTGAGTCTCAATGCATCAACCCCAGATACATTCTCAAAAGCAGAATTCCAAACCTTTCGACATCGACTCTTAAAATGTCTCACCTCTACGCAACCTACCAAGTCGACTATGCCCAGCTCCCACTGTTCCTGTTATCCCAACCCATGCCACACCAACACTCCATGAGATGAACCCCACTCGTACTATCCCGGCAAATAACTTTACCCAACACGAGATTATGAACCTCTCAAATGGTGTACCACTGATCACCACCAAACAAGATATAACTTCACAATTCCAAACGAACAAGAAGTAATAATCACAGTTTCGAACCAGCTAACAGGCAAACAGCTATAACAACAGTAGAACTTTCATGAAATCAAGCGGTACCAAGGGTTCTATGACCGTACACACGATCAGTTAACTCAAACCCTAACCGAAAGATCATCCAAACGAGCAATAGTTAACATGACTTGCCACTAACCTCATTTTTTTTTTTTCACTTATGCCGTCACCAGCACACCCGCTGGTTCCATTTTCTCCAAGTTTATCCATCACCAGTACTATATCCAAGTTCACATGACAAACCAATCAACCAAAATCCAAACCGTCAAACATTCCGATCATAACCACCTCGTCTTCAGTTATAACAATAACAAACGAGAACAAATCGAAAACAGTGAACAGACACAACAAGGGCACGGGCTTAAACTTGACGATTGTTCAACAGAACACTGCCAAATAAACCGATTTGCTCTTGCAATAACCGATAAATCAACTAACTGTAAATAAACTATATAAAGTTACCTCAGACTAATCTCTTGCAAACAAATCTGAACCCGAACCTAAATGGTCTTCACAAAACCCGGTTCCCTGAAGCCGAGCAACCTCCAAAGAAAAACCCTAAAACCCGAAACACCCGACCCGGTGCTTCACCTGCAACGCCCGAGTGAAACCTGCAACTCCAAGAAGTCCAAAACAGGAATTCTAATTGCAAAATCACCCGGAAAACCGTCCCAAACAGCCCTGAAAAACAGCCCCGAACAGCCCTGTTAACCAGAAAAACGAAGATCTCTGACAATACTGTTCACCGCCGGAATCACTGTTCACGGCCGGAAACACTGTTCATGCCGGATACTGTTCACCGCGGCACTGTAGCGGCGGCACTGTAGCAGCCCTTCTCAAACCAGCCTCTTCTACCTTTTTTTTTTTTTTCGATCGATACCCGTGCAAAACCGTGTGTAAACAACGAGCCAAAGCTCTGATGCCACTTGTTAGGAACAAAGCGGCGCGCGGAAGCGAAACAACACACACATGCACAACGATAAACACGCATAAACGAAAAATATAAACGACACAAGAATTTAACGTGGTTCGGTCCCCGCGAGGGGACCTACGTCCACGGGCTGCAACTAGGTTTTCTTATTAGCTCAGAACCAAGATTACAATTACATGATGGGATATATATAATAAACAAGATTAGGGTTAAACATAATTAGGAGCCAAAACCGGGCCTTCTAATAAAACCGGCCCAAAGGCCTTCATAACCCAACAAAGAAGATGCCCCCCCCCCCCCCCCCCCTCTCCAATGGATACTGTTGATTTGGTTGCAGTAGATGGCTCTCCCTCTGGCGTTACTCGGGTGGCTAGCAAAGAAGAATTGGCCTTGGCGTCAAAGAGATTGGTTGAGATGGAGGATATGGATGGTGTCCTCCATTACATCCACAACATTCAGTATTACCACAATAACTTTAAAACTGTTTTTAAGAAAAAGAAAGAATTTACTTAATAAACAAGCGTGTAAGTACAATCACATAATACATTATAATATAATACAATGAAAAATTTTTCTAAGAATTTCAAGTAAGAGTTAACCATGACGTCTACTCTCATAATTGTACACTAAAGACCAAAACAAATAATTTATGTTTTCTGGAGAGTGTGATAGGAATTTAGGGAGATGATCAGTACATTTAGTCAGCCACTAAAATTAAAACTGTGAAGTTTTGGTGATTAATTAAGCCTAGAAAATTCAAGACTGCTTGTTTGATTTTGTCCATAGAAAAAATTTGTTTAGGTCTCAAAGACATGAGTGTACCTAGAATTTGTCTCACTCAACAGGACATTGAAGTCGACATTGTTTGGTTTTATGTCAGTTAATTTGTTCTAATTAGAGAAGTTCTCAACTTTATAAGTATTGATTTTATGTCCATCAAATAAATGTTAATTTTTGAATTTTGTCTTTCTATGCTTGATGTTTTCATCTTAAAAAGAAAACTTATTCAATTTTATTTAAATTTTATTTCTAAGACGGAAACATCAAGCATAGAAAGATACGTTTTGATATTAAATCCAAATATTAACATTTGTTTGATGGACATAAAACTTGAATGAAGATTCAATTTCAAAAAGATGGTTGTCATTTGTGTAAATTTATAGATCAATTAATTCATGTTTTATATGTATATGTATCATTCAGATTTATCTTAATAAAATTTGTTTGATGAACATAAAACTTAAGTGAAGATTCAATTTCAAAAAGATGGGTGTCATTTGTGTAAATATATAAAGTAATTCATGTTTTATATGTATATGTATCATTCAATTTTTTCTTTCTAAAATTTGTTTGATGGACATAAAACTTAAGTGAAGATTCAATTTCGAAAAGATGGTTGTCATTTGTGTAAATATATTGATTTAAGTAATTCATGTTTTATATGTATCTGTATTATTTAGGGCTGTTTAAAAAGCTCACGACTTGAAGCTCGCTTGAAAAAAGTTTGGAGAAAGCTCGCTTGAAATCGACTCGATTGTAAACGAGCCGAGCCTAGCTCGACTTGATTTCTAAACTAGCCGAGCCTGAGCTAGCCCTGACTCGACTCGAGCTCGCTCGATTGGCTCGAACTATTTTATTTTAATTTATTATATATATACATACATGCATATAATTATCGAGCCTAATTATTTTAACACATGGGCTTTCCTTTAATCCAACTCAATTTCCTTTCATTTCATAGTTTATATTCATAATTCCATATACTGAGTAACTGAGAGATGAGACTTCATAGTTCACACACTCAATAATCAGTATACGTTCCATTTTCCATCCTAACCCTAGACGCTCATATTCACCTCCGCCGTCGCTCATATTCACCTCCGCCATCGGCCGCCAATTCTCTGCTTAATTTTGTATTAGACGTATTTATTTAGTTTGTATTTGGTTGGTGTTGATCTCAACGTCATATTTATTTAGTTTAACTTGATGGTTGCATATAATTGTTATTATTACATGTCAACTTGAGCCAAATTGAGCCGAGCCGAGCCGGCTCGTTTTAAAACCGAGCCAAGCTTGAGTTCATATTTTTAGCTCGATTAAGAGTTCGAGCTTGAGCTGAGCCAGCTCGATTGAATATCAAGCCGAGCTCGAGTTTGCCTTGGCCCGGACTCGGCTCATCTCGTGAACAGGCCTGGTATCATTTAATTTCGGTATTATCAACGAAAAGTTGGCTAGTAAAATACTATTTTCCAGATCTTTCTATAATAAAATCAACAGAAAGGTTGCAGTCAATAAACAAAGAACCCAGTTTAAAAAATTACAATCATGTGATGTGTTTCTTATTTTATTTTAATATTAAATTTTACTTGGATTTAGATTTTCTTGAGTATGGATTTAATGCAACGCATTTTTGTCATTTTCTTTTATCATATCTATTAATATATATAAACGAAGACATAAAAATCCTACGTGTCGCGATGTGGTCGCTCCCTTCTTTTTTGGAGTCACCAGATTTGCTTGATTTTTAAATGGAGACTTCTCATGCCTTTGACCCGAATTAACGAGTATGAGTCTTATCAAACCCATATATTTCTTAAACGGGTTATAAGATCTCATTAAATTAAAAACTAATCTCACAAAATATTTGATATAATAATCCTATAAAGTAGGATATACTAAAAATTAATATATGATTTATTTAAAAAAAAGATATATATTATTTATAATCAAAAAACCAATTTGTAGTAAAAAAAATAAACGGGTCTTTGGTCTCATCAAACCCATATAGCTTTTAAACCGGGTTATAACATCTCATTTATTTGTGAAACAATTTAGCATCAAACCATAAGTATATTATTAACTTTCATACAATAAAAATAATAAAAATTCAAAAAATAAATAAATATTAAAAACAAATAATATAAAATAACTCCCGGATAAAAACTAGTTATTATTTATATTAGTTGATGTGATCAACTAAGATCCATTATATCCCAAATAAACCAAAACATTGTATATTCAAAATCATCTTGGACTCCAATTTTGGAATTTAGGAACAGCCCACAAAGTGATGGATAAAACAAAATAAAAAGGTGACTGGCCATTTTCTAGATTAGATTCATGTATGCATTTCATACATCTAATGATAATACGCCCACGAGAGCATTTGAAAAGAGATTCAATAACTATTTTTACCAACTCAATTATTAAAGTTATCTTTTAATCAATATAACCCAACTAATTAGATATAAGATTCATGAAAAGAAAAAATATGACAAGTTGTAGGGAGACTCACCCGTGATTTCATTTGCCACTAATATGTGATTAGCTATAAACATTTTCATAGATTTGGGGTGTGCTTATTATATATCATCTTCGATACTAAATATATCAGTATAATATATAATTATAAATATATGTAATAAATAGTATTTTAAAGATGTTAGAAATTTAGAATTCCAGAAAATGCATATATAACTACCAGAAGATCGATGTAGGGGAAATGAGTACTTTTTAATTAAAATAATAAATAGAGATTTTGTAACATTCAGTTCCTCGTACACGGATATCGTACGCTCTATCCATAAAATTGTTTTTGGTTACCCCGATAATCCTAGTGCTATTCCTATTTGAGCAAAGTTTAGTTGTGGGTTATAATGGGGTCCAAAACACATTGCTCATATTTGAGGGTGGGCATTCCATAAACTAAGAACTTCTTATGTTCACGATTTGGTATCCTAAGGTGTTACAAATACCATCTATGTATGTATGTGGAAAATAATATAGTGCAACACCATTTACATAACAAATTACAAGAAATGTCAAACTACATGTTACATAAACGTAATGGAGATTCAAACATGTGTCTTAAACCAACAATATCTATGGTTGAATGAAACTAGCATGCCAAATTGTTAGCGTTGGCTTGAGATTAGTGTTCAACATCTGTCGGGGTATGGTACTAAGAACCCTAATTTATTGTGTTTTGGGCTTATTTTATTATATGGGCTAATACATTTGTTTTTGGGCCAAGGGGGTTTTGTGGAGGTAACCCTAACTGGGCTAGGCCCATTAGGGTATCATGATGGTGGCCATGAGGCTCCCTATATAAGGAGGTCTCCACCTCCTTATCAAGGGTTGGCAAATTCTCAGTAAGAGCCACCACCATATTTTTGTGTCTGTGAACAAGAGATCTTCAAGATCATCTTAGCGGTCACCTCCACACCCCCGAAAAACCATTGCAGGTCACCAGCAGCCGGACGAGAAGACCCAGATGTGGTTCGTTCATCTCGAAATCCGTGGAAACATCGTCATGGATCAGGTCAGATTCATTTCGTGGTTCGACATTGGGGTATGGTACTAAGAACCCTAATTTATTGTGTTTTGAGCTTATTTTATTATATGGGCTAATACATTTGTTTTTGGGCCGAGGGGGTTTTGTGGAGGTAACCCTAACTGGGCTAGGCCCATTAGGGTATCATGATGGTGGCCATGAGGCTCCCTATATAAGGAGGTCTCCACCTCCTTATCAAGGGTTGGCAAATTCTCAGTAAGAGCCACCACCATATTTTTGTGTCTGTGAACAAGAGATCTTCAAGATCATCTTAGCGGTCACCTCCACACCCCCGAAAAACCATTGCAGGTCACCAGCAGCCGGACGAGAAGACCCAGATGTGGTTCGTTCATCTCGAAATCCGTGGAAACATCGTCATGGATCAGGTCAGATTCATTTCGTGGTTCGACATTGGCGCCATCCGTGGGAGGGCAATGAACCACATTTCGCTTCTCGTTTTGGTCCTCCGATCTGTTCATCAGCATCTCAGATATACGGATCTGCTCATCAGATATACGGATCTGTTCATCAGATCTACAGATCTGTTCATCAAGATCTCAGATATACGGATCAATATTCCAGATCTGTTCATCAATATTCCAGATCTGTTCATCAATATCTCAGATCTACGATTTCTTCTCTCAGATATGTTCTTCCGTAGATCTAAAAAATATTTCCAGACCTGGAAATACTATCAGATCTGTTGGAAGAAATACACAGGAAAAAATACTATCGGATCTGAACAATGATCTGGAAATACACAGGAAGAAATACCCGATATTTTGGGAAAAACCCTCATGTCTGTGCTGAATCAGATCTGGGTTCGCTCAAGCATCAAGCATGCTCAAACATTTGCATGCTCACGCATCGATGCTCACGCATCAAGCATGCACAAGCATCAAGCATCCTCACGCATCTAGCATGCTCAAGCATCAAGCATCCTCACGCATCGATGCTCAAGCATCAAGCATGCTCAAACATCAAGCACGCTCAAACGTCTAAGTATGCTCACGCATCGATGCTCAAACATCAAGCGTGCTCACGCAGCACATATGCTCATACATATCAGATGCTCACGCAACATGTATGCTCGCGCGTCACATCTGCGCGCGAGCATGATGGTACTCATTAGACGAGACTAGTCTAATCCAAATCAACGAATGAGTCAAACTTAAAGGTTGGGAATCCTCATAATATCCCACATGGCTTCGCGCCACGCTTAAAGGTTGGGAATCCTCATAATATCCCACATGGCTTCGCGCCACGCGCCAAGGTTGGGAATCCTCATAATATCCCATATGGCTACGCGCCAAGGTTGGGAATCCTCCTAATATCCCATATGGCTACGCGCCAAGGTTGGGAATCCTCATAATATCCCATATGGCTACGCGCCAAACTTCAAGGTTGGGAATCCTCCTAACATCCCATATGGCTACGCGCCAAAATTAAAGGTTGGGAATCCTCCTAATATCCCATATGGCTACGCGCCAAGGTTGGGAATCCTCATAATATCCCATATGGCTACGTGCCAAACTTAAGGGTTGGGAATCCTCCTACCATATGCTCACGCATCGCTTATGCTCACGCATATTACACGCGCTTATGCATCACACGCTCACACATGTCACAGTCTACACGCACGCGCATGCAACATCTGCGCGTGGCGCATAACACAAAACCAAAGTCTACGCGCACGCGCATGCAACATCTGCACGTGGCGCGGGACATAAAGTAGCTTGTAAGACGCCTCTCGCGCGCAAGCTGTTACTATTCTTTTAGCCCGTAAGTCGCCTCACGCGCAGGCTTTATTATTCACAGCTCATAAGACGCCTCGCGCGCAGGCTGTTATTATTATTACAGCCCGTAAGTCGCCTCACGCGCAGGCTTTTTTATTCATGCAGCTCATAAGACGCCTCGCGCGCCAGCTTCTTTATTATTACAGCTCGTAAGTCGCCTCACGCGCCAGCTTCTTTATTATTACAGCTCGTAAGTCGCCATGCGCGCAGGCTCTCATTATTCTACAAGCTCGTAAGCCGCCTCACGCGCCAGCTTCATTATTCTACAAGCTCGTAAGTCACCTCGCGCGCCAGCTTCTTTATTATTACAGCTCGTAAGTTGCCATGCGCGCAGGCTCTCATTATTCTACAAGCTCGTAAGCCGCCTCACGCGCCAGCTTCATTATTCTACAAGCTCGTAAGCCGCATCACGCGCCAACTTCATTATTCTACAAGCTCGTAAGTCGCTTTGCGCGCCAGCTTCATTATTTTACAAGCTCGTAAGCCGCCTCACGCGCCAGCTTCATTATTCTACAAGCTCGTAAGCCGCCTCACGCGCCAGCTTCCTTATTCTACAAGCTCGTAAGTCGCTTTGCGCGCCAGCTTCATTATTCTACAAGCTCGTAAGTCGCCTCGCGCGCCATCTTCTTTATTATTACAGCTCGTAAGACGCCTCGCGCGCCATCTTCTTTATTATTACAGCTCGTAAGTCACCTCGCGCGCCAGCTTCTTTATTATTACAGCTCGTAAGTCGCCATGCGCGCAGGCTCTCATTATTCTACAGGCTCGTAAGTCGCCGCACGCGCCAGCTTTATTACTCTCAGCTCGTAAGTCGCCTCGCGCGCAGGTTTTTATTATTCTCAGCTCGTAAGTCGCTTCGCGCGCAGGCTTTTGTTATTACTATAGCTCATAAGTCGCCTTGCGCGCAAGCTTTATTATCAGGCCCCGCGCCACTATTATTATGATGCGTGCTATATCTTATTCATACTAGTGCACCATCATCATCATAAGGATCACACCATGTCACCATCATGGAGAGAACCTCCCAAAACTCAAAGACAAGGCCGAAGAAAAGGGAAGAAACCGCCTCACGATCGAGCACACCTTATAAAGTCCAGTGCTCCACCTAAACGCTTGCACGCCTAGGAGCAACACTGGACTTGGGGGGCTTGTCGGGGTATGGTACTAAGAACCCTAATTTATTGTGTTTTGGGCTTATTTTATTATATGGGCTAATGCATTTGTTTTTGGGCCGAGGGGGTTTTGTGGAGGTAACCCTAACTGGGCTAGGCCCATTAGGGTATCATGATGGTGGCCATGAGGCTCCCTATATAAGGAGGTCTCCACCTCCTTATCAAGGGTTGGCAAATTCTCAGTAAGAGCCACCACCATATTTTTGTGTCTGTGAACAAGAGATCTTCAAGATCATCTTAGCGGTCACCTCCACACCCCCGAAAAACCATTGCAGGTCACCAGCAGCCGGACGAGAAGACCCAGATGTGGTTCGTTCATCTCGAAATCCGTGGAAACATCGTCATGGATCAGGTCAGATTCATTTCGTGGTTCGACAACATCGATCCTTAAAATAGATTGTGCACCTCTCCTAAGACAAATGTGAGTACAACATCTGGAAAAAAAAATTTGTCTCACAGTCTAGAATAACCGAAGCAGTAGTTGAATTGCAAAGATGCGCTTGTGAATACGAGCTTTCATTGGGCTAGCTTTATGTTCTTTTTATGATTTTTGTGAAAAAGAAAGTGATACTCTGGAGGAACTACTTCGTCAGAGTCATCCTCTTTATTTTTATAAATTGGGTTGCTTATAGTTTCTAGTTTTCTTGTGTAATGTCCTAATATTTATCATCTCAAAAATGAACTATCGTGTTCATTTTGTAGTCACATAAAAGAGAAATCGTGTAACATCCCGAAATTTCAAATAATAATATGTTATATTGATCTGTTATGACGGGAAAGTTTACTTGAGTTATTAAGGGAATAGCAAAATAATAAAGATAAAAGGATAAGTAGGCTATTTAGATGGAGCTAATTATGGACCAAAAAGGAAAGATGCGCTTTAGGTCTATGGGCTTAAGGGAGTATAAATACCCCTTAAACCCTAATCCTTTCAATTTCCATCCATTCTACACCTTAAAACACATGCACCTCTTACCATTCACGACCGAGAGAGAGAGGAGGTTAAGTGAGATCAAGCAAACATTTATTTTGATAAATTTTGGATATACAAGCAAAATACAAGATCAAGGTTCATAACCAAAGCTAGCCGTAACCTAGAAACATCAAAAGGTATGTTCTCTACGATTAAAGGTTAAGTTTTTATGAATGGTTTGTCATGAAACTTAACCCTAGAGTAGATCGGGTCTAAATGTTTCATATAAATACAAACTTGATGATTAAAATGAACTTAATGGACCTATGGCAATATACGGCTCATAGATAAACCCTAGATCAACCCTATAAAGTTTTAACACTATAAAGGTTTAAACTTTATGACTAAAACAGGTTAGATCTTGAAGCCGTGGGATTAATGGGTGTTAAACGGTTAGGAATGGTGGAGAAAAGTGGTTAAAATTCATTATATGGACCCATAACAACTAACTAGGCTAAGGAAAGAAATGAAAAGATAGAAAGATCCTGAGGGTTCTCGGTCAAGACTGAGGGTTCTCAGTCACTCTATGGAGTTCTCGGTGACAAGGGTTCTCGGTCACTAGTTCTCTGTGAGTTCTCTTGTAGTGTTATCGGCCACTTAATGGTCTGTTATGGACTGACAGCCTGACCCAGCCAGGCCCAGATGCCATGATGAGCAATTGGACCATATTTAACTAAGTCCACAAGTGCTAGGTCCATATCCTATTTAAAACAAACTAGCCCATCATCTTGAGCTTAACAAACAAGCTCAGCTTAGAAAATACATTGGTTAACTAAAATACCAACTTAATCAATTATACGGTTAATTAAAATATATATATATATATATATATATATATATATATATATATAACAGTTAGCCGTGCACAATTAAGGAATGAGATAACGATTAACGGCGAGTGTAATAGGATCCAGGTGAGTTTCTAGGCCCACTTCCTTGTTATATTTTCGGGGCTGTGTGCATACTCGATGTGATAGTTAATACACTTACCTTAAGTGGTAAGTGTATGCCTTGTATGACTTACGTATGAATGAATGCTTGACGGTGCATGAACGATCTTCAGATATTGCATGTACCGCCAGGTGGTAGTTAAGGATATAATTGCTATATATGATGTATGAATGATGTATGTATGTTATTTTATGTATGAATGGGTAATGGTACGTGAACGACCTTCGGATATTGCACATATTATTAAGGAAAGTATGTAAAGAAAGGTATGATATGGTTGCACGGAATAAAGGGACCAGACTCTAATAATATCTGTGAGGATATGGACCAGACCCTAATAATATCTGTAAGGATAGGGACCAGACCCTAATAAATCTGTAAGGATAGGGACCAGACCCTAATAATATCTGTGAAGGTAGGGACCAGACCCTAATAATATATGTGATGTTGGGGACCAGACCCTTATAATATCTGTGAGGTTATAGGGTGGAAAGCTCTTTAAGTAGTATTGATAGTTATGTATGTACTATGAAGGTAGAGAAAGTTGAAGAATGAATTTATGAATGTATGTAAGAAAGTAATGTGAACAGGTTAAGTATGATGGGTGTACACACCTTCGGGCATATGTGCAAGTATTTGAACTAGTTGTATGTTGTATGATTAACTAGAACTCACTCAGCGCAACTGACTTTTAGCATGCACGCAGGTGAGTAGGATGAGGCAGCTCGCTTGAGGGGAACACATGGCACATGAATAAGAGACTGGCATATGGAGACTCACGACGTTTTTATAATTAATGTTTTGATTTGAAAGACAATATGTTCGATAAGACAAAGTTATGGATTATTATGTAATGTTTATGAAAGTTTTTATGTTCCACGTAATGTTTTATTAACTATGACATTTAGAACTATGTTATGAGTAAAATCCAACGACCAAATGTAGGGCACTGGCAACAGGGCCTTACAAATCGATATTCACATTAATCTTGTTTGTGAGAAGTCAACATGCACATTTATGACATAGGTATCTTTACCCACATATAAGCTTAAACAATAAAGAAGCAACTCAAGTTATGGAAGCCTAGGAATAAAAGATCAGCAAACATAGGCTGCCAGATGGGAAAGCTTGGCACTTGCCCAGCAAGATGCCTAAGCTGACCAAGAAGCCCATGCTACAATAATGTCAGAAAAAAATCACAACTGACCAAAAGTTGATGCCTGCCATAAAGTAAAAGCAACTACAAGACAAAATAAAAGTTGAGCGTAGGTTACACGAAAATGGCATGTGTCCAGTCTGCATGAGCTGAAAGGAGAGCTGACATTTTCTACTTAAGAAGCTTCAGCTTCCCCAGAGAAGCTTCCGACTGCCTATAAATAGGACACTCCACCAAAGGTATTTTCATTCTCATTCACTTTATTCTCTCTGTGCTCTCTCTTCATACTTATCAACCTAAAGACCAAATTACTTATTTTCACGCCGGAGGTTGATTGAAGGAGGCCCCCTCCTACGGTGAGACTAACCGGTCGTGCTTTTCTTTGATTCTTTGTAGGAACAGGAAGCTTCAATAGGATCACCCTTTTGAACCGCCATACTATCATTGTTCGCTATATTAGTTTTAGCAACAAGTGGCGCCTAACGTGAGGCTAGCTAGTGCCGCTTAGAACAACAATTCCAGTAGCTTTAGCTCCATTATTCTCAAGTATTATCCTTTTATGGTTGAAAAGAGTAATCCTAATCAAGGCATTCCTATGAAAGATGATCGGCCGGAGAACGACCCCTCGCCGGAGGAAAACGTTGGTTGTAGTTCACCGGAAATGAGCAGACCTTTGGTCATGTCATCACAGTCCTTTGAGTTCCAAACACCACCCTCGTCAAGAAATGGAACATTCTCCCCAATGAGTGATTTTATCCTTCTGATGGAAAGAATATATATGACGCCGGAGGGTGTTAAACGGAACTTCATTCAGCTTAGAGAGCTAATGATCAACTATGCTCAGGAAGAATGAGCTAATGGAGTGAGGATAAGGTTAGATTATAATGAGGAACCTGAGGTCACACTCTCCCCCATTCCTCGTCCATCAAAGACGAGCATACCTTCTCTGCCGAGAAGAAACGCTCAAGGACCTAGCAGCTTGCAGATAGAAGAGTATGAGAACACAAGCTCTCCTCGGGAAATGGTAAGACTCACAGCTTCACCAATAACCCCTAATGGAATAGAAGAAATCACATTGGAACAACTTTTTCAAAGCTCACCTACTGTGATACCTCCCACCAACAAGTACCTCCCTGGCGGAAACTTTAATATTATTACCTCTAGCTAGAAGTAAGATAACAACACCTATGGTAGAAGCTACATGCTCCATGCCTCAAGCTTACCTATAGCCAGGACTCATGTTGCCCAGTATGACATACCCTTAGATGGTTGCCTTTATGATGTCTCAATATGGTCAACCATAGCCATGAAGCTTACAGTGGCAAGCTTCCCAAGGCGTCCCAGCCATGAGCCATCCAGTGGTAACCCAAGATCCAAGTATCATCGCTACTAACATAGATAATTTAACACACTTGGAACCTTATCAACCATACAAGCCATCAACCTTGTCATTCTTCTCCAAACATATAGAAAACTTTGTATTCCAAACAAAAATCAAGATGCCGACTAATGTTAAGACCTATGACGGAACAGAAGATCCCGAGGATCACCTTTAGATCTTCATGGGAGCAGCTACTGTAGAAATATGGAACAACAAGGAGTGTTGTCACATGTTCATGAAAACTTTGGTAAGACTTGGTAGACTTTGGTTTAACACCATTCCGTCAAGAAGCATAGCTTCCTATGATGACTTATGTCAAAGCTTATTAACCAACTTCACTCAAGAAAGAAGATGCACCAAAGACGCGGATTTCCTACATCAAATCAGGCAGAAAGAACACGAAGACCTTAGAGTCTTCATGGATAGATACAAGAAAGAATGCTTGAATTACAATGGTGCTTCATAAAAGATGCATGTGTCCAGCTACATGAACGCCGTAAAGGCCAAAAAGCTAGTGAGAAGGTTCCACGAAAACATTCCTCAAACCATGAAAGAAGCTTTCGAAAGAACAGAAACTTACCTTCGGGGGAGGAAGCCTTGGACAACCAAGAAACATGGAAACGTGACCATACAAACTGGATAAGCTACCCTTCATAAGGGAAGAAGCCCTGGTTCCAGTCATTCGTTGGGAAGCACCCTCAGAAGTACCACGAGCATAAAAGGTTAGATGACAGAAGCCACTCTTGTCGACATAAAAAACCACTAGAGAATGACAAGCTGATCTTCTCCGTGTTAAACTAAAACTCAACAAGAGATCCTGGCCTCCGAGGAGGTCAAGCACAACTTTCTTCCTCCCCGTCCATTGTCTAAACTCACAAGCAAATGGGACACATGCAAGTTTTGTGCCTTCCACAATGACATTGGCCTTCACACCAATGATTGTTTCCAATTAAAGAAGCGTATTGAAGATGTCGTTCAAAGTGGTGAGTTAGCTCACCTACTCAAGGATCCGAAATAAGGTAAAGGGAGCGGAAAGAAGGTTTTTAGAGTAAACATGATACAGATTTGCAAAAAAAGGCAACAAACTCTCGCATGGAACCAACAGAGCATATGCTTCCCTCTGACCAACCCTCACGACAATTTCACAACTCCGGTCATTGTAGAAGCCGAGCTTAATGGCTTCCCCATAGACGGAGCTTACATGGACTGTGGGGTAGAAACGGAGGTTATGTATGAAAGATGTTTCTTAAATCTCCCTCAAGAAATCAAGAATCAACTCCAACAAACCAACAACTCTCTTAAGAGTTTCACTAGAGAGAAGGTAGTTCCCCTTGGGAAGCTCAGTTTAGATGTTTGGTTGAGAAATAGAGACCTCTCTCGGGTTGAAAATCTTACCTTCACAGTGGTCAGGTACCCATCTACCTATAATATACTCATTGGAAGAACCGGAATCGAAAGTTTCGATGCAATAGTGTCCACAACCCATGGCATGATGAAAATTACCACCACGGGAGGAATAGCTACGACGGTTCCAACACAAGAAGCTTTACTCATAGTTGTCGCAGAAGAATCATGGGAGCTCAATGAAGACATGGAAGATGACCTTGTGCAGGAGATAAGCACAATCCAGCTTACCCTGAACAAACCATCAAAGTCAACAGTAAGCTTCCCCCTCAAACTTTGAATTTCTATTCGATTTGATTCATTTATATTTTATTCGATTAATTCAAAACTCAATTTGATTCGTTTAAAACTCGATTAGATTCCTTAAAACTCGATTCAATTCCTTTGATTTCGATTCCTTTTAAATTGATTCGATTCCTTAAAACTCGATTCAATTCCTTTGATTTCGATTCCTTTTCACTTGATTCGATTCCTTCAAAATCAATTCGATTCCTTTGTACTTGAAGATTTTAAACAAAAGCTGCTACAAGTCTGTGGAAGCTATAATATGACCAACTGATGATGACTGATCCTGAGATGTTGAAAACATACCTGATTTTTGAATGAAGCTGGTACAACCAACAAGCCTACAAAGCTGCTTAACTGTAATAGTAACTTTGAAGAATTCAAGTGGAGGTTCAAGAACTATCTAAGAGTCAATAACTTTGCTCTTCTTAGGTCAATTGAAAATGATCCTCACCTACCCATAACTAGAACTACTGATGGACCAGTTGATAAGCCTGTCACAGCCTATGATGATGATGACAAAAAGATGATACATGATTATCAAAAGGCCTATGGTACCCTGAGTGTGTGCCTCTCTCTTGAAATCAATAGGTTTGAGACACTGATCACCGAAATGAGAAGTATTGGGATTGTCTATGATCAATCTGAAATCAATGGCAAGCTTCTAAACTCCTTACCTTACACTTGGAACAATAATGTCATCACCATCAAAAGAATAACCAATATGAACGTGACATCTTTGTTTTACTTGACTTCCACCATAAGATCATTTGAAATGGATGACAAACTAAGCCTTAAAGAAAAAAAGAAAAAGAAAGGAGTTCTCGCTTTCAGATTCCAGAAAACTCCAAAAAGATCTACTCCTTACTCAAGTTTCCAGTGAAGATCAAGCAAAACTTTATTGTTTCTGTCTTCCTTATTCTTTTTATTTAGGTTTTATGAATTCTTTATTCAATTATGACATAAATGAAATGTGAAATTATTGAGTAGTCTACTTCCTCTCGAATGATGAATCCCGTAATTCTTAATTAAAGAGAGTACCTTGAAATTCATAAGGAATTTACTTTTCTATGTACTGTTTCATTCGATCTTTTAGGTCCTGACTTCACCTCGACGGTTAGGCCACGATTCCCTTAAAGTCTATATGCGATAGATAGACTCTTGTAACCATGACAACTTTTCTATTTGCTTACTTGAACAGAATTTCTTTCTAAAAAAAGGAAAATAATCGTAAACGGTGAACGTAACCGCATTCACGTGAGTTTCTAGCCCCATTTCCTTGTTATGTTTTCGGGGCTGTGTGCATACTCGATGCGATAGTCACTCAATCATGCAGGAATCTCTATAGGGTCAGGGATCCGTACTGCTTTCCTCAGCCAAGCTCATCCTACTATTCATATGGTAAATGGAGTAAAATTATTCTTTGCTAAATCTCCATAGAATACTACATTCAAGTCCACTGCAAAGGAGAAACCACCATCCGGTTCGAATTCATTTCAAGAAGCTGTAAACAAAGCGGTTGAACAAGCTCTGAAAGCTTATGGGATCAACAAGCCTGTTGTTGTCTCATTTAACTCCACTCCTCAAGATGATGACTCACATATTTTACTGTTTCATGCATTCATGGCAATTCATGAGGATTTGTTTTAAGGAAAACTCCTACCTCTTCATTCCAATAAGGAGACATTCTCAAAATCAACAAGAAAGATCTCAAGAAGATGGACATCAAGTACCAGATGGCCATGGTAGTTCATCGTGCATCAAACTTCATGAGAAAGTATGGGATAAATAGCTTCAGAGAGAATCTGATGGGAAAGGAAATGGGTTTGAAAAAGACACACTTTGATGCTATAACTACAATGAAGCAGGGCACTTTGCAAGGGAGTGCACAAACCCAACCAAACCTGCCAATGATATCAAGATCAATGAAGTTTCTAATAGTGAAGGCAGTAGAAGGAGTGAAAAACGACTAATGGATCAATACATCTCTTCAAACCAACGAGTTCCCCGAATAATTCAAAGCAACTCATCAAAAGGGAACTCTGGCTCAAGCTAAAATTCAAGGGCCTTGATCACCCAGTCTGCTGCAACGACAAAGCCAGATTGGGAGGATGATAAATTCTATGGGCTGATCAACCCACTGACCTTTGCCGGGATGGCCTTTGTCAATGAATACCAAGCATCTTCAAGTTCTACTTCAGAGGGAAATCAAGTCACCTCTAACATTTCTGAGGTACACGAACTATGTTCTCAAGCTTGTATAGACAAAGTTAAGTGTTATAGAACTCATAATTCCACATTAATTAATGAAAACTTAGGCATTAAAAGGCAGAACAATGAATACAAAAAGGCCGAATGGATATTCACCACTAGAATTAAAACTCATAGCAACGGCATGGAAAAATTATATGAGAAACTGTTTCAGTCTAATAAGCCAGTTGAATTTCATGAAAGAAGAATAATTGATTTAAATGCTAAAATTGAAGGACTAGAAATAGACCTTGCCAAAAGAAAAATAACTGTGGATAGATTTGAAATGGGGTCTGATAAGCTAAATGGGATTATTGAAGCACAGATGGGCGTGAAACAAAAGACGGGATTAGGCTATAATAGTACAACAGCTACTCCACCATTCAATGAGAACTACAGTAGCCTACCTCACTTTAGTTTCAATACCCCACCTGAGGCTGAAATGGTGTATGGATTTGGTCATGTACCAAAACCAAATATGTATGTTCTTCCCGTCTCCAAAACCATTGATCTTGTCCCTATATTACTTAGTTCTAATGGTGATTTATCTTGTTCGACAGGTCATGTGGAAGAAAGTGGGTGTGTGGAAAAGAACATGAGTTGTGGAAAGAAAAATATTTTAAATTCACGTTTTGATTCTAATGTGAATCTAAAACAATCATTTTTCAACTCTGTCTGTAATAATAACACTTCTGAATCCATGAAAAGTACATTAATTTCATCTTCAAATGACAATGTAATTTGTGAGAATGTTAATGTTGGCACTTCTAAAAATGTTTTATTTGACAATGATGTTTTTGTTTCAAATAATGATTTTGTAACCATCTATAATGAACGTTTTGTTGAAACTGATGTTAATAAGAATAGAGTCAATGAAGTGAAGATATCTAGTTGTTCATCAACAAGTTGTAAAGTTGAGGATAACAAAAGAAGTGTTTTTGAAAATTCAAAGGAAAGTACTTCAAGTAAATATATTCCACCTCACAAAACCTCATTTTCTCAAACGACTAAGCATTTGAAGAATCCTCGATCATACAACTCTTTTGATAACAACTACTATGGCTCTCACAAACAAAATTATGTTGATTCATTTTACACAAATTCTTTTGATGATAGAGGTTACAGATCGGATGATTTGTATAGTCATGTTCCTTTCCAAGCATCACATTTTCCACCACGACAATCTTATCATAGTTATGATGAGTTCCATAAGTTCTGAAGGAGGAAATGTTGTTTTGTTTGTGGTATCCCTTCTCACCTCGCAAGACATTGCAAGAACTGACACAAGCAGCAGAAAGAAATGAACAGTCAGTTTAATCAATCTCGTTCCAAAACTTCTAGCACTATGAGATCAAGGACTGATCGATCAGAAAGTTATGCCAATGAAATGGACGCCAGATCCAAAAATTGTAAAAAAGCTAGAAAACCTTTTTAGATAACTAAAAATGAAATATCAAAAAGGAGTTTAATGGTTGAAAAATCTAAGAACCTACCAATAACCAATGAAAAGAAGAATTCAAAGATTAAGAAATCTGTGGATTTGTTTGTTTTTTATTTGTTTTTTAAAACCAAGAAGAAGACGACCCAAAAAAAATAGAAAACATGATTCTGCATGGGTTCCTAAGAACCGCTTCATTTTTTAAAAAATAAGATTAAATTTGGTGACTTCGTGGTTGTTCTTCCCGAGACAACTAGGTCTCGGGAACCCATGTCTATTAACTGTTAATGTGTATAGGGCCAGTAAAGAAGGCATGTCAACAATATTTGGTACTTAGAGTGTGGCTACACCTGACACATGACAAGAGACGAGTCCTTGTTGTTTGACGTTCAACCGTTTGATGGTTGTCACGTTTATTTTGCTGAAGAAATGAGAGGGAACATAAAGAAGAAGGTAAAAGTAGCAACGACATATTAACCTTTGATGACGTTAACCTCGTGGAGCAACCTAATCATAATCTGCTCAGCGTTTCACAGATATGTGACAAGAAATTCTCCATATTATTCACTGAAAATGAATGCTTGATTCTAAAACCATGTTTCAAAGTCCATGAATAATGGATTTTAATGCGTACTTTGAGGAAAAAAAGCATATTGGACATGAACAATTCATACTCTCGCCGAACTACTTCATGTTTGTTCTCCAAAGCCCCAGAGAACTTTTTATCATTGTGGCATAGACTTCTTGGTCATGTGAACTTTAAGAATTTAAACAAATTGGTTAAAGGTGAGCATGTGAGTAGATTGCCTATTAAAACTTTATCTTGCATTAAAAAATATATTACATGCCCTAAATGGAAGCTACACAAGCTTCCTCACAGGCCCAAGACCGTCAACTCCATTAAAATCATTTGTCAGCTTCTAAACATGGATATATCTGGTCCCATTCATCCATTGGCAATAAGCCGAAAAAGCCCATTGTCTTGTCGTTACTGATGATTTCTTGTGTTTCAGATGGACTTTCCTTCTAGGGCACAAGGACGAAACCGCACAGTTTTTAATCAAGTTGATAACTCTCATGGAGAACCAGATTGATCAGAAGTGAAAATGGAACTGAGTTCTCAACCAGAGTTGTTAATGACTTTTGTCGTTCAAGGTGGATAGACCACCAATTTAGTGTACACTCTACAACAAAATGGTGTTGCTGAATGTCGTAACAGACTAGAACAATGCTGTCAGAATCAAAGCTTCTGTTATTCTTCTGGGGTGAAGCCATAAATGTGGCGTGCTTCAAACAAAACTGTGTGCTATTCAACAAATGTTTTAAGCAGACTCCATTTGAAGTTTATTCTAACACCAAGCCGCAAGTCAGCTAGTTTAAAACTATTAGATGTCCATGCACTTTGCTTCATACATGTGTCAATCCATATCCTAAATTTGCTAAGAAAGCTGCTGAGTGTTATTTGTTGGGTATGTTGCCAACAAAACCTCTTATCGTGTTTACAATAATAAAACAAAGGTGATTGTGGATTCCTTTAACGTTGACTTGCAAGAGCTTAATCTCAGTGATACATGAACGGGACCCAACTGGTCGTTTGACTATGACAAAGCATTATCATATGTATTTTTTCTTGTTTTTTTTCATAGGTTGAACCCAAGGACTACAAGGTAGCTCTCAATGAGAATTCCTGGGTTAAGCAATACAAGAGAGTTGTTTCAGTTCAAGAAGCTTAATGTGCGTAGGCCGGTAAAGAAGCCAGAACATAAGAAGACGATTAGTACAAGATAGGTGTTTAGAAACAAAAAAATATGATAAAGGGGTAATTATAAGAAACAAAGCACGGCTGGTAGTTCAAGGTTTGTCTTAGTATGAAGGTCTGGATTATGATGAGGTTTATGCCCCTGTTTCTAGGCTAGAAGCAATTCGTCTTTTCTTAGCCTATGAATCATATATGAACTTCAAAGTATATGAGATGATCGTGAAGACTGCCTTCTTGTACGGGAAGGTTAAAGAAGAAATCTATGTTATGCAACCACCAGTTTTTGAGGATCCGGATCATCCTAACCACGTTTACCATCTTGATAAAGCTCTATATGGCTTACATTAAGCACCTCGTGCTTGGTATGCTACTTTAGCATAACATATTTTGAAAAATGGCTATAGAAGATGTGTTACGATCAAACACTCTTTATCAAGAAAGTAAAGGGTGACCAGATCCTAGTTCAAATGTATGTTGATGATATTATCTTTAGATCAACGAGTGATACCTTGTGTAGAGAGTTTGCGAAGGTCATGCAAAGTCGGTTTGAAATGAGTTCGTTGGGAGAAATGACGTTTTTTTATGGGAATGGAAGTTGAACAAAAGACGGAGGGGACATTAGTTCATCAAGAAAAATACGTCCGGGAGATTGTTCAGAAATTTTGATTCAAGGATGCCACTCCCTATCTCACTCCGATTGCCACACGACCTATCTAAGCTCCGGACCTATCAAGAAATTCAGTCGATCAACACCTTTTCAGGTCCATTATTGGCTCCCTTATGTATCTCATGGCAAACAGACCGGACATCATGTTCCCTTTTTGTTAGTGTGCCAGGTATAAATCAAATCCAAAAGAGTCTCACTTAACCAGTGTCAAACGTATCTTCCAGTATCTCAAGGAAAAACCTTCCTTAGGTCTCTTGTACCCGAAATATTCTCCTCTTGTGCTGCATGCATACACCAATAGTGATTATGAAGGATGTAACTTAGACAGGAAATCAACTCTAGGTGGATGTCAGTTCTTGGACGATAGGTTAATCTCTTGGTAGTGCAAGAAACAAGTCACTATATCCACCTCCACTGCCGAAGCATAATACATTACTGCTTCCAGTTGCTGTTCTCAAGTCATATGGATCCAGCATCAGTTGCTAGATTATGGTTTGAATTTATTTAGCACCCCTATCAAGTGTTAAAATGAAGCAACGGTTTGTATTATTAAAAACCCGGTCCAACACTCTAAGACGAAACACATTGATATCCGAATGCCCTTCATTCATGACTGTTATGACCGAAAACTTGTCTGTATTGAAAGGGTCCACACGGATAACAATTTTGCAGACCTTTTCATGAAAGCCTTTGATCGTGTTCGATTTCTATTTCTCGTAGAGTCGCTCACTCGCTTGGCATGATTTGTTTTGAGTAATCCTCTATTGTTTCTTTTTGTTTATAAAATTGTAAATATTTTTCAAATATGTCACAATTTTATTGGAAGAAAGTGAGTTAGTTTAATTCACCAAAAAAATTTTCACTTTGTTTAAGAAAAACAAAAACGAGTCATTTGGCTGAAAATGAGTTAAGTTTAACTCACCAAAAAGATTTTCACTTTGTATAAAAAATAAAAACGAGTCATTTGATTGGTCAAAAATATTTTATATTTACATAAGAAAATGTATTAAAAGGTATTATCTTGTTTAAAGGGAGCTACTGTTTAGAGGGACTCGGATATTTAAAATTTAAAAATTTTGAGAAATTAATCCGACCGTTGGAAAATGATAAGCAATTATCTCTTATGTTTCTAGCACATGAAAAGAGCAAATCAAAAGCCAACAAGATCATAGGTTGATGTGTAGATAGGCTTGACAAATGAGTAAGTGTTATAGTGATATAAACTTAAATTCTTGCATATGCTAGTGGTTACAATACACATTATGAAGCAGTTGCCAACTCCAAAAAAAGTCATGCCAATGAAGGTCGAAACGTAAATAACATGTTATACCCAAGCCTCTCTTTACGAGATCACGGTTGTCTTATGACTGTCAAGTGTCAATTTATTATACCATGTCAAGAAAAGTGTCATGAAAAGAAAAGAAAAGAAAAAAGGTTTGAAAAGAAAAGAAAAAGAAAAATTCAAAAGAAGTCGGTCTTAGGATTTTTAACTTATGCTTTATTTCGTTCTATATTTTGATTCAATCATTGGACTTTCTATGTTTGTAGTCATACAAGATCTGATTGTTAAGGCCATGAATCTTCTTCTTTGTTTGATTTTCTTTCTTTTTGTTCAAACCTTGGACTTTATTTTAATATTTTTAGATAGAGTCAAGTGTTTAAAATAAAGTGTCCAAAATATCAATAAGCGTAATGTGATCAAATAAGAAAGGTTTAAGTCAAGTTGAGGTAACATGTGAAATCAAACTAAGCCCGAGGTATGATGGAGTCTATAATTTGTCGGATTAAATGGGTACCACACAAGTATTGTGCCTAATTCATACCTTAACATGTCACGTTAACATCAAAATATGTGTTAAGTTTAAAGTGGACAAATTATATCTACAATCGACTTTAGGTTCGTGGTATACTAATATCTAAATAGAAGTGTCATCTAGAACGTTAACGGAAAATGTGATTCCATGTCGCAAACTTTCTCGGTAATAAAAATATAATCTCTTGTAAATAGATTTGTTATATAACATATATATTAATTTCATCTTTACTCTGAAATTATTTTCCTTTAGTTATTGTTTATTTATTTTGTTGTGCTTAAGTTTGTAACTTAAAACTTGCTTTAAATTTATTTTAATTTTTTTCATTTTTATTTATTTTGTTTTTATCTATTTCTTTAATTTCCATTTTATTTTATTTGTAAATTCTAGTTCTATCTTAAAATTTTATTTTATTTACTTTTATGTTAAAGTCTATCGTGCAAATGTTGTTAATAAGTGAACCGGTAAAATATATCTTGTATATATATATTTGACTGTTCGGATTCGGTATATTTATATTTTTCGGGTTTAAATTGGTAAATATTTTCAGAGTTTGGGGGTTGAGAGTATAAAAACATTTAAAACTTGAGAGGTTTTGACCCCATCGCTAGATAGGCTGACCCTATTTAAGGAGGAAACCAAATATTTTTTATTTCATTAATCCACACTTATCCAAAACACTCTCAACCTTCTCTTTCTCTCTCTCTCTCTCTCTCTCTCTCTCTCTCTCTCTCTCTCTCTCTCTCTCTCTCTCTCTATTCTCTTCCATATCCCCCGCCTCTCTAGTTCAAACCCTAACATCAATCTGCTTTCATTGGTGCTTCACACTTGATAAAATCATTAACATGGACCCCACACCATCGGTAATACATCATTTGTTGGTTAAATCCATGTTTGATCTTTGACCTGGTTCTTCACAGTTCAAAACGGCCTTATTCTTGAATAAACCGGACCTTATCCGTAATTGCTTGCTCAAATCGATGTTATACACTTTTTTATCGATATCATTAAAGACATGTGGACCAATTTTTGCACAGTTTTTAAATTTCTAAGGTTTTCGGACCACTTTGGTTCCAATTGACCCCCTATTTTAATCGAGTTTGGGTGAAAAGAGTGCCCAAAAGTGTATACTGGGTTGGACATGTACAGGTTTCAAGGGAACTAAGTTTTGTAAAATGTGATAAATTTGAATCGAGTTCAGATTTGAATTGAATTGAGTTCTTAATTGAATCGATTCGAGTTGAGATTCGATTCAAATCACATTTCATTATCAAAATTATCTAAAGGCAGAAGGATCGAATCGAATGGCAATTCATTCTAATACAATCGAATTCCATTTGAATCGAATCGAGTCTAAAAACTCGATTCAATTAGTTTGAAACTCGATTTGATTCGTCTGAAACTCGATTCGGTTCGTTTCGTCTAAAACTCGATTCGGTTCATCTTCACTTGAAGATTTTTAAATCGTTATGACAGTTCGATTCGATTTGTTTGTGTAACATCCCCAAAATTTCGATCCAAATTTGACAACTTAGTAAAAAGTTGAAAGATCAAAATTATTCTAAAAAATAAGTAATAAGAAAATTTAAAGAAAACAAAATCATTTGATAAGGAAATAAAAACATTCCTTAAATAAAGTTAACATATGTTAATGATATGGAATAAGGAAATTCCATCCCACATTGAAAGATCTAAGAAAGTGGAAGCATTCCACATGGATATAAATAAGGAATTTAAAATCCATCCCACATGGAAAGTGGTAAAGATTTGGAAGCTCTTTATAAAGAGGTAAAATTCCATAGTAATATTCTTTTATGCCTAGCATGCACCCAGTGGTACTAGCGGAGGGTGCGAAGCACCCGACGCGCACGGGCTCGGGCGAAGGGCGTTGGGCTATGGGCGCAATGTGACGCTTTGATGGCGCACTTTGCACTTCGCACGCTCGCATCGCCACGAACCGCTTGAGAGCCGACTTAGTATTTTTGGACAATGGGAGTTAGACCCGAAAGTGACAAGCTAACAAAAGACAAGGGACTAAAAATGAAAAATTAAATTCAGGGACCCATCGCGCTACGCGATGAGCCCAGAACACAGGTAATCGCGTATCGTGATGGACCTTGATGAGTCAGCGGACACGTGGAAGCTTCTAGTATGGCGGCGGAGGAATTGCGGCGCCGCGATACGCGACGGGATTCCCAAGACCTATCGCGTATCGCGACGGGTTGCAAAATCATTTATAAAAGGGGGGTTCATGGCACATTCATTTCTCACACCAAACTCTTTCTCTCTCTAGATTTACTTTCTCACTACCTCGGTTTCCGTGCCGACCCGATAATCGTCACCTTGTAATCCGTGCTATACACCGAGGAAACCTTGAAGTGCGTGCCACCGAAGATAACCCGACAATATATCTCGAGGTACGTGCACAAAACGATGACCACCATATGTCGCCTCGTTTTGCATGCCAAGCTCTAAGGTTCTGAAAGTTTAAGCCGTAGAATGCGATAGAGAGTGGAAGTGCTGCTCGATCAACCTTAGTAATAAAACTTCGAATACCCGTGTAAGGTAGGGCTTCTGCCTAAGTCATTATTTTATTATATTACATGGCTTAGACCATAGTCAAGGGTATAGCCCAAACCTTGATCATGATTATGTTTACATAAGCTTTAAACATACAAAGGATGTTAGTAATGTTTCTTTACAATTAAGAAACATATAATTTTTCATTCATAAGGATATAGTCATAATATAGTTTCTTCACAATTAAGAAACATAGCATTTTATATACATGGAATATAATTAAAATATTGTTTATTTATGATTAAGAAACATAAGATTTTACATTCAATACTAGCAGTCAATGAATGTTTCTTCTTCAAGAAGAAAAAGATTACAGATGTTTCTTCATGAAAAAGAAACTCAGCATATAATTTTGTAAATAAATAAAAAGACTACATGTCTCAATTTTTTATTCAAACAAATGATCAATCAACGTTTAAAGCTATCAAAACCAGACTTAGGGTCTGTAGCCTGATCAAGTAACGATCTGGATATTTATATAAACCTATTTTATAATAGATCAATCAATCAATCAATCATTCACAGTCAAGGTTTCAAACGAGATCACCAATCATTCAGAACAGACAATCATAGGTGAATACGTTAACATTTTCAATCAATCAAAACATATTTTATACTTGATAAGATAAACGGGTGTTTGTCTAACGAGTCAGTCAACGTTTGCATGAGATTATATGTTCTCTAAAACATTATAACACAATATAGCCAATAAAAGTAACTCAGACGGAGTACACATGTGTCTGAATCCAAACATAACTGTTCAGTCCATCAATCAATGGCCGGGGTGGCCGCGGGCTAACGGTCATAACTAGTTCTCCTTGCATGGGCTATACTCATATATCGGGGGAACAATTGTGTGTGTGTAGGGGAGTGGTACAAATCCCAGATGTGGTCGTGCATCTGCTGAGTGTACAGAAAACTATCATTGTATTGTAATTGTCATTCAAAATATTTTATAGAGTCATACGTGTTCACCAGCACATAGCTGACGTATTTTCCCACATTTCAGGGAAATATATTAGCACAGGTAGCGAGGAACATAATCATTCATGATGATAGACGCTCGCAAGGTATAGATGGCTCAATTTTAAATTATTAAAATATTATAAACAAGATTTAAAAATATGATTTATAAATCAAACGCTCGAGTATTTATTACCCGAGGAGTTTTCAAATAAATTAATATTATATTCAAACCAAAGTCTTCCGCTAAAAATAAACTGCAACTCTGATATATTTACAAAACAGGTACCAACTATTGGTCATACGCCTAGGCCTTAAGCCGGGGTGTGATTGTTTGACCTTGTACATTCTGTTTAACTTTTGTTTCACTTTTAATAATTTTTAATGTTATCTTACAGTGTTGTATATATATGTTGATTTATTCTCCATGTAATAGTCTTAATTGTTTGTTCATTGATATCGTTGAAGAAACATAGCATGTATTGTCCTCGGGATATTCAACGAAAGAAGAAGTATAAAGTGTTTATTTCCATGATCAAGGGGTTGAGGGAATGTCCACTCATGCATGCTATCTCTGCCAACCCGGAGATCCATACCTGTCTGATTGAGGAATTCTGGACAAAGACAAAGATGGTAAAGAATGGTTGTCACACCCTGACCAAAGGCGGCAGAACATGCTGGGGTGCAACGGATTCCCCATGAACACAAGACACTATTAAAGTGACAATATTTAAACAACTCATTAATTTCATTCAATCACAAAAGCAATACATCTTGTACATACACAATAACACCAAATATAAGAATAAATATTTTTCATTCTTCTAATAACCTAGCGGTATCAAATAGAATGGCGTCTTCAAACTCTAAATCAAGTAATAATCAAACATGTTACAATGCATAAAATAATATTTGTCAACACGTATGTTAGTGAGAAATTTCATAGTTTTGAGTATATATAATATGAGGCAATGAGCAAATTCATAGTTTTGAGTATATATAATATAAGGCAAAATCCACAAATCGTATATGAAACTATAAATAAAAGCAACAATTGTGGTATATAAATCATAAGTAAATGAGGATCCTTTCTAATCGGTAACAACCAACATACTCGGATAATGAGGCCCTATCTACTAGCACAAGGCTAAGTAGTTAGGGGAGTGTATGATCATACTTATTGAGGCTCAACAACAACATAAAAACAAACACTCGTTGTAACATCCCGAAAATATCCATACCAATTTTGTCAATTTAGGAAGTTGAGGGACTAGTTAGTCATCTAGCTAAAGATTTACGAAAGTGACACATGTCCTATGACTCATCATTTTAAGAAGTCACATGCACATGGTGGCAACACAAAAGGACACATGTCAACACATAACAATTCATACCCTCACAAAGTGACACGTGGCTAGTGACTAATCAATATGAATGCCACATGTGAACACCTTATGGCATGACTCATAAAAAAAATGACACATGTCACAATGTGGTGAATGACGGTCCAACCGGGGATGAATACGTTCAAACCTTTTATAACATGAATACGTTAACCTTTTCAATCAATCAAAACATATTTATACCCAATAAGATGAACTGGTGTTTGTCTTAACGAGTCAGTCAACGTTTAAAGGAGATTATGTGATCTCTAAAATGTTATAATACAATATAGAAAATAAAAGCAACTCAGACCGAGTACACATGTGTCTGGATCCAAACATAACTGTTCAGCCTAATCAATCAAAGGCCAGGTGGCCGCGGGCTAACGATCATAACTAGTTCTCCTTTCAGGGGCCACCATGGCTTGGGGGAACACTTGTGTGTGTGTAGGGTAGTGGTACAAAGCCCAGAAGTAATAATACTTTTGCTGAGTATACAGAAAACTATATTTGTATTGTAATGTCATTCAAATGATTTATAGAGTCATATGTATTCACCAACATATAGCTGACGTATTTTTCCTAACATTTCAGGGATAACAAATTAGTACATGTAGCAAGACATTCATGGAGTTAGATGTTCGCAAGGTAATGATGGCTTAGTTTTAAATTATTAAAATATTGAAAACAGTATTTCAACCAACTTTATAAATCAAACACCGGGTATTTATTATCCGAGAAGTTTTCAAATAAACTAATATTTTATTATAACTTAAGTCTTCCGCTAAAATAAATTGCAACTCTGATATATTTACAAAACAGGTACCAACTATTGGTCATACGCCTAGGCCCTAAGCCAGGGTGTGACAGGTTGGTATCAGAGCCATCGATCTTAGCGAATTAGGTATTTAATTATACCTAGGCTTTGATTAGAGATAGATATCAATCTTATAAATAAGAGAAATCGGTTATAACTAATTAGGTATTAATGTATTAGTACCTAAGATTTAACTACTTGTTGAATAAGTAGGGATAAGCAAAGATTGAAAGTTTACATATCCCTAAACATAATTTATACCAATGTCTTATACAAACTACTTTAGGCATATACGCCAAGTAGCTAGACATTCAATCACTGCACTTAAACCTGATCCATCAGACATGGCCATTAATAACAGCTATTATACAAGCTTTATCAGTCAAGAACAATCGACAGTATCTAATTTGCCATATGGAGGTCAACCAAAGTATCTTCCTGGCAATCCACAAATACTGATAGGAAGAGCAATCTTATTACGTAAACCATGAGTTATAATAAGTTAGATATTTGACCGAAAAATATCTAAACTTTAATCATAGAATATTCAAATATTATGGATAAGGTAAACTGTATGGATAAGATAAGATAGGAGCACATTCCTACATTTAATCAAACCTCTCGCAGATGTCCGATCACAATAGTTATACCAGTCGACCTCGATCCGGTAAACGAAAAGGGATGCACTGTTCATCTCTACTTCCAATTTCTTTGTCCATTGATGAAGACTCATACCAAACAACAATGGAAGGAAATTCAGTTTCATTCGACACTAAGACCCCATTAGTTCCGATAAGTACAAATCAGAATAAACATGGAATAGGATCAAGTAGATCCAAGAAACCAATAATGTCAAAAGGAAAGAAGTAATGACCAATCCATAAGAATATCCTCAGGGACAAGAATATTTTCCACCAATCCAAGATCCTTACTTTGCACACACTTAAAGTGAACCCTTGAGCATAGCCTATAATTCCTCAAAAGAAATGTACAACATTGAAGATGATTCAACTCATTATGAAATCAATGTTACCAAGATAGCAGATGTAATGCTTAAGAAAGAACTGGAAACCAAAGAGAAACAAAATAAAAAGAGACAGGTGAAAACACCAAGAAGGACAACAAGATCAAGAAATTGATTATTTGTCGGAAAAAGTAGATAAAAAAACTGTTATAAATACTATAGCTATAGTAATGTTATGTACTCTTGCAAATACTGTTGGAACCCGGTGTATTATCAATCCAATAACAATAACAAATCTCAGATGTATAATAGATTAATACCTTAACTATAGATCTAGCTCATAATTACGTATGATTAAGTGTTATATATGTATTATATATAATCAGTATATATATATATTAGTAGTTGTATATATTAGGATGAAGATTGAGAGAGAGTTTAGACAGAGTTTCGTTAAATATTTCCCAAAACTTAAATTAAACGTGAACAGAGGTTCACTATAAATAGAAGATAGGTCTGTTTCGCTAACATTCCCTAGAGAACCAGACACTACTTCGTTACATACATAAATAACTCAAATAGCTTAACATATCATCCCCTGATTCGTTAACATCCCCTAATGAATCAGGAGGGAATAACCTTAAGTCTTAGTTCGCTACACAACTATAGCGAACTAGATATTACATTTAGAGAACCAGAGAATAACTTAATTGTTTATTACATTAAACATAAAACAAATACGTTAACGATAATTACAAAGACTCAAGACGTAAAACCGTGCACTAACAGACACCCCCTCGTCTTGAGCTCTTTGTCTTTAAGTTACTTGAAGCGCTTGGGCTGCCAGTCTCTGCAACTATGAATTCCATTTTCATGATAAACACGCAAAACACGTTGGTATTGCATAGCCAGGTCGTAGTCTTCATTGCGCTCGATGAGAATCTGTTTCCTGTGTAGCACGTCATTGTCTGTTTCAGATAAATTAACCAGCCACATCGGGTCGATTATCTTAATAAGCTCAGTCTTCAGTCCTTTACCAAGTACAATGACGGCCTCGCCCGTATGATTGTCATAGTACCAGCGGTTGAACGAGTGATGCATGTATTGATGCATCGTTTTCACCAGCACTCGTTTCATCGTCTTCGGCGGCTTTACTTTAAGGAAAAGTTTCTTCCAGCCAGTCCTTGGATCAATCTCGTCAATACGTTTACGTCTCGGGACCTGGGGCTTGAAGAACTTGAACCCATGATTGACTTCGAACAGCAAGTGTTGATGAAACCACTCAGCTGTCCGGATGCCACCACTATTGATAAATGGAAGCCTCGCGAGGGTACGAACATCCCAACGCGTTAGTGTAAGAACGTCCATTATCTTCTCATAGTACTGAACTCTCTTTTCCCATTTAACTATACATACCTTAAGCTTGGAATCATATAGCCATGAGACGATATCACCATGAACCTTGGATACAGTCTTGAAGGAAGTCACTTGGTTTTCTTTGACCCATGCAGCTGCTATGTCTTTCCGTTCTTGATCAACATATCGATACGCCTTGATAATCTTACCCGCAGCTTTATGTCTGAACCATTTAGCAATATCAGCATCAGTTGGGTTCACAATTGAGTCAAAGCGAGTGTCCACAACCTTCTTTCCCTTAGTTATCTTCGCCAGATCATCCTCTGCTGCTTTAAAAGTCTTCTCATTAAATACCAGAGCACCTTGATCAACGTTTGTGTGTTGATACAAGTCAGGATACTCCTCAGCAGTGACGTCTTCCATCTCAACATCATCATCTGCAGAAATAAACTCCCTATTCATTTTAATAGATGGGTCATTTATTAAACCTTCCTCATTCACCACCTCAACATCTGGCTCTGTCTCTAACACGGTTAATTGTTCATCATTTAACCCTAGCAGTATGGAAATCTACACTCGTGTTAGAGACCTATCAACGAACTCACCAACTTTAATTTCATTAGCATTCACCATGCTTCTAATCACCCCCTTTCCATCCATAAATATTACCGTGTCAGCTTCAATCATCTCAATTGGTTTGGCAGTCGAATAATCACGATAAACAACAATTTGTTTGTCCGAATCATCAACAGAACTCGTACCCGCACCAGAAGCTGGGTCTTGAGTTTGTTTAGGCTCACCACCAACACCAGACTTATCATCATCAGAATCTTCCTCATCATTCTTGATCTTCTTTAAAGCATCATCTTTGCAAGTCAATTGCAAGATCAGATCCTCTTGTTCTTTAAGTTTCACCCCCTGAGACTCAACAATCTCACGTAGGGCCTTAGTTTCTTTTTGACAAAAAGAAACATAACTGATTAGTTTCTTCTGATTCTCCATTAAGCGTTCTTAATTCAACCGATCAGCAGACATCTGGTTCTCATACAAATGCAAAAGATTTAAAAGCATGTTTGTCTGACGATTTGGTGGCAAAGCATACAAGGATGGATGAACTGGTTGGATTGGTCCCTGAGGCCTTGTAATTCTCATGAATGAGATATCACTAGGAGGAGGAGGCCTCATAGATGTTGTTGGAGGAGCTGTAGCCACTGTAGCAGTCAGCAAAGGTATTTCAGTTAACATTGATTGAGGAATCATACCCAACAGCTCATGTGGAACCATCGTCATCGTCAAAGTCATCTCCAGAGTGCTAGTTGTAATTGGCACTACCGGGCGTTGAGGTGTTGTTTGACGAGGCTGAGGCACACAAATGATTACTCCAGCCCCAGCAGATACACGTCTCTTCTTTGATGGCTCACCAGTTGCCACTTCCTTGCCTTTTCTTTTTCTTTCTCGTTGAACTGCAATAGTGGCAGCTAATGCAGCTTCAACTGCGGCCTGTTGCTCTCTAAGAGCTGAATCACCATTACCACCATTGCCACCTTCATTACCACCATCATCACCATCGTTCCCACCTTATCCTTCCTCACGCTCGGAATCTGAATCATCATGAATCCAGCGATCCTCGGAAGGACATACATAATTAGGATTAATGATATGTCCAATCAGTCGTTTATCCGCTGGCTTCCCCTTCCTATAAATCAATATTCTATGAACGGTATCAGCTATCATGTGTTCCATAGGAAGCACATCATTCACCTGAGTTTGATCAATAGCTAAATTGGGAATTAAGTCTTGAATGATCAGCTGTAGGAAGCGATGATACATTAAAAATTTCTTCTTTTGAAGTGTTTGCTGAACTTGTTCTTTTAGATGATCGTAAACTAACTCAGAGTAGTTAAACGGCTTGTTGAGAATAGAGCAACGAAAGCTGACTGTATACTACTTCTGCATTGATCAAAACCACCACGACGACCACTCATACAATGAATTAAAACATGGAAAAGATATTTGTATGGTGGACATAAGTCATTCTTGTTCAGCATAGAGTCATCAATATTCCCACCATATCGCAGGCGAGTTAAAAAGCCCTTGATCAACTGCTTGTCAAAATCACTTGGATAGTTATCATTGTCATCAAAATAGAGCACACGGCGAACCACTTCCACATTAATTGTAATAATAGTTTGATTTATCGTGGCTCGAATGTGGTTTTCCACCTCAACAACCTCAGCAGTATCCCAAAACTGCCTAATAATACTCAGATACACTTTAGGTCGAGCAATAATTGCATAACGTATCACCGAGCGTCTTAAGAATGCTAACATGTCTCCGAACACATCAACGTCAGCAATATCTTGATCAATATAAGCACATATATTGTGTTTTGGATCATAAGGTAATAAAACAACATCGTTCTGCTGTTCTTGAGGTGGTTGCTCTTGTGGTGGTAGTTCTTGCTGCCCTTGATCAGCAACCGGTGGAACTTGATTTACTTGATCAGCCATTATTACTGAATAGAATTTAGAACAGGTATTAGTAATATAAATGTATAATATGTCGTGTGTAATTAATGTATTTACGTGTTTAGACGATTGAACTAATTTATTGAATTTAAAAGGCAATTTAAATTTAATTAAATAATGAAAAATAAATGTCATTCGTGTGATTATCACTCTGATTCGTTACTATCTAGTAACGAATCAAGTGATTCGCTATTATGTAAATACATTAACGAATTAGTTGTAGCGAATTAACTATAAATATTAGCGAACTAAAGTCTAGTTCGTTACAAATTTGGCGAATCTGTATTTGATTCGTTGAGAACGTGATTCGCTGAGCTAGTTCGTGTATTTCCTTAATGAATTAGACACGAAACAGTTTCAATTCGCTAAGGTTAACGAATGGTCAATAATTTAGACTTGATCTTTGACTCGCATAGTCAAAGTCAAAATTAATATGAACACCAGACGGTCAACTGGACAAAACCAGATTCAATTAGCTCATGCTAATCGTTGAATAATCAAAACTACAGATTTGTCCAACTCGGAATAGCAAGCCGAAGCACATGGTGCTAAGATTGAGGCTTAACACCATAACTTAAAGAAGAACGCTCAGGAAATTAAACAGAGTCTAAAACCCCAAACATATTATCATTCAATCAAACCTAGCAAACAATAATCGATCGTTGAATAATGTCTACCCAAGGTCTCGGAATCACATTCCGGTTACATTGAATCATAAATAAGCTACATTAACATAGTATATCATAAATAAATTAGGGTTTTGAACTTGAAAAACCCTTAAGACAGAAATATGCATAATTAGCCTATTCAAATAACACCATTTTTGACGAAAATGACATAGATATGATCGTCTATACCTTAGTAATACAATGATATACTTGAAAGGTTGAAAATCAAAAGTCGAAAAATTCGGAGAAAAATTTGAAAAGGGTGACTTTAGGATGAAGAAAGATGATGAACAATGAAGGGACGGTTCATGTTTCTGTCCTATATAACCTAACACGCCACCCAAGGTACGCTTTGTACAAATCAACCTGATTCGTTTGAATTTTCAATAACGAATTAAGTAATTTATTATTCCAATTCGTTACGTCAGAGTAGCGAACAAGACATGAATCGTGTCTTGATTTGTTAAATATGTATAACGAAGTAGAAGTGATTCGTTACAGATTGCGGAAGAGAATTAGGTGAGCGAACTAGAAATTAGTTCGCTAAAGAATCACCTAGTTCGTTATCTATACTTAACGAATTAGCTTTTAACGAATTAAAAGTTTATTTAATTTTAACCTAAATAATTAAATGAATTAAATAAAGAAATAATAAAATAAATTTAACTTAAATGAATTATCGAGAATCTTTTATCCCGATAATTGAATACTTTAAAAAATACGTTTCACGTTTTCAAAACATAACTTAAATTATTTAAATAAAATGTAAAGAAAGAAAGATAAAATATTTTTGGTATTTTGTAATATATAAAGAATGTATGAAAAGTATCCGAAATAAAAGGAATAAAATCTTTTTTGTGTTTTTCTATGATTTATCAAAAGCAGTACATATTTTTTGAGTTTTTGTTGAATTTGTGCAGAGAATCATATTGACCAAAGTGCCCTTCCGTCACAGTTTTATAGTTCAGCGATATTTGACAGGCGTTAAGTCGGTCATTGGTATTGCTGTCCACTTAAATCTAATAACAAACTTTCAAGTGTTTTTGTGATATGATTAATTGGTTCAATTATAGCACATAATTTCAGAAACTATCAGCCTCTAATCTCAGTTCAAGCTTAATTTGATTTTTGCCATGTCACCCCAACTTGACTTAAACCATTATATTGTTGATCAAAATTTGTTTTTTTTTAATAAAAAAAAATTTATGAGCAATGCAATGATTTTCTGTTACTATGAGTGAATATGCACGAGTCCATCTGTTGGCTTACATACAGTGTATCCCCTGGGGTCCGTTTCTAAATGGTATTAAGACGCACGCAAGGGAGGAACAATGTTTGACTAACAGCGGATTTTGATCAAGTCAGTAACTTGGATTTGTACGAGGTACAGCAGTGATCAAGTTTAATGACTTTGGGTTTTCTCTAAAAGCGAATGAAATATTCATGCATATGAATACCCAGATGATTAAGCCGCATAAAGACTCACAGTGTCCAGAACCTCAAAGCTTGTTATTTGCTTTATTTTATTTTTGGTTGATCAAACAAGTATAAGGCTTGAGTATGACAGGTTATTACATTTCTGCTATCCTCACCGAGACTTTTTCTAGAGACTAACACCCCTTTCAATTTGGCGTTTCTTTATGTTTATATAACATACTTTACTCTACTTGGTTGTTTTAAGACCTACGAATGCACCAATGCAATTAAACACACAGTCTTTTAAGCTTACTTTTTGCTGGACTTGGGGTCAACATAATCAATGTACTATCATTTTCTCTTTTTGCTTCATAAACTCAAAATTTTGAGGAGCATAAAAACAAAATAAAGATAAATTTAATCGCCCCAGTTAACTTAAGTCTATAAATAAATGGTTGTTCTATCAATTCAACAAGTGAATAATAGGACCAAGACATGAAAGCATGCTTCACAAACTTAAATAACCGACATAATTTTCAGCGTGAAAATAATCTAAAAACGCATAGCGAACGACCCAACTATTTTCCATTATCAGGTAAATGGCTAACCTGATTATTTACATGTAAATGTCAGGACCAAACATATATACGTACATGCCCTTCAAATATAGATAATTGACATAATTTTCAGCAAACGCATGCATAAATCTTTTTGGTTTTTCTCTATACATACTTTAAAAAAACAGTATTTTTGTCTTTTTCAATTTTCTTATAAACAAAATAAACTTCACATTCTTTTTGGATTTTCGGATTTTTCTGTACAAACTGAAAATACATTCTTTTTGGATTTTCAAATTTTAAAATGTTTTTGGTTTTTCAAAATATTTTAAACGAAAACATTAAAGAAACTAAAGCAATCTTTTTATATTTTTAGAAATTTTTAATGTTTTTGGATTTTATCTATACAAACGAAAAACACAATCTTTTTGTATTTTCTAGATTTTCACCCCCTAAAACCAAAATAAATTTTAAAAGAAAAATGACATAAAATAAAGATAGTCATCCTTGTTTAAGGATATCAGCGAGGGTCTTCAATCCGATTAAACCAAGCAAAAAATGAAAACGCGTTTTGTCAAAAGCATTGGTAAACAGATCGGCTTTCTGAAAGTCAGTATGTTCTTTCTCAAGGTCAATCAACTTCTTCTCAAAGCAATCCCGTATAAAATGATATCGAATTTCGATACATTTTGTTTTCAAATGTTGTACGGGATTCTTTGTGATTGAAATTGCAGCAGAATTATCAATCAGAATAGGAGTAGTAAGAAACTTCAAACCGTAGTCGCGGACATGTTGTTGTATCCACAAAACCTGGGAACAGCAACTCGAGGCTGCAACATACTCAGCTTCGGCGGTTGAAGTAGAGACCGTTGTCTGCTTCTTACACTGCCAGGAAACAAGCCGGTTTCCTAAAAATTGACATCCTGCAGTCGTTGATTTGAAGTTGATCTTGCAACCTCCATAGTCCGAGTCTCAATAAGAAGTAAGATCAAAAGTATCATCCTTGGGGTACCACAACCCGATGTCTGGATTTCCCCTTAAATACTGAAGAATTCTCTTAACCGCAGCTAGATGAGTCACTCGTGGACTTGCTTGAAACCTAGCACAAAGAAAAACAGCAAACATAATGTCAGGGCGAGAAGCCGTTAGATACATTAAAGAACCGATCATGGCACGATAGAGGATAGGATCAACGGTATCTTCCAATTCATCCGGTGATAAATTGTGACCCACTGGAAGAGGAGTAGAAGAGATTTTTCCGGCAGTTATCTTGAATCGGCTCAAGACGTCGTTCACATACTTGGTCTGGTGAATAAAGATTTCTTTAACAGACTGGTGAACCTGCAACCCAAAAAATAAATTCATCTCTCCCATCGAACTCATCTCGAACTTTGTTTGCATGGACTTCTTGAACTCCTTACACAACGTGTCGTTTGTTGACCCAAAGATAATGTCGTCGACATAAATCTGAACTAGGAGAAGATCGTCACCAACAGTTTTATGAAATAAAGTGCAGTCGACAGTTCCTCATTTGAAGCCATTATCAGTCAGATGGTCGGCAAGCGTGCCATACCAAGCTCTCGGGGCTTGATGTAGACCATATAGGGCCTTGTTTAATCGGTAAACTCGGTCCCGATAATCAGGATCTTCAAAACCAGGAGGCTGTAAAACAAACACTTCCTCGTGTAGTTCACCATTGAGAAAAGCACTTTTAACATCCATTTGATAGACCTTGATATTCTTATAAGCCGCATATGCTAGGAAGATTCGAATCGACTCTAATCTTGCAACTGGAGCATAGACCTCTGTGTAATCAATACCCTCTTGCTGATGAAAACCTTGCACCACTAGACGTGCTTTGTTTCTGACAATCACCTCTTGATCGTCTTTCTTACACTTAAATACCCACTTAGTCGGAATCGCTTTCTTGACTCTAGCAGGCTTGTCTATTAAATCCCAAACACCCAAACGTGCAAATTGCTGTAATTCTTCTTGCATAGCTTCTACCCAAGAAGGATCTTCAAGTGCCTTACGAGCCGTCGTTGGCTCAACTTGAGATAGAAAGCAAGTGAATTTTGCAAGATTTACAATTCCCGATGAATGTAAATCGGTATAAGCACACAATACATTATTATCACTTGACGAAACAACTTGATGACGTGTACGAACGCCCACGTCAAGTTCTCCAATGATGTTTCCTGTGGATGATATCCATGAATCCGAAGAGTGGGATTCTCAGGAACAAAAAAATTATCAAATAAGTTAGTGTAATGTTCTCCAAGTTCAGGAGATGAAACATTATCACTGTCAAGGTCAATAACTTGATCTTCAGCTTGATCATCATCAGAAGAAGAAGATAAATTATCAGCAGTAACTGGAGAAGCAATATATGTTTCTTCAATTGTAGCATCAGGTTAAGCTTCAACATCATTAGAACTTGAAAATCTTAGAATTGCCAAATTTTCTTCAAAGTATGCTCGAACCAGGTCTTCGTCTATGTGTTCAGTTGATGGAATAAATGAATTAAATAAACTATCATAGTCAAACATCCAGTCGGGACCTTTCCCTTGAGGATGAGTTGTGTACTTTTGACAGTCCACATGGTACCATTCTTCAACGCAACCAGATGTAAAGTTGCATACCCTTTTCTTTGGAGATGCATATCCCAAGAAATACCCTTCGATAGCTTTTTCTTCAAATTTACCCGCATCCTTCTTCAACATAGTACACGGACACCCAAAAGGTTCCAGGTACTTTAAGTTAGGTTTTCGATTATTCAATAACTCATAACTTGTCTTTTTGAGTCTTTTAACGGTTAGAACCCGATTAAGAGTATAGCAAGCTGTATTCACCGCCTCATTCCAGAATTGGACGGGAAGCTTAGAATCAGCGAGCATTGTACGTGCAGCCTCAATCAAGGTTCGATTCTTTCGTTCGGCAACACCATTTTGTTGAGGTACATAAGGTGCACTATATTCTCGATGAATTCCTTTTTGAACACAAAGGAAATCCAATACAGTGTTTTTGAATTCAGTACCATTATCACTACGGATTCTCCTCACCTTTTGTTTGTAGAGTGATTCGATCTTGGTGATAAGGTTTTGTACCAACACCGGTGTTTGATCTTTCGAACTCATAAATAACACCCATGAGTATCTTGAATAATCATCAGTCACCACAAGACAATACCAATCCCCCGAAATACTCGCACGATTCACAGGACCAAATAAATCCATATGAAGTCGTTCAAGAAGAGTATTAATGGAATTCAATAATTTAGTAGGATGTGTCTTCTTCTTCTGCTTGCCCTTTTTGCATGCAACGCAGTGATCGGATAATTTAAAATTCTTCAACGAGACACCTTCCACTAAATCATTATCCATCAAATAATTCATATTTCTAACATGTATGTGACCCATTCTACGATGCCATAGAATCGAGTCTTTCTCGGTTTCTTTCGAGACAAAACATGTTTCGATCAATGTGGATACCTTAGAGCTCATGTTTAAGACATAAATATCATTCGATCGTGGTGATCGCATGACAACCATGTCCTCGGGAATAACATAACCCGGTTTCAAGATAAGACATTCTTTGTCAGTAAATATCGTTGTGTACTTTTTATCACAAATCTGCAATACACTTAATAAGTTATGATCCACTTTATCACAATAATTTACTTTCTCAAAAGTAATATGACCATTTGAAACTTCACCCTCTTGTGTGATCATGCCCCCAGAATTCCCAGCAAAGGCCACATAACCCCCTTGAATATTTCTCACGTTGGTTAATAGGTCGAGATTCCCAGTGATATGACGAGAACATCCACTATCCATTATCCAGTTTTCACCAGACACATTCTTGGATGAACCCTACACACAAAATAAAGATGATTAGTTCAAAAAGGCAGCCCAGGCCTCAGTCTTGGGCACCTTTTGGTTTTCTTTTTGATCATTAACTTTAACAGAATTCAACTGTTGTTCAGCCACTTGTGAATAAGTTACCGGCTTTCTAGAATTTCGTCTTAAGTAACCTGCTTGGACCACATTTGAATTCTCATTCTTGCATAACGGTGCAGTTGGAATAAACTTGGGTTTCACTTGACCATGAGTCTCATTAACATGAATCATCTTTCGAGGATTCACATTAGAGAACATAATATGAGTATCATCAGCATACAACACAGGTCGTTTCAGAATCTCTTTTACCAAATGAACCGGCTTAGAATGGTCTTTGATAAAAGGATGAAGATTCTGATAGCTCTTCAGACTACAATTCCTCACTACATGACCATGTTGACCGCAAAGAAAACAGCTTCGCATGTCGACACGATGATGTGGAGAGGTAGTTGGAACGAATGACGCAGAAGTTTGATGATGACTCACATTTTTTGTCATGCTCTTAGCAAACTCATCTGATAATTCAGACTTCTTTTTCAAGTAGAAATCTAAATTTGAACAGTTCGAGAAACTTTTCAACATATCTGTCCTAGTTGACTTCACAAATTGAATTTTATTAGCATGTTTTAAAACTTGATTTGCTTTAGTCAATGGGTCAGATGGAACTGATGTTTTCACTTGAGCATATCGACATTCAAGATCTTGAATCTGTGAAGTTTCATTGATAAAGACACTCTCAATAAGTTCAGGTTTAATGATACTTATTGGAATATCTTTTTCTGTGAACATCGTGTCTATTCCCTTTAATTTAAAAACTCTAACCAATGAAGGGTTAGAACTAGGAGGATTAATAAATCGCATTAAGTCCTCATCAGAAATCTTTGGTTTATCTGACTTCTTTGCCTTTACTGATTTAGTTTTCACCGGTTCTTCCTTTTTCATGTGAGACTTGAATGAACCATACACAGCTTCCTCAAATTCTTGAGGTTCGCAAAGAATATGATTAGAACTAGGAATGTTCTTATTCTTGTGTATTATCTCAGGTTCTAACACGTCCTCGATAATTACCATGTCGACATTCTCAACAAAGACTTTGTTACTTTGAACATGAGGTTTTTGAGGAACAACTTGGGGCTTAACAGTTTCTTTTTCAGTCTTAACTGGTTTAGATTTTTCAGAAATCACAGATTCTTTTTCAATCAAATCCTCTTCTTTTCTAGCAAAAGGATTAATTTTGTAATCATTGTGAAAAGGTGGCGGAATTTCAACAAAACCGATTCTTTTCTTTGAATCCTTTTGTTTACCAGATACTTCGATAATTTCATTCAAAAGAAAAGAAGAATTTCTAAATTTTCCCAGTTTGTTATTCAGCTCAAGAACCTCATTCTCAAGTTCGGTTATCTTTGAACGATGTTTCAGAATTTCTTGAAACTTTTGATCATTAATCGTCATTTTTACAGATAACTCAGCTTTGAGATCGTGGTTACTTGTCGACAATGCTTCAATCTTTTCTCGAGATCTCATTTGAGATTCAAGAGATTGTCGATAAGTATACTTCAGAGAAGCAATTTCTCTTACAAGATTATCATTGTGATTTTTCAAAGCTTCTAACTTAGGTTTGTTAGATTCACAGTCAACACATGTTACTTTAACAGATGAAGTAGCAGAGATAGAATGACTAACCTCATTGGTCTTGGCCATGCAAGCAAATACTGTTGGAGGCTTGTCACAAGAGTCGTCAGAATCAGATACAGAATCATTATCAGAAGACATCTCACTTCCACTTGCATCTTGACAATCTTTATGTAACCCAAACATAGCCAAATTTGCTTGAGCATCATTACATAGTAACCGTTGTGACCAATCATTTTCATCTGCCAACATTGCTTGTGTTGTAGAAGAAGATGGTTTCTTTTCAGCATCACTACCTCCTGGTGTAGAAGAATTTTGATGTTGACCACGAGAACCAGTGTATTCTTTCTTTGGTTTGTCACACTCCTTTGCAAAATGCCCAAATTCTTGACAATTATAGCATTTTACTTTCAACTTGTCAAACCCAATTTCTTGTTTAAAGCTGGAAGATCTTTTCCAGTTCTCTGCATGAATCTTTTCACTTTACGGACAATCATAGCCAGTTCCACTTTAAATCCATGATTTCCAAATCATCTGGATCTATCTGATCATAGTCCTCATGAGTTAAATCACTTGTGGCAATCTTACTACTCACTAAGTTTTCATATGAAGACATGAAAGCTATTAGAAAAGCAAAGTTTTGCTCAACTTCCTTCATATTCACACTAGATGGTGAAGCAAATGGATTAGTAGTAGTTGAACTTCCAGAACCACCAGACAATCCAGAATTACCAGCAGAGTAAAAACATACTTTAGGATCATTGAACATTGTTGATTCTTTTTCACTTGCAGCCTGAGTAAGAAAAGCATTTATTGGAGAGATCGTTGAACTAAGAGGCATACTTCCACCATAGAAAGCTGGATCTTGACTTTCCTTGGAAGATATCTGACACTTAAGATCGTATTCTCTGGCTTCAATCTTTTGTAAAAATTCAAGTGCAGTCAAGTTTTCATTCAAGAAATAGTCATTCTCTTTCAAAACCATTAGAAATGTCGAGTAAGAACTTGGAAGCACACTCTTAATAATGTCAATTTTATCAGTCTCAGAAATTTCCAATTTCATCTTGTCCATTTCAGCAATTTAATGATTAAATCGTGTAATCATCTCTTCAACTGTTTCTCCCTTCAATAGATTAAAGTTTTGAAACTGAAACTTGAGCATCACTTTCTTACTCTTAGCTGTGTTCCCCATACTTCTCATACGCAGATGTTGAAATAAAGAAGCACATCTCTTGATACTACCCACTTGATGAAAGATGTTTTTGGGTAATGCCATAGTAAGAGTGGAAAAACCTGTTATCTCGATTTCTAAAGCTTTCTTCTCTTCTTGTGAGTATTGAGAAACAGCCTTAGGAGTATACTCAATAGTATCATCACCAATCATTGGTGCCATATAAACTTCATCTAGACAATATGAGCAATCAGGGTGAACAGACCCCAAATGAGCACGAAATCGAGGTTCCCACTTGGCAAAGTCACTAAACTTCATCAATCTTGGACATTTCGAATGTGAACCTATCTCTGTATCAAGTTGAAACATTTGTTGCATCAACATATTTTGAGAAGCTAATGCATACATACCAGCCATTTTTGACAAACTTCAAAAATTTAAGGGTGTAACGAATCAACCAGCGAATAAGATTAACGAACTGTAAACAGTTGTAGCGAATTGTGAACAGTAGATTGACGAATCAAACCTTAACAAAGCTAAGATTGATTTGATAGCGAATCAGGATTGAGTTTAACGAATAAAATTAGCGAATCAGAAAGTCAAACGAATCAAATTTAACAGAAAGTCAAACTAACGAATTGACTAACGAATTAGCTAGCGAACTGATAAGAGAAACTTAACGAATTAGAAAGTATTCAGTAACGAATCAGTAGCGAATCACTAAGAAAGACTTAGCGAAATAGATAACGAACCAGCTACAGCTGATTAGCGAATCAACTATAACGAATCAGGTTGTTACAACGGTTTGTAACAAACTCTGACACCTTATGCCATGTGGCAAAGGTTGTTATAACACAAATCCCATAGTGGACGCGTGCCACACGAGTCAGTTAATCCAAATAACGAATTAGATAACGCGAACCACGAATTAGATAACACGAATCACAAATTGTTGCGAATTGGCTAGCGAATCACTTGAAGTTTATAACGAATCAAAGGGAACATGATAGCGAATCAACATAAAGATGATAGCGAATCATGTTCATCTTTGAATCTTCAAATCTTCAACAAAAGATTTCCAGAAATCCAGAAATCTGAAAATGATGTACACTAACCCAGAACCTTAAATCTGTAATACTATCACGATTCTAAACCAAATCACACAAATAAACTACCAAAACACTCGTAACTTGATTGAGAATTTAATCCAACCAAACTCGTAACCAATTATCTCCGACTATCAATTCAATTATGCCAAAACACGAACCCTGTTTTGGCCACAAACCAAACCAATACCGAATCGCCTCAAAACCAATCCAAATCTCAATTCCAACTCACAATACCTTACCAATACTCATATCAACTCAAACCCAATCCAAACCTACCATAATTCAACCAATTCACCTCAAATTGATCCAAATTTACTCAAACAGAACATAAACAAACCAATACTCTAAATAAACACCAAATCAAGTGTAATTTGAGCCCCGAAAGCTCTGATACCACATGTTGGAACCCGGTGTATTATCAATCCAATAACATTAACAGATCTCAGATCTTTATATAATAGATTAATACCTTAATTATAGATCTAGCTCATAATTACGTATGATTAAGTGTTATATATATATTATATATAATCAGTATATATATATATATATTAGTAGTTGTATATATTAGGATGAAGATTGAGAGAGTTTGGACAGAGTTTCGTTAAATATTTCCCAAAACTTAATTAAACATGAACAGAGGTTCACTATAAATAGAAGATAGGTCTGGTTCGCTAACATTCCCTAGCGAACAAGACACTACTTCATTACATACATAAATAACTCAAATAGCTTAACGAATCACCCCCTGATTCGTTAACATCCCCTAACGAATCAAGAGGGAATAACCTAAAGTCTTAGTTCGCTACACAACTATAGCAAACTAGATATTACATTTAGAGAACTAGAGAATAAATTAATTGTTTATTACATTAAACAAAAAACAAATACGTTAACGATAATTACAAAGACTCAAGACGCAAAACCGTGCACTAACAAATACGACATAAATAAAAGATATATTTGATTTTCATCAAAATATCAAACTTATCTTTAAGGTGTATGTCAAGAGAGGATAGCACAAACTCTCAGAGTAATTCTTTCAGTAAATCTGGAAGTGAGAGAAAATCAGTAATGAGATTAGGAAAAGTCTTGGTGGATAAAAATCTAAAAGATGATTTTTCAACGTATTCATAATAGAATTAGACCGAGAGAGAGAATCAAAGGAATTCTCATGGTCTACCTGTACACAAAGTATGTACTAGCCATTTCAAGAATATACAACAAGAAAGTATTGATGCCTCTTAAGAACCTCATCATCTATCATCATTAAGATATTTTGGAAAATGATATAGTGGAGTTATCGTTTCTTTCAATTATCCCAACATCATTTCAAAAACAAGGAATAAACAACTGAATTGTGCCATGTACGAGACAAATAACCTCAAGAAAAAGTTAGTTGAGGTTGAGTAAAAAGGAAGAAGCCAAGACAAAAAGAAGTTCTTCTTGAAATATGACTGACTTATTAAACGTATTATATACAATTATATCCCTTGTATTAATATCATTTATTTTTGTATCACACACTTGTTGCAAACATACTATCATTATTATTACATAAGTTGAAATTCGTTTCATACTAAATCAGATTTTGTTTACAGAATGTCGAACCAACACAATTAAGAAAATAATGACGAAGGCTCAGTTCACAAAAGCAACGTGAATATATTAGAACCTGCACAGGAGATTCCTGAGCAGTATCTAGTTAAAATGCAAGAGATGATTCATAACGCAATGACTCATCTCATCAATGCAATGAAAGGAGAAACTCATAAAAGTAAATCTCAACATTCAAACAAAACCGTTAGAACCCACCCATACTGAAATCCCTCTCATCGTAGTGAGAGTGTTCATAGCTCCAATGCTGATAACAAATTCAATCATGATTTCAAGAAAAAATTAGTAATCCAAGGCTGTAGTTTCAAGAACTTTAAAGCCTATGGACCAAAATAATTTTATGGCGATAAAGGCGCCATATCAGCTTTACGATGGCTTGAAGAAATCGAGTACATTGTTATCATCAGCCAATGTACTGAGATTCAAAAGATTCAGTATTCCGCTCAACACTTTAAAGCGAAGCTTTGGAATGGTGGAAAACCCTAATCATGTCAAAGGGTAGAGAAACTATATACCAGTTAAAGCGGGAAGCATTCAAAGAACTTGTGCTACAAAAGTTTTGTCCCATGCATGAAACCAATCTTACTCAAACTAGGTTTTTGAACCACAAGGTGGAAGGCACTAATCTCAAGGAATACAATACTAGGTTTCATGAGTATTGTAGATTGGTACCACACTTGGTAACACCGGAATTCAACAAAGTAACTCGCTACATTTGGGGTTTACCTCGAGAAATTAGAGACATGGTAAGATCTCATCTACCTCAAACCGTTGATTCAACCATGGAAATAGCTGGTTATCTTATGAATGGTCTAATCAGAAACCAAGAGGAAGATAAGAATGGCAAAGGAAAAGAAGAAAGAATCGAGGAAAAGAAAGCAATGAAAAAAAAAAGAGGAAGGGTCGTCAAAATTCATGAGACCAATCTGCCAAAGCTGTGACAGAAGACATCACGGAAAGTGTTTAAGATCAATCAAAAATATTCCATAGGTAACATGCACCTTCTGTAAGAAGCTCGGTCATTCAGAAGATGATTGCAGGAGGAAAACTGTTGTATGCTTTACTTTTGGAGAAAACGGACACTTCAGTTCAGAATGTCCGAAAAAGACAAGCAACGTAAATTGAAGCGGCTAAGAAAGGAAATTCTACGATAAATATGTTAAAATTACAAGATGCATCCGACAATCAAGAATAGAAGTATACAAGTGTATGCCAAATGAATGTTCAAGATCCGAAGGCATTAGAAATAACTATTAGTTTAGTTAACTCTTGTAAACTACTTGTAAACTCGTTTTAAACGAGAAGTTTTGTAACAAGAAAAGGGTAGTTAAATCCCTAATGTATATAAAGAAATATATAAGCATACAGATCGTGTCTTTACACAAGAATGTTTATATTCAAAAGAATAGAGATAGTTAATTTCGAAAATTTTCGAAATACAAGAAACTATATTATTAAATATACTTCATCATCTATAGAAAACAAATAAAGAGAATGATGAATTAAACTAGACATAAGAACATATATTTTCAAAGAAGATCAGTTATCCAAACTTTGAAAGTTCAAAGGTATAATTGATGGAAACAAACAGAAAAGAATCTATCAAGAGCGTGAAGCAAAGGATTACATAACTCAAGTACAGATATCTTGAAAATTTTCAGTATGAGTAAATTAAAAGGATTCGATAAACTGAATCCAAGAAGCAATCTAGTTAACATCAGTAAATATTCAGAATACAAAAGGTAAGGTAAATAGTAAAACACTACTGGCCACTATGCTTAGCAATTTACAATTACTTATGATATTCTAAAATATTGACTAACTACATCATTCAAAGATGTAGGGTTAAGAACTAGAACTTTAAATTTATACACGTGAAATATTCACAACCAAGATAACGAATCTCGAGGACGAGATTCATTCCAAGGTGGGGAGGATGTAACATCCCGAAAATATCCATACCAATTTTGTCAATTTAGGAAGTTGATGGACTAGTTAGTCATCTAGCTAAAGATATATGAAAGTGACACATGTCCTATGACTCATCATTTTAAGAAGACACATGTCACATGCTGGCAACACAAAATGACACATGTCATCACATAACAATTCATACCCTCACAAAGTGACACGTGGCTAGTGACTAATCAATATGAATGCCACATGTCAACACCTTATGGCATGACTCATCAAAAAAAATGACACATGTCACAATTGGTGAGTGACGGTCCAACCGGGGATGGCTATAAATAGTGAGCATGGTTCTTCATTTTTTTGGCATCCCGAACAGCAAAAATAATTTCTTTCTCTAGAATACTTTCTCTCTTTACCTCATTTTGCGTGCCAACATCAAAGTCCGTGCCACCCTACATTATACCTCGAAGTACGTGCATGACGTGGCGATCACCATACATTGCCTCGTAATACGTGTCGAACCTCGCAATGCGTGCCAAGCTCCAAAGTTCTGACAATTTAAGCTCTAGTATGCGATAAAGAGTAGAAGTGATGCTCGATCAATTTTAGTAATCGAACTTCGAATACCCGTGTAAGGTAGGAGTTCTGCCTAAGTCACTATATTATTATATTACATGGCTTAGACCATAGTCAGGGGTATAGCCCAAACCTTGATCATAATTATGTTTACATAAGCTTTAAACATATAAAGAATTATAGTAATGTTTCTTTACAGTTAAGAAACACATAATTTCACATTCATAAGGATATATAGTTTCTTCGTGATTAAGAAACATAATATTTTACATACAAAGGAAGTAGTCAACGAATGTTTCTTCTTGAAGAGGAAACATATTATAGATGTTTCTTCATGAAGAAGAAACTTAGCATATGATAAGTAAATAAACAAAAAGACTACAGGTCTAAATATTTTATTCAAACAAATGATCAATCAAGGTTTAAATCTATCAAAACTAGACTAAAGGTCTATAGCTGGATCAAATGATGATCTGGATATTTTTATACCTATTGTATTATAGGTCAATCAATCAATCAGTCAGTCAATCAATCAATCATTCACAGTCAAAGTTTCAAACGCATACCGACGATACAGGTGAATACGTTCAAACTTTTTCATAATTTATAACGTGAATACGTTCAAACCTTTTATAACATGAATACGTTAACCTTTTCAATTAATCAAAACATATTTATACCCGATAAGATGAACTGGTGTTTGTCTTAACGAGTCAGTAAACGTTTAAAGGAGATTATGTGATCTCTAAAACGTTATAATACAATATAGAAAATAAAAGCAACTCAGACCGAGTGCACATGTGTCTGCATCCAAACATAACTGTTCAGCCTAATCAATCAAAGGCCAGGTGGCCGTGGGCTAACGGTCATAACTAGTTCTCCTTTCAGGGGCCACCATGGCTCGGGGGAACACTTGTCTGTGTGTAGGGTAGTGGTATAAAGCCCAGAAGTAATAATACTTCTGCTGAGTGTACAGAAAACTATATTTGTATTGTAATGTCATTCAAATGATTAATAGAGTCATACGTATTCACTAGCATGTAGCTGACGTATTTTCTCCACATTTCAGGGAAAACAAATTAGTAAATGTAGCAAGACATTCATGGAGTTAGATGCTCGTAAGGTAATGATGGCTCAGTTTTAAATTATTAAAATATTACAAACGGTATTTCAACAAACTTTATAAATCAAACACTGGGTATTTATTATCCGAGAAGTTTTCAAATAAACTAATATTTTATTATAACCTAAGTCTTCCGCTAAAATAAATTGCAACTCTGATGTATTTACAAAACAGGTACCAACTATTGGTTATACGCCTAGGCCCTAAGCCGAGGTGTGACACTCGTGCACGTAAAGCATATGAAGCATATAACACACAATAGAGCAGGTATTCAAGTATCATACACCCTAACATTTGTCGCTTGAGGATCGAGTATTATAAATCATTCTTGCTTTGAATAAGTATGCATGTTACCCCAAACTATAAAAGTGAAAACGGGGGATGAAATGTACTCACATGAAATAAGTAACTTGAAGGATAGTTTGCGATAAAATAGGGGAGGGTAAGTTCAACGGGCAAGACCTAGATTAAAAAGGGTCTTGAGTTAGTAGATGGTTTTAAAAGCATTAAAGTAAAATAACTTGACAAGTAAAATAAATAATTAGTTTGAGAGTTAAATTGTAGATACATAAGAATTGAAGTAATGGTTTTAGAAAAGTAAGTTTACTCGAAGTCGGGTCTAAGTATTCTATTTATTGGTTTTTACTTAACCATTGTTAAATATTTGGGTATAATTGCAATATTGAAAAGTCAAATAAATACCAAAACGAGACTTTACGATGTTAGAACACTAGATTCAATCACAATAACTATAACAGATCTCGGATCTGTGTGTATATGATTAATCCTTAACTCGGATCTAGCTCATAATTACGTATGATTATATGTTATATATGTGTATATCTTATCAGTAACAATATTAAGGTGTATATGAAGATTGAGAGAGAGTATTTGGGCAGAGTTTCGTTAATTATCTCAAAAAATTTTAACTTGTGAACAATGTTCACCTATAAATAGAGGATGGGGTTAGTTCGTTAACATCCCTTAACGAACTAACACCCAACTCGTTACATACATTAAAGTTCAGTAACAGTAGCGAATCACCCTCTGATTCGTTAACATCCCCTAACGAATTAGAAGGGAATAACTTAAGTCTTAGTTTCGCTAACCAACATTAGCGAACTAGACCATACATAATGAACTAGCTAGATAAATAAATATTTATTACATTGAACAAAAATGACAAATACTTTAACGATAAATACAAAGACTCAAGACGCAAAACCATGCACTAACAGGCACCCCCTCGTCTTGACTCTTTGTCTTTAAATTACTTGAAGCGTTTGGACTGCCAGTCTCTGCAACTATGAATTCTGTTTTCATAACAAACACGCACAACACGTTGGAATTGCATAGCCAGGTCATAGTCTTCATTGTGCTCTATCAGAATCTGATTCTTGTGTAGCACATCATTGTCGGTCTCGGTTAAATTCACCAACCACATTGGGTCTATAATCTTAATCAACTCAGTCTTCAAACCCTTTCCCAACACAATGACAGCCTCACTGGTTTTGTTGTCATAGTACCAGTGGTTGAAAGATAACCACATGTGTTGATTCATCATCTTCACCGGCACACGCTTCATTGTTTTCAGCGGTTTTACCTTAAGAACCAACTTCTTCCACCCTGTCTTTGGATCAATCTCATTGAGACGCTTGCGAATTGGAATCTGTGGTTTGAAAAATTTGAACCCGTGGTTCACTTCAAACAGCAGGTGTTGGTGAAACCAACTTGCCTGTTTATTCCCGCCCCGATTAATAAACGGACGATATGACAAAGTGCGCACATCCCATCTCGGTAATGAGAGAAGATCAGACATCCTTTCGTAATACTGGACACCCTTCTCCCATTTGACAATGCATACCTTTAATTCAGAATCATAAAGCCAAGAAACGATGTCACCTTGTACTTTTGACACGGCCTTAAAAGTAGTCTTTTGATTGGCTTTGGCGCTGGCTTTGGCGCGTGCTTTGGCTTCTCGTGATTCTTTATCGACATACCTGTGTGCACTGATAATCTTACCAATCCTGTTGTCTTGATGAGCAAACCAGCTATGAATGTCAGCCCAAGATGGATCAATCTTCGGGTCGAATCTTCTGTCAACAAAGTCAGCAACTTGTTTACCCTTAGATGTCTTCTCGAGATGATCCTCTACTTCTTTTACCATCTTCTCATTAAACACCGGAGCACCTTGATCAACATTTGTATGTTGAAACAAGTCAGGATACTCCTCAGCAGTCACATCCTCCATCTCAACTTCCTCATCATCATAAATAAAATTCTTATTCATTTCAAATGATGGATCATCTGTTGTGCCTTCCTCATTCAACACCTCGATGTCAGGCTCTGTCTCTAACACTGTCAACTGTTCATCACTTAACCCTAGCAGTATTGAAATTTGCTCCCGTGTCAGAGACCTATCAACAAAATCACCAACCTCGATCTCATCCCTGTTCACCACACTTCTAACCACCCCCAATCCATCTACAAATATCACAGTGTTGGCTTCAATCATTTCAATTGGCTTAACAGCAGTTGAATCCTGATAAGCAACAATCTGTTTACTCAAATCATCACCACCACTTGTACCAGTACCGGAAGATGAGCCATGCGTTTATTTAGGCTCACCTCCTGCACCAGACTCGTCAGGATCTTGTTCATCATTCTTGAGTTTCTTTAAGGCATCCTCTTTGCAAGTCAACTGCAAAATTAGATCCTCTTGCTCCTTCATTTTCACCCCCTAAGACTCAACAATCACACGTAGCTCTTCAGTCTCCTTTTGAAAAAATGAAATATAACTCATCATCCGTCTTTGATTCTCCCATAAACGTTCTTGATTCTGATGGTCAGCAGACATTTGGTTTTCATATAGATGAAGAAGATTTAACAGCATATCTGTTAGACGGTTCGGTGGCATGTTGTACAGGGATGGATGAACTGGTTTGATCGGTCCTTGAGGCCTTGTAATTCTCATAAATGAGAGATCACTTGGTGGAGGAGGCCACATTGACGATGTTGGAGGAACAGTAGATGGTGTAGCAGAAGGCATCGGTATCTCAGTTAAGGCCATCTGTGGAATCATACCCAACTGCTCATGAGGTACCATCGTCGTTGTCAATGTAAGCGCCGGAGTGCTAGTAGTAGTTGGCACAACCTGGCGTTGAGGAATTGCAGGACGAGGCAGTGGAACACCAATATTCACACCAGCTCCAGCTGATACTCGTCTCTTTGCTGGAACATCAGAAGCTGGTGTTTTACCCTTTCGTTTCCTTTCACGTTGAGCTGCAATGGTAGCAGCCAACTAAAAGACATGTTTAAGTTATGTTTTAAAGACGAGATTATGAATGTTTGTAATGACTGTTGATGTTTTATATTATTCCACGAAAGTTTTAATTAACTCTGATATTCGGAACTAAGTCAACATAGCTCCAAACTCAGCAACATCAGCAACATCTTGATCAACATAAGCACAGATGTTGTTCTTTGTGTCATATGGTAATAAAATAACTTCTTCCTGTTGTACATGAGGTGGTTGTTCTTGTGGTGGTTGTTCTTGATGTCCTTGATCAATACTCGGTGGATCTTGATTCAATTGATCAGCCATTTTACTGAATAAAATTTAAGCAAGCATAAGTAAATTGTAGATATAATTTACAGTCAACATCTATATATATATATATATATATATATATATATATTTATTTATCTCTAGATGTTGTGTTTAATTTTATATGTCGTGTGTAAGTAATATATTAATGCATTTAGACGGTTGGAATACTTTATTAATTACAAAGGTTAATTGATTTTAATTAAAATCAGGGAATGTCATTCGTGTGAATATCACTCTGATTCGTTACCAAGCTGTAACGAATCAAGTGATTCACTATCAGGTAAAGAAGTTAACGAATTAGACCAAGCGAATTGACTATAAACATTAAAGAACTAGAGTACAGTTCGTTCCAATTTTAACGAATCCACATTTGATTCGCTTAAAAAATAATTCGCTGAGCTAATTCGTATGTATCCTTAACGAATTAGACACGAAGCAGTTCCAATTCGCTAAAGTTAGCGAATAGTCGAGAAAGACTCGATGTTTGACTCCCATAGTCAATGTCAAAATTGGATTATGAACATAGAAAGTCAACACTATGAATTCCAATGTCTATAAGTCCATAATCATTAATGGATAACCGAATCATCATGCGCAGTGATCTCGGAAACCCATTACAATACATATGATGTTGAGATTGTGGCTCAAAATCATGAAATAAATTAAGAAAACTCGGAGTGCTAACAGAGTCTAAAACCCCGAAAGCATGAACATTCAATCGACCCGGAAAACAGTAATCAAACATTGATTAAAGTCTACCATGGGTTTCAGAATCACCTTCCGATCATAATGAATCATAAATAAACTATATCAACACACTATAGCATAGATAAATCATAGTCCTAAACTTGGAAAACCCTTAGAACAGAGAAATACACAATTAGTCTATCAACACAACATCATTTTTGACGAAAATCACATAGATGTGATCGTCTATACCTTAGCAACACACTGATATACTTGAAAGTTCAAAATTCGAAGGTCGAAAAGTCAGAGGTAAAATTTGAAAAGGGTTGCTTTAGGTATAAGGAAGATGGTGAATAGTTAAAGGACGATTCGTGTAGCCTGTCTTATATATTTTTGCACGCTACCCAATGTACCCTATGTACGAATCAAGAGATTCGTTTATATTACCAACTAACGAATCAGACAATTCGTTAACCCAATTCGTTACAACATAGTAGCATGTATCGTGTCTTGATTCGTTAAATATGTATAACGACTTAGAACTGGTTCGTTACAGAGTGCGGAAGCGAAATAGAATAGCAAACTGGAACGTAGTTCGCTAGAAACCATCTAATTCGTTATCCATACGTAGCAAATTAAGATTTATTTAATTTTAACTTTAAATAATTAAATGAATTAAATAAAGAATTTATTAACTCAAAATGAATTACCGAAGATTTTTTTTTATCCTGATAAGCACATACTTTAAAATCCGTTTCATTTTTTGAAACCGATAAATAAATTATTTAAATAAGACATAAAAACAAAATGATAAAAAAAAATTTATTTTGTAATATTTCAAGAATGTATTTACAAAAGAATCCGAAACAGGAAATATAAAATCTTTTTTTGTTTTCTATATTGTTTTTCAAAAACAATACATATTTTTGTATTTTTGTTGAGTTTGAGCAGAGAATCATATTGACCAAATTCATCTTCCATCACAGTTTTATATTTCAGCGATATTATGACTGGCGTTAAGTCGGTCATTGGTATTGTTGTCCACTTAAATCTAATAACAAACTTTCAAGTGTTTTTGTGATATGATTAATTGGTTCAATTATAGCACAGAATATCAGAAACTATCAGCCTCTAATCTCAGTTCAAGGTTAATTTGATTTTTTCCATATCACCCAACTTGACTTAAACCATTATATTGTTGATCAAAATTTTATTTTAAAGAAATTTATGAGCAATGCATTGAGTTTCTGTTACTAAGAGTGAGTATGCACGAGTCCATCTGTTGGCTTACATACATTGTATCCCATGGGGTCCGTTTCTTAATGGTATTAAGACGCGCGCAAGGGAGGAACAATGTATGACTAACAGCGGATTTTGATCAAGTCAGTAATTTGGAAATTTGTACGAAGTACATCAGTGATCAAGTTTAATGACTTTGGGTTTGCTCTAAAAGCGAATAAAATATTCATGCATATGAATACCCAGATGATTAAGCTGCATAAATACTCACAGCGTCCTGAACCTCAAAGCTTGTTATTTGCTTTATTTTGTTTTTAGTTGATCAAACAAGTATAAGACTTGAGTATGACAGGTTATTACATTTATGTCATCCTTACCAAGACTTTTTCTAGAGACTAACACCCCTTTCAATTTGGCATTTCTTTATGTTTATATCACATACTTTACTCTACTTGTTTGTTTTAAGACATACCAATGCACCAATGCAATTAAGCACACAGTCTTTTAAGCTTACTTCTTGCTGGATTTGGAGTCAAGATAGTCAATGTAGTGTCATTTTCTCTTTTTGCTTCAAAAACTCAATAATTTTGAGGAGCATAAAACAAAATAAAGATAAATTTAATCGCCCCAGTTAACTTAAGTCTATAAATAAATGGTTGTTCTATCAATTCAACAAGTGAATAATATGACCAAGACATGCAAGCATGCTTCACAAACTTAAATAACCGACATAATTTTTCAGCGAGAAAATAATCTAAAACCGCATAACGAATACCCCAACTATTTTTCATTACCAGGTGAATGGCTAACCTGATCATTCACAAGTAAATGTCATGACCAAACACATACAAGTACATGTCCTTCAAATGTAGATAATTGACATAATTTTCAGCAAACGCATGCAAAAATCTTTTTGTTTTTTCTCTATACATACTTTCACAATATTTTTGTCTTTTTCAATTTTCTTATAAACAAAATAAACTTCACAGTCTTTTTGGATTTTCGGATTTTTCTGTACAAACTGAAATTACATTCTTTTTGGATTCTCAAAATTTTCTTGTATAAACATAAAGTACAATCTTTTTGGATTTTCAAAGTTTAAAATGTTTTTGGTTTTTCAAAATATTTTAAAGGAAAAACATTAAAGAAAAGAGATCACAATATTTTTGGATTTTAAAATTTTTTTTTAATGTTTTTGGATTTTATCTATACAAACTTAAATCACAATCTTTTTGGATTTTCAAATTTTTAATGTTTTTGGGTTTTAACAATACAAACGAAAAGCACAGTATTTTTGTATTTTCTAGTTTTTCACCCCCTAAAACCAAAATAAATTTTAAAAGAAAAATGACATAAAATAAAGATAGTCATCCTTGTTTAAGGATATCAGCGAGGGTCTTCAATCCATTTAAACCAAGCAAAAATTGAAAACGCGTTTTGTCAAAAGCTTTGGTAAAGAGATCGGCTTTCTGAAAGTCAGTATGTACTTTCTCAAGATCAATCAACTTCTTCTCAAATCAATCCCGTATAAAGTGATATCGAATTTCGATATGTTTTGTTTTCGAATGTTGTACGGGATTCTTTGTGATAAAAATTGCGGCAGAGTTATCAATCAAAATAGGAGTAGTAAGAAACTTCAAATCATAGTCGCGAAGATGTTGTTGTATCCACAAAACCTGGGAACCGCAACTCGAGGCTGCAACATACTCAGCTTCGGCGGTTGAAGTGGAGACCGTTGTTTGCTTCTTGCACTTCCAGGAAACAAGCCGGTTTCCTAAAAATTGACATCCTGCAGTCGTTGATTTGAAGTTGATCTTGCAACCTCCATAGTCTGAGTCTGAGTAAACAGTAAGATCAAAAGTATCATCCTTGGGGTACCACAACCCGATGTCTGGATCCCCTCAAATACTGAAGTATTCTCTTAACCGCAGCTAGATGAGTCACTCGTGGACTTGCTTGAAACCTAGCAAAAAGACAAACAGCAAACATAATGTCAGGGCGAGAAGCCGTTAGATACATTAAAGAACCGATCACGGCACGATAGAGGGTAGGATCAACGGTATCCTCCAATTCATCCGGTGATAAATTGTGACCCACGGGAAGAGGAGTAGAAGGGATTTTTCCGGCAGATATCTTGAATCGGCTCAAGACGTCGATCACATACTTGGTCTGGTGAATAAAGATTCTGTGATCAGACTGGTGAACCTGCAACCTTAAAAAGAAATTCATCTCTCCCATCGAGCTCATCTCGAACTTTGTTTGCATGGACTTCTCGAACTCCTTACACAACATGTCGTTTGTGACCCAAAGATAATGTCGTCGACATAAATCTGAACTAGGAGAAGATCGTCACCAATAGTTTTATGAAATAAAGTACAGTCGACAGTTCCTCGTTTGAATCCATTATCAGTCAGATGGTTGGCAAGCGTGCCATACCAAGCTCTCGGGGCTTGATGTAGACCATACAGAGCCTTGTTTAATCGGTAAACTCGGTCCGGATAATCAGGATCTTCAAAACCAGGAGGCTGTAAAACAAACACTTCCTCGTGTAATTCACCATTGAGAAAAGCACTTTTAACATCCATTTGATAGACTTTGATATTCTTTTAAGCAGCGTATGACAGGAAGATTCGAATCGACTCTAATCTTGCAACTGGAGCATATACTTCTGTGTAATCAATACCCTCTTGCTGATGAAAACCTTGCACCACTAGACATGCTTTGTTTCTAACAATCACCCCTCGATCGTCTTTCTTACACTTAAATACCCACTTAGTCGGAATTGCTTTCTTGACTCTAGCAGGCTTTTCTATTAAATCCCAAACACCCAAACGTGCAAATTGCTGTAATTCTTCTTGCATAGCTTCTACCGAAGAAGGATCTACAAGTGTCTTACGAGCCGTCGTTGGCTCAACTTGAGATAGAAAGCAAGTGAATTTTTCAAGATTTACAATTCCCGATGAATGTAAATCGGCATATGCACACAATACGTTATTATCACTTGATGAAGCAACTTGATGACGTGTACGAACGCCCACATCAAGCTCTCCAATGATGTTTTCCTGTGGATGATATCCATGAATCCTAAGGGTGGGATTCCCAGGAACTACAACATTATCAAATAAGTTAGTGTAATGTTCACCAAGCTCGGGAGATGAAACATTATCACCATCAAGTTCAATAACTTGATCATTAACTTGCTCATCATCAGAAGAAGTGGATACATTATCAAAAGCAACTGAAGAAACAACATGAAGTTCCTCAGTTGGAGCAATAGGTGGTGCTTCAACATCATTAGAACTTGAAAATCTTGGGATTGCCAAATGATCTTCAAAGTATGCTCGAACCAGGTCTTCGTCTATGTGTTCAGTTGATGGAATAAATGAATTAAATAAACTATCATAGTCAAACATCCAGTCGGGACCTTTCCCTTGAGGATGAGTTGTGTACTTTTGACAGTCCACATGGTACCATTCTTCAACGCAACCAGATGTAAAGTTGAATACCCTTTTCTTTGGAGATGCATATCCCAAGAAATACCCTTCGATAGCTTTTTCTTCAAATTTACCCGCATCTTTCTTCAACATTGTACACGGACACCCAAAAGGTTCCAGGTACTTTAAATTAGGTTTTCAATTATTCAATAACTTATAACTTGTCTTTTTGAGTCTTTTAAAGGTTAGAAACCGATTAAGAGTAGCAAGCTATATTCACCGCCTCATTCCAGAATTGGACGGGAAGCTTAGAATCAGCGAGCATTGTACGTGCAGTCTCAATCAAGGTTCGATTCTTTCGTTCAGCAACACCATTTTGTTGAGGTACATAAGGTGCACTGTATTCTCGACGAATTCCTTTTTGAACACAAAAGAAATCCAATACAGTGTTTTTGAATTCAGTACCATTATCACTACGGATTCTCCTCACCTTTTGTTTGTAAAGTGATTCGATCTTGGTGATAAGGTTTTGTACCAAAACCGGTGTTTGATCTTACGAACTCATAAATAACACCCATAAGTATCTAGAATAATCATCAGTCACCACAAGACAATACCAATCCCCAGAAATACTCGCACGATTCACAGGACCAAACAAATCCATATGAAGTCGTTCAAGAGGAGTATTAATGGAATTCAATAACTTAGAAGGATGTGTCTTCTTCTTCTGCTTGCCCTTTTTGCATGCAACGCAGTGATCGGATAATTTAAAATTCTTCAATGAGACACCTTCCACTAAATCATTAGCCATCAAATAATTCATCTTTCTAACATGTATGTGACCCATTCTACGATGCCATAGAATCGAATCTTTCTCGGTTGCTTTCGAGACAAAACATGTTTCGATCGATGTGGATACTTTAGAGGTCATGTTTAAGACATAAATATCATTCGATCGTGGTGATCTCATGACAACCATGTCTTCGGGAATAACGTAACCCGGTTTCAAGATAAGACATTCTTTGTCAGTAAATATCGTAGTGTACTTTTTATCACAAATCTGCGACACACTTAATAAGTTATGATCCACCTTGTCACAATAATTTACTTTCTCAAAAGTTATGTGACCATTTGAAACTTCACCCTCTTGTGTGATCATGCCCCCTGAATTCCCAGCAAATGCCGCATAACCCCTTGAATATTTCTCACGTTGGTTAATAGGTCGAGATTCCCAGTGATATGACGAGAACATCCACTATCCATTATCCAGTTTTCACCAGACACATTCTTGGATGAACCCTACACACAAAATAAAGATGATTAGTTCAAAAAGGCAGCCTAGGCCTCAGTTTTGGGCACTTTTTGGTTTTCTCTCTGATTATTAACTTGAACAGACTTCAACTGTTGTTCAGCCACTTGTGAATAAGTTACTGGCCTCCTAGACTTACGTCTTAAGTAAACTGCTTGAACAATGTTTGAATTCGTGTTCCTACAAATTGGCTCATATGGATCAAACTTTGGTTTTACCTGACCATGTGTCTCATTAACATGAATAACCTTCCAAGGATTCACATTAGAGAACATAATATGTGCATCATCAGCATACGAAACAGGTCGTTTCAGAATCTAAGGAACCTGTTTGGAATGGTCTTTGATAAAAGGATGAAGATTCTGATAGTTCTTCTGACTACAGTTTCTCACTACATGACCATGCTGACTGCAAAGAAAACAACTTCGCATGTCTACACGATGATGTTGAGAATTAGTTGGAACAGAGTATGCAGAAGATTGATGATGACTCACATTTTTGGTCATGCTCTTAGCAAATTCATTAGATAATTCAGATTTCTTTTTCAAGTAAAAAACTAAATTAGAGAAATTTGAAAAACTTTTAAGAGTATCTGTTCCCGTTGACTTTACAAATTTTACCTTTTTAGCATGTGATAACACTTGCTTGGCTTTAGTCAATGGATCAGAAGAAACTGATGTTTTTGCTTGAGCATAAAGACGTTCAAGTTCTTGAACTTGTGATGTTTCATTGTGAAATACACTCTCAATCAGTTCTGGTTTAATGATACTAATTGGAATGTCTTTCTCAGTAAACATTGTGTCAATTCCTTTCAACTTGAAAACCCTAACGGATGATGGCTTAGAACTAGGAGGATTAATAAACCGCATTAAGTCCTCATCAGAAATCTTTTGTTTATCTGATTTCTTTGCCTTCATTGTTTTAGCTTTCATAGTTTCTTCCTTTTTCACTTGAGACTTGAATGAACCATACACAGCTTCCTCAAATTCTTGAGGCTCGCAAAGAATGTGATTAGAACTTGGGATGTTCTTGTTCTTGTGTATTACCTCAGGTTCAAACATGTCTTCGATAATTACTTTGTCAACATTCTCAACAAATACTTTATTACTTTGAACATGAGGTTTTTGAGGAGCAACTTGGGTCTTAACAGTTTCTGGTTTAACTGGTTTAGATTTTTCAGAAATCACAGATTCTTTTTCAATCAAATCCTCTTCTTTTCTAGCAAAAGGATTAATTTTGTAATCATTGTGAAAAGGTGGCAGAATTTCAACAAAACCGATGCCTTTCTTTGAATCTTTTTGTTTACCAGATACTTCAATAATTTCATTCAACAGAAACGAAGAATTTCTAAATTTTCTCAGTTTGTTCTTCAACTCAAGAAACTCATTCTCAAGTTCAGTTATCTTTGAACGATGTTTCAGAATTTCTTGAAACATTTGGTCATTTATCGTCATTTTTACAGATAACTCAGCTTTGAGATCGTGGTTACTTGTCAACAATGCTCCAATCTTTTCTCGAGATCTCATTTGAGATTCAAGATATTGTCGATAAGTATCCTTCAGAGAAGCAATTTCTCTTACAAGATTATCATTGTGTTTTTTTAAGGCTTTTAACTTAAGTTTATTAGATTCACAATAAACACATGATACTTTAACAGATGAAGTAGCAGAGATAGAATGACTAACCTCATTGATCTTGGCCATTCAAGCAAATACTGTTGGAGGCTTGTCACAAGAGTCGTCAGAATCAGATCCAGAATCATTATCAGAAGACATCTCACTCCCACTTGCATCTTGACAATCTATATGTAACCCAAACATAGCCAAATTTGCTTGAGTATCATTACATAGTAACCGTTGTGACCAATCATTTCCATCTGCCAACATTGCTTGTGATGTAGAAGTAGATGGTTTCTTTTCAGCATCACTACCTCATGGTGTAGAAGAATTTTGATGTTGACCACGAGAACCAGTGTATTCTTTCTTTGGTTTGTCACTTTCCTTTGCAAAATGCCCAAATTCTTGACAATTATAGCATTTTACTTTCAACTTGTCAAAACCCAATTTCTTGTTTAAAGCCGGAAGATCTTTTCCAGTTCTCTGCATGAATCTTTTCACTTTACGGACAATCATAGCCATGTTCTACTTTAAATCCATGATTCCAAATCATCTGGATCTATCTGCTCATAGTCCTCATCAGTTAAATCACTTGTGACAATCTTACTACTCACTAAGTTTTCATATGAAGACATAAAAGCTGTCAGAAAAGCAAAGTTTTGCTCAGCTTCCTTCATATTAACACTAGGTGGTGAAGCAAGTGGATTAGTAGTAGTTGAACTTCCAGAACCACCAGACAGTCCAGAATTACCAGCAGAGTAAAAACATAATTTTGGATCATTAAACATAGTTGATTCCTTTTCACTTGCAGCTTGAGTAAGAAAAGCATTTATTGGAGAGATCGTTGAACTAAGAGGCATACTTCCACCATAGAAAGCAGGATCTTGACTTTCCTTGGAGGATTTTTGACACTTAAGATCATATTCTCTGGCTTCAATCTTTTGTAAAAACTCAAGTGCAGTCAAGTCTTCATTCAATAAATAGTCATTCTCTTTCAAAACCATTAGAAATGTCAAGTAAGAACTTGGAAGCACACTCTTAATAGTGTCAATTTTATCAGTCTCAGAAATTTCCAATTTCATCTTGTCCATTTCAGCAATTAAATGATTAAACCGTGTAATCATCTCTTCAACTGTTTCTCCCTTCAATAGATTAAAGTTTCGAAACTGAAACTTGAGCATCACTTTCTTACTCTCAGCTGTGTTCCCCATACTTCTCATACGCAGATGTTGAAATAAAGAAGCACATCTCTTGATACTACCCACTTGATGAAAGATGTTTTCGGGTAATGCCATAGTAAGAGTGGAAAAGCCTTTTATCTCGATTTCTAAAGCTTTCTTCTCTTCTTGTGAGTATTGAGAAACAGCCTTAGGAGTATACTCAATAGTATCATCACCAATCATTGGTGCCATATAAACTTCATCTAGACAATATGAGCAATCAGGGTTCCCACTTGGCAAAGTCACTAAACTTCATCAATCTTGGACATTTCGAATGTGAACCTATCTCGGTATCAAGTTGAAACATTTGTTGCATCAACATGTTTTGAGAAGCTAATGCATACATACCAGCCATTTTTGACAAAATTCAAAAATTTAAGGGTGTATTGTGAAAATACTAAACTGTGAATAGTGAATGTAACGAACTGTAAACAGTTGTATCAAGCTATGAACAGTAAATTAACGAATCAAATCTGAACGAACTTAAGATTGATCAGATAGCGAATCAAGATTAATCTTAACGAATTAATCCAACGAATCAAGTAATCAACGAATCAAAATCAACAATAAGTCTAACTAGCGAATCGGCTAGCGAATTGCTAAGTGTAACCTTTAACGAATTAGAAGGTTTTCAGTAACGAATCACTAAGAAAGACTTAGCGAAATATAGCGAACCAGCTACAGTTGATAGTGAATCAACTAATAGCGAATCAGGTTGTTACAACGGTTTGTAACAAACTCTGATGCCTTTGCCACGTGACAAAGGTTGTTATGACACAAATCCCAAAGTAGACGCGTGTCACACGAATCTGTTGACCCAAATAACGAATTAGGTAACACGAATCAAATATTGAAGAAAACTAGTTAACGAATTACTTGAAATTTATAACGAATTGACTAACTTAGATAACGAATCAAAGTGAACAAGATAAGGAATCAACATAAAAATGATAGCGAAACATGTTCATCTTCAAATCTTCAAATCTTCAAAGAAGATTTCCAGATTTTCTGGAAATAAAGAACACGAAACCCAGAAACTTAAAATCCGTAATACACTATCAATTCTAAATCCAAACGTACAAATAACCTACTAAAAGACTCGTAATTCGATCGCGAATCCAATACACCTAAACTCGTAACCAACTAACCCCGAATACCAGTCCAATTATACCAAAACCCAAACCCCGTTTCGGCCACAAACCAAACCAATACCGAATCAAACCAAAACCAAACCACACATCAATTCCGATTCACAATACCTTTCCAATACCTTAACCAACTCAAATCCAGTCCAAACCTACCATAATTCAATCAATTCACCTCAAATTGATCCAAATTCACCCAAACAGAACACTATCAATATCCAATACCAATTAAACGTTCAATACTCTAAATTAATCAACAAATCAAGTGTAATTGAGCCCCAAAATTAGCGAACAAGACCTCAAGTAGCGAATCACCCTCAGATTCGTTAACATCCCCTAACGAATCAGAAGGGAATAACTTAAGTCTTAGTTTCGCTAACCAACATTAGTGAACAAGACCATACATAACAAACTAGCTAGATAAATAAATGTTTATTACATTAAACAAAAATGACAAATACTTTAACGATAAATACAAAGACTCAAAACGCAAAATCGTGCACTAACATACGAGTGTTCGAATTTGTCAGTTCGAGTCTTGATAATTGGTCAAGCTCGAAGCCGAGATTCCAAAATGTTATGAGATAACTCAATGAAATCAAAAGAATCTTAACCAAGTGTGTAGTTCTATATAAAAACTTCGACGTCCGTTAAGCAAGTGTTTGGTTTTGTCGGTCCAAATTTGTTATAAGATCAAGTTAGATCCAACATACCAAGTGTTTTGAGAAAACAATTAAAATTAGTTTATAATATAGCTTTAGAGCAAATATGAGATTCGGTGGCCCAAACACACTAGTGTGTCTTATGCGAGTGAACTCTATTTAGTTCGGTCTTGGTTTGGTCCTTGACTCGGAATAAGATCTAGGATGGTTACCACATACCCAATACCATATAACTTTATTAAAATAACTTAGAAATGATTATACTCAAGTTTACATTCAACATGTTAAAATAAAGTGTTTAAACAAAAGTTCGGTTTCGGTTCGGTCCTTGACTCGGAATGAAACCGAGGATGGTTGCCACATATCCAATAACATAGAACTCATTAAAATAAACTTAAAAATAATAATACTCAAATCTTACATACAATATGTTAACAATAAAGTATTAAACAAAATTTCGGTTTTGGTTCGGCTCTTAACTCGGGATGAAACCGAAAATGGTTGCCACATACCCAATACCATTGAACTATTAAAAAATGATTTGGAAACTAAAAGTAAGTAAGGACTAAACAATATTAATAAGCATAAACAAAATTGAAGCATAACTTAAAGTATTTGTCAAGGACTATATTAGTCATCCATGTAGCTTTGCCTTGTAGCACGACATTTCAACCGACCGTGACATGAGAAGTGAAAGCCGAAGGAAACAAGGGGTGTATATTATATATATGTTGCAACATCAAGCTTTAAGTAACAAGAAATAGTTAGAAAACAAGGATTAGTATTAGTTTAACCTTGAAGAGTCAAATTATAAGAACTTGAATAATGGATACTTGGATCTTAGATTGAGAGAGAATTTGGAGAAGAAAGAGCAACCAAAATGGTGCATGGGACATTGCTTTTATAGTGATAGAAGTATGGTTTATTTATATGGGGTAAAATTGCATGTGATTGGTTAAAATGGTCAAACAAGCTTTTGATAATTGACAATAATAGTCCCTAAAGTTTGTTTTAAGACATTTTTCATCATAAAGAGGTGTTTTAACGTACCGAAAAGAATTTCTTGACCCGAAATTTGTGAAACATATACGAACATAAAATCCAACATTTTATTAATAACGACGAATCCAAAATATCAAAACGGGTCGGGTTTTTTATACAAATACATATGCAAGTTAAACCGAAAAATGACAAATTTTACAGTCTTCCCTACTTTAGGAAATTCCGTTCAGAAATTATGAAGAATCCTTAATAAACAAATGCGGGTACTTTTCCTTCATAGCGTCTTCTCGTTTCCAAGTAAATTCTGCGCCACGCCGTGATTCCCAACGGACTTTAACTAAATGGATGCGGCTACGTTTAGTTCGTTTCTCATTGCGATCCATGATTTCAATGGGTTTTTCGATCATTTTCAAGGTTTCATCGATACGTACTTCGTTGAGAGGTATGTGAAGATTACCTTCGGCTAAGCACTTTTTGAGGTTTGAGACACGAAAGGTTGGATGAACACCGGTAAGTTATTGCGATAATTCGAGTTTATAAGCCACTTTTCCAATCCTTTCGAGGATTTTGAATGGGCTTACAAAACGGGGTACTAGTTTTCCTTTCTTTCCAAAACGGACAACCCCCTTGCAAGGGAATACTTTGAGAAGGACAATGTTGCCAACATTGAACTCGAGGGGTTTTCGTCGTTTGTCGAAATAGCTCTTTTGGCGACTTCTATTAGCGAGGAGATTTTTGCGCATTTGATCGATACGATCGGTGGTGTCTTGGACCATCTTGGGACCGGTGATTTGGGTTTCACCAATCTTGTTCCAACAAATCGGGGAACAAAACTTACGACCATAAAGAGCTTGGAAATGAGCCATATCAATGCTAGAATGATAGTTATTGGTGTATGAGAATTCAATAAGCGGGAGATGAGAATCCCAATTTCCACCAAAATCAAGAACAAAAGATCGATGCATATATTCAAGGGTTTGGATTGTACGCTGGGATTGGCCATCGGTTTCAGGATGATAAGCGGTACTAAAATCAAGGAGAGTTCCCAAAGCTTCTTGAAGCGATTTCCAAAAACGAGAGGTGAAACAAGCATCACGATCGAAAATAATGGTCAACGGAATAACATGGCGGTATACAATTTCACGAACATAGCTTTGAGCGATTTGTTCGACAGAGTACTTCTCGCGGATCGGGATGAAGTGAGCCAATTTAGTTAATCGATCAATGATGACCCAAATGCTATCATTTTGCTTTTGAGTGGGGGGTAATTTGGTGATAAAGTCCATAGCAATGTCTTCCCATTTCCAAATGGGAATAGCGGGTTGCTCGAGTAAACCAAAAGATTTTTTATGTTCGGCTTTAACCTTTGAGCAAGTAAGACATTTTGAGACATAAAGTGCTACGTCCTTTTTCATACCCGGGCACCAATAAATGTATCGAAGATCGAAGTACATCTTATTTTCACCGGGATGTATGGAATATCACGACATATGAGCTTCGTCGAGAATGAAAGTACGAATTTCATGACGATCGGGAACCCACAAACGACTAAGAAAATAAAGCAGGCCATTGGGTTTGGTTTCGAGTTGAAGTTTGGCTCCACATGACATTTCGTCGTACATATTGCCTTCATAAATGGAGGTGCATTGGGCTCGATAGATGCGGTCTTGGAGATCGGTTTGGATGATGATGCTATGAAGCATAACGAATTTGGCATTAACTTTACGAATAAGGGAATCGGCCACGACATTCGCTTTACCGGGACGGTAGTGAATTTTGCAATCGTAATCACTAAGTAATTCGGCCCATCGACGTTGTCTCATGTTGAGATCTTTTTGTTCAAAGATGTGTTGAAGACTTTTATGATCGGTGAATACAACACATTTTGTGCCAAAAAGATAATGTCTCCAGTTTTTTAGAGTGAAAACGACGGCACCAAGTTCGAGATCATGAGTCGTGTAATTCTTTTCGTGAACCTTAAGTTGTCTCAAGGCATATGCGATAACTTGACCTCGTGGCATGAGAACGCAACCGAGACCTTGGTTGGATGCATCGCAAAATACCACAAAGTCGTCGTTTCCATCGGGAAGGGTTAAAACGGGAGCATTGCAAAGCATAAGCTTTAGAGTTTGGAAAGCTCCTTCTTGTTTCGGTCCCCATTCATAAGGTTTTCCTTTATGAGTTAGTGCATTGAGGTCCAACGCGATTTTGAAGAAGTTTAGAATGAAAAGCCGATAATACCCGGCCAAACTAAGGAAAGATCGGACTTCTGTGGGTGTGGATGGAGTTTTCAAATCTTTTACGGCCTCGATTTTGGCGGAATCAACATGAATACCTTTATCGTTGACGACGTGACCCATAAATTGAACTTTTTTTAACCAAAATTTACATTTTGAGAACTTGGCATAAAGTTGTTCTTTTCTTAGGAGATCGAGAATGGCACATAAATGATGTTTATGTTCGGCTTGGGTCTTGGAGAAGATAAGGATGTCATCGATAAAGACAATTACGAATTTGTCCGCAAACGCGGTTCATAAGGTCCATGAATATCGCGGGTGCGTTGGTTAATCCGAAAGGCAAGAACTCGTAATGTCCATACCGGGTACGAAAAGAGGTTTTAGGAATGTCGTCTTCATGAACACGTAATTGATGATAACTCAATCGAAGATCGATTTTGGAAACACAAGTTGCGCCTTGGAGTTGATCAAAGAGGTCGTCGATTCGGGGCAAAAGGTAACGATTCTTGATGGTGAGTTTATTGAGTTCACAATAATCAATACACATGCGAAACGATCCATATTTCTTTTTCACGAAGAGGACAGGAGTGCCCCAAGGGGAAGAGCTTGGACGGATAAAGCCCTTATCGGAGAGTTCTTGAAGTTGGTTCGATAACTCTTGCAATTCCGAAGGAGCTAAACGGTAGAGAGCCTTTGCTATGGGAGTCACGCCGGGCACAAGGTCGATTCAAAATTCAACAGGACGAATGGGTGGGAAACCAGAGACGTCTTCGGGAAAAACACCGGGAAATTCACAAACAACGGGAATGTCTTGAATTTTCTTTTTTCTTTTCTTTGGGATCTTTCACCACCGCTTGGGCTATGAATGGGCATTCTTTTGGCACAAGTATTTACGAGATCGAGAGCAAAACATGAGATTGAGTTTCTTGGGAATTGTTTCGCCAAAGAATTTGAGAATTTTTCCATTGATGATTGGGATTCGAATGATTTTTTTATAACGAACGACTTGGGCACGGTGCAAAGCTAATCAATCCATACATAATATGATGTCGAAACTTCCCATTTTCATCGGGATGAGGTCAATCGAGAATTCGTGCTTGCAAAGAGTGAGGATAAAATCGTGAATGACCGAATCAATGGTGATGGAACTACCATTGGAGACTTCGCTAGAGAAAGGGCGAGAAAGTTTAGTGCGGGGTACGGCAAGAATAGATTCAAATATAAAAGAAATAAAACTCCTATCAGCTCCGATATCAAATAAAATTGAAGCTGAATGCTCATTTACTAAAAATGTACCGTTCATCACATCCTTGGCAACTTGAGCTAGGTTGGCGTTCTCAAAAAAGCACGCCTTTGGTTTCCGTGGTTGACTTGTTGAGCCGGAGGAGGAGGAAGAGCTTGCATTACTTTCGGGAGGGCTTGCATGGTTTGGGGCGGTTGAGCCAGAGGAGCCAAGAGTTGCGGGACTTGGGGATGATAGGTTTGAACTTGGTAGGCTTGGGTTTGGTAGTAAGGTGTGGGTATGATATGGGCTTGATTAACAAAAGCAAGTCGAGGACAAGCACTGCGGAAATGATTCGGATCTCCACAATTGAAACAAGCTCTAGGTTGAGGAGGAGTTTGAGCAAAAGGTGCAGGACGATTTTGGTTAGACGGGGAAAACCTTGGTGGAGCGGGTTGCCCACGGGAGGCTTCCCGACACACGTTGCTAAGGTGACCATAGCGGTTACACTTAGTTCAATGGAGGCAAGCATAGTAGGAGGGGTGATGGCGTTGGCAAGTGTTACACAAGGGATACGGGGTGGAATACGGTTTTCGGTTTTGGAGTGCATGGGAATGAGATGGAGGTTGTGATGGGAGGGTGACGACATAGTTTTGGTAATTGGGTTTGCCTTTCTTCTTGGTGTGGTGGGATGAGTTGGAGTAGTTTATGGATTGTGGTTGAGGGTCAACTTTTGTGATGGTTGATGGTTCGGGTGTATTCTTGCCATTGGGTTTCTTGGAGCTTTTGATGGTGAGGTTACCGGCTTTGACATGGTTTTCGGAAAGAGAACAGGCTAAGGCAATTGCATCATGAAGGGTTTGCGGTTTACTACTCATCACCAAGTCGTGGATTTGCATAGGCAAACCGCCGACATACTTGTCAATCACCCGTTCGAGGGGGGTGACCAAGTGGGGAACCAAGAGACTAAGCTCATGGAAGCGGTCGGAGTAGGCGGAGTTGTCACCACTCTCTTTCTTAAGTTCCCAAAATTCGGATTCGAGTTTTTGGAGTTCATGTTTTAGACAAAATTTCTTCATCATGACTTCCTTGAGCTTGGTCCATGAGTAGGCCATAGCTACTTCCATCCCATTGGCGAACAATTTGCCATTCCACCAAGTGCGGGTTGTTCCCTCGAACATGCTTGAGGCGTACGTGGTTTTCTTGGGTTTGGGGCATTCACAAAGAGTAAAAACGCTTTCCATTTTTTCGAACCATTGTAATAAGGTAGTAGCACAGTTTTTGCAATGAAACTGAGATGGGTTGGACCAGTGAAATTTTTCAAAGCGAAAGGTGCGAGGTTAGGTGTGGTTTGAGTAACGGTGGGTTGGGTGGCTTGGATTTGAGTTATTAGTCCGGGAGTCACAGCGGCGATTTCTTTAGCAACCATAGCGGCCATCCAACGACCGGAGTTAAGCTTGCGAGTTTGACAACGAAGTGGAGGCATTCTAAAATAATAAAAGAGAAATGATATAATTTTGGGGTAATTGATATAAGTATGAGGGAAATGAGTAAATATGATGTTTTAATGATTGTGAGTCCTAGAGTTATGAGGATGTTAAAAAAATCTTTTGTTAGTAAATCAAATAAGTAAATGAAGTGTTAAATAGTTTAATTCTTTGAAGTTTGAAATAATGTATAAAAGCGGGAAAACTTGCATGAACCACCATGACTAGTTGTCCCAACATTAAATCTAAAAAATCGTGGTAAAGTGGGGAGTTGAAATTTGCACGAAATCACTGTGTTTTACACGTTTTGTCCCAAATATCGTAATAATAACAATAAAAAGTAAACGATGAGGTAATCGGGTTGTTGAAAACATTAGTCCAAGTATCACCGTGACTCTTATGTTTCCAACAAAAATATAAGGAGGCAATCGGAACGCTTGCATTCGACAACTTAAAGTATTGACATGTATAACACGGTTCGTTGGCCTAGAAGACGAACACTACAATTCAACCATCCCAGGTAAGTACATCACCTTCGATTCTTGGAATTTTTTTGTCAACTGATCGTTTCATAGTTTTTCGCCCTCTATGATACCATCCCAGGTAAGTAAATCACCTTCGATTCTAGGAATCTTATTGTCAAATGATCGTTTCATAGTTTTTCGCCCTCTATGATGACTACAACCCGATATAAATTCAACCTTTAAGGGATCTTAAATAACGGGATCCAAATTAAGTTTGTGATCCATAAAAACAACATAAAAAAACTACTTTTTGCGGTAAGGTAAAGATACCTTGGAATACTATGAATGTGTGCATGTGTATATTTTGGAGATTAAATGAAATAAATAAGCAAATAAATATATAAGTGTAATTAACAATCAAGTAGGGTAACACGTATAAGTATCACGTATAAGGACCCTATGCAAAACCATACTAGGTCGTTAAATCTAACCGTCTATCCTATAGTCTTGGCTCTGATACCAATCTGTCACACCCCGACCAAAGGCGGCAGAACATGTCGGGGTGCAACAGATTGCCCATGAACACAAGACACTATTAAAGTGACAATATTTAAACAACTCACTAATTTCATTCAATCACAAAAGCAATACATCTTGTTCATACATAACAACACCAAATATAAGAATAAATATTGTTCATTCTTCTAATAACCTAGAGGTATCAAACAGAATGGCGTCTTCAAACTCCAAATCAAGTAATAATCAAACCTGTAACAATGCATAAAATAATATTTGTCAACACGTATGTTGGTAAGCAATTTTATAGTTTTTAGTATATATAATATGAGTCAAAATCCACAAATCGTATATGAAACTATAAATAAAAGCAACAATTGTGGTATATAAATCATATGTAAATGAGGATCCTTTCTAATCGGTAACAACCGACATACTCGGATAATGAGGCCCTATTCTACTAGCACAAGGCTAAGTAGTTAGGGGAGCGTATGATCATACTTATTGAGGCTCAACAACAACATATAAATAAACACTCGTGCACGTAAAGCATATGAAGCATAAAACACACAATAGAGCAAGTATTCTAGTATCATACACCCTAACGTTTGTGGCTTGAGGATCGAGTATTGTAAATCATTCTTGTTTTGAATAAGTAGGCATGTTACCCCCAAAGTATAAAAGTGTAAATGGGGGATGAAATGTACTCACATGAAATAAGTAACTTGAAGGATAGTTTGCGATAAAACGGGGGAGGGTAATTTCAACGGGCAAGACCTAGATTAAAAAAGGGTCTTGAGTTAGTAGATGGTTTTGAAGCTTTAAAGTAAAATAACTTGACAAGTAAAATAAATAATTAGAGTTTGAGAGTTAAAGTGTAGATACATAAGAATTAAAGTAATGGTTATAGAAAAGTAAGTTTACTCGAAGTCGGGTCTCGGTATTCTATTTATTAGTTTTTACTTAACCTTTGTTAAGTAAATATTTGGGTATAATTGCAATATTGAAAAGTTAAATAGATACCAAAAACGAGACTTTACGAGTGCTCGGATTTGTCGGTTCGAGTCTTGATAATTGGTTAAGCTAGAATCTTAGATTCCAAAATGTTATGAGATAACTCAATGAAATCAAAAGAAGCTTAACCAAGTGTGTAGTTCTATTAAGAAGAACATCGACGTCCGTTAAGCGAGTGTTTGGTTATGTTGGTCCAAACTTGTTATAAGATCAAGTTAGATCCAACATACCAAGTATTTTGAGAAAACAGTTAAAATTAGTTTATAATATAGTTTTAGAGCAAATATGAGATTCGGTGGCCCAAACACACTAGTTTGTCTTAAGCGAGTGAACTCGGTTTACTTCGGTCTTGGTTCGCTCCTTGACTCGCAATAAGACCGAGGATAGTTACCACATACCCAATCTCATAGAACTTTATTAAAATAACTTAGAAATGATAATACTCAATTTTACATTCAACATGTTAAAATAAAGTGTTTAAACAAGAGTTCGGTTTTGGTTCGGTTATTGACTCGGAATGATACCGAGGATGGTTGCCACATATCCAATATCATAGAACTCATTAATATAAACTTAAACTAATAATAATCAAATATTTTATACAATATGTTAACAATAAAGTATTAAACAAAACTTCGGTTTTGATTCGGCTCTTAACTCGGGATGAAACCGAAAATGGTTGCCACATACCCAATACCATTGAACTATTAAAAAATGATTTGGAAACTAAAAGTAAGCAAGGACTAAACAATATTAATAAGCATAAACAAAATTAAAGCATAACTTAAAGTATTTATCAAGGACTATATTAGTCATCCATGTATCCTTTCCTTGCAGCACGACACTTCAACCGACCGTGACCCGAGAAGTGAAAGCCGAAGGAAACAAGGGGTGTATATTATATATATGTTGCAACATCAAGCTTTAAATAACAAGAAATAGTTAGAAAACAAGGATTAGTATTAATTTGACCTTGAAGAGTCAAACTATAAGAACTTTAATAATGGATACTTGGATCTTAGATTGAAAGAGAATTTGGAGAAGAAAGAGCAACCAAAATGGTGCATGGGACATTGCTTTATAGTGGTAGAAGTATGGTTTATTCATATGGGGTAAAATTGCATGTGATTGGTTAAAATGGTCAAACAAGCTTTTGATAATTGACAATAATAGTCCCTAAAGTTTGTTTTAAGACATTTTTCATCATAAAGAGGTGTTTTAACGTACCAAAAAGGATGTTTTCTTGGCCCTACATTTGTGAAACATAAACGAACATAAATACCAACATTTTATTAATAACGACGAATCCGAAAGATCAAAACGGGTCGATTTTTGATACAAATACAAATGCAAGTTAAACCTAAAAATGACAAATGTTACATAGGTGATGCCATCACAGCAGAGGTAGTTAGGAAAAAGCTAAGTATCATAGAAGATGACATTCGTCATGCTCTAAACACCAAGGATTCTCCACATTATTGGTTTGAGCGTATACAGAAGAAAGATTTGGAGGAGTTAGTTTATAACATTGGGTATGAAGTGCCATGGACAATATGTGAGAAGAGACATTTTCCTCCTTACCGGAAGTTCCTATTCCAAATTATGGTGAATTGTCTGTCCGAGAAAAAAGGAGGATTTGACAAACTAAAGACTGAAAGGGTTGGGATTATGGGAATTCTTACAAACAAGATTGAGTTAATTACTCAAAATTATTATTCATGTGTATGCAATCAAATGTTATGTCAATGAAGAAATGGATTATGTATCCTCGGTTTGTTCAGCTGATATTTGATGACATGATGCCTGAGGCTCCAAGGCCGGTGTATATCAAGAATTTGATAAAGATGAAAATGAGTTGCCTCCCACGAAGCCTCACCATGCCAAGATGGTGAGACAAACTATTTTCACAGCCATGGTGGAACCACCTGTCAAAAGTGGTTATCATTATCAAGGAGACTAACCTAAAACAAAGCTCGGTTTGTTTGCTAAAACCAAACTCGAGAGTGAAGAAACATCTGAAGCTGAAGGTGATGATGACAGTGGTGACGATGGAGATAGTGAAGGTGGTCGGAATGGAAGTGAGTCTGATAGTGAGGCTACTGATAGTGATTCCGATGTTGAAGGTGAACACCGAATAAAGAAGCTTCATGACAAGAAAAGGAAGGGTGCCAGTCAATCTTCTACTGGTGGTCCGTCTCAACAGTTTGAAGAGGAGGAGGATCATGAGCGGCCCCTCAAATGTTTGAAAAAGGCAAATGACTCCAAGAATTTCGGTGCTACAAATATGCCTACGTCTGTTAAGGTAATCTTTCCTCCTGTTTCCATTGTGACACAGACCACACCACAAGCCACCCAAGCCGACCCACACCAAGCCTCACCCGCTACACTGTCCCGCACCTTAAAAGTCCTAAAGGAAAAAACAAGTATGTATTCCCAAACACAACGCTAAGACCCCTAAGTCTAAGCCAAAACATGTTCTTGTTTCAACTTCATCCAAAGCCAAGACCAAGGCCAAAACACCCCTAGGAGACTTTTAGACGAACCAATCACACCACCCGAAACATCTCCCTCCACACAATATGAGACTTTACCATCTATCCTTGAAAACCTACCCACATCATCTGATCAACCAAAGATTGAGCCTGCCCATACCTCACTAATACACCAAACTCTCTCGCCACCTAGGACATCCTCAACATTTAGCTCACCAACCTACCGATTCACCTCTCCAATCAAAGCTACATAATATTTGGCATCTACCTTTACCTCTCCAACCCACACACAAACCACTCAACCCTCAACTCAGATCTCAACCAAACCCATCAGCCTGCCTCTAGCAATAACCACCTCTCTCCCTACCCAAACCATCATTATGCCTACCCAAACAACTATCCAACCCACCTTATCCTTCACACCTCCTGCAACCTCCAAAATCCCAATCATCCCGGCCATTCCCCTGTAGTGGAAAGTCCACCAGGTCTCCAGTTTTTAGGGAATCTATACTTGATAGGATACAGGCTCTGGAAGAATCAAACGAGAAAACGGTCAAATGGGAACACTTGTTTATCAAATTTGTGAAAGAGCAACAGGTGATGAATAAGAAGATTGTGAAGGAACATGCTGAGTTGGCTGCTAGGGTTGCTCAATTGGAGCAAGACAGGGAGGTTGATAGAGCCCTGATAGAGAGTCAAAGATTGTGGATCTAGACTCTCCAAAATCGTGTCGATAATCAGCAGACACAAATGACAGATCAATCTCTACTGAACATTGAACGACATGATGAAGTGGTTCGTCTTGAATCAAGAGTCACCCATCTTTATTCTGATCTTCCTTCCTCCTCAAACCTTGCACAAAGCCTTAGAAAGGAGTTAGATTCAAGTGTGGATCGGACATTGATTGAGTATGAGAGATTTGATGCTCGTGTGAGACTGTTGGAAGGTGAGTCCTCCTCCTCAACAAATGTTGAAATGTTGGTTGGAGAAAATGCAGAGTTAAGGGCTGAAATTGACAAACTGAAAGCCCAAATTGATCAACATGAACCTTTCACGCATGCTCAAGTTCGGGTAAATGAAGGTTTGGTAAATCATTATCATGGAGTTATTGAGATCATGAAACTAACCGATAAAGATATTGAAGATCTCAAGAACTGACTAAAGGCAGTTTTTAGAATTTGGACTGAATCTGATGACGATGATGATGAGAAGAATAAGAAGAGACGGCCAAAATTAGTTGAGCTTGTGCAGATGCACGTACTGTCGGTCGTATTGATGGTGCTAGATGAAGCGGTGTTGGTGTTAATGGCAACGAGTGATGTGCTGTGTGCGCGGCTTGTAAAAATATGATGGATTGGATATCTAGCTTTTGCACAAGATCGTGTTTTAAATTTATAAAAGTGATTTCTATAAAGACCAAACACACACAAAATAGGCAAGTGTACCTATCGTATACGTAGAATAGTATTGGTAAGAACCAAGTATCGATCCGTGGACACAAAGATTTCTAATAATAAATCGTTGTTTTACTTTAATCGGAGGTTTTAATCATTTTGGGGTTAATAATTTTTTTGAGCTTTTTATAAAATATAAATGCTTATATATATATATATATAATATAGGTGACCGAGACAAGAGATTCTAAACGAGTTGTTCAATTATGCGAAGGTTACCATCTAAGATCAAGAATCCACTCCATTTTTCGCGTTGATAAATAATATGTAGACATGTGATAGACTTGTCGTAGAAATATATGATAGATAGCTCCTTAAACCTTAAGTGAGCATCTTCGGCACTAAGGAGATGGTATGCGCATTTTAAAGTCCACCCTTTCCTAATGTCATACCATCTCAATGATGTCGATTTGAGTTGACAAGTAGTTTCGTAAAGTAGAAAGATTAGGATTGACTTCGATTTCTCAAATACCAATTCTAACAACTTCGGGTGGTTGTAGTTCATCACACAACCTCCCCTTGGTTGATTTATGTAGGTTATAATTACACATTCCGTTAACATATGGTTTCCTTGACTAATTTGATATCCTAACCAAAGCCATTTTTGGATTACCAAGGTTTAGAAAAATTCACCATAACTTATATCTAATCATTTCTAAGTACAATATAAGGATCCGTGTTTCGATAATGTATCAAAGTATTTCTATCTTTCAAGAACATGAATCGATCATGAACGATTGCCAATGATATTTACAACCACCAACTTTGATTTAGTGATTTAAGATGGTGAAACATTTCTCATCAAAAGATAATTGTAATATAACCATGTACTTTACTAGGCTACATCACATGTCTTGATTAATTATCAAGTAAAACAAAGCTTCTTCATAGATTGTAGATGGTAAAAGGAGTTTAGCTCATAATGAGCATAGTGATAGACATTAAGATGATTGATAACAACAAATACATGATTAAACTTAGAACAATCTAACCAAGTGTAGATGAATCCTTCTTCTTAATTATGGTAATGATGGTTGATGATGATGATTAGTGGTGATGACCTCCAAGCCTTCAAACTCTTCACTAGATCTTCAAAGTGAGTGTTAGTGTGTGTTTTTATAAGTGAAAACCGGAGAGAACTTTTTTCAAGGCACACTTGATGAATGCAACATGAGCCACTATTTATAGGCAATCTGGACGATGAGGCACGGCCCCGTGTATTTTTATGACATGTGCCAGATTTGTTTTGTCTTTTGTGTGAGGTGGCAACGGCCTCGTGGTGAGCAGGCACGGCCCCGTGTTGTTTAGTGACATGTGCTCAATTTTTATTGTCTTTTCTGCATTCCCGTCCACGGCCCCGTGCTTTTGCTTCCAGATTTTGTCTTTTCTTGTTTCAGAAGCATGGGGGCGTGTTTCTTGAGGCATGGGAGCGTGTTTCTTTGTTTTCTTGTGTTTCTTTTGTTTTTCTTCGTCTTTTTGCTTGTTTCTTCGTTTGAGGCTAGGTTTCACCTGAAATTATGTTTTATTATGATAAGTAGTCTTTTATGCTATGTTATTAGATAGAAATTACAGTTTTTAGAGATTATTTGATGCCGAAAATATGTATATTTCTATGTACATCAACGAGCAAGAAATAGTTGTTGGTATTGTTGTGAGTACAGTTGCCACAGTTTCCATTGTGGCTACTGAAGTTGCTCTAATGGTTGCTGCAACTGTTAGAGCAGCCTCAAATCAAGGTGGTGAGGACGATGGTTCTGATGATTCTGATGATAATGACTCAGATGGTGATGATGTCGAGTCAGATGATGAGGATGATCAAGTTTATAATGAGGATGATGATCCTCGTGATAGTTATGATGAGCCGCATGGCGGTGATGGAGGTGATGATGATGGCTATGTTGGTGGTGGAAGCGGAACTGCATATCATATTCTTCCTCGTGATACATCGAAAGATGATCCTCCAACTGCCGATCTCGCCACCAAAATAAGAGATGAGGATGTTGCATTGGAGGCTGAGATCTCCTCTATGCTTAATGTTGATGATGTTGCAGGTACCAAATCTCCAGTTCAAGAAGTCGTGGAAAAAGACGAAGAGTTAAACTACTCTTCGAATCCCGACACTCTGGTGCATGATAATGGAGATAAAGCTCCTAAGTCTGCTACTGTCGATGCCTTTCCAGCGAAGACTGCTTCTAGTGTGGCCCAAAGAAAGAAGTCATGGCATTACGTCAATGCTTATTCTAGCACTCGATGCCAATTGGATGCTCATCATGATGAATCACTCATCATGTACACTCAGTGGCATAACGACGTCCAGGGCTGGATGATTCGAAGTGAGAATGGCTCACTCACCTATCTGCACCACTCTCAAATGAAGACTCTGTCAGAACTTGACATAAACTTCTTCAAGAGAACAGCTGGTGATTGTTCAACTGAAGATGGACTACATGGCTGGTTTGCTCGTTATGCTCAAAGACAATCAAAGGGCGGGTACCCAGATCTGGAAATGAACAAAGGTGAAAATTAGAGGCATCCTTCTGAAGTCAATCCTCTCACCTGCAAGAAGAAACTAGTATTGATATATCCAATGCCGAAGGATGGACCTGAAGTGTTTATTGGAGGACCCTTTGAATCTGACACACTGAAGGATTTCAAGTCATGGCACTTCGACAGCCACACCGGTGAAGTTGTTATCCAGTGTCATGGAAGCAAAGGTTATGAATCATTATGATTCTTTGATGAACACATGTTGATGCGGTTTGACAAGACGGGCATCAAGAAGCTACATGATTGTCCTCTGATCGTCATCTCTGACTCAAGCAAGGGTGATGTTATCATCGAAAATTTTAACAGGTTCGTCCATCGCGTTATTTATAACCCGTCATAGGATGAAGACCTTGCCTACGAAACCGATTGAAGAAAGAAGTTATGGAATTAATACTAAAGACTAGAGAGAGATTGTTAGGCCCTATATTGTATGTTAGTATTTTGTATTATCTAAATCTATTCACGATGTATTTTACTATCTTACGGTTTCGTGTATTGTATGTTTGGGCCTGAGGTCATGTAAACTGAGCTCATTGGGCCGTAAATAATGTAAGTGAGGATGGCATTGCTTCACCTATAAAAGGTGAAGCATGCACATGCCAAACTAACCTTTTTGCAAACACATAATCATATCCATTCACCTGCTCTCTCTACTCTCTCTTTCTCTCTCTCTCTTTCTTTCCTCTTCGGGTAATAACCAAACACCAACAAGATCCGAGATCTCGGTTGGCTACAAGTGATTTCCGCTAGCTTGTAGTTAGAGATTGATTCAAGAACTAGTTGTTTGATCCTTTCTTAGGACCTATAGCATTGTAAAAGAAAACAAGAAAATTCAAGAAAAAAACAACCTATTACATAGCAAATTGACATGAAATGTAAAATAAATATGACAAACGTAAAGAGATTTAAACTGGTGTCTAACAAACTAAACACTTAAGCGTTGTCTAAGAGATTATGCTCAACTCCCATAAGATCTTGTATATGGGGTTTATCTCCCATTCACAATTCGTAGTAGTAGTTATATTGACCGAGATGAGTCCGGGCTAGTACCAAGCTTTTTGGTGTTTTATGGCTTGTGTGGAAAAGTAGAAAGTAGTAGCACGGGGAAACAACCCCATGATAGTTCTCTCTATTTTTCTAAAGTGGGTTATTTATACTTTCTAGACAGAATTACAAATTATGTCCTTTAAACAAAGCCAGATTACGGTTCGTGTCCTTTATTTAGTTTCTTTGCAGACGGTGTCCTTTAAACATTATTTTCATACACGTTATGTCCTTTACGCTAACTGGGTTAGAAAAATTCAGTTAAATGCCAACATGTGCATGGCATGTGAGGGCATATTTGTCTTTTCATCTACACCTGCAAAAAGTTTATCACCACTCCCACCACTTGCAAAACCCTAAAATCCACCACCAACCACCACCTCCGTTTCCGGCCACCTGAACCACCACCTCCGGTTTCCGGCCACCTGAACCACCACCTCTGTTCCCGGCCACCTGGACCACCACCTCCATTTCCAGCCACCTGAACCACCACCTCCGTTTCCGGCCACCTAAACCATCACCTCCGATTTCCGGCCACCTGAACCACCACCTCCGGTTTCCGGCCACCTGAACCACCACCTCCGTTTCCGGCCACCTGAATCACCACCTCCTTTTTCCGGCCACCTGAACCACTACCATCTTTTTTCGGACCAGATCTGAACCCTCACCTTCACCGATTTTAACCTCGTTCACCTCGTTCAGATCTGAACCTTCATCGATCTGAACACCTTTTCCGGGCCAGATCTGAACACCGATCTTCACCGGTTTCTTTTCGGGGGATTTGTTGCTCGGAACGTCGCCGGTGACGGCGTTTATTGAGTCCTCAACTGGAATATGCGAAGGCAGTCAGACCGGGATGACGGCGTTAACGGTGGCCGGATATTTTATGTTAGTGTTCTTCTTCACGCCGTTGGATTCAATTCCGCCATGGGCGGTTGGACCGCCGTTGATATTAGTTGGAGTCTTGACGATGAGATCTGTGGTGGAGTGATTGGGTTCATGGGTGTTGGGTAAATACGGGATAGTTATTAATGGTGGTAATGGGGTAGTAGATGTAGGTGTGAATGAAAGTGATAAAAGACCATTTTACCCATCAATCAGCATTGGTGGTTTATAAAAACACAAATTAAAGAAAATGCCGCACACAACTAATCATGTAATAAACAAATTTAATTGCATTAATATTCATTTCAATTCATACCACTCTCATTTCACTTTGAATTGTTGCAAAGCCTCTAATTAATGATAACACAACCCCATAAATCCATTAATTAAACATATGAATGGACAATGACTTTCATTTGGAAGAACTTGCACACTTATAGTGTAAAGCAAGTATGAATAAAAATGGAAACACACATAATTTACACAATGCTACATTTCCTGGTCCCACATCTTTCCATAGCTCTGTCAGTCACTCTTATCAACTCTTGTTTCTTTCTAGTTTCTACCCAATTAAAGGGTCATGAACTCTTGTTTCTTTCTAGTTTCTACCCAATTAAAGGGTCATGCTGTCGTCACCCTTTGTCGCTATGGTTCTCATTCTGGTCCCCACATCTTTCCATTTAATTATTTTCAGTTCTTTGAGGGTGTCAACGTAATAAATGAAACTCTAAGACAAATTTACAAAAATATTTTAAAAGCGGTACGATCTTTATACATACATTTCGCCTATACAGACCGTATAGGACATGAGTTATTGAAGGCCTAAACGGCTCGTATAGAACTATACGGGTCGTACAGGATATAAAAAAAACCCGCTTTGTGTGTCCTCTCTATATACTTGTCAATCATATGTGGCCTATACAGCCCATATGACTACAAGCTGTATAGGCTTGTACAATCAGTATTGGTGGTTTAAAAAGATCAAATCCCTATTAAAATCCGGCATTCTCGAAACCGTGTAAGTCGCTAACTCTGTTTAACGACTTTCTAACAATAGCAACCTTAGCAAGCTTCTCAGCCACTCGCCAAGCCGAAGTTGGGGTAAACGGCTCACGGTTTTCATCCATGTAAGCCGCTGTTTTAGCCTGACCCTGAGTCTGGCGCCTGCGATGCAACTCATGCATCTCGGCATCAAGGCTGGCTACAAACTCACGGCAATCCGAGCTTGGCTGGTGCAGTGCAGCCCGAGCAGATAAAACCATATTGTACGCGCCTATGAGGTCATTTTAGCCGATAGTCGGCGTGACTCGGCTAAAGCTCGAGTTGTGATGAAAACGTTTCTCATCCGTTGGATCGTCAGGGTACATGATCTGACGGTATGCGGACGAGGTACCACCAGTGCATGCTCGTTGCAATGAATAATATCTTGGCTTGCTGATTCCCTGTAACTGCAGCGCACGGAGATTACTCGGTGGACCCTCACCGCCGACGACGGAACTTTCAGTTCAATAAATATTTCTCTCTCTTCATTCGCATACAATTCTCCGATCTGAACTGTACTCGATCCGATAAACAACGGCGGCGCGTGTGAATACATCGCCGCGATTTCCGCCGGATCCGAACCGGGACCGGAGACGAATCCTAACTGCAATTTCAGATCCTGAACCGTCACGTTAAGTAAACTTCCGACGGTTTTTTCAGTTACGGTGAGTTTCAGTGTGTGTACGGTGACGTTTAGGTAGCGCGTGGATGACACGTCAGCTGACTGATTGATGACGTCGGATAGAAGAATGATGCTAGCGACGGTGTTTTTCTCCGTACGGTCTTCTAACACCTTAATGGCTTTTTTAACGGCGTCAGTGGCGTTAGACGAACCGTCAACAACCGCCATAGCTTTCACGAGACGGTACGCAGCTTTTTTGCCGGAACTCGTCATCCTTTTAAGATGTAACAATCTCTTCGAATACGAAGAGAATGCGATGATAGATAGCCGATCGGATGATGAGTGTGATGAAATGATCATTCTCATTGTTCGTTTCATCATCTGTAAACTTTCGTTTGACATTTTCGCACTCACGTCAACGACGGTTACCAAATCAATCGAAGCTCTACGTTGATTTTGAATAAGCGGTGCTTTTACTCTTAGAACAACCGCGTGCGTCTCGTAACTCCGGTTAGCTGAAATAACCGCTGCATCCGGTAACAACCGTACGTCCACGTCTCTTTTATGAACGCCAACTGGACTGATATGAAACCCTTGGAACTCACCGATCGAGTCTTCTTCACAGCTTTCATCTGATTCTGGAATCGGATTGAACCGAGCTTTTGGCGTCAAGGAAGCTAACGGTTCGTCATCGTTATAAACTTTCAGTTCAAACGAATTCTGTTTCTTCAATTTGCTATCCGTTGGTGACGTGGCATTATGCTTTTGATTCAGATCGGTTATAGGCAATAGTGGCGTCTGTTTCCACGTGATGCCACATGTAGGACAAGCATGGCTGCCTTTGTTTTTCACGTGGCCGGCGATGCACGGGAAGTGGAAACCGTGAGAACACTCCGCGGTGAAGATCGCCACGCCTCGGCCTCTTTTCAAGCTATGCAAGCATAATCCGCATCTGTTCTGCAAGATCAAACTTATATTCGTTAGAATTTATCGTATAAAACGATTGCAATGAAGTGACAGGTAAAACATGTAAAAAGCTGTGTGGCAACCCCTTTTGAATGGCAAACCCGATCCTACTAAAAAACGAGATCTAAGAATCAATCGAAGAGGAATGGAATCTGATCTTACTTCGGAGGAGCGTAAGGTAGATTTGATGATCGAGAAAGTTGAATGAGATCGAGGTGATGATGGAGTTGATGACTGAAACAACTTTCTTGGTGATGACGGAGTTGATGATGACTGAAACAACTTTCTGGTGTTAGAATGAAGCCGTGGACTTACAGCTGATTCGGTCGGTATGGTGACACTGGTGGTTCGACAATGTTGGCTTGGATACAAAGGATCGGAATCATGCTCAATATCTCTGGTAGATCTAATGGTTGAACCAGAACCTGGTTCTCGAGGAAGCGATTTGCAGAAAGCTTTTCGCCATCCAAACACCATTTCAAAATTTCTTAGTATAACAGGAACTGATTTTGGTGATTAAATTTGATAAGTAAATATATTTGAATGTGATTTAAGAATAAGGGATCAAAAGGATTCTCAGATGTATTTTCTATCTGTCACACTTCTAAAATATATAGAAGGTTGATGAGTGATAAATACAGGGGAGTTGCAACTTTGTTTCTTTGGAGTTCAATATGTTTGCTAGTGCACGACTTTTACCTTAAAAGCGATAATAATCTTTACAGTTAAACTGTAGTAACTAGTAAAGCTATATCCTATGGTTAGTTATAACCATCGAAGTTATATTCAGGTTCGTGATAATTAATAAATTATACTCTTAATTTGGTCAACATGGTCAATGCACTTTTAGTTTTTACTTAAACTTGTCAAAGACATTCCTAACGTAAGTAACTTTCTTTGCCGTTAATAGCTAGCGTTGCATCTACTTGCAATATACTATTACAAATTTGATATATTTAGAGTGAGTTATTGTTTGATAATAATTCATAGCAATTGGTTTATGACACGCATCTTCTATGATTACCCATTAGTTTATGTTCAATAATTTCTCTCTCACATCCCATTCTTTAATCCTAGTTTAGCTAACTTCGATCTCTAAAAACATGATCATGGTAACAAAAAAACAACATTAGAGATAGAAGATGATGAACATAAAGAAATGTAGGAAGATTGGTTTTTTATGGACCATAGAGGGCAATCATAAAATTCATGCCCATGTTTCACATTTCTTCCTATAGCAAGCCTATGTATTGCAACATGCCATGATTGCAATCTACATTTTCATCAAACCATGCTTTATTTTACTGTTTTATTTTTATGAGAATTCTGCAATTTGTCTCCCTGATTAATAAACACATTCGATGGGTTTCCCCTTGAAAAAGATTTTGCGAAGTTTGGGCCCCTGTGTTTCTCCGGCGGGTTCCTCTGACTCCTACCGTCAGTTGACCCGTCGTTGACCCGTTAAAAAAAAGGAAATTACTTTATTACCCCTGATTCGTTTATAACCAGTCGATCTACCCTCTTTCCCTTTATGTTACCATCTCCGGCGATTCACCAAAAGCTGTAATTGAACGGCATTATCCGGCGCCCCGATTGACGATGTCTCAATCCAAGTCAAGTCAGTTCTCCTCGGGTTCACCTTCCAAGCCTTGCCGTGCAGATGAGGTTTGTGTGAGATGTTCATGTGGTGCCGCGACATGTTACCGGATATCCAGGACCGATGCAAACCCGGGGCGTCGATTCTTGTGATGTGTAAGTTTTAATTACTCACGAATTAGGGTTCTAGTCTGTTAATCGATGATGATTTGGTCTATCGTGTTGCTTAGGTCAATTTTAGGGTTGTTTGTTTGTTAATCTGTTAATCGATGATGATGATTTGGTAATCTATGAATTGTGAATCGAATTAGGGTTGTTTGTTTGTTGATATATTTAGTCCGTTACAGAATGGGAGTTGTGGATGGCTAAAATGGGCTGATGATCCCACATGTCCTAGTTGTGAAAAGGTAATACAAGCAATGGTGAAGATGATGAACAAGAAAGATGATTTTGCAAGAATGAAAACCAAATAAGTAACAAGCTTGAAGATGTTGCTAGCAATTAGTTGGTTTTTGTTCTTTGTTTATGTTTGGGTTTATTGATTAGTTGTTAACATTGTTAGTATTGGATAATGTAATCTTTGTTGTTGTTATTGTAGTTTATGTTAAATGTTTACAGTTTCTTGTTTCATATATTTACTTTAAATTTGTGTTCCACATTATCAGTCATCTTGCAGCCATGATGAAACTGAGAATGTTGAGTTAGGGAAGGATGATCATAATGTTGAGTTAGGGAAGGATGATCAGAATGTTCAGTTTGACCAAGACAAAAGTCAAATGGAAGACAAGGAATATCAATTGGGTGAAGATGAGTTAATGTAACACCCGTAACCGCAGCGGAAACGTACACGGGATGCAACAGACACATCTGATATCAACAGCATTGCTTATAAAGAAAACACCACTACAATAATTTAAACGTATTACATTGTTCCGAGTTTCGTTACCGACTAGGCGTTATCACATAAGTTTTACCAATAGTACGTTAACATGTTTAAAACAAAATATAGACCCTTAAGCTTCCACAAAATAGCACACATCATCAAGCACGTATCACTCATTCCAATTTGGGTGTACCTAGAAAGCATGTAAAGAAAACGGGTCAACTACGAATAGTTGGTGAGTTTCACTAATTTAAGTAAACCATGACAAATCATTTTAATAATCATAAATTAATGATGTAATTATGCTGAGCCTACAAGTGAAAACTCTGTTAACCCAGAAACGCATTTAATAACCTCTGGGGACACTGTTAACCCAGAAACACATTTAATAACCTCTGGGGACACTGTTAACCCAGAAATACATTTAATAGCCTCTGGGGACACTGTTAACCCAGAAATACATTTAATAACCTCTGGGGGCACTGTTAACCCAGAACACTGTTTCGGGCCTTACAATATTAGCAACTCAGACAATTACCATCTTAATACATTACCGTACGATTCCCGTACAATAAACATTATATAAATACATTCATTTCCATGCGATCGGCATGTACTTAAACACTTTGATAAAAAACATGCTTTCCGCCCCGGGAAAATATTTAAAACAGTTCAATAAAAAGGGGCTCGTGAAACTCACCTTTTTGGTGAGCAGAGATGTAATACTGGCACGGCTACCTGTCCGGATCTGTAATACGATCCCTAAGTCGTTACTACACAATTTCTATTAAGATAACTTAAATTCGTGTTAACCGGTACGTCCGGGGACACTGTTAACCCAGTACCGTACACAATCCGGGGACAATGTTAACCCCGATACACTTCTCAGGACTTAGATTGTGATATCACTTAGAGTTCTTTAGTCAAAACTACCATTAGTTTGTTTTCTCGTTTTGCGTGCCTAGCACGGTTATTCGTCTTTATGTTTTCAAAAATGAGTTTGGCCACATACGACCCGAAAATAGTTGTTATTGATATTTTAATTAAAGTGGTGAAATTAGAGCTCGGTTTAGACACCCCGTTTGGCCGCGGGGCCCGTTTCCGTCTTTAATATACCGGAAACGACTAAATCGGGTACAATTACCCAAATCATCCGAATTACTTTCGGATGATTTACTTTTACTTGATTTACTCAGTTTCATGAAAATAGTCCATTTTTAGGGTTTTTATACACTAGTCAGCTCGCTTAGGCGAACTTTGCCGGTTTACGCGTTTTAAGCTTTAAAAGTTTGTTTTTATGTTCTGTTTAGCACAAATAATTATCCGTTTAGTCTCGGATCTTGAAATTTTGCACAAATTAGTTTTTGACAATAAGGAATTTTATAAAAATATTTCCAGAATTAATTTTTATATTTAACATTTATTTATCTATTTTTAAACGTCATTTAAACACCAAATATGTCGAAAATACCAAACGACCTTAGAAAAATCCCAAATTTTTCTGGGATGACTCCTGCCATCCACATAGTTCCCAGTAATTTTTACAGAACCAAAAACTCATTTTTCATGCTATTTTTACCAAAACCGAGCTAGAAAACCCTAGATCTCGTTTTACCTAAAAGCCTACTTAGACTTCTCCAATGGACCTGAAATTTTGTGTGTGACTTTTATATGTTATAAAAAGCTTATCTGAATTTTTCCAGAATTTTTCATGATGTTTAGCTATTTTTCACCATTTTTAGCCAAAACCAAACATTAAATTCACCAAATATTCATCCTTTATCCAAAAATTACCAAAATTTCACAGATCTCATATTTTCATGTGTAGATCATCTCTGTGAAATTTCATGACTCAACTCTAAGTCTACCACAATCTGTCCAAATCTTACAAATCATACGAAAACCGAACTACCTTGTGTTTCTAGCTTTAGATAGCAAAGATCTTGCTTTCTAGCCTTTGCTAGCAACTAGATACAACACCTACAAGCACAACAACACCACACCAAGCAAGTTATACCCACAATCAAGCCATTTCTTTCATGGTTTCGGTTAAGACATCAAAACAAAGATTTTAACCGTAAAAATTCGTTTTTGACTCTTTTAACTCCTTTCTTGGACCAAGATCACTTGTATAACTTGTATACATCACTTGATCATGCAAAAATCGGTTTCATCTCGGGTTTTCACCCATTTTTCACTTGAAACCTCATTTTCTCATGATTTGGAATTAAAAAGCAAGATCAAACCATAATAACATGTTTATACCTTGTGGATCTTCTTAAAAATCAAAGGTTTTTGGTTGAATGAGTGAAGGATGAAGAGAAATGTGGAGTTGTGATTTTAGAAAAAAGAAAATGAAGTGTGTGTGTGTGTGATCATTGACCGATCGGTCCTAGTAAGGTGTGGGGTGGGGCCCACATCTTCAACCTTGGCCACACATTCGGATTGTGTAATCCGGATAATGTTGTGGATAATCTGGTTCAGTTCGTTTTTTGGTTAAAGGTTTAATTCCGCTCAAAACGAGGCCAAAACGGTCGTTTTTCGGCTTAAAATTTAAATTTATATAAAACCGATTTAAAAACCTTAAAAACTTAAACCATGACATTTATTGACTTAACACATCATATTGTCGGTAATTGTGCATCTTTTTCGGCTTGATCGATCGTCTCTTGCTTGGTTTGATGTTAAAGGTTTCGTTTATCGTACCGACGTACTAATAAATCGAAATCCTTTCTCTGTGCTATAATTCACTTATCCCGAAGCTTTAATACTTCGTACACATCACTAAACATTATATATTTCGTCTATAATGTAATCCCCGATTCGTTCGGGTTTCAATAATCGTTCATCGATTAATCGTAATTTCAATACGACTAGCTGTATATTCGAGTATAATTCGTACTGTGAATCTTATATACTCGTATAAACACATTATAATTCATATATTCAGTATTGAATAACACGTGAATAGTATATTCCGGCTAGGGTATACCTGAATTTGCCGGAATCGTTACATTCTCCCCCCGTTACAAAAATTTCGTCCTCGAAATTTTACGCATCAACTACTTCCTTTTGCGGAAATAGGTGGGGATATTTCTTCCGAAATTCGTCCTTTCGTTCCCATGTATATTCTGGGCCTCGTAGCGAGTTCCATCTAACTTTGACCAACGAGATCTTATTGTGTCTAAGTTGTTTGATTTTCCCGTCTACTATTTCTATGGGCTCCTCTACAATGTTGAGCTTATCATTTATTTGGACACCCACTAAAGGTAACACCGATGTCTCATCCGACAGACACCTTTTCAAGTTCGACACGTGAAACACGTTGTGAACTGCACTAAGTTCATCAGGCAGTTCTAATCGGTATGCTACAGGACCGATTTTTGCAGTAATGTCGAATGGTCCAATGTATCTAGGGGCTAACTTCCCCGCCTTTCCAAATCTGACTACTCCTTTCCAAGGTGATACTTTCAAATACACTTTATCACCTTTCTCAAATGATAACGGTTTTCTACGGGTATCGGCATAACTCTTCTGCCGATCCCGTGCGGCCTTTAGATTGTTCTTAATTTCAAGGATTTTGCTGGTCGTTTCCTGGACCAGATCTGATCTAATAACCTGTGTGTCGCCCACTTCAGTCCAGCAGAGTGGTGATCGGCACTTCCGTCCATACAATGCTTCGTAAGGTGCTGCCTTTATACTGCTATGGTAACTGTTATTATAGGAAAATTCAACAAGTGGGAGATGTTGATCCCAATTTCCCTTAAAATCCAGTACGCATGCACGAAGCAAATCCTCCAGGGTTTGAATGGTTCTCTCAGACTGACCATCGGTCTGAGGGTGGTAAGCTGTGCTTAGATTAATACGCGTTCCCAGCGCTTCTTGTACAGCTTGCCAAAGATTGGAGGTGAAATGGCTATCTCGGTCGGAGATGATTGAGATGGGTATTCCATGACGAGACACAATTTCATTTATATAAATCTGCGCAAGTCTCTCGGTGTTATAATTATTTCTAATCGGAATAAAATGTGCCGATTTGGTTAATCGATCCACGACTACCCAAATTGCAACATGTCCTCGGGACGTCTTGGGGAGATGTGTCACAAAATCCATCGTGATCTGCTCCCACTTCCATTCAGGAATTTCCGGTTGTTATAACATTCCCGAAGGTTTCTGGTGCTCCGCCTTAACCCTCGCACACGTCGTACACTTGCCGACGTATGTGGCTATATCCTTTTTCATACCCGGCCACCAGTAGAACTCCTTCACATCCTTGTACATCTTATCCGATCCCGGATGTATGGAATATTTTGATTTTTGCGCTTCGTCCATGATTAATTCACGAAGGTCATGGAGGGTCGGGATCCAAATCCGATTTTTGAAATAGAGAATTTCGTCCACGCGCTGTTCGAAATTCTTCTCGTTACCATAAAGTCCCTCTTTTACCAATTGTTCCTCTTTCAACGCCTCGCGTTGAGCGACTCGAACCTGGTCCGAAAGGTTCGACTGGACTATCATTTCCAGTGCTCGCACTCGCAATGGCTTAACCCGATCCTTCCTACTCAGGGCATCGGCTACGACGTTAGCCTTGCCGGGGTGATAACGGATGTCACAGTCATAGTCGCTTAACAACTCGACCCATCTTCGTTGTCTCATATTCAGTTCTTTCTGATCGAATATGTGTTGCAAACTTTTATGATCGGTGAAGATGGTGCACTTTGTACAATAGAGATAATGTCTCCAGATTTTAAGTGCGAAGATAACTGCTCCCAGTTCTAAGTCATGAGTAGTGTAATTTTTCTCGTGTATTTTTAACTGTCGAGAAGCATAGGCTATGACCTTATTATTTTGCATCAACACGCATCCTAACCCTTTCCGGGATGCGTCACAATACACGACAAAACCATCGTCTCCGTCGGGGAGACTTAAGATCGGCGCTTGGCACAATCTTTGTTTTAGCGTTTGAAACGCCGTTTCCTGCTCTTCACCCCATTCATACTTTCGATCTTTTTGGGTCAGAAGGGTTAGAGGTTGGGCAATGCTGGAAAAGTTCTCTATAAATCGACGATAATATCCAGCTAAGCCTAAGAATTGGCGGATTTCCTTTGGCGATTTAGGCGCTTGCCAATTCTTAACTGCTTCAACCTTACTTGGATCAACGTGTATTCCTTGATGGTTTATAACGTGACCAAGGAATTGCACTTCTTGTAACCAGAAGTTACACTTGGAGAATTTTGCAAACAACTTCTCCTGATTTAGAAGCTCTAAGATTAATCTTAAGTGTTGTTCGTGCTCTTCTTTACTCTTCGAGTATATCAAAATATCGTCAATAAACACGATGACGAATTTATCGAGGTAGGGTTTACAGACTCGATTCATGAGATCCATGAACACTGCTGGCGCATTTGTTAGCCCGAAAGGCATAACTAAGAACTCGTAATGGCCGTAGCGAGTCCGGAATGCGGTTTTTGGGATGTCCTCCTCCTGAATTCTAACCTGATGGTATCTCGATCTAAGATCTATTTTTGAGAAGTAGCTCGCACCTTGTAGTTGGTCGAACAGATCATCGATTCGGGGGAGAGGATACCTATTTTTGATTGTCAACTTGTTCAATTCTCTGTAATCAATGCACATTCTAAGGCTCCCGTCCTTCTTTTTCACGAATAGTACAGGTGCACCCCACGGGGAATAACTGGGACGTATAAATCCTTTATCCAACAATTCCTGCAATTGGTTGGATAATTCTTGCATCTCGGATGGTGCAAGTCGGTAGGGCGCCTTAGCAACAGGGCCAGCTTGAGGTAATAAGTCGATTCTGAATTCGACCTGTCGGGTTGGCGGTAATCCAGGAAGTTCCTCTGGGAAAACTTGTGGAAATTCACGTACCACTGGGATATCGTCCACCCGTTTTTCCTCAGGATCCGTGGCCGTCAAGCTCGCTAGATACGCCACGCATCCATGGCGTATATATTTTAACACCTTGATGTGGGATATAAATGGTATCATGGTGCCTGACTTTTCTCCTTGCACTAATATCTCTTCGTCATCCGACACCCGGATCTTGACGATTTTCTTTTCACAGTTTATTTCTACTTTGTTACGTGCTAACCAATCCATTCCCACTATCACGTCAAAACTACCCAATTCTACCGGTAACAAGTCAATCGGAAGGGATTGATCGTTCAGAATAAAAGGGCAATTCCGAACTATCTGATTAACTATCATGGTTTTACCGTTAGCGACTTCAACGGTGTAAGGTTCTATGGTTTCACCAATTGGGAGGCTTGCTATCGACAGGAATCTAACGGAGACAAAACTTCTATCGGCGCCCGTATCAAATAATACAGAAGCGTAATGATCAGAGACGAGGAATGTACCTGTCACTACGCTGGGGTCCTGGCGTGCTTCGTTCGCCCCCATCACGAATGCTCGGCCTCGCGCCGGATTGGACGACGATGCCTGACCCGCGGTTTGCCGCCCATTTCCTCCCTGGTTCAGCTTCGGACAGTTTCTCTTGAAGTGATCTGTGCCACCGCATTCAAAGCAAGCACGACTGGTGGTCATCACTTGATTTCCTTGTGGGTTTTGTTGTCGGGCTGATTGGGTCCTAAATGGCTGCGCACGGATAGGTTGCGGTTTCCGGTTCAAGTTGTTCAGGTTTGTCCTACAACTCGGTGCGTAGTGCCCAATCCTGCCGCACCGGTGGCACACCACTTCTTTGCACATTCCACCATGGTGGTAACCGCATTTCCCACACTTAGGAAACGTTCCCTTCTGCGGTTCTTGCCTTCCGCCTGAACTAGTCATGGCGTAGTTCTGGGCAGTGGGCCTAGCACGTTTACCTTGCTGCTTTTCCTGGATCCTATGGTCATGTGTACCCCGCTTTCCCCCAGCGGACTCTCCCGCCACCTTCAGTGACCCGCTCCTTACGAAATCTTACGTGACGATACCAGCTTGCGTCACCGCACCCTCATACGTCTGGTGTCCCCCAAAATTGACTATACTCCTTACAACTGGAGTTAGCCCCCAAATATAACGCTCAACCCTCTTCGACTCTGGGGTGACCAACCATGGTACCAATCGCGACAACTCATTAAACCGGTTCGTATAACCCAAATGGTCTGCCCCCTGCATCTCCAGGTTCCACAATTCATTTTCTAATTTTTGCAATTCGTTTTTCGGGCAGAAATGTTCCAGTACAAGAGCCTTGAGCTCTGTCCAGGTCATGCGGTTTGTCGCCGTCTGACCCCGGGTCTGCACTATCGTGTTCCACCATGTCAAGGCATGGTCCGTGAATGTGCAGGTAGCATACTTAACAACACAATCCTCGGGGCAGTTGCTGATATTCACAACGGATTCTATTTTCTCCATCCACTTTACCAACCCATTTGGTCCTTCAGACCCGCTAAACTCTAGAGGTTTGCACAACATAAAGTCTTTCATCGAACATCCCCTGGATGCACGAATCGGTTCAGTACGGTTCGTCTCTACCGTAGGTATAGGGCCATTACTGTCTGTAACGACCACCCTAGGCGGTGCGTCATTACTCGGAATCGTGTTATCATTCTGTGGAGGATTAACATTTTGTTCCCCGTCATTATTGGTGGTCGTTTGATTGCTCGGAGGGGCTGGATTGGTCGAATTGTTAATACTGGCGGCGATGCGCGATACTATATCCGGTATCGCCGCCTCTAACTGTTGAGCAATCAAACGGCTCACGTCCACTTCCGACAATTGGGCTGAACGTTTTGGTGCCATTCTACACAACATCAAGAAAATATATATAATTAATACAAGTTCCAATCATAAAACACAACAAACATTCCATTCATTAATAAACATTAGTACATATTACATCCATGTCAGTTCGCATACGTTTCCTGTCATCATTACATAAGTTAAGTTTTCCTACATAGCGCCTATGTCGGCATCATCTCGACATAACCCACAATGGGTCAGTGCTTGAATGATACCCAAAAGTATCTATAATGATATACCCCAAAAGAGACCCCCCCCCCCTAAGGGCCAGTGGTTGTATTAAAACTACCCAAGATTCACTCTATGTTAGCATCACCACTAACTGCTTACACAGAGTATCAAAAAGCGGTCCCTGTTTACTCCCATCCTAACACAACTAAACACGGTGGTATACCAAACCCACCAACACCGCCACCAACACCACCATCACAGCTAGCATAACCCGGATCCGCGTCTCCATCCGGCCGATCATCCACTGGAAGTATGAGCACTCCCTCTTCAGCTGCGAAATCGCATACTGGTGGTCCAGTATGCAGTCCCCTAGGTACATCCGCCTCTGTACCCCCACCGTCAAGGCGGCGGAGTGCTCATTCACCTGTTCGGTGAGCACTCGTAGCCACGCCGCCGCGTCCCTCTCCTGCCTAGGGAGACCCCACACAGGTGGAGTCACAGGCTCGGGCTGGGAGCGGGAGGACTCGCCCCTGCGGGTAGCAGGTCTGGGTGGGGGCGAGGTAGGTGGGACCTGCAGAACACTGATCCGCGCCGTGAGGCGGGGTCCGAATCCGGGAGGGATAGGGACGGCCTGTGGTGCGGGTGGGGTAGGAGATCTAGCAATCCTGGCAGGGGAGGACTGGCTAGAGCTCCTAACACTAGCCTCGCTAGGCTCAGAGCTGGATGATACGGGGAGGCTCCCAGAGTTCCCGGAGCTGACTTCCTCCGGGTCCTCCTCCATCGATACACTAGGTGTTCTTGACATTCTAACCTGCACACAAGTTAACAAACATATAGTTCTTTCCATAGTGTAAATCGTAATCAAATTAATATACACTTACTTATACAACTTGACCACACACAATATTATCATATATTTGCACATATGTTGCCAATTTTACCTATTAAATTCCCCGTGACTTCCCCTGAATTCCCTCGTGCGGACAAGTCTGTTATTATGTTCCGGATCATAATAACTCACTAGTCCATCCAAGTTCATCCAGACTTCGTCACAATAAATTATTAGTTGATATTCAGATCCTATAATACTTGAGCTACTGGTTATATTTTAGGTATCTTTTAAAGACATCCTAATTCTTTATAACCAATGACTCTGATACCAAGTTCTGTAACACCCCGTAACCGCAGCGGAAACGTACACGGGATGCAACAGACACATCTGATATCAACAGCATTGCTTATAAAGAAAACACCACTACAATAATTTAAACGTATTACATTGTTCCGAGTTTCGTTACCGACTAGGCGTTATCACATAAGTTTTACCAATAGTACGTTAACATGTTTAAAACAAAATATAGACCCTTAAGCTTCCACAAAATAGCACACATCATCAAGCACGTATCACTCATTCCAATTTGGGTGTACCTAGAAAGCATGTAAAGAAAACGGGTCAACTGCGAATAGTTGGTGAGTTTCACTAATTTAAGTAAACCATGACAAATCATTTTAATAATCATAAATTAATGATGTAATTATGCTGAGCCTACAAGTGAAAACTCTGTTAACCCAGAAATGCATTTAATAACCTCTGGGGACACTGTTAACCCAGAAACACATTTAATAACCTCTGGGGACACTGTTAACCCAGAAATACATTTAATAACCTCTGGGGGCACTGTTAACCCAGAAATACATTTAATAGCCTCTGGGGACACTGTTAACCCAGAAATACATTTAATAACCTCTGGGGGCACTGTTAACCCAGAACACTGTTTCGGGCCTTACAATATTAGCAACTCAGACAATTACCATCTTAATACATTACCGTACGATTCCCGTACAATAAACATTATATAAATACATTCATTTCCATGCGATCGGCATGTACTTAAACACTTTGATAAAAAACATGCTTTCCGCCCCGGGAAAATATTTAAAACAGTTCAATAAAAAGGGGCTCGTGAAACTCACCTTTTTGGTGAGCAGAGATGTAATACTGGCACGGCTACCTGTCCGGATCTGTAATACGATCCATAAGTCGTTACTACACAATTTCTATTAATATAACTTAAATTCGTGTTAACCGGTACGTTCGGGGACACTGTTAACCCAGTACCGTACACGATCCGGGGACAATGTTAACCCCGATACACTTCTCAGGACTTAGATTGTGATATCACTTAGAGTTCTTTAGTCAAAACTACCATTAGTTTGTTTTCTCGTTTTGCGTGCCTAGCACGGTTATTCGTCTTTATGTTTTCAAAAATGAGTTTGGCCACATACGACCCGAAAATAGTTGTTATTGATATTTTAATTAAAGTGGTGAAATTAGAGCTCGGTTTAGACACCCCGTTTGGCCGCGGGGCCCGTTTCCGTCTTTAATATACCGGAAACGACTAAATCGGGTACAATTACCCAAATCATCCGAATTACTTTCGGATGATTTACTTTTACTTGATTTACTCAGTTTCATGAAAATAGTCCATTTTTAGGGTTTTTATACACCAGTCAGCTCGCTTAGGCGAACTTTGCCGGTTTACGCGTTTTAAGCTTTAAAAGTTTGTTTTTATGTTCTGTTTAGCACAAATAATTATCCGTTTAGTCTCGGATCTTGAAATTTTGCACAAATCAGTTTTTGACAGTAAGGAATTTTATAAAAATATTTTCAGAATTAATTTTTATATTTAACATTTATTTATCTATTTTTAAACGTCATTTAAACACCAAATATGTCGAAAATACCAAACGACCTTAGAAAAATCCCAAATTTTTCTGGGATGACTCCTGCCATCCACATAGTTCCCAGTAATTTTTACAGAACCAAAAACTCATTTTTCATGCTATTTTTACCAAAACCGAGCTAGAAAACCCTAGATCTCGTTTTACCAAAAAGCCTACTTAGACTTCTCCAATGGACCTGAAATTTTGTGTGTGACTTTTATATGTTATAAAAAGCTTATCTGAATTTTTCCAGAATTTTTCATGATGTTTAGCTATTTTTCACCATTTTTAGCCAAAACCGAGCATTAAATTCACCAAATATTCATCCTTTATCCAAAAATTACCAAAATTTCACAGATCTCATATTTTCATGTGTAGATCATCTCTGTGAAATTTCATGACTCAACTCTAAGTCTACCACAATCTGTCCAAATCTTACAAATCATACGAAAACCGAACTACCTTGTGTTTCTAGCTTTAGATCGCAAAGATCTTGCTTTCTAGCCTTTTCTAGCAACTAGATACAACACCTACAAGCACAACAACACCACACCAAGCAAGTTATACCCACAATCAAGCCATTTCTTTCATGGTTTCGGTTAAGACATCAAAACAAAGATTTTAACCGTAAAAATTCGTTTTTGACTCTTTTAACTCCTTTCTTGGACCAAGATCCCTTGTATAACTTGTATACATCACTTGATCATGCAAGAATCGGTTTCATCTCGGGTTTTCACCCATTTTTCACTTGAAACCGTATTTCTCATGATTTGGAATTAAAAGGCAAGATCAAACCATAATAACATGTTTATACCTTGTGGATCTTCTTAAAAATCAAAGGTTTTTGGTTGAATGAGTGAAGGATGGAGAGAAATGTGGAGTTGTGATTTTAGAAAAAAGAAAATGAAGTGTGTGTGTGTGTGATCATGGACCGATCGGTCCTAGTAAGGTGTGGGGTGGGGCCCACATCTTCAACCTTGGCCACACATTCGGATTGTGTAATCCGGATAATGTTGTGGATAATCTGGTTCAGTTCGTTTTTCGGTTAAACGTTTAATTCCGCTCAAAACGAGGCCAAAACGGTCGTTTTTCGGCTTAAAATTTAAATTCATATAAAACCGATTTAAAAACCTTAAAAACTTAAACCGTGACATTTATTGACTTAACACATCATATTGTCGGTAATTGTGCATCTTTTTCGGCTTGATCGATCGTCTCTTGCTTGGTTTGATGTTAAAGGTTTCGTTTATCGTACCGACGTACTAATAAATCGAAATCCTTTTTCTGTGCTATAATTCACTTATCCCGAAGCTTTAATACTTCGTACACATCACTAAACATTATATATTTCATCTATAATGTAATCCCCGATTCGTTCGGGTTTCAATAATCGTTCATCGATTAATCGTAATTTCAATACGACTAGCTGTATATTTGAGTATAATTCGTACTGTGAATCTTATATACTCGTATAAACACATTATAATTCATATATTCAGTATTGAATAACACGTAAATAGTATATTCCGGCTAGGGTATACCTGAATTTGCCGGAATCGTTACAGTTAATGGCTTATTTAGTGCAAGAAGATGACTTATTTAGAACAAGTGAAGAACATGAGATGGATCCTGGTGATGATTATGACCCTGAGGTTGTGAAAGCAGCTTTCATGTACACTAGTGAGCCGGAAGAAGATTACTATCAAGATCCATATGAAGACGATCCAGTGTGGGACTCTGACTGGTCAAACGATGATTGTCATTGGAAGTAACATTGTAGTTGGCTTCTAGTATTGTTTGCATTTGAATTGTACTTTAATTTGACTATTGTAATGTTTACATTATTTGCCTACATGCTACTAGTTTTAAAAGCATTAACCAAAATACTGTCAAAATAGCATACAAACCATCATGTACCAAATCAAACATAGCATACAAACTATCATGTCCCAAATCAAACATAGCATACAAAAACTATCATGTCCCAAATCAAACACACATGCTACTAGTCTTAAGATTGTTTCAAACACAAACCATGACATGGTACCAGAAAGTTCAAAACAAAAGTCTTAAATAGTCTCAAACACACACCATCAATCTAACTCAAACACAACTTTATGGTTAACATCATTATTGTTGAATTGGTGCCCTGCAAGTTCTGATGTTGTGTCTGTAACCTCCACATCTTCCACAACTTTTTTCATGCCCCAACCTAGTAAGTCTTCCTCCTGCAGAAAAAAATTCCCGAACCTCTTCAATCTTCCTCTTCCTCTTCTTGCTAGCTGCCACTTTCTTCTTCTCACCTAGTGCCTTCTTCCTGTTCTTCTTCGGTCTGCCAATCTGGGTATGATGTTTTGGAGGAGTTATTATTGTTGGGCAATTTGATGGTGTCCACATATCAGGGCCTGGTATGGGCCTGATTTGGTGATTATACACCTTCTTCCAAGTGTCTAACCAGTAAGCTTCATCAACCCACTTCTCCAATGGACCGACATACATGTTGTTTTCTATCATGTTATATAGGGCTGCCACAGCATGTTTGCATGGCATACCTGTCAAGTCCCATCTCCTGCACGTGCAAGTTCTATCCCCCACATTCACCACACATTGGCTTCTCAGACTTTTAACCTTTGAACATATTTGCATATTAACAAAAGATTGATTGTAATATCATAGTCATGCAAATTTTCATACCTGGTAAGTCACATCATCAACCATCATAACCGTCAATTTGCTTGCTTCTGTTTGGATTTCATCCCATGCTTTTGTTGCTTGCGGTGTTAATGGGCCCCTTGCAGTGGCTTGCATCTTCTTCACAGTGACAATCCTCATGGTCATATACTCTCTAATATACTCTAAGCATGTAATGATCGGCTTGTCTCTTGCTCCAACAAGTTGCTTGTTGAAAGATTCACAAAGGTTGTTCAGCAACATATCACTTTTTGCCCTTCCTGAAAAATGTGATCTTGACCATCTTGCTGCCGGGATCTCACTAAGCCAAAGAAACATATCAAGATTTGTTTTCTTAATCTCCTCCATTGCCATGTTGAAGTAGGGGACAGAAGTGGCCGATGCTGCCCTATAAAACAAGCCTTTATACAAATCTCCCTTCCAGGTTTGCCTCAAGTTTCCATGGATGTGTCTACAACAAAACCGATGCTCTGCCCTAGGGAAAACACTATCAACTGCTTGAATAAGTCCCTACAACAGTCAAATCACCATAATTAGTGTACATGAGTTAGCATATTACAAATATATCCTATGTGTACATACCTTTTGTCGGTCACTTATGAAAGTAAAATTGGCATCATGAGGCAAGTCAAGATCATCTCCAAGGAGATCTAAGAACCATTTCCATGAGTCTGTGCATTCGGCTTCCACTATTGCAAAGGCAACAGGATACAAGCAATTGTTACCGTCCGTCCCGACAGCAATCAAAATCTGTCCGGGGTATTTCCCTTTCATAAAACAACCATCCAATTCAAGAAGTTCTCTACCAAGCAATTTAAATCGTTTAACCAAAGCAGCGTAACACACATATATCCTTCTAAATTGCCTTGTTTTAAGGTTAGGGTTAGCACATGGTTCAACATCTAATTTAATGGTACTACCTGGGTTTGCTTTAAGAAGCTCATCAATATAGGATCTGAGGTGGGTGTATTGTTTGGTGTAGTCACCATCCTTCCTTTGCAAGGCTATTGTCTTTGCTCTTCTCATCTTGGATTCAGAAAGTTGTACTTGATGCATCTGCTAGAATCTGGCCTTCAATTCTTTGGCAGATAAGTTGGGGGTGGTTTGTAGCTCAACCTCAATCTCTTTGGCAATAGTAGACATTGTGTACAAACCAATTGTTCTACTTCTTAGACAGTCGTGTTTTCTGGGAATGGCCTTCACACACCAATTATCCTCAACAGTTTTTCTTGAGATGTGCAGCGTCCAAGGGCAAGTGGGTTTCATTTCCCTTTTTTTTACCTTCAACTTTTCCTGACTTGACACATTTGACCCCTCACCAGCAACCAAATTAGGATTGGTCCCCAAACAAATCACCCTAAACCTTAAAGGATCATTCTTCTTGATATACAAATCTCTTCTAGCATGAATAGCATAACTCTTAACCATTTCATTCAATGTTTCCTTTAATGGTATTAACTGACCAACATAAAATGGACACTCATCATCATTATTCCTTTCCTTACCCTTGAACTTTCTTAGCATACTATTCAAGACACTCAGGCGCTCATCATCAGAGCTCTCATAGGTATCCATGCAAGGATTTAAACCATCATCATCACTAATATGATCAGCTGCTGCTTCTACCACATTAAAATCTACAATAGCTTTATACAACCTCATGTCAACTTCTACATCCTCCAAGGGTGTTTGAAAGGCAGCCGTATACTCAGGATTACTTTCATCTGATCGATCACTATCATAACTGTCATCATCTTCCTCACTAGAACTATTTTCAGCACTCTCTTCATCAACACTTTCACCACCCACTTCATTGACACTTTCACCACCCACTTCATTGACACTTTCACCACTCACTTCATGGACACTTTGACCACTCACTTCATGAACACTATCAAAACCAAAACCAGGTACAAATCCAGAATCATAGACCACAATTTCAGTACCTATACCACTAGTCTTGCCATGTTCTACAAAAATCTCAACAATGTGAGTACCTATACCATCACTACCTCTAATCATATCACAAACATCTTGAAAATGATCATCTTCAACCAACGGCTTTAAACCCAAGTCCAAACTAATACGCGGATGTTTGTAATGAAAACAACAAGCTGTACCACAACCATATTGTAACTTACAAAGTATTCCAAGCAACAAACTTTTACAAAATTCAGAAACTTGAACTTCATCAACTAAGTGATCTTCCCCCCTTCGTATCTTCGCTGCCCCTCGGTAGCGAAAGACCCTTCATGGAAAAGTTTTATGGTGAACACATTTGAATAATTTTCACCTATAACAACAGTACATTCAACCCGTTAACAACACACAAGTAAATAAAACGAAAATTTTGAACACACAGTAACACCTTACCATATAGGTCGTACGGGTCACAATACTCACTGTCCGGCCTAATAGAATACGAGGTCAACATTGCGATGTGTGAAGTTGACGTTTGATTTTAACGGTGATCGGAAAAATTAGGGGTTCAATGTTCGAACGGTTGGTTTGTATTTGGGTGTTTGGGGAAAAAACCCTAAATCGGGGGTTTTATTGAATCAGTGGTGTGTAAATAAGGAAAAGACTATATTACCCTTCGACATTAACGGTCAACGACGGGTCAACTGACGGTAGGAGTCAGAGGAACCCGCCGGAGAAACACAGGGGCCCAAACTTCGCAAAATCTTTTTCAGGGGAAACCCATCGAATGTGTATATTAACCAGGGAGACCATAGTTTGAAAGTATCGGTGGAGGAAAATTGTTTGCAAGTTGGGGTTGTCGCATGGAATTTTCTTAAGTTGGGTTTACTATCGACTAAATGGTCAAACTAAATATTATTAAAATTTAAGGGTCAAGTTATTTAACAAAGGGGAACAAAAATGAGAATGATGAGAAGGATTTGCAGTCACACAAAAAAAACCTCTCAAAAAAATTTTAAATAAATAAATAAATAAATCATAACTCAAAATTTAATAAAAAAACAAAAAAAGTAAAAACACAAAAATGTTTCCACCGTCTTTCTCATTCTAAAGAAAATACAATGGTAAGTAAAAAATTCCGTTATGTCTTTTTGTTTATCGTTGTTGTTTGTGTTTATTTGTTCATTGATTGTGTTTTTTTTTCTTGACATTGTGTCTTTTTTTCTTTATATTGTGTTATATTACTCAACATTGTACTATATTTCGTTCGGCATTGTTATATATTTTGCAATCTATTGTGTCTATTTTTAGTTACAATTGTGTTTTTTGTTCATTTTCGTCATTGTGTCTTTGATCTCGGCATTATGTCTTTTCGTCAATTTTTTTTATTTTTTTTAACGGGATTGATGGCGGAAACATTTTAGTTTTTAAATTTTTTCGTTTTTTATTTATATTTTGAGTTATGATTTTTTATTATTATTATTTTTAAATTTTTAAAAGGTTTTTTGTGTTGTTATAAAACATTCTCACACTTCTTATTTTTATCTTACTTTGTATTTTAACTTTACCAGGTCAAAACTGATTTGACCCAAACCGGTTTGGTTTATAAACCGGTTTAGAAGCAAGAGAGGTCGACCTATCCAGATCGGTTCAGTTTTAAACCGGTTTTCCTCAAACCGGTTAGGTTGTTCAAAAGGGGAATCGATACCATAAACGGGCGATTTTGGGCTGGTTCATGAACCGGTTTGGGTGAAACCAGTTTCTTATCAAACCAGTTTGTGTCGGTTTGCCACAAACCGATCTCAAACCGGGTTTCTTTACAGCTCCACCATATGCCCATATCTATTAAAGAGGCATTAAATTCATATTAGAGGTGCACAAATCGGGTTTTTTAAAAACTCGGTTCCGGTTATGGAACCGGGTTCGGGTATGAACGGGTATTGGACCCAAACCGGTTTCTTAACCCTTCATATTTAGTTCCTCTCCCGTCGTTGCTTTTATACGCATCTTTATAAGGGTGGATGAGAGTATGAGGCACCTTTGGTAAATCATCAGGTTCATTCAACTAAAATCGGGAAAACTGCCGCAATCATTTCAGGTTCAGCATTCGCCATCGGTTTTGGGTTCATGAAATTTTACCCGGTGACATTGATTAGTTTTGCACTGGAAAGTACACTCGGGTACTTTGGGTTGTGGGGAACACCACTTCAACCATTTTGGTTACTTTCGGTAAATAAGAGGTAGCACTACATGGTGGGTTGATGTTTAAAGTAGTTTGGATAAAAGTTCGAAGTAGACATGCACAAAAAAACCAGTTCCGGACCCGAACCGGTGTACCCGACCCGGAACCAGTTCCAGTTCGTACCCGGTGGACCAAATACCCGGTTTGGGTATTTATATACCCGAAATCCGTACCCGATTCCACGTATTATATCCCCAATCGGTTCGTACCTGGTTCCATTTTGGAACCGGTTCCAGTTCCTACCCGGAATAACCAGTTCCGCCGGGTATTTAGCTGCATGTCAAAAACTAGCCGTTGGAACCGGTTATAGCGGTAATATAGCCGTTGGAACCGGTTTTTTAGAGTAATATAGCCGTTGGAGCCGGTTCCAACGGTAATATAGCCATTGGAACCGGTTTTCTTGTCCAAAACCTTTATATAAATTGTTTTTCATCCCTTGTTTCACCACCAAACTTAAAAACAATCTAAAATACTTCTCGTTTTACAAACTCGACCATCCGACTAAAAAATATTATGGCACCCTCCAAAAATAATAACAACAAGGCTAACATGAACGTTTTTATTGACCTGGTTCGTGCTATTGATGACCCACAAGTTATTGGGGTCATCGAACATAACCGCAAAAAAGAAGCTTGGAAGAATTGGGATTTGGTTCTCACTGCCGATGGTGATCAAAAGGCTCGATGCAAACTTTGTGGAACTTTCTTAAAGCACGATTCAAACTCGACTTTGAGAAAGCATATCGAGAAGCCATTTTGCAAGACCTTAAAAGGCGTTCGCGCAGCCGACCAAGTGGACTTGGGTAAAGATGGTACACTATTCCGTTACAACACGAACCAAGTTCAAGATAGATGGCAAAGTTCGTTATTCTACGAGGTTTGCCGTTTAACCACTCTTACGACCCGGATTTTGCAAGATAGAATGGCAAAGTTCGACCCATCTCTTGTGAGTCAGTCATGACACACAAATCGTAATGAACCCAAACATCGGGGCATCGTGTTGTTTCGATCACCATAACAACGTCGTCGTTACTTGCCATTAAACCGTTTAAGCTAAGTTGTGATTTAAAGTGTGGTTTATAGATTTGAAAGTGTTTTAACAAGTCCTACACAATACATGCTATTTATAGTATGTGCGTAAGGTTTTTGTAGTTAAAAAACCGGTTACAACGGTCAAAAACGACTATATAGCCGTTGGAACCGGTTCCTAACGGTCAAAAATGTTTAAATTTAAAAAAAAACCGGTGTACCCGGTTATTACGTAAAACCGGTTCCGGTTCATACCCTACACGGTTCCACTGGGTTCCCATATTTCTCCATCGGGTCGGGTCGGTTCCTGACCGGAACCGGTTCCATTCTGTACCCGATGACAAAAAAACCGGTTACTAACCGGTTCCGAGCTTTAACAAAACCCGATTTTGTGCACCTTTAGTTTGGAGTGCCCTTTCCACTCCAACTAGCTCGTGATTATAACAAAAATGAAAAAAGAACCTTTTATTGTTCCACCAAAAGTAACCATCGTCAATGGTAAGTACATGTATCAAATACAGTAATACTTCCTAAAGAGCAAACCTGGTTCTCGCATACGCAAAGTCTGTGGATGTGGGGTTAATTTGGACCTCATTTATGTATCCTTATCATGCATATATGCAAGAGGTTGTTTTCATGACTCAAACTCATCCAAGTCAAATAATAGCAACCATACCTTTTCTCCAATCTATAGCGACAACCACCGACGACGGTTTCATGATGGAGCCAAAAAATTAACATGGATGATGCTAACCCAGTTGAACCCATTTTAAAGTAATATTTTTATATAAAAGCAACCCCTTTGTATAGTTTAATTATCCCAACTGAAACCTACTTACAAAATGTTTTTACCTGAACAAACCCATTCTAAATCAATTCAACCAAACCAAACAACAAGAACCTAACGTTTCATCCGTGGACCATGGCTCACAAATCACGATTCAAACTAACGTCATACCCCAATGACTTGTACCCAATGCACATAAGGTTGTACATTAAGCAATATTTAAAACAGTTTCCCCCGGCCAAAAGCATGAAAACTGTCTAGACTTGATGGATTTGTATTATTTTATGTCCGTATTCTGCGCACAGTGCTGGCCTTCTGCACTACACCTGCCACTGCAACTTCTTCAAGAATTTTCAACATCATTCACCATTTTACAAACACTAGTCCTTCCACTTTTAACTATTTTCAAAACCCATCCTTTCCTTTTCTCTATTTGCATACTCAGTCCCTGAACTACAAAACACCACCATGATAAACACCCATATAATAATAACATAACTGGACAGCAGACACAAAAAGTGTTGAAAATTCTTAAACCACGCAAACACATTCATCAAAAGACCAGCATTCAGAAACCAAGCGTTTCCTATATTAATATTTCAGAAACATTTTACTCTTACTATTTATAGAAACACACTTCACTTCCATTAAAACCTAACCGCACTCCACCGTTTAACTTCTGTTCTTCGATTTCTCCATTGCCCTTGGCGCTGTACATCATTAAATAATAACGGGTATTTTAGTAATTTCACGAGTCAAGTTTTAATAAGCTGTAATTACTATGCGTACCTAAGCCAATTGCATCAGAGCCTTTCATGATTTTCAACCTCTTGCAAGAACCGATGAACATACTGGTATCACGTAAAGCGGAAAATAACATATTAGAAATATAACAATTCTTTTATCGATAATAATAACGATAAATACTTACTCCCATGGAACATCTCCAACAAGCATCCAGTCACCATCTTTATCCTCGTATGAGAGCACATATTTGGAACCATGCAACAAATCCCTCAACTTACTATCACTCAAACTTTGTGATCCACATTGACCTGAATTATGAAAATAACATTGATTTATAAAAGAAATATAATATTGGATTAAAGAAATTACAGACCAATAGTGAAACAGCTAAACATCTTCTCTAAGGCTGATGAAAGTTGTTGATAAGTAGTGTAACTTCTTAGATCAACTTTTCTCAGATAAGGAGCACCATCCATGCAAACTTTCACAAACAGAGCGGAGGGGCCGGGTTTTCCATCCACCTCATCACTGTTTTTTGCATTTGTAGCCAACATGTTCTTGCGAAACGATCTCACTGGAGGCCAACCGACTACTTGCGCCCTGCAGACAAGATCATATTAACCATGTAAACGAACATGAACGAGGTATGCTCATGTTCGTTTGTATAACTTTACCGAGCAAACGCTTGGACACGAAAAATTAGACAAACGGAATTTTGTTGTTCTTGTTTGTGTTAAGTTGTTAATAGTATAAATGGTTGGACGAATGTGGTGTGGCCCAATCAGGGCTTTGTTGCACCAACATTCATCTTTAGTATATATAGATAATAAACGGTTCATGAACGAGAACGAAAACGAACAAACTATAATGGACCCAAAAATTTTAATGAGTATATAAGCGAACGAACTTAAATATTGTAAACTAACGAACATAAATGAACTTAAATAATCGTAAACTAATGAACATAGAAAACAAACGTAATGCACCAACATAATCGAACTTAAATAAAAAAACGTTTATGAACATAAACAAACGAACATAAATGGAAAAAAGGTAAATGAGCATACATAAATGAACAAATAAGACACGTGTTCATTTTCGTTTAACTAAATGAACAAAAACGTTCATGTCCGATGGTTTATTAATTAAACGAACTTCCCACCTAAAGGTTCACTAAACGTTCGGTTTGCTACAGGCATCTTATATCACTCATTTCATTCAAGAAAAACAAGTTTTACTATTACACTTACTTAGCAGCAGGAGGATTAGAATCGCTGACTTTGTTAACGCTACCATTAGCCAATGATTTTGAAGCATCAGAATCAATAGCAGATGAACCAAACATCCAACTTCCTTCACCAATGGTGTCAGAAAATCCTCTTTTATTTCCAGAAACAACTATCTTCTGAGAACTTGAAGACGGAATTAGTGGGAACAACAGTTTCTCATCAAGACACGGAGAACTTTCCAGGTCAGCATCCGGGTCCCGGCCCGGGGATTGCGTCCCTGGAAGACCGAGTCTCAGTTCAGTAGCTTTAAGGTTTAGATTGTTTGTTTTCATTTCTGATATCCCAGAAACCGCTGAGCTGTCAACTGATGAAGAATCTGACAACCCAAGATAGTTTCTTTCTGTTAATCCAGAGTTTTTAAAAACCGATTCCATAGTGGAAGCAGAAGTCATTAGGGATGTGCTTCCATGTTCATCCCCTTCAACATCTAACAGTGGTGGTGTCATCAGACGCTAAACGTCAAGGCGTTCTCGTTAATCTGCTTGAATCAGTAACCACTAATGTAAGAAATCAACTTTCAAAACTTATAGATATAAGAAAATAACATTTATTCATAATCAATTCAATGTTTCAGAGATAAAGCACAGATAGGGATGCAAACGAGCCGAGCTGATGAAAAAATAACTAAATAATATATGTTATCATAATATAAAATTATAATTGAAAAGGAATATATAAAAATAATTATAAATATATAAAAAGAAATTAATAAATAACAAACGAGCTGAGCTTGAGCTTCAAAAAAAATACTCATGAGCCGAGCTTGAGCTTTAGAAACAGAGATTGAAACGAGCCGAGGTTGAGCTCTGTGTAAGTTAAAACTTAAATGAGGTGAGCTCGAACCTCCATACATCTTGCAAGTAACATTTAATTTCAAAAACAAGAGATCATAGACAGGTCTAAATTAAATTAAACCCTAAAAAGTTCCTCAGTACCAGAATATTCAAAACAGTTAACAAAAATCAATAGGAAAAGACTAAAAAACACTGTTAAAACCCTAATTCCTAAAATTATGCTCATAATTGACTGAAAACAAAAGGATTTCAACAACATAATGCTCAGTATAATCAAATATCCAAAGGTTCTACCTCATGTATAGCTAACAACACAAATCCAGATCTCAGCACTAATTAAACTCCGATTTGTAAACCTAATTATCAGAAATTAGAGGCATTTACCTGAAACTGATGAAGTTGATTGCAATTGACAAGAAGAAGCTTGAAAGATGAGGAGAGAGGAAGTATGTATGTTTATGTTTTAGGTTTAGAGAGCGAGAGAGAGAGTAAGAATAAGAGAATTGAGGGTATTAAGGCCCCTCCATTAAATAAAAGAAAAGGTGTGTGGGCCGTGAAACAAGGATTTTATGTAAATTTTGGAAACTTGTGTGTTTTCTACGGGGGCAATTTATAAATTATGAACAAAAATATTTAACTTTTATTAATATGAATATTCTGCTATAAATATATATTATTGTAGTTATCGTTATTAAATATATGTTAGGCTTTTTCTCTAAGTTATCTTTTATTAATATGAATATTTGATTATATAATACTGTTTGTTTCATTAAAATATTAAGCCTTAATGGATGAATGAGACTCTTACCAATTCAGTTAAAAAAACATTGTTGCTTGATTTGATTTTTGTTTCCTACTCTACTCTTCTCATCGCTTTCCATACCCTATGGTTCGATTTCTAATCTTATGGTTCGAACAGCTAGGTTGTGAACGAGATATTTCATTCATAACGAAATAGTTTATAGATGGTTAAAATAGTTCAGAGAGGTAAAATAGTCATTATGCAAAGTCATTCAAATGTCTAACCAAACAACACTTACTGATTTAACACTTACTGGCTCAGCATTTTTCAAATAGCCTCTAAGCAGACCCGACCCAAGGGGAGGTTGACGAACCTGGCTAGCTCTCACGAGAGGCGCATAATTGTTAAAAAAAATTATATATTTTTTATATAACTTTGTTTTAGCAAAAAAAACCTATAAAATGACTGACTTTTTGGTTGAATTAAAAATTTTCTAGGCCATGGAAACAAAGATCATGGGTTCAATTCCAACAGTTAGTGTTTTTTTATAGGAAAAAAAATACTTTCCTTTATTTTATATGAGTCATTTTAGTAGCATATTTATTATTATTTATTTATTTTAAGCTTTTAAAAGGCAACTTTATTAGTAAAATTAGCAGATTATATATTTCATAATTGAAAACGTGATTTTAAAAGCCAGATTTTTACTCGTCACTTGCCCCAAAATTAAATGGGTTGTTAAAAGACAACCCGGCCTCTAAGTTTTATTGTATATACCTTTTTAGGTTTGTTGAACTATATTAAACCATATATAACGTAGAATATTAATATTGTATTAACAAAAAATCTACACGTAAAAAAAAGAATATAATACACATACAAAAGTTTGTAGGGCTGAGTATGGTTTGCTTCGGTTATTAGGCAAAACCGAAACTAATGTCATCGGTTTTTTGAATATACAGACCATTCGGTTTTCGGTTTTTCAGATTTCGGTTTTTCGATTATTTTCGGTTTTTTCCAATTACGTGTAGACATTGCAAATAAATAATTTAGTGCAAATGATTATTTTAAGCTTATATGAGCGTATTAGAGTATCATATACATATTGAATTCAAAAAACAAAAATAGACGTGTGTTACATAGAACCATATGAATACAAAGTTTTTAGAGTAATAGAGTTTAAAATTCAACAAAGTTGTTTATTAAACAAACTAAAAGTTTAGACTCAATCTTCATTTATTATCTTGTTCATCCTCAAAGTTTAGTCTCGGTATTATCATATTCATAATCTTCTTCACGATCAATCGATTCGGTTTTTTTAAAAATAGAAACCGAATCGAAACCGAAAATTCAGTTTTTCAAAGAAACAAAAAAATAACTGTCGGTTAATGCTTCGGTTCGGTTTTTTCAATTAATTCGATTCGGTTCGCTTAATTCTTATTTGTACTCACCCCTATTAGTTAATGTCATTAGGAAAATGTTATGGTGAACAAGGACGGACTAAAGTACAATCTTCTTGAGCGCAAATCAAGCCTTATTATATAAGACCATTCACAATAAGAGATTTTTATAGGGTGCTTTGTTTTTCCACAAGAACAACAAAAACATGACTTTCTGCATGGGGAAAATTTTCAAAATAGCCTCTTAATATAGAGAGATTCCAAGCTTATCACCTGAAATTCAAAAATTCCAGCTTTGCCCCTATCTATCACATCGCGGGTGATGTGTTAGGTTGTCCCGCCGATGAGTTAACAAACCAATCACAACGATTGTTAGGGTTTGTTACCGGTGGCCGATAGTGGTGGTGGAACTCGACAGGTGGTTCAGTAGTAAAGGCGGGTGGTGGTGGCTAGTTGTGACATTCGTCAATTTCGGTTCTCGATTTGTATTCGTTTGTATTCGTTTTATCATGTAAACCGACCCGTTTTGTAAGCCGAAACCTTGGATATAATCAAAATGATGAATTTTTTATTACAATATTGTTTTACACTTGTTGGGTCTTGAAAACATCCTTTTCGGTCCTTAAACCGCGTAAAAATCACTTAAAACGAACTACAGGGGCCAAATCTGCCATTTTTGAAACTTGGAAAATCACCAGCCACTACCCCCATCGTGCTACGCGATGGGAGACACCACAGGGCGTCGCGTGGCGCGACCTGGTGCAGCTGCAGACCCGTTAATTTGTTTGTTTGTGTCTTGTTTTGATCCATTTGCATGAAAACTCTTGTATCTCACACCCATATTTGACCACCAACATTACCCTATATATACACCATCATTTCCCTTCATTTTCCCCTGCTACAACTCCAAATTCTCTCTCAAACTTCATAGATTCAAGGTTGTTTATTTATGTGTTTGAAGGTTTTACTTCCAAAAGTCAAACTGAGTTTAATCTTTCATTCTAATTAACTTATAGTCTTAATAATACTTGAATATGGTGGTACAACATATATATAATATACACCCCTTGCTACCTTTGGTAGTTGCTTCTCCGATTCCGGTCGCTGAGGTTTCGGACCTTGTAAGGCAAGGCTTCATGGAGGACTTCGTGTCCTTGATATATATATATACTTATATAACTTGTTCATACATACTAACCATGCTTAACTTCTACTCATTTTAGTTTATTTACAAGTTCCATGGTTATGGGTTCTAAGAGTCTATGCTTCGGTTTAACCGTAAATAGCTCTAGACCGTAAACCGAACTTTGCTTACTAGTTTTTGTTAAATACTTGTTTAAACATGTTTAATGTTAGATCTCAGTTTATAAAATCATTTTATGAGTTCCATGGTTATGGGTTTGTAGATTCTAACATCGGTCTTAACCCGAAACTAGATCCGAACCGAAAACCGAACTTTTGTTTAAAGACTTTATTGTTAACTTTTTTGGTGGTAAAACTTAAGTATTTTAATTTGTACATTATTATACAAGTTCTTGGATATTTGGGCATGTGAAAACCATCTATGAACTTATTGGGAGATGAAAACCGAACCAAACCGAACTAAACCGATTTTCACTCGCTTAAAGTGTGTTTTAAGCTACCAAGACTTGTATATTTCTTTAAAAATAGTTTACAAACTGATTTTAATTATTTACTTAAGTACTTGGAAATGTTGGATCCAACTTGATCTCATAACAAAGTTTGGACCGACAAAACCGAACACTCGCTTAATGTATGTTGTTAGTTCAAAAATAATAGAACTACATAATTGGTTAAGTATTATTGGATTTTTATGAGTTATCTCATAACATTTAATATTTTGGAAAGTTGACTCTGGGTTTGACCAATTGTCAAGACCCGAACCAACAACCCGAACACTCGTTAAAAACCCATTTTAGTATCTTTATTTCAAATGTACTTGCATTCTTGAATTTTACCCACCATATTACTTAACATAGGTTGAGTAAACATTAAGGTTAGATACTTTAACCCGGTTTTGAGCAAACTTACATTTTTAAAGGGTTATTATTATAAGTTCTTAGATAGTTACATTTTTAAACCTTAAACTTTAATTGTTTACATTTCCTAACATTTATTTTATTTAAAGACTTTCAAGACAACCTTTCTAAATCCGAAACTTTTCCTTTTACGCTTTGTTCGTTAAACCCGTCATTCCGGCAAATCTCCAAATTATCATCTTTCAAGTTTATTACTTGAACGTGAGTACTTTCATACCCCGCTTTCCATCTTTTGTTTTGGGGGTGACATTTTATACTTATTCAACTAAATGATTTATTTACTTGAATCTTAAATCACAAACGTTATTGTATACTTTTCTTAAATAATTGCTTGATTTGGTGTTCTATGATTATATGCCTATGTGTTTATCGCTTTTGGTTGGTGGAACTATAAAATCCTAGTCTATTTGGCAACCCCTTATAGCAATATGTCGTTAACGTAATGCAATTAACGATAACTGTAAAAATCCTAGACTATTTGGCATCCCCTTATAGTTAGGTGTCTCTAACATAATTCTATTAGCGATTTTATCTTTTTATCCAAGTTATTGCTTTTATTTATTGTTTCGTATACGAGTTTTGTGGTTTTCCCTTACTATATACTATTATGCTCAAACTTATGAATTGCTCACCAACCTTTGTGTTGATAAACTTTATTTTATGAAATGTTACAGGTTTGCGTCTTGATTGATTTGGGATTGGGAAGAAAACGTCATCAAGACCTTTAGGATATTAGTAAGATGAACAATATTTAATTTGCTATATTTTGTGATATCTTGTTATGACTATTTATGAATATTTGCTATGTGACATTTTCGATGTTGTGAAATGAAATGAGTTTGTTAAATATTATCGCTTTAACTAGTGTCATGTGCTTATGGGAAATCGTTACACCTCGGCATGTTCCGCCGCCTTTGGTCGTGGTGTGACACTAGGGCAGGTGGTGGTTGCAAATTGGGAGGAGATGGATTGAGATCGAAGAAGAAGAAGAAGAAGAGAGAGAGGGGTTATAATATTATATATATATAGGGTGGGGTTAGAATAAGAAGTGAGTTATTTGTAAGAAGTGTGAGAAGTAATATCGGACGTTGGATGTGATCATCTGATGGTGGATATTGTTAGTGTGTTTTTTGTTCGGTGTGTTTTATTTTTTTAAGGATAAAAACCACTTCTTACACTTCTTAGGATAGTTTTACTTCTTATTTTAACCTTGCTCTCTCTCTCTCTCTCTCTCTATATATATATATATATATATATATATATATATATATATATATATATATATATATATATATATATAAATTATTTCTTTTAGTTTTAACTAATAAACAAATATGTGAATTTACAACACTACCCTCATGTGCCTTGCACATGACTATATTTAACGTGAAAAGTTAGTTGGGTTAGTGTCAAAGGACGTAACGTGATACGGATTTGAAACATGAAGTATGCTTTCTGCTATTTGTTTGGCTAAAGGACGTCAACTGAAAAAACATTCAAACATAAAGGACGTCTTTTGCCATTTCTTGGACACATCATAAACATGAATGGTATTCAAGTGGACTCCGCTAAGATTGAAGTTATCTCTAAGTGGGTAATTCCAAAGTTGCCAACCAAGATCCGAAGTTTCTTAGGTTTGGTCGGCTATTATCGTAGGTTCATTGAAAATTTCTCTTGTATAGTTGTTCCCCTAACCTCGTTGACTCGTAAAAACATCAAGTATGAATGGGGAACCACACAACAAGAGGCGTTCGATATACTCAAACCAAAACGCACCCAATCACCTATACTGGCCTTGTCAGAAGGTACCGAGGACTTTGTTGTTTTTAGTGATGCGTCTCATTCCGGCTTGGGATGCGTACTAATGCAACGCAAGAAAGTAATCGCTTATGCCTCTCGTCAACTCAAGGTGCACGAAAAGAACTACACAACTCACGATCTAGAGTTAGGTGCCATAATCTTTTCTTTAAATATATGGAGGCACTATCTCTATGGAGTAAGATTAATCGTGTATACCGATCATAAAAGTTTGAAACACATATTCGAGCAAAAAGAACTTAACATGCGTCAACGACGCTGGATGGAAACACTAAATGACTACGACCGTGAGATCATCTATCATGAAGGTAAAGCCAACGTTGTGGCTGATGCCTTAAGTAGTAAAGAACATGAAAAACCAAGAAGAGTCCGAGCGTTAAGACTAGAACTCCAAATAGATCTCATCGAACAAATCAAATCCACTCAACTCCAAGCTATCAATGAAAACAAGATCTTCGACGAAAAACGTAACGGCACCATTGAATCGCTAGTCAAGGGTGACGATTGTATACTTAGAATGGGAAACCAGATTTGGGTACCAGTCATTGGAGACTTGCGTGAAAAGATCATGAGCGAAGCACACAAGTCCAAGTACATGATGCACCCTGGTAGCGACAAAATGTACCAAAACCTAAAGCCGAACTACTGGTGGAATGGGATGAAAAAGGACATCGCTTCGCATGTTGCAAAATGTCTCACATGTTTGAAAGTCAAGGCTGAACACCAAAAGCCCTCGGGATTGCTTTAGCAACCCGAACTTCCCGTTTGGAAGTGGGAGTTAATAACCATGGACTTTATCACAAAACTCCTGAAAACAACTCGTTAACATAATGCAATTTGGGTCATTTGTAACATCCTGTTTTCGAGTTTTGGTTAATAAATGAAGTACGGGTTATTATGAGTTGGGTTAGTGTTTGGCTAAATTGATAGGGGTTATGGACTTGGGTTATGAAAGAAAGAGGAAAAGACCATGGGCTTAGGCCCATGATCCATAATTATATAACCCATAAATCACCCATTTAATTCATTTTCACACATATTCCATACACCTCCCAAAACACACCCTTAGCTCTTTCTCATATTTCTCTCTCCATCTCTAGCCGAAATCACCAAGGAAAACCGATCCCGATCCAAGGTAATGATAGTATTACGTTGTATGAGCTTAAACCCGTTAGATATGGTCACGAAACGACGAACCGACATCGTTAAACCGTTTAAGTCACGAGATCCGGGTGGAATCGGGTATAAACCGGACCTAAGATGAGCTTAGGGGTCACCCTAGCTCAGATCTGGATCGAACAGGGCGAAAAACAATGAAAAACAAGTCAAAACTCGTTTTTCTGGCAAAACCGCGTTTTTCCGGCGACGACAGCGCCGGAAAGGCGGCGGGTACGAGGAAAGGAATGTTAGAGAATGTTTCTGACATTCTCTGACCTAACCCTAATTCGTTAACGGAGAGTTAACGAATTAGAGGCAATTCGTCAGATGATTCGTTACAAGAAGCTTAACGAACTAGCCTTAGTTCGTATCCAGATTCGTTAAGGAAAAGATAACGAATTAGCCCCATTTCGTTATAGTCATTCGTTAAAGAAGATAACGAATTAGAAGGTTCAATTCGTTACAGATGGGTCATTCGTTATAGGGTTCAATTCGTTATAAGGACCAGTTCGTTATGAACCCAATTCTTTAAGAACCAAGTAACGAACCAGACCATGTTGAGATAGCGAACCAGCATAACGAATCAGCTAACGAACTAGATCATGAAAGATAACGAATTAGTTAACGAATCACTCTTAATTCGTTATAAGAAATAAGTTAGCGAATTAGAAAATAATTTAAAATCCTAATGAAAAATGTGTTAAGACAGTTAACGAATTAATCTCGACCCCAGCCACGGGCTCTGCCCCTTGGACCCTGCTAGGGGCTGCCGCCCCTAGACCCCGCTACCAGGGGCGCTGCCCCCAGAACCCCGTTTGTTGTGGGTGATAATTAAACTAGAAATACGATATGGGTAGCGATATATAATTGATACGTGAAATTGTTATAAACGGCGAACGTAACCGCATTCAGGTGAGTTTCTAGCCCCACTTCTTTTTTGTGTTTTTGGGGCTGTGTGCATACTATATGTGATAGTTAATACACTTACCTTAAGTGGTAAGTGTATGCCTTATATGAATTATGTATGATGATTGCTTGACGGTGCATGAACGATCTCCGGATATTGCATGGATCGTCAGGTGGTTGTTAAAGATATGAATGATATATATGATGTATGAATGATGTATGTATGAAGCATGTATGATGTATGAATGATATATGTATGGTATGCTAATAGTACGTGAACGATCTTCGGATATTGCACGTGTTATTAAGGCAAGTATGTAAAGGACATGTATGTTACAGTAGCACAATATATAGGGACCATATCCTAATAATATCTGTGAGGATAGGGACCAGACCCTTATAATATCAGTGAGGATGGGGACCAGACCCTTATAATATCTGTGAGGATAGGGACTAGACCCTTATAATATCTGTGAGGATGAGGACCAGACCTTTATAATATCTGTGAGGTTATAGGGTGGAAGGCTCTTTATATAGTATGGATAGTTATGCAAGTAAAATAAAGTATAAATAATGTACACACATTCGGGCACGTGTGCGAGTATGTGAACAGATTGTATGTCGTATGATTAACTAGAACCCACTCAGCGTAGCTGACTTTTAGTATGCACGCAGGTGAGTAGATTGAGGTAGCTTGCATAAGGGGAGACACATGGCATGGACTTGAAGAAGCTGGCATCTCAAGGAAATATTATGTTATTTTAAAGACAATGTTTTATGTTAAATGATTTGGAATGATCGTTAAGACAAGAAATATGGTTATGTAATGAAATGGTTTGAATGTTTTTAATATTCCGCGCATGTTTTTACTAACTCTGATATTTAGAACTGTGTTTATGAGTAAATCCAACATCAAAGTAGGGCACCGGGACCGGGGCCTTACATCATTGTGGATATACTAACAAAATCCGCACACTCTATACCCATCAACGAGTCTTACTCAATGGATAGATTAGCGCGTATCTATGTGAACAACATCGTTGCTTTATATGGAGTAACGTTGTCTATAATTTCTGATCGAGACAGCAGATTCACGTCTCACTTTTGGAAAAGCTTCTAACAAGCATTAGACATAAAATTAAACCTTAGCACCGCCTATCATCCACAAACTGATGGACAAAGCGAAAGGACGATTCAAACTTTGGAAGATATGCTCCGCGCTTGTGTGATAGACTTAGGTGGAAGTTGGGATGACCATCTACCCCTAATGGAATTCTCGTATAACAATAGCTATCACACGAGTATTCAAGCCGCATCGTTCGAGGCGTTATACGGCCGAAAATGTAGAACGTCCGTGTGCTTGTCTGAAACCGGAGATAATAAATTGTCTGAACCTGAGATAGTCCAAGAAACCACCGACAAAGTCTTACAAATCCGAGATCGACTTAAGACGGCACGTGATCGCCAAAAGAGTTACGCCGATGTCCGTCGAAAGCCGTTGGAATTCAATTTTGGTGACAAATTCCTATTAAAAGTCTTGCCATCGAAAGATGTAGTTCGCTTCAGTAAGAAAGGAAAGTTAAGTCCTCGATTCGTTGGACCTTTCAAGGTACTTGAGCGAATTGGTACTGTTGCAACTGTTTGCGACTGCCTGAGGAAATGAACGGGATACACGATGTATTCCATGTATCTAATATGCGAAAATGTCTAGCTGACGAATCTTTATCCATGCCTCTAAAAGATGTTGAAATTAATGAGAATTATAAATTCATAGAAAGACCAATTCAAATCGAATATTCGAAAATAAAAAAATTAAAGAGACGGACATTGAAAATTGTGAAAGTAAAATGGGACTCACGAAGAGGCCCCGAATATACTTGGGAACTTGAATCTGAAATGAAAAAGAAGTACCGCCACTTGTTCTAAAGAAACAATCTCGATGACAAGATTTATTTCAAGGCGGGGAGGATGTAACATCGTGAAAATATTGGATCAAAGTTGCCAAGTTCAAAGTAAAAAGGACCAAAAATGACAAATTCTAAACTTCAAGGTTTAAAATAAAATATGTCTTCTTGTCCCATAGCGATACGCGACGGGACAAAGGACAAGCCTATCGCGTATCGCGAAGGGCTTGGATATAAACCCAAGAAATGGTCACATGGCGGTACGCGATCGCCTAGGAGCCAACGTCATCGCGTATCGCAATGACGTGGTCTGACAGGCCAAGACACGTGTCGCCACGTGTCAACCGGTGGCACATGGTCTCGCCCAAGTGGCTCCGCGCCCGCCACGTGGCAACCCTAATGGGTGTTTTATAATCCCGTCTTTTGATTGTAAATAACAATATTCTAAATCCCGTCATTTAAAATGGTGGTTTGTAATGAACAAGTAATATTTTGTTAAACTTAAAACGGGTATTTTATAATCCCGTCTTTTGATTGTAAATAAAAATATTCTAAATCCACATTTTTTAACTTCCGCACTTAACTCTGATATATTTACAAATGTGGTACCAACATATGTGTTGCACGCCTAGGTCGTGGTCTGGGATGTGGCAAAATTTGATGAAGAAAATGTGAATGCTCTAACCATGTGTTATTATGCCACATGAATCTTGTGACAGGTGTTCGAATTGTTCCAAGTAAGATGTAAACTTGATTTTTTCAAAGGGGGGAGCACTCATGGATACTACCTATGAAACGCTCAATCATGCAATGTAATTTCATTTTTAACCTCAAGTGCTCATAAACCACAACATCATTGGCAACATCTACCCACAAGAACCTTAAAACTTTTTTGTTTTTTTTTTATTTATTTCCCCAAGTACAATAAATGTCAAAAATGAATTACTAAATCAATTTTGTGTGGCAAACATTTGCTATGAAATGAAACCATGGACCTTACCCACATGGGGCGGCGACATTGTTACCATGTGGTTTGGAAGCCATATACCCTACCGATATTGGTGCTCCGTCCTCTCTTAAACCAGACTAGGGATGAGCTTGGGAGAAACCTGTATACGTACCCGTACCTGTACCAAAAATTAATAAAAACATGTACCAATACTCGTACAAAATTTTTCGATATGGTATGGGTATTTCGGTACGGTACCCGTTTTTGTACCACTTATGCTTTTTTTATTTCCAAATTTTCGACGATCTTGAAACTGGTACCATTACGAGTAACAAACAACCTAAATTAGTCTGGGTATAGGTACCTGCACATGTACGTGACGGGTACCAAATTAGTATAAGTACCAAATTGGTCTTCGATTTAATGATTAGATAGAATTGAAGAACTCTAATTCGGTCACCGACTTTAAGTGATTTGTTTGTTTGTTGAAGTCTTGGGTGCTATATTATTTAATATTGAAGTAACGTTTAGTACTTGTTCAATAATAACATGGTTGAAGAATTTATTTTATATATTAAATATGAAGAATCTCAATTAAACACCTATATATTTCAAACATACACAAAAATTGCAAACGTACCCGTACCTATACCCAATTATACATGTACCGAAATTTAACAAAAATGAGTACTAATATCCGTATCGAATATTTTAAATCGGTACGGGTGCAAGTATATGTACGAGTATTTGAGACAAAATGCTAATCCAAACCATCACAATTATTAATTATGGACTATTTTTTGTAATCTAAAATTTAAGTGGTCTATACTTTTAAAGTTTATTGTCTTAAATGAAAATCAAAACACAGTTGATCATTTTATATCTTAAATGAAAATCAAAATAAAGTTGTTATGCTTCTATATAACTTGTCCTTAACTAATGCAATTTTTAATCTTAGAAGGCATAGGGTGAACCTTCCCTAGCTACCATTAACATTTTTTATCAAATAAAAATATGTCTTTGTAATCATTTGTATTTGGTCACCACCATATACTAATACCCCCAACATCATTATTAATAACCACATACTAACTTTTGTTGCCCACTACTTGCATTATAGACTAGCTATAGTACACGTATATTATATAGGTTTCTTAACAAGTATCATATTTGTTTAAAACATCTTGTATTAATACATAGCTATATGAGTAATATTTTAAATATAGAGATTGATGATATTTTGCTTGAAATAATACGATACATCGATATTTATACATAGTTAATAAAAAAATTGTGAACAAAAGAGTAACTTTCTCAAATAGAAAGGTTATTTTTACACCGGTGTATATGTTTCAGTTTTCATCATATCATATAAAAATAAAGGTTTTTTCTATTGTTACTAATGACACTTTCTGTAAAAGTAACCTTCATAACAACTTTCAAATTTTAAAATGTACCTTAAAAATGATTTTTTTCCTTTTAAAATGATTTACATCACTCCTAAATGTTCTTTCAACCATCATTTTCTTTCATCCACCACTACCAACTCACACACAAATGCATTCTCTTTTTCTCTCGAAAAAGGACTTACTGCAAGTGCCATTATTGTTCATGATAGATGTCCCTATATGGTTGACAATATATTTCAAGTTAAGTCATCGGGGGCATTATAGAGTTCATGACAAGTATTAACGGAATGAAACTGTCACAATGTCTTTGTATATATCAATAGGCATGATTCGTACGAACAAAGAGAACGAGAATGCAATTTATGAAGTGTACGATTAGCATGTCGTACATATGATTAACATGAGGCTGAAGGCATATGATCGATCAAAACTTTATTATTGTAAGAGAAAACTGATTTAAAAACTCGTTACAATAATTCTATTGATCACACATCTAAAGTCTCTAATCAAGCCATATATTTACAATCTAACTCTAACTTAGTGACCAACTGGCCAAACAACGGTTTTCTTGTTACTAACTTGGCCAGCAACTCAGCAAGTATGATTTGACTCTAATTCCGCGGTTTCCGAAATTAATAAACAAGACCCGAAGCGGCTTTTTGAAGCAGCCACTCTATATCTATAGATCTTTCCTTAGCAAAAACAATCGGCCCTAGACCTCTTCACGACGACGACAGGCTTCCATGTGATGGCTAAATCTTCGTATCAATCTTGGGCATATTGAGCTTGGACCACGATTACACCAAACTCTAATACCACTTCAAGACACATGATCGATCAGACATTTTATTATTGTAGAAGAAAACTGATTCGAAAATATGTTACAATAATTCTTTGTTGACACACAAATAAAGCCTCTAACCAAGCCCTATATTTATAATCTAACCTTAACTCGGTGACCAATACATTGCAATATTAATCATATCACAATTAGAATACTAAACCACCAACTTGACCGACTTGTCAACTTAGGTCCATCCGTCCATCCATATTCACCAACTTGTGAATACGGTCCTAAATTACTTGCAAAGGCTACTCCTAAACAATTTTGCTCAAACACAATCAAGTTTAAAAACTCTACTACTTTTATGTTATTTGCTAGCCTATTGAATGTTAAGAAAAACGTGTCATACATTGAATATTTTTGGTATTGTTTGTAAGTTCTTTAAAAGTTGATTATCATTATCTGTTTTGTTTGATTTTGTTGGTCTTAGGTGGTCTTATTGTGATTTCTGATTCTCCAATTATGTCATGTATTTTTGCCAAACTATCCTTTGAAATTCTTTACAAAATATATATATATATATATATATAAAAATAGTGAAAAGATCCAATACACTAATGCTTATCGTACAAATACGTATGCGAATCCCGTTTTTCGCGAATCGATCTATGAAATCACATCCAAACATCTTGGAATCGTCAATACATATCCAATCAATCATTGCTTCACCGAAAAAAACAGTTTTGGATGGTTAATCGATCAATTTTTCACTTTTTTTCACAAAGACGGTTTTTTAGCGTTTAACGAGCGTTTAAGGTTTTGTGAGCGTTTTCTGAGCGTTTTAGGTTTTTGCCTTTGTTTTTTGCCTTTGAACGTCTCGCGTACGTTAATGCACGTTAAGCATTTTCGTACAGCACTATGAACATATCAACACATTTTGAGACATCATGATTGTGATGTCATGCTTCCTATAAACTACATTGTTAATTAAACTTTCATTGGCTAATTCTATCTTTAATTAGATTTATTTTCATTTAACTAAAAAAAAGGATCAAGTTACAACAAAGAGGCATGTAAGTGGGCAACAAGCTGCGCCGCCACCCCCTTTTGAATGGCAAACCCAATCCTACCGAAAACAAAGTTATCGTTCTTCGGCGTATAAAAGAAATACGCTATGTAATCTTAAAAACGTGTAATAACTACTACTTTGTAATTATAAAACAAGAATATAGACACGTATATAAGTGTTGTCGAGAATTTAAAACTTCTAGTTGGCTTTAGATGAGTTTAAGTAAATTTTAAGTAATGAAAATCTCAATTGGTAATGAGTAACCCCTACCTGATGGATATACCTTGGTAAACTCAGGAATTAGACGAGCACTTAGCAGTGTATGAAATACAGTTTTGTTATGGTATAAGACTAGCATGAAGAAAATTTGTCATGTTACCATCCATACCAGTACGTTTGTACGTTGGTAATGGTGCGTCCTCATTTAACGTTTGAGTTGGAGTTTCCTTTCCCCCCCCCCCCCCCCTTTTAATTTAGCAGCCAACGAAATAAGTTAAAAGGAAAACAAATCATCAATAGGTTGAGGTAAGCACGAGTTTTATTTTCTTTTCATCTCCAAAATTTATCCAATTTCTTTACTTTCTCCAAATTCTAAAGATTTTACTATAATGAATCGGGACCAGGAGTACTATATTCATAGTCAAGTCTACATACAAAGAACACCTAGACGACAAAGGTGTATCAGCATTCAGCATTAGAGGTCAGGTCAGGTCACGTGGGTTGGGCTTTTTACTGTACCTTGACTTTCAACATATTCTCAAAATTAAATAGAAAAATGTAGACAGGTTATTATGATTGGCTTGACCATATTTCTTGGGCTTTTAAACAAGGTTTATTGGGCTCTAACAGAAACTTGACTGATTTAGGAATTAGGATGGCATTTGGGTTTAGTCATACTGATTGGTATTCTAAATGGCCTAGATCATGAAATTGAAAGGAATCTCATAATTAAAGATCTTTGAATTTCAGGGTCAAGAAAAGTAATCAATGCATGTGGACAATCAGCACGCGTCCATTCCATTTGCCTTCGACACATTTGGATTCCTAGCTCCCGAGGCGGTTCGCTTCTTGAAGCAGGTGCAGAAGGTGGTCCACAGTGACTCGCAGAGCCCGAGGAAACAAGGATTTATATTTAGTAGAATAGGCTTTGCGATTCAAAGGGGGATAGCGGCGCAGCTTGTTGCTCGCTTACCCATTATCCAGATCATGTAGCTCGGTTTGTGAATTATATAATTAAATATATAAGAAAAATAACCAACATGCAAGTTTCTTTATTATGTCATTATAGCGGGTAAGATACGGTAAAAGAATACCCCCCCCCCCCCCTACAAAAATATCTACACAAAATAGATTTACAGTAAATATGGTAAAATACATAGACTATACATCATTCTTCATCTATAAAGACAAGGGTAATACCCTTCGAGTAAAGACACCCATGGGGTTTGTAGTTGGAAGAAACAAAGCAACTATGGAATTTCGACCGAAGTATGCAGTTAGTTTTTGGCTTGCGCACTGACAATCTCCTCTTTTCTATGATGACAAAAGATTTGAACATGTAGAAAACTGGGTAAAAAAAGAAGAAGAGAGTTAAGCTTATATTTTCATACTTGTTATCTTTCTCCCCCTTTTTGTCGCATCGAAAAAGGATGCTTATCCTTGAAGTAACTCTATCAAATATATATGTATTCTTACCTTTCAAACCAAACCGATCCTTTTCCACTTAGAAACCAATTTCAGATTGAAGCGGTTTGAGCGACAATAGGTTATTTTGACCTTCTTTGACTAAAATCTAGCTTATTTGGCGACAACCGATTTGTGCACCACTAATTCTAGGCATGTGACATATAATATAGTCATTTAAGCATATATAAGCACATATTAAGATGACAACTATAACACCCCGATCAAAGGCGGCGGAACATGCCGGGGTGCTACGTGATTGGACAAATACACAAGACACTATTAAAGTGACAACATTTAATCAACTTATTAATTTCATTCAAACATCAAAGTGACACATATTGTTCATACAAATAAACACCAAAATATAAAAGATAGATATTGTTCATTCTTCTAATAACCTAGCGGTATCAAATAGAATGAAGTCTTCACACTCCAACTCAAGAAATAATCAAACCTGTAATAATGCATAAAATAACATTTGTCAACACGTATGTTGGTGAGAAATTTCATAGTTATGAGTATATATAATATGAGTGAAATCCACAAACGTATATGAGACTATAAATAAAAGCATCAATCGTGACATATAAAACATATGTAAATGAGGATCATTTCTACTCGGTAACAACCGACATACTTGGATAATGAGGCCCTATTCTACTAGCACAAGGCTAAGTAGTTAGGGGAGCGTATGATCATACTTAATAAGGCTCAACAACAACATAAAAATAAACACTCGCGCAAGTAAAGCCTATGAGACATATAACACACAATAGAGCAAGTATTCTAGCATCATACACCCTAAAGTTTGTGGTTTGAGAAATGAGTATAATATAAATCATTTTTGTTGAATAAGTATGCATGTTACCCCCCAAAAGATAAAAGTGAAAACGGGGGATGAAATGTACTCACGTTAACTAAATAACTTGAAAGATTGATTCGTGAATAATCGGAGATCGGGTTTAGCAAGCAAGACCTAGATTAAATGGGTCTTATGTTAGTAGGTAGTCTTGGAAGGGTTTAAAGTAAAGTATGACAAGTAAAGTAAATAAATGAAGTTTATGGTTTAAAAATGTAAATATTTGGGAAATTAAAGATATGTTCTAAAAAGTAATTATACTCGAAACCGGGTCTTGGTATTTCATTCATAATTATTACTCAACCTATGTTAAGTAACTTATGTGGGTTATAATGCACTAATGCAAGACCCTTTGGGTATATGAACACCAAAAAAGGTTTTAATCGAGTGTTCGGATTTGTTAACTTGGGTCTAGATAATTAACTAAACTCAAAAGTTAACTTTCCAAAATGTTTTGAGATAACTCAATAAAATCGAAAGACTTAACCAAGTATATAGTTCTATTATGAAGAACCTTAACGCCCGTTAAGTGAGTATTTGGTTTCACTGGTCCAAGCTTGTTATAAGATCAAGTTGGATACCGACACACCAAGTAAGTTGATAAAATACTTAAAATTAGTTTAAAATATATTCTTGAAGAAAAGATGAGTTTCGATGGCCAAAAACACACTTGTGTGTCTTAGGCAAGTGAACTCGGTTAGTTCGTTTTTGATTCGGTCCTTGACTCGAAATGATACCGAGGATGGTTGCCACATACCCAAATACCATAGAACTATCAAAATGGTTTTAGAAGTTACAAGGTTCAAATCTTTCATAAGCATGTTTATTTAACTATTTTAAACAAAACTAGTAAACAAACTATTTTAAACAAAGGCTAGTAAACAAGAGTTCGGTCTTGGTTCGGTCTTGATTCGGGTCTAATCTCGGGATAAAACCGAGACTGGTGACTTCATGCCCAAGACCATGAAACTCTTTAAACATGAATTAAAACTAAACTATTTTAACTATTTTAAACAAAACTAGTAAACAAAACTATTTAAAACAAAAGCTAGTAAACAAGAGTTCGGTCTTGATTCGGGTCTAATCTCGGGATAAAACCGAGACTAGTGACTTCATACCCAAGACCATGAAACTCTTTAAACATGAATTAAAACTAAACTACTTACAATATAAACAAGACTATAAAGCATTAAAGGAAAATAGTATAATCAAGAACTACAAAGAGTTCTCCATGAAGCCTTGCCTTGTAGCATATCACCTCCCGAAGAAGATGAAAGTCGAAGGAAACAAGGGGTGCATATTATATATATGTTGTACCACAAGATATGAATTAGTAAGTAACAAAATCAAAATAAAAGAAGGTTGTTGTTTGATAATTATGAACCTTGAAGGTTAGAGATAGTGTTCTTAGTTTGAGAGAGAAAGAAGATGAATGAGCAAGAAGAAATGAAGGGGATGTGGTTGTTTATATAGGGAAGGAGTCAAACTTGTTTTCCTTGTTTTATATCAATACTTGCATGTGTTTTTTTTTTAAAAAAAAGGTTTAAACAAGTCAAATAATACAAACTAGTAACAAATCCGAAAAGTAAGAGATGATTATGAAACTTAAAAATCCAATATTTTATATTAGTGAAAGATTTGGTTTACAAATCGGGTCGGGTTTTAATAAAAATACAAATACAAAAAAGATCGAAAATGACGAATGTTATAGTCTTCCCTACTTTAGGAAATTTCGTCCCAAAATTAAGAAGAATCCGTAATAAATAAGTGTGGGTACTTTTCCTTCATATCGTCTTCTGGTTCCCAAGTAAATTCAGCGCCACGCCGTGATTCCCAACGGACGTTAACTAAACGTATGAGGCTACGTTTGGTTCGTTTCTCATTGCGGTCCACAATTTCAACGGGTTTTACGATCAATTGCAAGGTTTCATCAATACATACTTCATCGAGAGGTATATGGAGATTACCTTCGGCTAAGCACTTTTTGAGGTTTGAGACATGAAAGGTGGGATGAACACCGGCAAGCTCTTGCGGTAAATCGAGCTTATAAGCCACTTTTCCAATCCTTTCGAGGATCTTGAATGGGCCTACAAAACGGGGTGCTAGTTTTCCTTTCTTTCCAAAACGGACTACCCCCTTCCAAGGGGATACTTTGAGAAGGACAAAGTCGCCAACATTAAACTCGAGAGGTTTTCGCCGTTTGTCGGCATAGCTCTTTTGGCGACTTCTAGCAGCGAGGAGATTTTTGCGTATTTGATCGATACGATCGGTAGTGTCTTGAACCATCTCGGGACCGGTGATTTGGGCTTCACCAGTCTCGTTCCAACAAATCGGAGAACGACACTTACGACCATAAAGAGCTAGGAACGGAGTCATATCAATGCTAGAATGATAGCTATTATTGTATGAGAATTGAATAAGTGGGAGATGAGCATCCTAATTTCCACCAAAATCAAGAACACAAGATCGAAGCATATCCTCGAGAGTTTGGATTGTACGTTCGGATTGGCCATCAGTTTGAGGATGGTAAGCGGTACTAAGATCGAGGTGAGTGCCCAAAGCTTCTTAAAGTGATTTCCAAAAACGGGATGTGAAACGAGCGTCACGATCAGAAATGATGGTCAAAGGAATACCATGGCGGCATACAATCTCACGAACATAGATTTGAGCGAGTTGTTCAACGGAGTACTTCTCGCGGATCGGGATGAAGTGAGCCGATTTGGTTAATCGATCAACAATGACCCAAATGCTATAATTTTGCTTTTGAGTGGGAGGCAATTTGGTGATAAAGTCCATAGCGATGCCTTCCCATTTCCAAACCGGGATAGGAGGTTGCTTGAGTAAACCAAAAGGTTTTTGATGTTCGGCTTTAACCTTTGAGCAAGTAAGATATTTCGAGACATAAAGTGCTACGTCCTTTTTCATACCCGGCCACCAATAAATAGATCGAAGATCTAAGTACATTTTATCCGCACCGGGATGTACGGAATATCGCGACGTATGAGCTTCGTCGAGAATGAAAGTACGAAGTTCATCACGATCGGGAACCCACAAACGATTGAGGAAATAAAGCAAGCCATCGGGTTTGGTTTCAAGTTGAAGTTCGGCTCCACATGACATTTCATAATACATATTTCCTTCATCAATGGAGGTGCATTGGGCTCGATAGATGCGGTCTTGGAGATCGGTTTGAATGATGATGCTATGAAGCAGAATGGATTTAACATTAACTTTACGACTAAGGGCATCGGCTACAACATTTGCTTTACCGGGGTGGTAGCGAATTTCGCAATCGTAATCACTAAGTAATTCGGCCCATCGACGTTGTCTCATGTTGAGATCTTTTTGGTCAAAGATGTGTTGTAGACTTTTGTGATCGGTGAATACAACACATTTTGTGCCATAAAGATAATGTCTCCAGATTTTGAGAGCGAAAACGACGGCACCAAGTTCGAGATCATGAGTCGTATAATTCTTTTCGTGATCCTTGAGTTGCCTTGAGGCATATGCGATAACTTGACCTCGTTGCATGAGAACGCAACCGAGACCTTGGTTGGATGCATCGCAAAATACCACAAAATCTTCGTTTCCATCGGGAAGGGTTAGAACAGGAGCGTTGCAAAGCATATGCTTTAGAGTTTGGAAAGCTTCTTCTTGTTTCGGTCCCCAAACATAAGGTTCTCCTTTATGAGTTAGTGCAGTGAGGGGTAACGTGATTTAGAGAAGTTTAGAATGAATCGCCGATAATACCCGGCCAAACCAAGGAAAGATCGGATTTCCGTGGGTGTGGATGGAGTCTTCCAATCTTTTACGGCCTCGATTTTGGCGGGATCGACATGAATACCTTTATCGTCGACGACGTGACCCAAAAATTGAACTTCTTTTAACCAAAATTCACATTTGGAGAACTTGGCATAAAGTTGTTCTTCTCGTAGGAGGTCGAGAATGGAACGTAAATGATGTTCATGTTCGGCTTGGGTCTAGGAGAAGATAAGAATGTCATCGATAAAAACAATTACGAATTTGTCCAAGAATGGTTTGCAAACACGGTTCATGAGGTCCATGAATACCGCGGGTGCATTGGTTAATCCGAAAGGCATAACCAAGAATTCGAAATGTCCATACCGAGTACGAAAATCGGTTTTAGGAATGTCGTCTTCATGAACACGCAATTGATGATAACCTGATCGAAGATCGATTTTGGAAAAACAAGTTGTGCCTTGAAGTTGATCAAAGAGGTCGTCGATGCGAGGAAAGGGGTAACGATTTTTAATTGTGAGTTTATTGAGTTCACGGTAATCGATACACATGCAAAACGAGCCATCTTTCTTTTTCACGAAGAGGACGGGAGCGCCCCAAGGAGAAGAGCTTGGACGGATAAATCCCTTATCGGAGAGTTCTTGGAGTTGGTTCGATAAATCTTGCAATTCCGAAGGAGCTAAGCGGTAAAGAGCCTTGGCTACGGGAGTCGCGCCGGGCACAAGGTCGATTCGAATATCAATAGGACGAACGGGTGGAAGACCGGAGACGTCTTCGGGAAAAACGCCGGGAAATTCACAAACAACGGGAATGTCTTGAATTTTCTTTTCTTTTGGATCTTTCACCACCGCTTGGGCTAGGAATGGAACGTACTTTTGGCACAAGTACTTACGAGATTGAGAGCAAGACATGAGGTTGAGTTTCTTGGGGATCGTTTTGCCAAAGACTTTGAGAATTTTTCCATTGACGAGCGGGATACGAATGAATTTGTCATAACAAACGACTTTGGCACGGTGCAAAGCTAACCAATCCATTCCTACTATAATGTCGAAGCTTCCCATTTGCATCGGGATGAGGTCGATCGAGAACTCGTGCTTGCAAAGTGTGAGGATACAATTGCGAATGACCGAATCGATGATGATGGAATTACCATTGGCGACTTCGACAGAAAAGGGGCGAGAAAGTTTAGTGTGGGATACGCCAAGAATAGATTCAAATTTGAAAGAAACAAAACTCCTATCAGCTCCGGTATCAAATAAAATTGAAGCTAAATGCTCATTTACTAAAAACGTACCGTTCACCACATCGTTGGCAACTTGAGCTTGGTTGGCGTTCATCATAAAGGCACGCCCTTGGTTGCCGTGGTTGACTTGTTGAGCCGGAGGAGGTGGGAGAGCTTGCATGGCTTGCAGGTGTGGTGGAGGAGGAAGGGCTCGCATGGCTTGGATCGGTTGAGCGGGATGAGCCAAAAGTTGCGGGATTTGGGGTTGGTAAGTTTGAACTTGGTAGGCTTGGGTTTCATAGTAGGGTGTGGGTATGATTTGGGCTTGGTTAACAAGAGCAAGTCGAGGACAAGCATTGCAGAAGTGATTCGGGTCTCCACAATTGAAACAAGCTCTAGGTTGAGAAGGAGGTTTTGAGCAAAAGGAGCGGGACGATTTTGGTTGGATGGGGCAAACCTTGGTGGAACGGGTTTCCCACGAGAGGCTTCTCGACACACGTTGTTAGTGTGACCATTGCGGTTACACTTGGTGCAGTGGCGACAAGCAGAGTAGGAGGGATGATAACATTGACAAGTGTTACATAATGGGTGTGGGCCGGAATACGGTTTTCGGTTTTGGAGTGCTTGGGATTGAGATTGAGGTTGTGATGGGTGGGTGACAGCATAGTTTCGGTAGTTTGGTTTGGTTTTCTTTTTGGTGTGGTGGGTGGAATTGGAGTAGTTGATGGCTTGAGGTTGTGGGTCGGCTTTAGCTTGAGGGGTTGGTTCGGGCTTACTCTTGTCACTCGCTTTCTTGATGGAGAGGGTACCGTCTTTAACATGGTTTTCAGAAAGAGCACCGGCGAAGGTAATAGCATCATGAAGGGTTTGCGGGTTGCGACTCATCACCGAGTCGCGGATTTGCATAGGCAAACCTCCGACATACTTGTCAATAGCCCTTTCGAGGGGAGTGGCCAAGTGAGGAACCAAGAGACTAAGCTCGTGAAAGCGGTTGGAGTAGGTGGAGTTGTCACCACTCTCTTGCTTGAGTTCCCAAAATTCGGATTCGAGTTTTTGAAGTTCATGTTTTGGGCAAAACTTTTTCATCATGACTTCTTTGAGCTTGGTCCATGAGTAGGCCATAGCTACTTCCGCTCCATCGGTGAAAATCTCGCTATTCCACCAAGTGCGGGCGGTATTCTCAAACATGCTAGAGGCATACGTGGTCTTTTTGAGTTCGGGGCACTCACAAAGAGTAAACACACTTTCCATTTTCTCGAACCATTGTAACAAAGTGGTGGCACAATTCGTACCAAAGAATTGAGATGGGTTGGCATTAGTGAAGTTTTTCAAAGCGAAAGGTGTTGGGTGTGGTTTGAGCAACGGTGGGTTAGGTGGCTTGGATTTGAGTTATGAGTCCGGGAATCACAGTGGCGATTTCTTTAGCTATCATTGCGGCCATCCGACGACCGGAGCTCGGCTTGCGTAGTTGGCGACGGATTGGAGGCATTCTAAAATGGTATTAAGTTTGGGGTAATTGATATAAGTATGAGGGATAAATGAGTAAATGTAGGGTTTAATGATTGTGAAATTTTTGCCATTTTATACTTGCATCAAAAGATAAAAATGTATATATATTTATAAGTTTCAAACTTTTGCCATTTAAAAATTTGGAGGTTTTGAGATTTTGAAATTTATATATATAGTCGGGAAAATCGTACATGAAATTACTAGGGTTTGATATCCCGATAAATAAAGTTGTATAAAATAATAAGTGGAGTCGAACATGTGCACGTACCACCGCGTCTTAATTATGTTGTTGTGACTCAAATAACGATAATAACATATAATAAAACGGAGATACAACAAGATGTTAAAAACAACTTGTATTTTTAACACCAAAAAAATATAAGGAGGCAACCGGAACGCTTGCATTCGACAACTTAAAGTATTGACATGTATAACACGATTCGTAGGCCTAGAAAATGCACACTATAATTCAACCATCCCAGGTAAGTATATCACCTTCGATTCTTGGAATCTTTTTGTCAAATGGTCGTTTCAGAGTGTTTCGCTTTCCATGATGGCTACAAACCCGATATAATTGCAACCTTTAAGGAGATCTTAAATAACAGGATCCAAATTAAGTTTGTGATCCATAAAACACAATATAAAAACTAATGTTTTTGCGTTTTAAGGTAAGGATACCTTGGAATACTATGAGAGTGTGTGCATGTGTATATTTTTGAAGATTAAATGAAATAAATAAGCAATTAAATGTATAAGTGTAATGAACAATCAAGTAGGGTAACACGTATAAGCAACACGTATAAGGACCCTAAAGCAAAACTATACTAGGCCGTTACGTCTAACCACATATCTTATAGTCTTGGCTCTGATACCAATCTATAACACCCCGACCAAAGGCGGCGGAACATGCCGGGGTGCTACGTGATTGGACAAATACACAAGACACTATTAAAGTGACAATATTTAATCAACTCATTAATTTCATTCAAACATCAAAGTGACACATATTGTTCATACAAATAAACACCAAAATATAAAAGATAGATATTGTTCATTCTTCTAATAACCTAGCGGTATCAAATAGAATGACGTCTTCACACTCCAACACAAGAAATAATCAAACCTGTAATAATGCATAAAATAACATTTGTCAACACGTATGTTGGTGAGAAATTTCATAGTTATGAGTATATATAATATGAGCGAAATCCACAAACGTATATGAGACTATAAATAAAAGCATCAATCGTGACGTATAAAACATATGTAAATGAGGATCATTTCTACTCGGTAACAACCGACATACTCGGATAATGAGGCCCTATTCTACTAGCACAAGGCTAAGTAGTTAGGGGAGCGTATGATCATACTTAATGAGGCTCAACAACAACATAAAAATAAACACTCGCGCAAGTAAAGCCTATGAGACATATAACACACAATAGAGCAAGTATTCTAGCATCATACACCCTAAAGTTTGTGGTTTGAGAAATGAGTATACTATAAATCATTTTTGTTGAATAAGTATGCATGTTACCCCCCCCCAAAAGATAACAGTGAAAACAGGGGATGAAATGTACTCACGTTAACTAAATAACTTGAAAGATTGATTCGTGAATAATCGGAGATCGGGTTTAGCAAGCAAGACCTAGATTAAATGGGTCTTATGTTAGTAGGTAGTCTTGGAAGGGTTTAAAGTAAAGTATGACAAGTAAAGTAAATAAATGAAGTTTATGGTTTAAAAATGTAAATATTTGGGAAATTAAAGATATGTTCTAAAAAGTAATTTTACTCGAAACCGGATCTTGGTATTTCATTCATAATTATTACTCAACCTATGTTAAGTAACTTATGTGGGTTATAATGCGCTAATACAAGACCCTTTGGGTATATGAACACCAAAACAAGGTTTTAATCGAGTGTTCGGATTTGTTAACTTGGGTCTAGATAATTAACTAAACTCAAAAGTTAACTTTCCAAAATGTTTTGAGATAACTCAATAAAATCGAAAGACTTAACCAAGTATATAGTTCTATTATGAAGAACCTTAACGCCCGTTAAGTGAGTATTTGGTTTCACTGGTCCAAGCTTGTTATAAGATCAAGTTGGATACCGACACACCAAGTAAGTTGATAAAATACTTAAAATTAGTTTAAAATATATTCTTGAAGAAAAGATGAGTTTCGATGGCCAAAAACACACTTGTGTGTCTTAGGCAAGTGAACTCGGTTAGTTCGGTTTTGGTTCGGTCCTTGACTCGGAATGATACCGAGGATGGTTGCAACATACCCAAATACCATAGAACTATCAAAATGGTTTTAGAAGTTACAAGGTTCAAATCTTTCATAAGCATGTTTATTTAACTATTTTAAACAAAACTAGTAAACAAACTATTTTAAACAAAGGCTAGTAAACAAGAGTTCAGTCTTGGTTCGGTCTTGATTCGGGTCTAATCTCGGGATAAAACCGAGACTAGTGACTTCATGCCCAAGACCATGAAACTCTTTAAACATGAATTAAAACTAAATTATATTTTAACTATTTTAAACAAAACTAGTAAACAAAACTATTTAAAACAAAAGCTAGTAAACAAGAGTTCGGTCTTGATTCGGGTCTAATCTCGGGATAAAACCGAGACTAGTGACTTCAAACCCAAGACCATGAAACTCTTTAAACATGAATTAAAACTAAACTACTTACAATATAAACAATACTAGTAAAGCATTAAAGGAAAATAGTATAATCAAGAACTACAAAAAGTTCTCCATGAAGCCTTGCCTTGTAGCATATCACCTCCCGAAGAAGATGAAAGTCGAAGGAAACAAGGGGTGCATATTATATATATGTTGTACCACAAGATATGAATTAGTAAGTAACAAAATCAAAATTAAAGAAGGTTGTTGTTTGATAATTATGAACCTTGAAGGTTTGAGATAGTGTTCTTAGTTTGAGAGAGAAAGAAGATGAATGAGCAAGAAGAAATGAAGGGATGGGGTTGTTTATGTAGGGAAGGAGTCAAACTAGTAACAAATCCAAAAAGTACGAGATAATTATGAAAAATAAAAATCCAATATTTTATATTAGTAAAAGATTTGGTTTACAAATCGGGTCGTGTTTTAATAAAAATACAAATACAAAAAAGACCGAAAATGACGAATGTTACAACAACGGAAGTGATTTTCTGATCAAGATAAATGCAACTCTCATTTGAACTCATTTACCAAACAAACTTCAATTTTCTCTTAAGCTCGATTAGATTCATGGTTTAACAAGCTAATCTCTAGTAACTAACGGAACAAATTAACTGGTTTAAAATCAAGAACCTTACTAAATATTATATTAATTTATATTTATTTCATGAAGTGTTGCAGTACAGTGTACACTATGTTGATGGTTTGGTCAAGTGGGTTATAGTGGTTGCATGCTCAAGTTCTCTCCCACTAGCGTCGGGATCAGATCCATGATGAACGTTCACACACATGACAAACCTTGGCAACCTTGAGTTTTTATTCGACAATCAACACAGTAAAAAAAATATATATATATATATTATTTACGTACGTTAGTAAAAATATTTATTGAAAGTGTTCTTAGAAAATTTTATCTTGAGTAAGTCGGATAAAACCTAATTCAGTAATTAATGGCAAATAAGAAGGGGTTAATTTTTAATTTTTTTATAACGACGACTATCTTTTTATATTCAGGTCATCGTACTCCCTAAATTGGAGTACCCAATGACTTCCTACCGCCACTATTTACTAGTTATTACATACTTCTATAAAATATATGTTAATAACTTTATAGGAAATTAAAGAGTTATTGGATTTAATTAGAGGTGCACAAATCGGGTTTTTTTAATATTCGGGTGCGGATATGATCGGGTATTGGAAAATCGGGTATTGGTAATAACCAGGTAGGGTTCGGGTCCAGGTATTTCCTCTAAAATCCATACCCTATGCATCGGGTTCGGGTCGGATATAGAACCGGGTATTTGAATACCTTATTTTCGGGTATTAAAAAAACCCTATTTGTGGGTTTTTTCGGGGTTTTCTTTTTTAGGGTATTTATCAGGTATAGATTGGATTTTTTAAAATGTTGCACTTTTTAAGGATATTTTTCGGGTATTTTTAAGGTATTTTTCGGGTATACATTGGGATATGAAATACCCGGTTTCGGGTATTGGAAAAACCCAGTTCCGGGTATGGAACCGATTCGGGTATTCGGGTATTACCGGGTACAAATCGGGTCCGGTTCGGTTTAGGGTTTTAGTACCAAAATGCATACCCTATCCGTACCCTACGGGTAGGGTCGGGTACGGGTTCGGGTATTTAAAACCCGGGTATTAAAAAAACAGGTTCCAGGTTTTTATTTCGGGTTCGGTTCCGGGTTCGGGTTTTTGGTGCACCTCTAGATTTAATTACTCTCAATTTTTACCCTTCTACCGATGACACCCTCAAATAAAGAAATGTTATCCATCACTCTTATATTTCACCTTGTTTTTCTTTGTCACTCCTATACTAACGGAACACTAACTCCGTTAGGTAGCTTTTGGTATGTAAGAATGATAGTGAGATTGGAATGAGTCATTTTTAATGAATAGGAAAAAATGGTGTTTTGTTAGTCAACGATTACACAATGAATCTCATTCCATCAAAACATTTCATTCCCACCCCTTTCTTTTTACCCCCAATTGCTCATTCACCTAACTCTTTCAACACCACCGCAGCTGCCACCACCTGACAGCCATTGTCGTCGTCATCGCCGCCACCACCACCACCTGACCACCAATGCTATCATTGCTAACACATGCACCACTACCATTGCTGCGACCACTATAATCACTATCATCGAAGCTGCCTCCATCATCGTCATTGCCTGAGCACCACCTCCTAATCGCTACCCCTAACATCACCACTATCACCATCGCCATCATCATGACCACCGCCACCACTGACTGACTACCCCCGGTACCACCACCATGATCACTTCATAACCATAACCATTGCCGTCGTTACCACCACAATCGCGATTGCAATTTTCTTATTTCATTTTTTATTTTTTAGTTTTAATTTTGAGATAAGTGTATTTTTATCATTTTTGTTTCAATGCTGCATTTTTTCTGTGGCTACCAAATAATATAAAAATAATAACTCAATTTTTTTTACATAGTTTAACCAAAGACAAATAAATTGTAGTGGTTTATTTTATTCCATTGTCAATTTTGTTCTTTCTTCCATTCCATTTCCTCTGCATTCCATTACCCCAATCAAAAATGCGTTTAATGTTCTTCTTTGCGTGACATAATTTTAATTATAAATAAATTTAAACAAGATATGTTGGTAAGTGCGACTAAGAACCTTGGGTTAGGGTTTGTGGATCGAGTTCAAATTGAAAACGTGGAGATGTCAGAGGTGATTCTCCATATATATGATGCCACTAACAGTGATTCAGAGAAGACTAACAACACCATTGTTCAGATCAGTAAGATTTTCAAATACGAAATTGGCCTCAGTGGTATCTTCACATTGCAGTTCTTGTTCTTCCGATTATCAATTCCACCATAAATTCTTTGTTAATTTGTTATGAACACGATCTAGGGTTTCAATTTCATTTGCTTTCTCTATTTGATTTGTGTTTACTAAAATAGCGAGCAAATCAACTTTTCTCGATTATGTGTGTTCAGATTCTAACTATTGGTAATTTCGCTTCTTGTTGAAGCACAGCGTTGCTGGCAGTAGATAGTGGTGTTACCAGCAACGGTAGTGACGGGGGATGGGTGGGGTGGTGTTGGTGGGGATGGTTGGTCGGTGGTGCAGGACCCATAAGCGTTTTTAAAATTACCACATAAGCATGGCACATCGGCATACAAAAAACTAACGGAGTTAGTAATCCGTTAGTCTAGGAGTGGCAGGAAAAAATGGCGAAGTTGAGGGTGATGGATAACATTTCTTTAGTTAAAAATGTTACCGGTTAAATGGCGAAGAGTATTTAAATCCAATAACCCATAGTTAAAGGTTAATGACACAAAATGTTAGAAAAACGTATTAATTTCAGATGATGAGGGTTTAAGCCCTATAGACAACAATGTGCAAATTTAAAAGCATAATTAAATACATGAGTTAGCTATTTTAATGTGTGTGCATATATTTGAACAAGACATATTAAATTCATAGGGTCAAATAATTTTATAAAAGGGAATAAACATGAGAAAGGTTTTTAGTCACACAAAAAATTAAAAAAATTTTTAAAAAAATTAATAAAAAAAATCCTAACTCAAAATTTAATAAAAAATCGAGAAAAAGTAAAAATACAAAAATGTTTCACCGTCTTTCTCGGGCTAAAAAAAGACACAATGGTTAGTGACAAAATTATTGTGTTTTGTGTATATTTTCGTTATTGATTGCGTCTTTTTTTCTTGACATTGTGTCTTTTTTTTCTTAATATTGTGTTATATTATTCAATATTATGTTATATTTTGTTCAGCATTGTGTTATATTTTGCGATCTATTGTGACTTTTTTTAGTAATAATTGTGTCTTTTGTTCATTTTCGTTATAGTGTCTTTGATCTCGGCATTGTGTCTTTTAGTCGATTTTTTAATGGGAATGACGGGGGAAACATTTTATTTTTTATTTTTTATTTATATTTTGAGTTATAAGTCTTTTTATTTTTTTTGAATTTATTTTTAAAAGGTTTTTTTGTGTGATCACAAATTCTTCTCACACTTCTCATTTTTGTATCTTTTTGTTTTTTAACTTTACTATCATATGTTTTTTATAAAACAATAAATTTTAGAATATGTTCCGTTACAAAAGTAGGCCTCTTAAACTATTCATGTTTAAGAAATATTCGTCATCAAAGGTGTTATTATAACAATTTATTTTAGATAATATTTTGTGATTTTGCTCCCAAATACTACTTTTTAAAAAGCACACCCACTATAATCGTATTCTTAAATCTACACTTTGTCAACTAAAAAACTTTAACCTCAACCTTAAAAGATTAGGCTATTTAACATCTTACCGATTCGCTACAACCCCGATGGTTTTCATGAAGTATTATTTAGTATGACAAATATTCTAAAACAAAAAAAATATAGAGATGACATAAAAATGGTAACCTTAAAACGTTTAAATAAGATTTAAGATAAAAAGTTCACTAAATCCCCCTTCTCCGTGTAGCAAAGACCATAGAAATATGAAATAAAACTGTCTTTCAATTCAATTAGTGAGAAATCGTGTAATGGATAAAATGTGTAATACAATAGTAGAATTAAAGTGTGTGAATTGTCGTTTTTAAAAAGAATCTAATGATCATAACTATTTTTATAATAACTAATTTAAATTATGTGGAATTTTAAAAATATACATGTTTACTAGAATTTATTAATAAGATGTTTACAAATGAAAACATATCTACCAAAATATATGTTTGAGGTAAAACATTTGTTTTTAAAAAGTATATCTAAAAAAATATAAATTCGTTTGAAAAACTATATAAAAAAGTATAATATATTAATTTAAAAATATAAAAGCATAGTAACAGATCGAAGAAAAAAAATTAAAGAATAATATAATGAGTTAATTGAATAAAAGAAGTAGCAAGTATCAACACCACTATTGTAGATTATTTTAACTATATGTATTTTTTAATTTAAGGTTTGTTGTTTCTCACTTTCTCTGTAAGAATACCATAGAGAAGAGGATAAACTCCTATAAAGTACATTAATGCTGTCTCAGCCCTATATTATATATAGAAAATCAATATGAAAATTCATGTTTGATGTTGATTTATCCTACTATACTATTAAAATAAATTAGTTTGCCTTCACATGATTATATTTTATTGAAAGATTATATTTCCTTCCAAAATTATCTTACACTTCTCTATTTTTCTTACCATTTAAATAAATCAAAAATAAATTATATTCCTAATAATTAAAATAATTAATATATTCATTTAAGTCAATAATAATACCAGTTTCCAAGTTTCAATTCTTTCAACTTCATTACACCCTTTCCTTCATACTCAATCTTACCTAATCAACAAAATCCTCCATACAATCGGCTATTATTTTATGTCAATCGAACAATGATTTGATTAGATCCGACATATTCAATTGACACTGTCGTACGTCTAAATAAGGGCAATCGACGATAAACGGAATACTCAATTACATCCCGGAAACGATTTCCGTCAATCGATGAGTAGATCCATGTCGATTGTTAATCAGATCTTCACTTTGATGGTTGTTTTACCGTCAATCGATATTTTTTCTGGTTAGTATTTTATATTGTTAGGATAGTATGTTTAATTATCCTAGGTTAGTATTTTATATTGTTAGGATAGCATGTTTAATTCTTAATCTTAATTGTTAATGTTAATTGGTATTTTTAATTGATAAATTCCTATGTTTCCTATGGTTAACAATTAATATATAATTCATTCCAGATTTCAATTACTGTTAAATGTTAAATTTTTAATTTTTAACGTGTCATTGATTCCAATTTTCAATTATGGTATTTGTTAAATTTTTAATGTGTAATTGATTCTAAATTACAATTATAGTATTTTTATTTTTATTGATTCTTATCATTATAATACCTAACAACTTTTCAAAATCGGAATTTGAATTCGTAGTCAACTTAATGTCTAATTTTGTAAACATTAATTATAATATAATTGAATTTATATCAATTTGAATTCGTAGTCAACTTAATGTCTAAGTTTGTAAACATAATTATAATATAATTGAATTTATATCATTTATGACTTATGAGTTATTATGATTTTGTTAAAAATAAATCCCTAATTACATTCTGCAAATTTACTATATTTATTAATCGGTTATTATACAAATCCCTAATATATTCTTTAATTTTACTATATTTATTAGTAGAAAAATAAGTTTATATCAATATCAATTACATTTTTTGAAATCCCTGATTGTATTCCCTAAATTAACTGTATTTAGACCCTTTTTTTTTAACAATTCAAACTTTCTAACAAATACTGTTTATCTATATATACTATAACCAGAATAAAGAGATTCACACACTTCTCACTTACTTACTCTTCGATTCATATTTATATCATTGTCAATGTTTTTCATTTTCTTTCATACGGATAAATATTTTTTTTAACTAATCTAAAAGTTGATTAATGAATCTTGAATCTTTGCTTGAATTTTTTATTTGTTACACAACAACATGGAAGCATCAAACATTACCATGTTCAACTAGTTGAATGTTTCGAACAACGATTGTGTACAGAAGGTTCGTATACTCAGACTATGGCGTTTGAAAGACAACAATAAACCAGGAGAGGACTGGTCCATAGAAATGATTTTATATCTTTCTCCCTCTATATATATATATATATATATATATATATATATACATATATATATCTTTCTCTCTCTCTCTATCTCTCTCTTGCGGTTTAGCCATTTTTGCCGACTTTCTTTTCCATATTTTCCGGTAATGTATTTATTCTACGCTAATGGTCGAATCTTATGTATTATTCGCTATTGTCATTATCATTTCATTTTCTTTGCACTTTGTTGTTTGTATTGTTTTTAATTCTAATATGATTTTCCTATAATCTGTTTAGGTTCTATATCAAACTCCAAGATTCAAATTACATGTTGAAGTTTCTATAACTACTCTATCTTTTATACAATGAATGGTTTATTTAGGTTGTGATTAAAATTTCTCTAATTGCATCTATCCACCATTGGTAATTCTAACTAGACCAAAATATATGTATTTATTTTAAATTTAGCCGGATTAGTATATTATGTAACATTAATTTAATTTTAATCATTTCAGGTTATAGCGACCTAACTTAAAAAATACCTAATTGCCTGGAAGGAGTATTTGATGGAAAGCTGGTTTTCTTTTTGTAAAACAATGGATATTAAGTTACGATTATTTATGTATTTATGTAGGTTACACAGTTCATGTAAATTAAATCATTTTTATATGATCAATTTTTATTTTGGCTGTTAACACGTGTGAATCTTATCTTGAAACTTCTATCAATTGTTAACACGTGCGTTAAGTTTATTTGTTTTTTATTTTTTTACACAACTTATTTTCCAGTTTATTATTGGATTCTATTTATTTATGTTTTTATAATACCCTTAATTTATTCTTAATATTCATAACAAATTTAAACCCTTTTTTAATACGGAATTTGACTAATTTTGCAACAAACCTTTAAAGGTTTCCATACTCTTCAATCTCATCAAGATTTCCATTTTTTATATTTGACCATTTTTTAGTGTTTCAAAAGTCATCATTTTAATGTTTCAAAAGTCAAAAACATATCGATAATTTTTGAAAGTTTTCTAATTAACCAATTTTGTTTTAAATTTTAGAATTATGTCTAAATTATTTAGTAAAATCTGTAAAATACAACCTTACTTTTTCGATTTAATATATCTAACTTTTGAGTCATTGAATGTAATGAAACAAAAGTTAAATTAAAAATTCATTTATAATAAAATATACATTTATTTATTTATGTTTTTATATAATACCCTATATTAGTCTTAATATTCACAATAAATTTAAACCTATTTTAAATACGAAATTTGACAATCTTGCAACAAACCTTTAAAGGTTTTCATTTCTTCATTTCATCAAGGTTTTCATTTTAATATCTGACTATTTTTTAATTATCCATAAATGTCAAAATTAATATCTAAAATAAATCCCCTATTTTAATGTTTCAAAATTCATAAATGTTTCCATAATTTTTGGGAGTATTTCTAAATAACCGATTTGATTAATTTTGTAATTATAACTAAATTATTTAGTCAAGATTTCTCAAGCTGTAAGGTAACAGATTTGTGAGTTAATATGTGGAGTTGGTGACTGGGTTACTATCGCGTTATTATTCATATTTTGTTTTTAGGTATTATAGATTTTTATTATATTGTAGTTATTTTTTGGAATGATCAACAAGTTATATTGTAACTTTTAAACTTTCAGTCAATTATTCAAAGTATTACCATAATTATATAGTTATTTATGGGTATATAGATGTATAATTAATATAATTATGGTAACATTTAATATTTGATTTGACTTACAATAATGATTTCCTTTATTATATCAATATCAATATTTGAATACTTATATTTTAATACGTTCATAAATGTCTTATATAATATTATTGTTACAGGATTTTAATACTTTCAAAAAAATTAAAATTAATCAAAATCATTAAGTGATTTTAAGATTTCTCAAATTTTGACATATATATATTTTTTTATTTCTAATTTTATTTTTTACTTTGTGGTTGATTTTTTCTTTTTATGGTAACGATGTCACCAAATGGATTCTTAAACATTCAATTGACTTTCTTTATATTATTTTGTGATTGTATTTAAATGTGATAGGCTAAAACAAAAAGAGTTTAAGGATCATAACAATGCTTGCATTCTTATTTGATCATTTTCAAAGAAAATTTAGTGAGTAGTTCAGTAAACGAAATATTATAATTATTAGCAATGACTTACTACACATTCCATTTTTGGATACATTTCAAAAACATAACATTTATATAAAATTATTTAGTTCATATAAGTAAAAAATTCACAATATATTTCAATATATTAGCATATATTTATAACTGACATTTTTTATATAATTTTCTCCCGTGTAGTACACGGGTCACTAACCCATTACCTACTAAAGCATATATTTTTGAACGTTTTTCTTAATGTTACAAAGTTTTTGGGCATGTAACATATGAATTAAATAGATTTTACATGTTATTCTTAATGTATTTTTTTGGTTCATGGTTTAAGTTATAAAGATGATTGAACTTGTAATTTTATTCTTATAAATACCTTATAATTCATATATAATTATATTTTTTTAGAAATACAACTTTTTACAATTCATTATAGTGTATAACATAATATATATTTTCCACACGTGTGGTAAACGGTTCTTTGATTTACAAACCCGTGTTGAACATTTCTCTTTTTATTTTAAGATAATTTTTTTACAACAAAATCTTAGTCTTTGTAAAATTATTTTTTAAATCCGTGACAATATTTTTTTTTGAAAATATCATTTTTATTCACACAAAATGTAATATAATAATATCGGTATGAATTTTTATTTCTATAATAAATCACACCAAACTTTGGTTTGACACTTTGAATTAATAGTGGATAAATATATCAAAAACTTATTAAAAAATCATAAATAAAGATTATTATATGAAATAACTGAATTTACGTGTTGTATATCATAATTGTCACGACTCAAGGTGGATATTTAAAACATCATTTATTATTTTCAATATTTTTTATGAACAATCTATTATTTTTAACACAAAATCATTTTCTTACGTAACGACTTAGAATCAAGTTCGGAAATGTTAGATAAAGAAATAAAGAATTACTTGAAGATAATGTTGGATTCTCAAAATCTTTTGGTTCAAGGTTACCGTATGGTGAGCGATTGTTTTAAAAACGATCCCGGTATGGATTTAAAGTTGTGCATTATTGGAACAAGGCAAAAAGATGCACGGACTTACAACCTGCCAAAAATTTCTAAAGGTGCAGCGTTAATCGTTGGTGATATTGGTGACACCATATAATTGTAACGACTCAAAGCAGATCTCTAGCAAAAGTTGGAATATATATGAGAGAGCCCTTTTCTACTTATGGTCAACAATATGTTGCTTTATCAATAGTGAAGAGTAGATATTGTATTAAAATGCATATTTTGGAAAAGTAAGGTAAAGTTATAAACAAGATAACAAATATGGTTTATAAGGAAATATTTAGCAGTTTAAAAATTTTTAATTTTTAAAGTTTTAAATTATGTTTCCAAACAATGTTTTATGAATATTCTTTTTTAGTAAGTTTTTGTTTTAAGTACTTTGTTTACCTAGGAATATGAATTGCAATTATATCAAACAATTCTCCCAATAAACATATGAAACAAACTTTTATCATCTTAAATATGTCTTTAGTTGACGATTTCTATATTCCACCCGTGTCGTACACGGGTCAATAACCTAGTGTATGATATACCACATCCCTTGCATTGGGACTGGCGTGTCGTGTACCCACAACAATCACTTTGATCGGACTGTGCTCTTGTCTAGTAAACTACAAACTCTGATGGTAAAAATAATTGGAATTTTTATCTTCCACTAATAAGGGGCATGTTTTGAACCCAGCATGACAAGTAGCAAGATGAGGTGGCAAGGCTGTACGTATGGGAACACCTTTCCATCCCGTGGTATCACCCTTACGATAAAATAAGGAAAGTAATAAAGAACTATTAACGTATTATATAACTACGATATAGCTCGCGTAATACACTTGTGGTTAAAAAATAAATTCAATAATATACGTAATAACATATCTTATGGATTAATAATATATCATTATTAATAAAATTTTATAATTCATAAATATTTAAAAATCTCATTTAATAGCATTAAATGTAAATGAATGATGAATTTAAAAAGGCTGAGAAGATTTATGCTATTAGAATTAAAACTCATGGGGATGACATGACTAAACTTAGTGAAAAAGTTTTTATAACTCAAAAATTAGCTGAGCATCATGAATGTCATGTAGTTGAATTAAATGCTAAAATTGTTGAGTTAGAACTAGATTTAGCCCAAAGAAAAAATAAAATTGAGATATATGAGTTAGCCTATGAGAAACTGAATAAAATAATTGGGGCACAGATGTGGTTAAATATAAAGACATGAATAGGCTATGATAGTACTGCAGTTACACCTCCGTTTAATAATAACTATACTAGCCTTCCTCACTTTGACTTTAATTTCTCACTTGAGGATGAGATGTTCTATGGCATTGGTTTGGCACTCACAAACATTTGTTCCTACTGTTCCCAAGACAGTTGAACCAATAGTTTCTTCAGTAAGTAATAATGGCAGTTCATCTTCTTTAGCAGGTTGTGTAGAAGATAGTGGGTGTGTGGAAACAAACAAGGGTTGTGGAGATAAAAACTTACTTTTTGATTCATCTATTGTCAACCTAGTCTGTAATAATACTGATTCCAAAAACATTTTGAACAATCATGTAATTGATGAGAGTGTTCATGTTGGCACTTCTCTTAGCATTGAGAATGAAAATGATGTTTCCAATTCTGATAGTGACTGTGAAACTATTTTTGATGAGATTGTTTTTAATATAAATGTGTAAGAAAAGGTATATGTGAATAAAAACATACCTAGATGTTCGTCAAGTGATTGTAAGGTTGAAGTAAATAAAGATTGTTTTGAAAATGAAAACACAAGTACATCTAGTAAATATGTTCCACCTCATAGAAACAATTTTTATCAATCAACTAATCAATATTATCAACCTCAACTCTACAATCAGTTTAATAATAGCTACTATGGTTATTATCCACAAGATTATGTCAACTCTTTCTATTCAAATATTTTTGATGATCGGGGTTATAGATCTGACAACCTGTTTGTTCCAGTCCAATGATCACCTTATTCACCATAGCCCATGCATTATAATTATGACAGAATCTATAGTGACGACAGAAGAAGACTCTGTTATGTGTGTGGTAACCCATCTCACCTTGCAAGATATTGCAAGAACTGACATAAAATGCAAAAGGAAACGAACAATCAATTTGATCAATTCCATTCCAGAGCTAAACCAAACTCAAGAACAAGTTATGATCAACCTGATAGTTCTGCTAGTGAAATGGATGTGAGATCCAGCAATAAGAAAAACAGTAAATCTTCGTTCTGGATAACCAAAAAGGAATTCAAATAATGAAAAGTCTAATAATTCAACAAAAAGAAATCAGAAAAGGAATCCAAAGATTGAAAAATCTGAGGATTTTGTTTTGAAACCGAGAAGAAGACAGTCTAGAAAATCCTTTAAAAACAGGAAACTTGCACATGCATGGAGTTCTAGAGACTGTTCTTCTGATTCTAACACGTCCCAAAACTTCATAAATCAAGATGTGAAAAGGACATTTGACATCCTTGTGGTTGACCCTCCCGAGACAACTAAGTCTCGGGAACCCATATCTAATTAAACTATTAATGTGTGTAGGGTTAGCCAAGATGACCTGTAAATAGCATTTGGTACTTGGATAGTGGCTGCACCCGACACATGACAGGAGATGAATCCTTACTATTTGATGTTAAACTGTTTGATGGTGGATATGTTTCCTTTGCTTGAAATATGGGTGAGAATATTACAAAACAAGGTAGAGTGTCGAATGGGATACAAACTTTTGACGACGTCAATCTGGTGGAGCAGCTGAATCACAACTTGCTTAGCATCTCACAAATATGTGACAGACAGTACTCCACAGTGTTCACTGAGAATGAATGCTTGATTCTCAAACTAGGTTTTAAAGTCCCGGAAGAATGGATATTGATGCGTACTCCGAGGCATAATGATGCTTATATAATAGACATGAATAGCTCTTATTTGCGTAAGAACACTTCTTGTTTATTATCTAAGGCCTCGGTGAACGACTTATCTCTATGGCATAGACGTCTCGGTCATGTTAATTTCAAAAATCTAAACAAGTTGGTTAAAGGGGAACAGGTGAGGGGATTGCCTGTTAAATCTTTCTCTTGCATTGAAAAATGTCTTTCATGCTCAAAATGCAAGCAACACAAGCTCCCTCACAAACCCAAGACGATCAACTCCATAGATTCCATTCTTCAACTGTTACATATTGATTTGTTTGGTCCTATTCATCCTATGGCAATCGGCCGCATAGCCCATTGTCTTGTGATTACTGATGACTTTTCCTGTTTCAGCTGGACATTCCTTTTAGGGCATAAGGATGAAACCGCACAATTTCTTATCAAGTTCATTACTCTAGTGGAGAGACAGACATACAAGAAAGTCAAGTGCATAAGAAGCGACAACGGAACTGAATTTTGCAATAGAACAGTAGATGACTTCTGCAGTCGAATGGAATAGAACGTCCTTTCAGTACACCTTATACTCCACAACAAAATGGAGTTGCTGAACGCCGAAACCGAACACCGATTGAAGTTGCAAGAACAATGTTGTCAGACTCCAAACTTCCACTGTTCTTTTGGGGTGAAGCCATCAACGCAACCTTATTCATTCAAAACCATGTGCTCATCAACAAGCATCTGAAGAAGACCCCATACGAATTCTACTACAAAGCGAAGCCACAAGTCAACTACTTCAAGACTTTTGGATGTCCTTGCACCTTACTTCATACTGGTGCTCAACATGATTCTAAATTTGCTGAAAAGGCTGATGAGTGTTATTTTGTTGGGTATGCGTCTAACAAAACCACTTATCGAGTCTACAACAAGAAGACCAAGCTGATTTTGGAATCCTTTAACGTTGACTGGCAAGAGCTGAATGCTACTGAGTCACGCACGGGACCAGATTGGTTGTTTGACTATGACAACCTGTTCAATCAGTTTCGCGGCATGTCTATTCCACAACCTGAAAGTACTCAAGTTCCATCTTCTTCACAAGGACCTTTGTTGATGCAATCATTAATCAACAATCTGTCTGAGGTGGATCTCTCTGTTATACATGCAATACCTGCACCACCAGCAATTCCACCTCCACCTCATGCAAATAATCAAGTTGTCAACAATGCCGCTCCTCATGCTGCTATTTCAACTGAGTTGATTGAAGATGTTTCTGATTCAGATTCAGATGATTCATTTCAGTCTGCCGACAATGTGGAACAACATCAGACTGAACCCGTGGCTGATCTTCAAATAGCTCCTAGTGTGGTAGAATCTGTTGCCACACCTCCCTCTACAGATGAAACTGTTAAAGTTGCTGCTACCATCGAAGAACATGCTGCTGGTGATTCTGATCACACCGCAACAACTCCCATCAATACAATTGTTGTTCCATATGGTGAAGATCTCTGGGAAGAGCAAATAAATTAAGAAAATAGAGTTGATCAACCTGACTCTGTTCTATCAACTACTAATGTTCTTGAAGGTGCTCCTTGCATCTTCCATCCCATTGAGAATTTCTATGTGAATCGTCAAGCAAAGCCAGTCACCATTTTCGAAGACATTCCTCAGTTACCCATTCACCAACGTCATTTAACAGAAAACATCATCGGTTCTATATCTACCATCATCCAAACAAGAAGTAAATCTAGTACCATTAACAAATGTCTGTTTGCTTGTTTTATTTCAAAGGTTGAGCCGAAGGACTACAAAATGGCCCTAAGGGAAAACTCGTGGGTTGAAGCTATGCAAGAAGAGTTGTTACAATTCAAGAAACTTCAAGTTTGGAGATTGGTCAAGATGCCGCCGAACAAGAAACCTATTGGGACCAGATGGGTGTTCAGAAACAAGAAGGATGATAAAGGGGTTATTACAAAGAATAAAGCAAGATTGGTGGTACAAGGTTTCTCTCAGTGTGAAGGCCTTGATTACGATAAAACTTATGCACCGGTGGCTAGGCTTGAAGCAATTCGTATTTTTCTAGCTTATGCCTCGTACATGAATTTCAAGGTGTATCAAATGGATGTTAAGACTGCTTTCTTGTATGGAAAAGTAAATGAGGAGATCTACGTGAAGCAACCACCACGTTTTGAGGATCCTGGTTGTCCAAACCATGTTTACCGTCTTGATAAATCTCTTTATGGCCTGCACCAAGCACCTCGTGCGTGGTATGCTACCCTAGCAAAACACTTGCTAAAGAACGACTATAGAAGAGGAGTCATCGATCATACGCTATTTATCAAGAAGGTAAAGGGCGATCAGATCTTGGTCCAAGTATATGTTGACGATATTATCTTTGGATCTACATCTGATAAACTGTGTAGAGAGTTTTCCGAGGTCATGCAAAGCCGGTTTGAGATGAGCTCGTTAGGAGAGATGAATTTCTTTTTGGGCCTTCAAGTTAAATAAAGGGAGGACGAAATTCTGATTCATCAAGAAAAATATGTTCATGATATCGTCCAAAAGTTTGGGTTCAAAGACTCATCTCCTTTTCTCACTCCGATTGCTACCAGACCTGTGCTTGCTCCAGATCCATTAGGGACTCTAGTTGATCAACATCTCTACAGATCCATGATCGGCTCTGATGTACATAAAATTATACATCTTTTTAGCATTAAATAATCTCTAAAAACTGCAATTTCTATCAAATAACATAGCACAGAAGGCTACTTATCATAATAAAATACAATTTTAGGTGAAACCAAGTCCCAAACGAAGAAACAAGCGAAAAGACGAAGAAAAACGGAAGAAAACACAAGAAAAGTAAGAAAAACGCTCCCATGCCTCAAGAAACACGCCCCCGTGCTTTTGAACACCAGAAAAGACAAAAAACTACACGAAAAAAAAACCGGGAACAAAAGGACGAGGCCGTGCCCCTTGCCCACGGGGCCGTGGTCATACGTGAGAAACGAAAAAGCAAATCTGACACATGTCGACTTTAAAATGCACATGCTACTCCCTTTTTGTCATAGATGCTCGCTTAGAAATGAGGAACTATCTATCATATATTATTACGGCAAGTTTTACCACATGTTTACGTATTAATTATAAATGATAAAATGGAGTGGATTCTTGATCTTAGATGGTAACCTTCATATAATTGAATCACTTGTTTAGAATCTCTCGTCTTGGTCACCAATATATTATATTTAAGTATTTATATTTTATAAAAGTTCAAAAATTAACCTCAAAATGATTAAAACCTCTGATTAAAGTAAAACGACGATTCATTATTAGAAACATTTATGTCCACGGATCGATACTTGGTTCTTACCAATACTATTTTACATATACGATAGGTACGCTTGCCTATTTTGTGTGTGTTTAGTCGTTGTAGAAATCATTTTCATAAATTTAAAACACGATCTTGAGCAAAAGCTAAATATCCAATCCACCATATTTTACAAGCCACACTCGCACACGCATCAGGCTCTCTGATGTATCTCACTGCCAGCATGCCGCACATCATGTTACCTTTCTGTCAGTGTGCCAGATATCAGTGTAACCCGAAAGAGTCCCACTTAACCGCTGTAAAGCGCATCTTTCGGTACCTTAAGGGAAAGCCTTGCTTAGGTCTTTGGTATCCCAAAGACTCCCCTATGGTACTGCATGCTTACACTGATAGCGATTATGGGGGGTGTAATCTTGATCGAAAGTCAACATCGGGTGGATGTCAGTTCCTGGGTTATAGGTTGATATTCTGGCAATGCAAGAAACAAGTCACCGTGTCCACCTCCACTGCTGAAGCAGAATACATTGTTGCCTCCGCTTGCTGCTCTCAAGTCATATGGATCCAACATCAGCTGTTGGATTACGATTTGAATTTCTTTAACACCCCCATTAAGTGTGAAAATGAGGCAGCTGTGTGTATTGTGAAAAACCCGGTCCAACATTCTAAGACAAAACATATTGACATCCGAATGCATTTTATTCATGATTGTTATGACCGGAAACTTGTCACTATTGAACGGGTCGATTCTGATGACAACTTTGCAGACCTGTTTACAAAAGCCTTTTATCGTGCCTGTTTTTTGTTTCTCGTTAAGTCACTTGGCATGAACTCTTTTGTTTAAAATTAAGTTTATATTTTATTTTATTTTTATCTTATTTTTTTACTTTTATTTTTGTTTTTCTCTTATTTACTTTAAATTTTTAGTTTTTATTTCTAAGCTAATTTCATTTTATTTTATCTTTTTATTTATAAAATTGTAAATATTTTTCAGATATGTCACAATTTTAGAAGGAGAAAATGAGTTAAGTTTAACTCACCAAAAAGATTTTCAATTTCTTTAAGAAAAACAAAATTGAGTCACTTGACTTACCAAAAATATTTTATATTATATTTCGTTAAGAAAATGTGAAAAAGATTCAAAAATATATTCTCTCGTTTAGAGGAGCTCATGTTTAGAGGGAGTCGGATAATATAAAAATATTAGAAAATTTTGAGAAAATAGATCCGACCTTTGGAAAATGATAAGAAATTGTCTTTAGTGATCCTAGTACATGAAAAGAGTAGATCAAAATCCAACAAGTTCATTGCTTGATGTGTAGATAGGCTTGACGAATGAGTAAGTATCACAGTGATATAAACTTAAATACTCGCCTATGCTCGTGGTTACACTCTTATGAAGCGATTGCCGACTCTAAAATAAGTCATATCAATGAAGGCAAAAATATTAATGGTCATCATAAGCGAGCCCGTTAGTGATTGGTCACAATAAATATTATTTCTTGCTTTAAATTTAAATATTGAAATATCAAAATTATTGAAAAAGTAGAGAAACTGCAAAATACTTAAAAAGTATTCAAAAATCAACAACAAAAATGTTGGTAAATTTATCAAACAAAAGGGGTATATTAGAACTGCGTGAAGTGGGGAAAACAAGTAAGACCTAAACACTTTATATGAAGGCTTGTAAGTTCGGATGGCAAGTAAGTCCATGGTTCAACCTTTAAAATGTTTGAATAAAAATTTTGCAAAAAAAAAATCTATATAAGCTCAAAATGTTTTGATCAATCATTAGGGGGTCGTAGACAATTCAGGGTGATACTGATGAACACAAATTATGCCTAAGGTATAATGGAGTCTGTAACATGTTGGGTTAACAGGGGACCACACAAGTGTCGTGCCTAACTTATACCTTAACATATCAAAATAAAATCAAAATATTTGTTAAGTTTAAAGTGGACTAACATATCTACAATCGACTTTGGATTCTTCGCATAATAATATCCAAATAGAAGTGTGATTTGTGATGTTATAGACAATGTGATTCCATGTCGAGATCTTTCTCACCAAATATGTATCACTCATTTTGTGTAAACAAATTAATTAATTTAATTAATATAATATTAATTTCATCTTTACTTCAAATTTGATTTCAAGTTCTTTTAAGTTTTATTTTATTTTTACACGTTAAAACTAGTTTAACTCGTATTATTTTTTATTTCATTTTATCTTATTTAATTTTAATTTTAATTTTTTAATTATTTTATCTTTAATTTTACTTTTATTTCTTATTTTTATTTTTGTTAGTTTTAGTTTTATTTATATCCACACTTTATTTACCTTTAATTTTAAATTTTATGTTTAAATTGTATAAATGCTTTAAAATTTATTTTAATTTAATTATTTTTCTTTAATGATTTTAAATTTTATTCTTTATTTTAACCTTATTTTTTTTAAATGGATTAATGTTTTACAAACTAGGTCCTCTATGCAATGTTTGTTAAGTATTGACCCGAAAAAAATATATGTTCTATATATTTAAAGTGCTTGGATTTGGTGGGTAAATATTTTGTGGGTTTAAACTTGTAAATATTTTCAAAGTTAGAGGGTCGAGAGTGTAAAATCGTTTATAACTCGATATGTTTTGACCCTATCGCGAGACAGGTTGACCCTATAAATAGGTCATTCCAAAATATCTCTAATTATTCACTTTCAATCATATCCAAACACTTTCACTCTCTTACTTTACTCTCAACCTTGAGCCTCCACCACCGCCTTCTAAAGTTTTCCAGATCTACACAAGATCTTCAATAAAACACACACAAATCTGCTTCATACTTACTCTTAATCATCAAACAACATGGAAATGTTTCCTGTGGTAAATATTTTACTGTTTTATTTCATGTTTATTTTGTTTCTGGGATGATGAACAGTTCACGACAAACTTGTTCAAGCCCGATTGGACTTCTTTATGGTGTTCTTCGTTGGATTCAATGTCATAATCTTGTTATCGATATCATTAGGGTCGTGTGTGTTGATTTAATTGAGTTTTTATTAAGGTTTGTACACTTTTTGAGATTCTTAGGGTTTTAGGTCAGTTTTTGGGTTAATAAACCCAGATTTTGGGGTTGAAGGTGTTTATATGCTGCCCAGATCTTCATATAGCAGACATATGAACCCATAAATTGCTTTAAGAAATGAATTTATGATATTATAAGTTTTAAGGATTGTATTCGAGTGGAAAATTGTATTCGAATGGATGTATAAGTTTTGAATTTGCTCAAGGAAGATACATTTGAATGAGATTTTGTTTGATTGGAAGTTGTATTCGAATAGTTTGATACGCTCTGAAAACTTGAATAAAATGGAGAAAGACATTTATAATCTATCAAGGGCAAAACATTCGAATGGCCATTCGATTCTAATGGCTATTCAATTCAAATGATATCAAGAGTTCTGTCAAGTACAAAGTAATCTAATGGACAAACATTTGACTGGACAAGTTGTAGTGACCATGAACAATGTATTCGAATGAAATTTCATTCGAATGGAAAATATTTCTAAGACCCCCAAGGACCATGTATTCGAATGGTCATTCGATTCGAATGACCATTCGAATAGAAAAGTGTTATATACTTCAAGAACAGGGCATTCGAATAGAACTTTAAAACCTTTGAAATATTATAAGATGAACATTTTAATCTAATAAAAGAAAACATTCGAATCAAATGAAAATTACATTCGAATCGAATGCTCATTCGATTCGAATGTTCAACACTTGGGAAACTTTGACTTGCTCTGTCTTATCAAAACTTATCATTTAAGGATTCTCGTATACTGATTCGATTTGAATACAAAAGACTTATTGTTCTATGATGCTCCTTCTGACCCATTCGAATACTTGACACTTAGGCACATTCTGTTTTAAGTTCAAATCTGTATATAACTTTCGTAAAGTTTTGAATCTAAGTTTATTTCTTTTATTTGTATATAGTTCTTATGTTTAAACTCAATTATCAACAGTAATGGTTCTTTTGTGTCTTACATGGTCATAATAGCTTTTGTTCCTTAGAGATCCCGAGAAAGAGAAACTTAAGGTTTTCATTTCCATGATCAAGATATTACAAAGCTGTCCTTTGTCATATGCCATCATTGCTGATCCTGAGATTTATTACTCATGGATAGAACAAATCTGGACCAATGCAAGAACAAAGAAGGGGAGTTCCAGAATTACCTCAAGTATTGATGGACTGAAGGTAACTCTAAATGAGGAGGCTATTAGCTGATACATTCCCAACTTTCACAAAGGAACAAATATCAGATTAACTGGATGAGATTGGCTATGATGTAAAGTGGTCAACTTGTGGGAAAAGACACCTACCTGTGTACTGGAAGCTGTTGTTTCACATAGTAGCTAATTGCTTGTATTCTCAGAAGGGCGGGTTCGATAAGCTGAATGCTGACTGGGTGGGTGTTATGTTATTTGACTCGGAAGAGGAAGTATAACTACTCAAGACTGTTCTTCAAGTACATTCAAATGAATGTGCTTTCTAAGAACAGAAGGATGATGTATTCGGTTTTCATCCAATTGATTTTGGATCATCTGATTCCTGACACACCCAAACCAGTGCATGGAGATAAAGTTGTGAATAAGGGAATGTGGTTGAGTTTGTTCAACCTTTTCATGTGAAAGTTGTCCGGGATTCTGTTGTGATGAAGGCTATTCTTAAGCCTACTAGTATGAGTTCCTACAAATACAAGGGTGAAGAGCCTGGTGAGAAGTTCGGTCAATTTGAGGAGACTGAGACCGATAGTGAGGAAGCTGAGGTATAAGAGGAGGAAGGTGACGATGATGATGATGATGAAGATCAGGATGTTGGTGAAGATGAGGAGGAAGAATAGGAGGATGAGCCTGTTGATGAACCGGCCGATGAAACTGAAACAGAGCCGGAAGCTGATGTGATTAAGGAAGGTAGATCCAAAGGGAAACATGACAAATCAAAAAGGAAGGCTGGTGAGTCCTCAAAAGGATCTGCTGCTGCTGCTGAGGAAGAAAAAGAAGAGGAGCCAGAGCGTCCTCTTAAAAGGTTGAAGAAGGTCAAAGACTCCGAGAAGTCTTCATCTTCAAACGTGCCTTATCTCAAGGGACGTTTTCCTTTGATTTTCGAGATGTTAAGTGATCAAGCAACACAAACCACCACCATTCCCGACCCACACATAGGATCACCCAAAACCTTAAAAGTCGTCTAAGCCAAACAAATCAAAGTTACCAAAACCCAAACCCCAATATCACCTAAATCCAAACCCAAAACCAAACTAACTTCACCACCCAAAGCCACAACCAAAGCCAAACCTAGGATTATCCTTAGGACAAAACCCAAGCCCAATAAACCTTCCCTAGTAGATGAACCAGTTACCTCACCCGAAACCTCCCCAACCCGATTAGATGAACCTATGCCTTCAATGTTTGAAGACATACCCATAACCACCCAAACCGAAATCTTTACCTCACTTAGGATGACCGTACCCGTAACCTCACCCACATACCAATTTGGCTCACCAATTAGAGATACCTCATTTTGGTCCTCTACATTCACTACATCTAGCCAAACCCAAACTACCACATCCACCATAGAAACCACAACCACCCCTATTAGCCTGCCATTAACCACAACCACACCAACCAGCCAACCCGTAACCATAACCATATCATTCCCACCTTAACCCTAAACTTACCCATCCTAACCACACCACACTCAACCATATCAAGCACACCTCCTTAAACCCTTAGAATCCTTGTGATTTTTGCCACTCCCATCTCAAGTGGGAAATCAAAAAAGTCTCTGGTGTTCAAAGATCTTGTCCTTGATAGGATCAAGGCACTAGGAGAGGCGAATGAGAACCGTGCAAAGCGGGAGCTCATGTTGATCAAGTTCCTTAAAGATCAACAATCCATCAACCAGGAAGTCACTTGTCAACGTGACACTTTGGCCGATCAATTGCCATTCTTCAAAAAAGGCGTGACTTGGATCAAGCCAAAATTGAAAGTCAACAAAATTGGATCAACTTGTTGCAGCAATGAATCAACAATCAACAAGAGTAATCAATAAAAACTCTTTACAGAATACTGATCAACATGTTGGTATGGAGGGACTTGAGTCGAGAGTCAAGAAGCTGGAAACTGATCTTTCTTCTTCCTCTACGTTTGCCAGTGAGTTCAAGAGGGAACTCAACTCCACACTTGATAAGGTATGGATTGATTTTGAGCGTTTGAGCTCAAGGGTGAGTGGGTTGGAAGGTAGTGAGAGTTGGGACGTGAGAAGGTTGATGGGTGAAAGTGTGAGGCTGCAGGATTTAGTTGAGCAGTTGGAAGAGGAGTTGGAGAATCAACGAGCCGAGCAGGGGCAGGTGAATGAATCATTGGTGAACCATTACCTAGCCGTCATGGAGGTTATGAGGTTGACTGATGAGGATGTTGAGAACCTGAGGGTTTACTTGATGGATACCTTTCGAGGGCTTCTACGTGTAGTTGAGCCAAGAGCCGAGCAAGTCAACCGAAGACGAACTATTCTTGCTCATTTGGCCACTGATGTCGAAAGGGTCAGAGCTATGGGAAACGTACACGGTTTCCTATACACGGGAGAGCCAAGTAAGGATGGAGGAGAAAGAGGATCCGTAGCGAAGGCTGCTGATGATGAGCCTATGGTTGCTGGAACCGTCGTGGGCACTGAGCCTGTAGTAGCTACTGCCGCTTCATCTGGGCAGGACAGTTCTACAAGCTCCCCGCTTGTCGCACCCACCACTAGTGCACAAGTGAGTGCCATGTTTACTAATGCCTTGGTTGTTTATGCTGATCCTCAAGAAGCAACTCAAGGTGATGACGGTGATGATGGTGATGACGATGATGACGATGACGAGTCTGATGGTGGATACGTTGATGAAGATGAGGATAATGACCACGAGTACGATAGTTTCGATGAACCTCGTGGTGGTAATAGTGATGGTAGTGGAGATGGTAGTGGTAGTGGTAGTGGTAGTGGTAGTGGAAATAGTAGTAGTGATGCTATCGGAAATAAGGCGACCGATGAGGAACAACCAAAGGAGGCTGAGAAAACAAGGGAAACGGATGTTGTGGCGGAGGCTGAAATCGCCTCTTTATTTAACATTCGTTCTTTTGTAGGCACCGAATCTCCAGTTGAGAAATCCGTGGAAGGATATAATGATGACAGTGATGATGGCATCAACTATTCTCTTAACCCCGACACACCAGTTAGGGAGAATGTTGAGCCGACTACTGATGAGCCCGTTATCACTCCTGCTGCTAATCTTGCATGACGAAAGTCAAGAAAAGGTGTCAAGTAATACAGTTTTAGTAGGATGGGAAGCTTGAGATGGATGTCGAAGCCATACCATGATTCGGATCCCATTTTATATGCAAAATGGCACAAGGATATCAAAAGTTGGGCTATCCGACGTGCCAATGGGGATCTGACATATCTTACCTACAAAGATATGCACTCTTTGTCTATCTTCGACATGAATTACTTCCGCAAGACTATAGCTCGGGATGATAGCAAATACACTATTGAATCATGGTTCATGAACAAGTTCTTGAGGAGAGAGTGGAGGGCCGACTACCCAACGTTTGCTGTCAATGAGGGTAGATCATACAAGACAAAGAAGATCAACCCCTTCACCAACAAGCCGTCCAAAGGTCGACGATACAAGATGCCTGACAATCATGGTGAATCGATATGTCATGGGTTGCCCTTTGAAGACGACTTTCTCCATGACTTCATCGTCTAGGAGTTTGACGAAGTGCACGGCGAAGTCATCATTCACTGCACCCGCACTCATGAACTAAGGTTCTTCGATGAACACTAACTTGCAGGTTTTGGACTCGGTGACTTGGAAAAGCTTGCCAGGTCGCCTTTATGTACTATTGAAGACGTCCATCGTGACAACACGGACGCTATCGTTGGAAAGTTCAACAAGTTTGTCAAATTACTTGTTGAAAAGCAACCATTTGAAGACCCAGACGATGTCTTCGAGTACGAATTCGAGTGTGAGTGGTGATGGAAGCAAATAATGCAAATACGAAAGACTAGAAGGAGATTGTTGGGCCATTTTCTTGTTTAGTCTTTCGTATTTGTAATTTACGTTTTGTTAGTTGTTCAAGTTTGTCTTTTGTATGTATTGGGCCCAAGGCCATTTGTATTTGGAGCCCATTGGGCCATGTTATATGAAAGATGTGTATTGGAATACACACACTATATATTGTATGTGTATCAGATACACAAAGTAACCCTTTTACAAGTATTATCTTCTAACCTTACAAACTCTGTCATTCCTTCTTCTCGTTCTCGATCTGCCCGAAATAATCACACTCAAGATCCGAGATCTCGGTCCTAGCTAGTTGTTTCCGCCAACTAGTTGAGAGGTTGATCCAAGACAACTAGTAATAGTTTGTTTGTTGTTAGATTTGGTCAAAGGACCTACAAGTTTAGTACATAAAAATGAACAATTAAACTATAATAGACATGAATAATTTGCTTTGTTTTACGTGTGCTGATAATATATAATTTTCTCATCATTTTGTTTTCCTATATAAACAACTAGAGCTGTTACATGTTGCTAGATGAAACTTTAATTGAAGCAAAACAAAAATATTGCGCATGTGTATTGTGCAAAAAGTAATGTCACTGGATGTCTGGATTGACACAAAAAAAGGACATATAAAATAAATGTATTTTTTTTCCTGTATTTGTTTTTTATCGTTTAATTAGATAAGACGTTTCAAAATCGGGTTTTTCTTCTTCTTTATTCTTGTTACGATGACTTTAAATTTGGGACCAAATTTGAAGATAGACTTTCATTCTACAAATTTCTCACTTGTTAGGATGAAATACCGAACATCAAATATCATGACAATTATGATCTTATTATCCAACTTGCTATGTTCTTTTTGGATTTTTCAAATTTAAAATCGATAATTTTTTTCTTTTTCTATTTTAGCTTTTAAAGTAGTACTGTGTTCTTAACTTGTTTGGAAGCTTAAGTGTTGAAACAAATATAGCCATAAAAAGTAGTTGAATAATAAATTAAGATTTTGATTGAGGCTAATAAAAGCTAAACAAAAATATGGTGGATAATACAAATTATGCTCGGTATGCATGCTTTTCTTTTTGTCAAAATTAAAAAAAGAAATAAAAATAAATTATATTTACGATTATCGAGTTTAACTTATTTTCATGAACAAATATGAGGTTTCATGAAAAACTACATAAGATAAACATTTATGCAAATACTAGATATTTTTTGGTCTTAGTAGTACCTTCTTGGAGGGTGGTCTTCCCTTGGTCAGTTGGTTGAAATTAGACACTATACATACCACCTTTTTAAGCCATTTTTATTATGTAATTGTGTGTAAATGGTTTAGCTATTACAAAACTTAAGAAAAGTTTATTGGAAGCTAGTATGATAGCGGTTTGATGGACCGTGGACGCTTTAGAAATTTCAGAATAATAGGTTTTTCCTCGCTAATGATTTGAATAGTGTCGATATTTTTGATTCAGTTATTCGCTTACCGATTCTTTGGTTTTGTAATAGGAACGGACATATGAATATTGTCTGAGTTGAGTGGGTTAAAAACCCTGTTTTGACTTTTGATCATGTCATCCTTTTCTTTTCTTTTCTTAGCTAGTTTCTCTTTTGTGTGTATAATTTTTCTTCCGCTAAAAAGAGGGAAACAACCATCAAGAATTGTTCAATAAAGCCTTGCCATACTTATTTGTGTCTGGCTTTTAGTTTATTTGGTGCAAACTACAGACTCAAGTTTTGCTTCTTGAAAATGTTTGAGATTGAGTTTGAAAAATGTTTATTAGCTTATGGGTATTTTCAAATAACCAAAAAGTTCAAATGTGTTTAGCAATTACAAAAATCTTGTTTATTTTAACTTTTTGAAATGGTTAAAAATCAGTTTTCTAAAAGCTTCAAATCCTGCTTTTCAAAATGTTTTTTGAAAAAATCTATAAACATTTTTATAAACTCAATCCTAAACATGGTAAAAATTTCTCAAACTTGCTTCCGTAAAACCCGGTAATTAAAGGGTCTAAATACTTTTTTTCGAGAGTAAACTTATGATTTAATAAATTATATTGGAGGCATATTGCCATATTGATTACCTTTACTCTTTTACTTTTTTTTTAAACGAACCGCGAAATATTATTATTATTATTATTATTATTATTATTATTATTATTGTTATTGTTATTATTATTATTATTGAAAGGGATCAATATTAATTAAAAGAATTTGTTATAATATTGGTAGAACTTTTTGACCAACACAATTTTTTTAATCTTTTAATAGATTCTCAACACGTGTTGCGTTATTAAGAAAAGGATTTGGTGATTTATAGGCTTTGGGGGTGGTACGAAGAAACTAGCAACCGTATCCTTTAGTCTTGTTATTTTGCTAAATTAATTTAGAAATTCATAGTAGTTGGTGTCACATACCACCCATGTATGTGTTCTCGGCACGGGATTTGCTTAGAGTCCTTGACTCTAGCAACTTGAGCTAAAAAAACAATAGTTTTACATGAGATAATTCTTACGGTATGTTTGTGTATTGAGTACGAGATAGATTTCATTTTTTAAAATGTGTCAGCATGCCTTTCAAAACTATATTTAGAGGGCATCTAACCCTTATCATATCTTTGGCCAAAAAATCAACTATCTTCAAAAACTTGTAACAAAAGATTGGTGTAATTTACAATTTCCAATGTGGTTTGTTTGGTTTCCGCTTACTTGTACTGCAAGTTATCACCAAATTAATGAGTGAATTTTAACTGATTATGGTTCGGGTACATGATGTTAGCTAGCTGTAGTGACGTCTGAGATGTGTTCAAACAACATCCCAATTGAGTCTCAAAAAGCCTTTTGAATTTCCATACAGCTAGCTACCTTTTTTCCTTTAGCATAAACCGATTGAATACTTATGTTCATATTATAGAACATTAGAACCACTTGTTACCTTTTGAAATATCTCATTTTAAATATCTTAATTACTACAATACTTTCTTGTACTCGAAATGCATCTAATAAAAATTTCTAAGCAACTACAACAATATAACACTAAGGGGTTGGCATCTAATAAAAATTTCTAAGCAACTACAACAATATAACACACTAAGGGGTTGGGAGCAGAGGTGTACAAAACCACCATGGTCCAAACTGGTTTAGGAGCAAGAAAGATCGAACCGGTCCAACTCGATTTGGTTCAGAACCGATTTAAATTTTAAACTGGTTTTTCTCAAACCAGTTTGGTTGTTCAGAATGAGAACATGTCCCAAAACAGATGGGTTGGGTTGGTTTGGGTGAAACCACCTTTTTGTCAAACTAATTCGGGTCGATTTGTAGTAAACTGATCTCAAACGGGTACTTTTTACATTTCTAGTTAAGAGATATTTGTTTCTAAGTTTCTCAATGATAGAAAGTAACTGTTAAGAAAAAACAACATAACTTAAATATTTTGAATTTCCGTATGCATTTTTTAACAAAAATATCTGAAAGACGTGGAAATTTAAGTTATAAGATATTTTATGATTTTATTTTATCAAGTGGTATAGAAAGAAAAGTAAGTAAAGTTTCCAGCATTCTTCTTCCGTACCATGCAACAAACACTCAACCGCCGTGTATACTATAAATACCCTCAGTAACCCACACCACCCTTCCACCATTCTTCTCACTATCATCACTCACCATCATCTTCAACATCTCATGAACCAACCAACCAACACAAAATTCAATTCAATTGCCAATGGAGTCTCCATCGCCGTCGTACTATGACTACTCGCAACAACACTCCGAATATTCATCTCGCCCTACCTTAGGGTTTCCACTCGGCACCGGCTTGCTATTAATCGTCATTTTCAGCCTCAGCGGCATACTCTCCTGCTGCTACCATTGGGATAAGCTCCGCCACCTCCGCCGTGCTTCTTTCTCCCACGACGACGATATCTCTCCTCCTAAACCTAATCATACCTGCTCGGTTAGTTAGTTAATTAGTTAGTAACCTAATGTCACAATTTAATTGATTTGATTTAGAACTAATTAGTTGTTAATATAATTAACAGGAAGCGTTAAAGAAGGAGAACCAGAGTTTTCCGGTGGTAATGCCTGGCGATCGGATTGCCAGGTTCATAGCGATGCCGTGTCCGTGTGAACCGGCCACACGACAACCGATGGTTGCAGAACAACCTAACAAGAATCAAAAGCCACCACCCTCTGCTAAACTCTTCAATTCTTTTTGTATATATATATATTTTATATAGACGTATTTCTTTTATTAAATGTTTTTACAGAATCCAATTTATAATTGTTTTCATTTTTTTTTACTTTTATATATTTACAAAACACAGCTTTAACTTTATTCCTTCTCGGCTATAGAGAATTTTTAGTGATTATAAGTTTTTCTTACTTTTTTGATTGATCGAAAATAAGGAAAATGATAGTATATTTTAGTAAATCAGAATAAAATCAAATTTAATTTGACAAGTATCAACCAACTACGGTCTACCAAACTGTTTGGTGGGGCATTTCTGTCTATTTGATTTGATGCAATGTTGCTCCATTCTTTCAAAGACCCGTTCAACTTTGAAAGAAGATATTTGAATTTCTTACCTTTTTTTTTTAATGTAAAGCATGAGGTTTGTGAGTTGTGGCGTGTATATAATTTCAGGTTTATGAGTTGTGTTTGTATATTTTCTTCTCGGAAGAGCATTAGTATTAGGATCTCTATCTTTTCTCATCTTTAAAATATAGAATTTTCCTTTATTTGGCATATGTTACTAGAATTCGCATATAAATAATTAAATATGGTATTACATTTTCCGAAAAAAGAGGTTACATCGATGTTAACATCGTGAACGGTCTGGACCGCTTTAAAGACCGGACAATACGAGGACGAAAAAGGAAAACGTATTTCAATCATGAAACAACAAACTAAAACAAAAATTGAATAGTAAACCGCCTTAAACATTAGCACTAGTAATAACTTCTTGTTTAAATCATGTCTTTTGTTAAGATATCACATTTTGGAGTCGACAGTAGCTACAAATGAGTCAAAGAGTTGAATTTATGTAGTATTGAAATCGAAACCAGATAACGTCCTAAGGATGTCACACCCCGTAAACCTTAATCAAGGCAGCGGAAGACTTTAACTAAGTTATTCGGGCCGTGACAGATGCCGATAGCCAATCATAATAAAGTACAATATTTTAATAATAAAAGTTGACTTTTTTTTAATAAAAAGTAATCTTCTATTACATGATCAGAGTTTACACGTGCTACCCGCACGGTTTATTACATTCCGAGTTTCCACGTTTATTCAAACGCACTTCCCACTCTGTTTCCATGTCTTCTCGAAGCCATCACTTACCTAAAAAGTATATTAAAATAAACGTTAACATGAATGTTACCTGAAAAGTAATTATATCTTTAAAATTCTTAATACTCGAACTTGCCATAAAAACGTAGCATTTTATCTTTTAAACAAATCGTATTGTTGTAGACTAACAAGGAATACAACAAGTGTATAAATATCGAAATTGATAACTCGAAACATGCCATACTCAAAATATTACCACTTTTAACCCGACGCGATTGGAGGGGGGGGGGGGGCACCCCAATAGATATACTAATATTTATATGCCCTTATTAATTCTTTTAACAGTTATTTAATTAATTGTTGATCATCCCACTTTTTACACGGTTTGTAAAACAAAATGCTTTTTTAAAGAACTTCAATAAAATTGATAAAAGAATATGCTTTACCCCCAAAACACAATAAAAACATTACACTTAAAAACGAGCGGATTTTTAGAGAAACTCACAGTCAAGGTTTTTTCATTCCAAAAATCGCTTGTTCTATATTAGTACATGTTTGTTAATAAAACTTGGTTTAAGTTTTAGTTTATTTTAATTTTATGACCACACAAGCACACAAGCAGATAATTTCCTAACAAGTTAACAAGTAAGTATATTTTAGGTTTCGTTAGCTATTGTCTTAGAAACTAAATTAATTAATAAATAAAGTAAATAAATAAATATGATAAAATATTAAAATTTCACTTTCTGAAAAGTTTTAAGAAAATATTTAATTATTATTTTTAATGAATTTTGTCGGCTTTGCTAGTTTTGCGTTTAAAAATGAACCGGTCGACTTTTCGTATAAAATATTACTTTTATATCTGTGAAAATACTTGTTACATATATATTAGTTAAGTTTTAGAAGTTATTTTACAAAAATATGTTATTTTTCATTTTAGTTAATATTTTCTTAAAATTGCAACTTTTAACGTTTTCTTGTCGGTTTTCGTGACACGAACCGTTTAGGACCAAGTTTTGTTATCTTGTTCTCTTATCATATATTAACTTATGTTATATATGAATATTTTACAACTTTAGGGGCTGTTCTAAAACAGTCCCGAATCGTTGTGTCGGTATGCGTTTAAAAGCCATTTTTTTTTCGACCGTTAGAGTGTTCGACAAGTAACATAAACCAAGTAATTCCACACCAATTATCTTATGAACTAAATATACACATTATAACATATAATTTACTATTATTTTCATATTTGATCACATAATATCATATAGCACATTTCAATCAATTTAAACTCCTAATTCATAACTTATGATTACTAATATTGGTAATAATCATCCTAGCAAAATATAATATATCAAACCTCATCATAACATCAAAAAGCCCAGATCTATATTATTGTTATGGTCTCTATAATAAGCCAAAGTTATACTTTTCAATTATATTTCTTATTCCTTTTCAGAGTGTTCTAACATGCATGCCTAATCATGTATGTTTGTTTCTAAATCCATTCAACAAGCATATGATCGTTTATATCAACATCATCATCAAATCATCTCATATATTCACAAGTTCAAGTGTTTCATCAATAATTAATAAACTTATGAATTTCCTAAGTGTTCAACCGTAAAGTTTTCTATTATAGTAACTTTTAATTTTTAATAATTCTTTCTAATCCAATCTTACCATTATGATCAAGTATGATTCTTGTTTTATCTCATTCAACTAGTTTGACAAGGTTTCATGCAACCTATTGTTCTATTTAGATTTTGATTATTCTATTATTCAAGTTACAAAGTTTCCATTTCTAGCAAGTAAGTGACAATAATTCATACAATAATCCAACAGGTTCTTTTGATGATGTATTCTATCTTAATTTAAAGTAAGTAACTTATTATCTATCAAAATCATATATATTAAGTATTCATACAACAATCAAAGATTCAACTATGCACCCAACAAAGTTTTCTTATTTAGCAATTTAACAATTTTCATCAATCATCTTCAAGCATTGTCTTTCAAATTAATAGATTATGAATCTTCTAACATACAACCTATCCTCAGTCTTAATCAATATCAATAAATATCATTTTCCAACTTCATCAATCATCAACAATTTTCAAATTATCTAAGTAATAAAAAAAAATCCTTAAATTGCAAAATTATGAACAAGTTCTTGCTATATTCAATTTCAATACTAGCAATTCAATAAATCATGTTCATATTATTGCTCTTATTGATCATTGATTACCTAATATCCATCCTATCATCAAACTCAATCACCAAATTCATCCATAATTTCACTTAAATATCCAATATCCTAACAATACTTTCAATCAATCTCAACAATCAAATATGATCTTGAAGATGAATGTATGCATGCATGGGTGGGTTTAACACTTCCCCTTACACATGCATACATACACACAACTCATATACACACATACATGCATCAATAATTTCCAAACTCTAAGATCAATCTCAACCCAAAAACACATAATCTAATCTACTCAATCATAGAAATCAAATCGTTACAATAACTTACTTGGGTTTTTGAAGATCTTAAGAAGATGAAATGGAAGAGATGTATGTGTGTGGTGCCTCCTTCCTCTTAATCCTTCATCCTAGAAGCTAATCACCACCTTTATCTTGATCTATCTTGAATGTGATATGATTTGAATTTGAATATGTGGATGAGTGAGGTGTGTGTGTGTGTGCTGTAATATAGAGAGAGTAAGGAGGGAGTATGATTGATGAGTTGGGTATTAGGGGGTAATGTGGTTTATTTCTCAAGCTTACAACACATTAAGCCTAGCATTAGAGATAATCATTGGATGGGTGAGATGGTGGTTGATGATTGGATGAGTAAGAGGTGGAGGGGTGAGGTGTTGTGAGTTTTGGATAATCAATCGGATCCCGTTCAGACTTTGAAAAAAATAAAATTCCTGACAATATAGACTATAGAAACTATTTTTCTGAAAATAGTTTATGTCGGGTCCTTTCAGTGTCTTGTACTAACTTTCGTTTGCTTATTTTTTTAGTTTTTGCGATTCGAGCCTTCTAAAATTATGTTTATACATTATCTCGAATGTTTTAACACATAGTTTAAATTTTTGAGACCATTTAGTCACATTAATGATTTATTTATATTTTGGCTCGATGCCCGAGGTTATTTCATATAATGCTCGTTACGTGACGAAATTTGGACTTTTTGTTGACTTTGCAAGATTTTGAATCTTAATAAGAAAATATTTTATTTATATAATGATAGTTTATTGCTAATCATGATTACATTAGCGATAAATTTATGCCAAGTGTTACAAATCAGTCATATAAAAAATAACACTTGTGATACGTGCCATAAAAACATTCACGCGCATGGAGTTTGGATCTTTTAATTATTATTTATCTTTTATTTGTTTTTACTTAATTTAATGTAGTGAACATGTTAGTTACTAAGTAGTGGGTTGGTTAGTAACTTAGTATGGTCATGGCAGGTGTTCTTTTTCCTTTGTAAGCCTTTATAAGGCAATTTAGTTCTTTGAATTGATCAGGAATGAAATGATAAATTGAGTCTATAATTCTCTCTAAATTGCTAATATGGATTCTCGTCTATTTTCTTCGACCAACGATTAATTGTTGGAACCACAACAACTTGTTAGTAGAATATGAAATGCCGAAACGTGTAAAGGTTTTAAAACAAAAAGACATCCTTTGTAAATAAATTAGTTGAGTGTCACCACCTTAAATAGATAAAAAAACATAAGAAATGAAAAGTGCAAGGCTTTACATGTTTAGATTTTTTTAAAATATTTCATACTTGAACATAAAAACTTATATGCTAAACAGTTAATATTAACTTATTAAAAATAAGGGTACAAATGGTGGTAAGGATATATAGAACAAACAGTCAAACACAACGTTTATATATTCTTCAGACCATGCGTGCTAGAACGTTGTGGGGGCGGCGTTTTGGTTCGAAACGTCAGGGAACACCGCCCCCTCCAACGTTTTGATACGATTTGGATTTAAAATATGCTTCAAACAATTTTTTACACAACATTGGATGAAGAGGAAGATAGGATTGAGGAAACAACTAATGATGGGAGGTTGGCATTTTGGTGTTTTGAACTACGGATGGTTTCATTACTCTTATTCCTTGACCTAATTTATGTGGAAAATCAAGCAAGGGGCTCGTCCTCCACCCATCACCGATCTTATATTTTTATTTGTTTCTTTTTAATAATTTCAATGTAAATTTCCTTAGAAAAATTGACCATTTATTTTCCATAGTTTTGTCGTATCTCAGTGCCATGTCCTGGGATATCTATATTGTTTAGGTTTTTAATGACATGAGTTAAGCACCGAAATCTATCATGTTTCATTATAACTCAAATATCATTTTGATAATTGAGTATGCTTTGTGAAATCATGTGTAGTAAGGGTGTGTTTTAACCGTACCTAAATATCAAATCCGACATGAAGTCACCCAAATTGAAATTAGAGATACCAAAAAAACTCGAATCCGACTAACCTGAACCTTAAATGGGTAGGTTATCGGGGTTTTTTTTTCACAACAAAGAACCCGAACAACCCGAACATGTATTGTCTTTTCTTTATATATGCGTTTTGGTTTGGAGTCTTTAATACTTGAAATACTATGTTTTATAGTTAGTTTGAGACTTTTGAACATTATCATATCATATTATCGTATAGTGTTTGAATTTTTATGTTATATATTTAGTAACATGATGATATTTTGTAAATATTTTTTTTTCATTCTACGTTTAAGCCCGAAAACCAAACAACCCGACTCGAATTAACCTGAACCCAATATTCGGAACCCGAGCAACCCGAACTTATATGGGTTGGTTATCCGGTCACTTTTTATTGTCCAAAAACCCGAACAATCTGACCTGAAAACCCGAAACCTGGAAAATTAACCCGAAAAACAATCCTACTGTGTTGATTTGAAAGCTTAAAAACTTATCACTAAGGTTGTGCGATGTCGATAACACCAGCCAATGTTATTGTCACACCCCGACCAAAGGCGGAACATGCCGGGGTGCAACCGATTGCCCAAAACACAAGACACTAATTAAAGTGACAATATTTAATCAACTCATTTATTTCACAAATCAATAAACAACACATCTTGGTCATACAAACAAATTGAACACAAGTAAACAAATATATTGTTCGTTTTACTAATATCCTAATAGTCTTGGTAACGTTTTCCGTCAAGTCCTCAAGTCGATAAAAGTCAAACCTGTAACAATGCATAAAATAATATTTTGTCAACACGTATGTTGGTGAGCAATTTCATAGTTTGAGTATATATAATATGAGCGAAATCTAAAAACGTATATGAGACTATAAATAAAAGCATCAATTGTGGCATATAAAACATATGTATATGAGGATCCTTTCTAATCGGTAACAACCGACATACTCGGATAATGAGGCCCTATTCTACTAGCACAAGGCTAAGTAGTTAGGGGAGCGTATGATCATACTTAATGAGGCTCAACAACAACATAAAAATAAACACTCGCGCACGTAAAGCATATGAGGCATATAACACACAAAAGAGCAAGTATTCCAAGTATCATATACCCTAAAATTTGTGGTTTGAGAAAAGTATATAATAAATCATTCTTGTTTTGAATAAGTATGCATGTTACCCCCAAAACATAAAAGGGAAAATGGGGGATGAAATGTACTCACCTCGATTGACGAATTGAGAACTATTAAGTGATCGACATATAGAAAACTTGTAAACGAAATGAACGAATCCGACTTGAAAGCTAATTGAAAACGAATAAATAAAATATATTAATGAACTTGAAATTTAGTTGAAACTACATTTGAGACATTGGACAAGAAGGTTCGATTGTAATTCGGGTTACCGGTTAATTTGCTAACAATTAGGGACTCGTACTTAATAGATAATTTAAAATATAATAATATTATTTTGTTGAGATTTTAAATAACTAACCCAGTATTAATAAAATAAGGCGGGTTTAAATCAAGAGTTCGGTTTTATAAAAATGAATTGATAATAAAGCTTATAATAATATTATTAAATGTAATGATAGTAATGATAGTAATGATAATAATGATTTTTCAAATATGTTATATATATATATATATATGATGTTGATGATAATAATATATAAATATTCTACCAATTGTTAAAACTAATAGCAGTAATAATAATAATAAATATAATAATAATTACTTTTGTTGTTGAATACATTATTAATAGATTTTATGAATTTTACTAATAATAATTATTTTTATATAAGTAAATATATGTGCCATATTAATAATAACTAATACTTGTCACATTTTAATAATAGTAGTATTATTGATAAAAATATAACTCAATTGATGACGATGTTAAATGGCAACTAGGCCCGACATGGGTTTCGGTTCGATAACACAAGTGGATAGTATTAACAATAATAGAATTTTTATAGTATTACTTAATAATAATAACAATAATGATAATAATAATCATAATGATAATAATCTATTAATTACGAAGATAATGATAATAATAATTGTTTGTTAAAGATATTATTAACTTTAATAATAATAATAATAATAACTTTCTTATTAATGATAATAATAACAATAATATTAATAATAATAATCATAAAAATAATAATGAGTTTTATAAAGATTTATGATATTAATAATAATGATACCAACAAAATACACTTCAAAGTCCGTTTAAGGGGGGATCGAACTTCTGACTCAATTACCGATTATGAGTTAGACACCAAGATAAACAAAACAATAAATCTCATTACCTATCAAAGATGCTTGGCCGAGAACAATTGTCGGAGCCGAACAAAGGTCGTCGGAGAAACTGTTTTCACCCAAGAGAGTGAGAGAGAGACGATGCGAGAGAGAGAGAGAGAGACGGTGAGAGAGAGAGAGGCAGAGAGTGAGGGAGACGGTGAGAGAGAGAGAGTGTAACATCCGGCCCCTCGCACCACCAATATTGCACGCTCTGCCCACGAAGAGCTCACAGATTTGTTTTTGGTTGCCCAAAACGCGTTGGTGATTAAAGAGGCAGAACATTTACTTATAAACCAAGGATCTCTCTTGTCCACGGCCGATGTGGGATTTACCTAAGAGTGGGATGATGTTGTGTTTGCCAAGGGTGTTACAGACAACCTCCCTTTGGACTCATCGTCCTCGATGTGGCGTGTCCCAACATCCCGAACGGCACAAGAGTGGCTTTGATACCACCTGTAACATCCGGCCCCTCGCACCACCAATATTGTCCACTTTGCCCACGAAGAGCTCACGGATTTGTTTTTGGTTGCCCAAAACGCGTTGGTGATTAAAGAGGCAGAACATTTACTTATAAACTAAGGATCTCTCTTGTCCACGGCCGATGAGGGATTTGCCTAAGAGTGGGACGATGTTGTGTTTGCCAAGGGTGTTACAGAGAGGCAGGGGAGAGATAATGTGGCACGGCGGGAGAGAGGGAGCAGAGAGATGGTGAGGCACGGGGGTGAGAGATGGTGCACCGGCGGCCGGCTTTCCGGTCGCCGGAAAAATGATCCGAGAGATAAGGGTGTGCCGGAAACGCGAGGGAAGGAGAGGGTGGGGGTACGGTGGTGGTGGTGTATCGGAGGTGGTGGTTTAGTGGTGGTGGTGCGTCGGAGGTGATGGTACTCGCCGGAAAATGGCTGCCGGGATGTCGCCGGAATCGCGGTTCGCCGGAAAACGGCCAAGGGAGGTGGCGACTGGTTAAATAATGGTTTAGGTTTAGGGTTTATTCTATTTATAAGGATGGTGTATAAAAGTTTAACTTCGGCCCCTCGTGTTTGGTATTTTGTTATAAATGATTTAAAACTTGTATAACTTTAAAGAAACCCACTTTAGTCCCTAACGTTTACTTAACCGAGATTTTAAATTATAAATAATTGTCTTTAACAAACCCCACACACGCTAGAATTATAACATCAATAAGTTGATAAAATGCCGGTTCGGGTTTACAAGCTTAACCACAACTATGATGTAAAATTTATTAAAATAAAGCGCGAAAAATCGACATGTTACAAAATGCTTACAAAAACGAATATAAAACGAGACCCGAAATTGACGAATGTCACAGTATCCCTAACTTTTGGAAATTTCGTCCCGAAATTAAGATAAACTTAAGGAAAAAGTAATTATTAACGAATATTGTCTTTAGTAAGATATTTGCATGAACAACTTTTGACAAAAGAATAACGTTAAATCCTTGGATAACTCGAAAAACGCTACAAATAAAAAACATGATAAATGCACTTATATATAGGAAGTACCAGCGGCGTATCCACCATGCCCTTATCATAACTCGTATTTCTACCGTCTTTCCGCTATCATCCTCGGACCTGAGTTATCGCACACAAGTGTACTTACTATGGCTTCCATACGGGGATTTCGATAGTTAATTGTGCACCCATAATTATTTCGATCGTCGCATGGTCCACATGGTTCGTTCCATTGCGTGGTTTAAAAGACATATATATATATTTTTTTGAGATCTTTAACTATTAAATGTGTAAATAAATTTGTTGAAATTTTTTTTACCAATATTGGTAAAACAGTACTAGCGGTTGAAAATTTTCGGGATTGACTTTTTAATAAGTAGGAAATGAGATACATAAATGAAAAAATTAAAATCTTAAAGTATAACCAAGGTGAAAATATCTATTCGGCTTAAATTAAGTATAGACGATCAAATAAATAAATAAAAAAATTAGGGTAAACAATATGAAATAAGATTCGAAGTCAAAAGTTATCAAGATGATTGCCAAAGTCTATAAATCGAGGTACTAAATAAAATTGATAAGATGAAACCCGATAAATAGAAATGAAAAGTCCAACAAATGATCACATAAGGTTGGGATAAACGATTATGCAATTTGTAATAACGTCGTTGGATGAGTTTCACACGTGAACAAACTTGAGGTTATAAGTAATTGAGGATATGATTACATGAAATGTGATAACATGAGGATGAGGTGAGTTTCTTTGGGGTGACGCTTACTTATATCAATATAAATGAATTAGTATTGATTAACAACCAAAACAATCGATGAAATGTGATAAAACGTGAATACGACCACTATTGTGAAACCATTTATATAATCGTCATTATAATAACGGTTTCTCCTAGCGCCAAAACTTGTAGACAGCCACACATAGGCCGTTAATAAATTAGATGAAATGATATAGAGAAATGTATAGAATTGTGCTTACATAAATGCTCAATATAAATAACATGGTTATGAAAATATTGTTAAAAAGATAAACGGGATTGTTATTGAATAGTTTGGATTTGGTCATGAATAAACAAGGCACAAAATGAAAATCTCATGCGCATAATAGTTACCATTGAAACATCTCATCAATGGGAAAGAAAATCGCAATAACAGTAAGACTCGAATAAATGACGAAATATGTAAATCGCGTAGCGTATAATAGACTAAAATTGAAAATGAGGTCTTAAGTAAGGCCGTTTTATTGTTTCTAAGAAATGTACAAAATAAAAAAGCATCGCGGTAACGCATTGCTAGGGAAAATATTTAAATCATTATTGAATGTAAATCTTGTAACCCAAATTGTTAAAGGAGTTTGTATACATAAAGTTATTGTGATGAAAATAAATTATATAAGGTGATGATGCTTGCGATAATAAGAGGTAGTAATTCGAATAACTCGTTGTCGACGAAAATTTGTGTCACATTATGGAGCATAAAGTTTTTAAATGTGTCCCAAAAGATTTGCAAAGCCATAGTCATTGAGTTTATGCAATATTGTGAAAGTTGAAATTTGTTACTAAATAAATCCCGCATTCAGCATTCAAAATGAAACCTCGGTTTATAAAGTTATTAAGGGATTATCACCCTAGGTGACAATATTTAAAATCTCTTGAAAACATGCATATAATTGTTTCATGATCTTTTTAAAAACAATTCCTCATATTAAAATTTTGTTGTCATGATAAGACCATATATATATATATATATGTTAGAGTTTATAATTTAAAAGTGATTATTTGCACACATGAGGTTGTTATAGATACGCTAGTTGTATGTAGGTATACATATATATATATATAAAGAATTTTAGGGTAAAACGAAGCTTGCGCGTGTATGGATGGGTTTTAGGCTTTGAATAGTGAATGGTTTGGGAATTTGGTGAGGAGTGAGTGTGTTTAGGTCTTTTTAGTGGGTTAGGCTTGGATGATTTGTGTGAGTAGTGGTTGGGCTAATAGGTGAGGTTTGGATAATTTTGATCTTGGTTAGTTTTGGTTTATACATGTATTTGGTAAGGAGTGTTTGGGGTTGTTACTTTTGATATCAAACCCTATGGTTGGATGAGAATGGTGTGGCGATATGGTTTGTGACTTGACATGGTATGGGTCGAAGGGTTTTGAGTCTTAGTTGGGTAAACTTTGGTTTGCATATGTTTAAAGCTTTCGTGAGTGTGTTTGTCGATGTCTTTGAAGTATTAGGATAGTGAGTTTGATAGGTTTTTGTGGCGTGGGAGTGTCGGTATTTAAGGTTTTTTGTTGGGTTAGTGTTGTACATCTTGGATTTTGCATGGGGCTTGAGTTGGTGAGGGTATACTTTGGATGTTTAGGTTTCGTTCATATTGAGGAAAGACTTGAGTACGCGGGAAAGCTTTTGTAGTGGAAGGATGGATTGATTTGAGGCGGTAGTTTGAGATGATGGGATACGGGTGTTTGAGAACTTGGGGTTGCGTCTCGGGAGATTTTTTTTAACTAATAATAGGTATTAAATTTGAAAATATCATAATTTATAAATAATCTTTAAAGCATCCATGAAATTTTTGATAATTAAAATTACATGTTAATATATATAACTATATATTATATAAATAGAATTTTTGAGGTCCGAGCATGTGAATCACACACATTTTTTTAAAGATTACAATAAATTTTATTTTATTATTTTTTTTTGCTTATGAGGAAATTTAAAATACGTAAATTGAATGTCAAAATTTGTTATGAGGTATCAAACATTGAATGATGAGTGTCATTATGGGAATATAAATTTGCCAAAAGAATTTTTTTTTACCAAGTTCATTATTTAATATCGTGTAACAAAAATATTATGGTAAGTTAAATGACCGGCATTGGGAATCGAGAAATCATAAGTAAACGATTTTGATCATTAAAGTAAAATTTCTATAAAGTTTTGCATGAGAGTTTCAAGAAGATTACAAGTTATAAGTTTGTGACTTTCTTGAGAAATCATGGCAAAACTATCATAAGAATTTTAAAACGCGGAAAATCGTATGATGTAAATTTTTATTTGCGAAAATTTATAACGAACCAAAAATTACGTGATGAAAGTTGTTATGAAAATAAATTTGTGTAGTGAAAATTTTACCACGTGTATTGTATAATGTAGTATAATTAAAAATGTCGAGAAAAGTTTAAATAATTAAAATTTTGAAGTGATCGTTCCAAATAAATGGAATTGTTACAAAAATAAAATTTTTATAAGGTTTTTGTACAAGGACTTTAAAGACAATTTAAATTTATATAATAGGAAGTTTACATGAAACGTTGGGGTGAAATCTATCACAAAACATTTTTTAATATAATGAAATTTATATAATAAGATTTTCGTTTGCAAATCGTCTTAATGAAAATTAATGGCATATTAAAAAAATCATTATGAATAAATTAAACTCTTTATATAATAAATTTTTTTATTTTCTCTTTTTTTTAACAAAGAGATTTTAATGAACGGAATTTGCAATAAAAATCCTTGTGAAATCAAAATGAGAAAATTAGTGTAAAACTTTACAATATAAAATCGAGATGTACAAGAATTATTAACAAATAAAGATAAAATAAATATAACATTTATGAATGAAGACTTGTGATAAGAATTTATAACAAAATAAGGGAAATGGTTTAAATTCTTGAAACGTAATAATAATGTTTTAAGATTTTAAGGCAGAAAAATCGTGCATGAACTACCATGACTTGATATTCCGACACTAATAACCTGTAACAACTAGGGTTTTCCGGATCAATACTTTTATTAAATACGCGACCCGTTTCTGTGTTTGGGTTATTTTAAAGTTAGTGCACGTTTATTACTTAATCGTTATTTATTAAATAAATGTATGGTATATTATTATCCATTTGGATCCAAACCCAACCCTAATCCGAATTGATTAATTATAAACCCTAACTTATTCTTGAGCCCAAATCCATCAACCAAAGTATAATTAGGTGTTCCTAAGCCTTAATCCGCATCTAGCCGACCCTAATCCCTCATTTAATTACGTTTAGAAGGATACAGGACATGGGCCTTGACTTATTATTCACGTAATGAGCCCTAATTCCCAAATCTATATAATCAGGATGTTATAACTCAATTAATCTCATCAACTGCATCATCTAGCCGTCGATACTCAAACCCCTAACCCTAATTGCATTTACAAGCTCAGTACATGGTCGTTCGTGATTAGTTTATGGCCGTCACTTGCTGTTCTTCGTTAACCCATCAGATTGCGGCATAAGAGTTAATTAATTACATCAATAGGATCGTGTTTTGATGCTTAACATTAGCCCTAACACCAATTCGATTAGCAGGGACGGGATAGAGAAATTGAATATGTTAGGGTTCTTGTGAATCTAGTTTCTGGTTCTGTTTATATTTAAATATGGTTTCCATACTTTACCTGTGTTACACACTGGCTCAACTGGCCAGTTGGTTTGGTGCTGGACGCAAGGCTGAGGGGCGCAGGTTCGAAACCCCTCAGCACCGATTTTTGGTATTTTTTTGTTATTTATTCATTTAAATCATATAAACAACTATATTAACCTATTTAATAATTTAAATTATACTATTAATACTATAACACTTATAAACTATTTATATTTTATGAAAACCGACATATTAACCGATCACGTTTCTGAATCTTTGTTAACATCGTGTGTGTATATATATATATAAATTATTAATAGAATGATAAAGGTTTTAAAAAGAGTTTTTTTTATTTAAAATATATAATATAAATATATCTTATTGTTTATTGGACAAATAACTTCATAAATAAATATTTAATATCAATTATTATAAATTTAATTAAAAATAATACTTAGGATTTATATTATTATTTCTAATATAAATTTTGATAATCTTTTATAAAAATCAACGTTAGATGTTTGTTAAACTCTCGTTTTTCCGTCTCAAATATACTAGACCATTTGTTAACTCGTAATATTTCTCGATTATACTACTTAGGGATTTCTCCGTTGATACATCTCGAGCGTGACGTTCATCCTCTTATTACTCTTAACGCAATTATTCTTTTGTTTGTTGCTAAGGTGAGTACCACATTCCCCTATTTTACTTGTTTTCTCACGTTTTGGGGACATATGCGTAAATATACTTTCTCATATATACTTATACTCAAAAACTGCAACTTTGTCTTATGTGTTAACAACTCATACCTTACTTGTTTATGTGCTTATTTGCTTTGTATGCTTTCGCATTCGTAGAGGTCCAACATAATCTCAGTTTAGTATGATCATACGCTAGTCGTTAGCCTTTGTGCTTTTCGACATCTCAGTTATACTTGCTCATTTGCTTAATTTGTTATTCTCATATGACTTGTTGCAGCTACATATATTTTGTTATATATATTACATGTACAACTAAACTGATGTGTTGCTCACTCAACATGTGTTGTTGACAAAATCCTATTTTATACGCATATGCAGGTTATCGTAAGAATTTAATGTAGGTTGGTGAAGACTTAGTGAAGAATTAAAGTTAGGAAATATACAATCAAGAATTAAATTTGTAATTGTTATCTGTTTAATAAGTTGTATTTTGTACTTGAATATTTGTTTTATTTGAAATTATTAAATAGATATTGAAACTTATATTGTGCATGATAGTAACCTTGAGAGCCGTGACAATCAGTTCGCGCCCCAACATTTCTGCCGTAGGTTGGGGTGTGACAAAACCTTTATTACAAAAATACCATATTGGGGTCTAAACATGTGCACGTACCATCGCGTCTTTTTCATGTCTTAGACTCAAATAACGATTGTTACAGAAACAATAAATCAGAATACAACGTCATGTCAAAACGCTAGTCCACGAAATCACCGTAGTTCTATTGTTTTAACACCGAAAATTAGGATGGCGGGCGGAACACTCGCATTCGACTACTTAAAGTGGTCATATCATATGAGACAATCTTTAAGGAGATTTGAAACAACGGGATCCAAGTTAAGCTCGTGATCAATAAAACACAATAAAAACTAATGTTTTTGCGTTTTAAGGTAAGGATACCTTGGAGTACTATGAAAGTGTGTGTATGTGTATATTTATGATTTGATAAAATAAATAAATATATAAATAAACGGGTGTATTGAACAATCAAGTAGGGTAAACACGTATAGGAAACACGTATAAGAACCCTAAAGTAAAGACTATACTAGGTCGTTACGTCTAACCACCTATCCTATAGTCTTGTGGCTCTGATACCGATCATTCACACCCTGACCAAAGGCGGAACATGCCGGGGTGCAACCGATTGCCCAAAACACAAGACACTATTAAAGTGACAACATTTAATCAACTCATTTATTTCACAAATCAGTAAACAACACATCTTGGTCATACAAACAAATTGAACACAAGTAAACAAATATATTGTTCGTTTTACTAATATCCTAATAGTCTTGATAACGTTTTCCGTCAAGTCTTCAAGTCGATAAAAGTCAAACCTGTAACAATGCATAAAATAATATTTTGTCAACACGTATGTTGGTGAGCAATTTCATAGTTTGAGTATATATATATGAACGAAATCCAAAAACGTATATGAGACTATAAATAAATGCATCAATTGTGGCATATAAAACATATGTAAATGAGGATCCTTTCTAATCGGTAACAACCGACATACTCGGATAATGAGGCCCTATTCTACTAGCACAAGGCTAAGTAGTTAGGGGAGCGTATGATCATACTTAATGAGGCTCAACAACAACATAAAAATAAACACTCGCGCACGTAAAGCATATGAGGCATATAACACACAAAAGAGCAAGTATTCCAAGTATCATATACCCTAAAATTTGTGGTTTGAGAAAAGTATATAATAAATCATTCTTGTTTTGAATAAGTATGCATGTTACCCCCAAAACATAAAAGGGAAAATGGGGGATGAAATGTACTCACCTCGATTGACGAATTGAGAACTATTAAGTGATCGACATATAGAAAACTTGTAAACGAAATGAACGAATTCGACTTGAAAGCTAATTGAAAACGAATAAATAAAATATATTAATGAACTTGAAATTTAGTTGAAACTACATTTGAGACATTGGACGAGAAGGTTCGATTGTAATTCGGGTTACCGGTTAATTTGTTAACAATTAGGGACTCGTACTTAATTGATAATTTAAAATATAATAATATTATTTTGTTGAGATTTTAAATAACTAACCCAGTATTAATAAAATAAGGCGGGTTTAAATCAAGAGTTCAGTTTTATAAAAATGAATTGATAATAAAGCTTATAATAATATTATTAAATGTAATGATAGTAATGATAATAATGATTTTTCAAATATGTTATATATATATATATATATATATATATATATATATATATATATATATATATATATGATGTTGATTATAATAATATATAAATATTCTACCAATTGTTAAAACTAATAACAGTAATAATAATAATAAATATAATAATAATTACTTTTGTTGTTGAATACATTATTAATAGATTTTATGAATTTTACTAATAATAATTATTTTTATATAAGTAAATATATGTGCCATATTAATAATAACTAATACTTGTCACATTTTAATAATAGTAGTATTATTGATAAAAATATAACTCGATTGACGACGATGTTAAATGGCAACTAGGCCCGACATGGGTTTCAGTTCGATAACACAAGTGGATAGTATTAACAATAATAGAATTTTTATAGTATTACTTAATAATAATAACAATAATGATAATAATAATCATAATGATAATAATCTATTAATTACGAAGATAATGATAATAATAATTGTTTGTTAAAGATATTATTAACTTTAATAATAATAATAATAATAACTTTCTTATTAATGATAATAATAACAATAATATTAATAATAATAATCATAAAAATAATAATGAGTTTTATAAATATTTATGATATTAATAATAATGATACCAACAAAATACACTTCAAAGTCGGTTTAAGGGGGGATCGAACTTCTGACTCAATTACCGATTATGAGTTAGACACCAAGATAAACAAAACAATAAATCTCATTACCTATCAAAGATGCTTGGCCGAGAACAATTGTCGGAGCCGAACAAAGGTCGTCGTATAAACTGTTTTCACCCAAGAGAGAGAGAGAGAGACGATGCGAGAGAGAGAGAGAGAGAGAGAGAGAGGCAGGGGGAGAGATAGTGTGGCACGGCGGGAGAGAGGGAGTAGAGAGATGGTGAGGCACGACGGTGAGAGATGGTGCACCGGCGGCCGGCTTTCCGGTCGCCGGAAAAATGATCCGAGAGATAAGGGTGTGCCGGAAACGCGAGGGAAGGAGAGGGTGGGGGTACGGTGGTGGTGGTGAATCGGAGGTGGTGGTTTAGTGGTGGTGGTGCGTCGGAGGTGATGGTACTCGATGGAAAATGGCTGCCGGGATGTCTCTGGAATCGCGGTTCGCCTGAAAACGGCCAAGGGAGGTGGCGGCTGGTTAAATAATGGTTTAGGTTTAGGGTTTATTCTATTTATATGGATGGTGTATAAAAGTTTAACTTCGGCCCCTCGTGTTTGGTATTTTGTTATAAATGATTTAAAACTTGTATAACTTTAAAGAAACCCACTTTAGTCCCTAACGTTTATTAACCGAGATTTTAAATTATAAATAATTGTCTTTGGCAAACCCCACACACGCTAGAATTATAACATCAATAAGTTGATAAAATGCCGGTTCGGGTTTACAAGCTTAACCACAACTACGATGTAAAATTTATTAAAATAAAGCGCGAAAAATCGACATGTTACAAAATGCTTACAAAAACGAATATAAAAGGAGACCCGAAATTGACGAATGTCACAGTTATACTCTTCCACATTGAAAAGCAACATCCAGCTCACCATAAAGCCTCCCCATTTTCCCCTTCTGCTGCCATCCCCATGGTGCTTGGCCGGATAACGACTGTCGTGCACGCCAGCTAACGGGGAAAACCTGCAAAATCGCTGCCACATTGGCCGGTTACATCCCCATAATGCCTCAGACCTTCTCATTAACAACCCACAATCTAAAAACATCCACAATAAAGGGGCATAAAAACATTAAAAATCATCATGTTTAGCCAACCGTAACATTATAATAATATCCCTTTTTAAAAAACCAATATTTGCCCAATAAAAATTCTAAAAACGTTAAAAAAAAATTACTACATCATCATCACATTTTACAATACGGCTCGTATATGGCTATACGGTCTTATAGCACTTGAATCGTGTAACTTTGTGTATGATGTTGTTGGCCATCGTTTATAGTGCCTCGTATAGCCCTATACGGGTCATATAGGCCTATACGGCCGTATAGACATTTGTTTGGAATTTTTTTTGATATATTATGTGACTTGCACAATATTTTTTAGCAATTTTAAAAATTCTCTTTTTCGACCATTTCATGTGTTGTTTCACTTATATAGAGTTATGTTTTATATTAAAAAGTTGAATGAATTGATATTTTCGAATATAATAAATTGTCTTTTAATATTTACATAACACGTTTGGCTAAGTAATTTGTAGTTGTACCCCCCAAGAACATTCGTCTAAGATTATATTATGTTACACTTTATAATAGTCCATACACAATAATCAATCAATGATTAAGCAAACAAGAAAACATTTGGCCAAATCTGTCTATATGGGTCGTAAGCACTATACGGCTCGTATAGGCTCGTATAGTCATTTTCCAACACCGATTACGGCAGTTTGAATTTTTCTGCAAATGTTTTCTATACGGTCGTATAGACCTATACGACCATATATGTTTTATGGTTTGTCAAGGACCTATACGAGCCATTTAATGCCTATACGTCTCGTATAGGTCTATACGGTTGTATAGGCTGCAAAAAACTGTTTTTGTCCCCTTGTCAGTCATTCGTACTTTATACGACCGTATAGGCCTATACGAGCCATATAGACATGTGGGGGTGGTGTAGGAGGATCACATCCCTCTTTTTATTCAACACCCAACTCTCCATCTTGGACCCACCACCTTTAAAAATGTGTCATTTTATCTTGTGAAATAACTACTTTGAAAAATGCACTCTAAGTCGGTTTGCTATGGGCGGTGTGGGGTTCGTGTGGGGGGAACAACGCAGAGGGGCGGTACAAGGGGGCGATAAAGGTGGGTACGGTGTGGTGAAGATGGGCGGTGAAGGGAAAGCGGTGGGCCGTGTGTTTCTCTCTCACAAACACCTACATACATACATGAAACCCCGCTTCCTATGTGATGAAGAAGTGGAGGGGCGACAAAACACCTCCATATTGAACCTCCTAATAATAACATTTACAATAGAAAGATAAACATAGATGATATGGACAAACTTTAAAAAACATGTCATAAAAATTGTTTATTGTGAGTGTCTAATGCTTCAAATTTAAAAATTATAAAAGACTTATCTTTTTCTTATTGCTAGTATTTTTTTTTTACTTCATTTATTTATTTCATGTCTTATGTGAGATTAGATCTCACAACTTTAGATTGAAAACCAAATATCTTTGCCACTAAATTAAGTTAATTATTATAATAGAAGATTTGTATTGAAGTAATTTTTGAAAGTTAGATATAGAGGCCAATATCACTCTATAGCTGCATGTGGTGATTGTGTGATTAAACTTGCACTCCTAGAAAATAGCTTCTTCTTCTTTTTTCATACAAGCATTTCTAACCATTTTTCCACAACTCAAAATTTCTAACAAATTTTTCACAACTTAAATTTTACACAAGTTTCTTGCAACTCGCCGACACAAAAAAGTGTTGTCGTTGCAAACGTAAATCCTTTTTCTGACAATTACCGACAATATCTTTAATCATATATTAATTATTAACCTTTAGAGCAAAAAAAGTTAAAATATAAATCAAAATATAAATAAAGCAGGGGTGTGCAAGAAACCGAAAAAACCAAAAATCAAACTGAAAAAACGGAACCGAGACAAAACCGACGGTTTGATTTTATGTTTTTTTTTTTAAACTGAACCGAACCGAATTTCTAGATTTTTTATTTTTTATCTTAAGTAATTTATAAGACTTAAAAAAATATAGACAAAATGACAAAACTAGTCCTTTATGTTTGCATGGTTTTTTAATGTTCGTCCATTGGAAAACTTAATGACTGAAAACATCCTTTATGCTTTAAAAATCTATCACATTATATCCTTTGACCCTAACCCAGTTAAATTTTCTTGTTAAATCATGGGTAGTTTTGTAAATTTATTTAATAATCAAAATAAAGATATTTTAAAATACTCTCTCTCTCTCTCTCTCTCTCTTTCTCTCTCCATTTCACCCACAACCATCTTCTTCCACCTTGAAACCACCACTCCTCCGACCACCACCTCCGCCGCCACGACCTGCACCACCCACTGCAATACCACCTCCGCTTAACACCACCTACAATCCCAACACTTTATTATTCTCTCTCATCTTGGTTTGCTCTTCAAGAATCCTCTTCTTCTCCATCAGTTTCTCTCCGGTGGCAAGATACCATTAACAACAAACTCTCCGGTGGCAAGACACCATTAACAACGATGCACACCAACATTGAATTCTAACAAATTGATCAATAATATGGTATGAAATATAACGAGTTGAATGATTATTTAAAGAATAAAAAATTAGGGTTTTTTTGATTGAAAAAATTGGGGGTTTACTTACGTTGGTTTTGAGGAATTGTCTTCATCTAGAGGCGGAGGGTTCTTCTCGTCCTTGATTTCATCTTCAATGTTGGCGGGCATCGTTGTTGATGGCGGTGATGGGGTTAAGCGGTGGTGTTAGGTGCAGGTCGTGGCGGTCATGGCGGCGGAGGTGGTGGTCGGGAGGAGTGGTGGTTGAAAGGTGGAAGAAGATGGTTGTGGGTGAAATGGAGAGAGAGAGAGTATTTTAAAATATCTTTATTTTGATTATTAAATAAATTTACAAAACTACCCATGATTTAACAAGAAAACTTAACTGGGTTAGGGTTAAAGGATATAATGTGATAGATTTTTAAAGTATAAAGGATGTTTTCAGTCATTAAGTTTTCCAAAGGACGAACATTGAAAAATCATGTAAACATAAAGGACTAGTTTTGCCATTTTGTCAAAAATATATAGCTCAAATATTTTGGAATACAATCGTCAATTAGTTAATAAATAACAAAATTATAGATACCCAAATCATTATTTTCGGTCAAGTTTTTTCCAGACTAAAATTTTCAAGCTCAACTAGCGAACCCGAAAAAACGAAACCGAACCGAAACTTCAACGAACACGAAACCGAAAGGTTCAAAAATCCAAAGTCCGAAGTCTAGGTTTTTGATTTGGTTTTACACTTTACTCCAAAACCGCACCGAGCCGTACACCCCGAAAATAAAGTATCATGATTTTGGAGCTAAATGGTAGGAACGCAGGCAAATTTTGCTACAAGTTTGTGACAATTTTAAATTAAGGTATTACAAAATACTTTTGTGGCAAAATTGGTCGTAAAGTTGTAAAGTTTGCTAAAAGTTTTCTGTCAACTCTATATTATTTATTGAATTTAACATTAATAAATATGAAACCACACTTTTGTTGTAAAAGTGCCGATAAGTAAACTGGCGACAGTGTTTTTCCCACGAGACGATATGGTTGAAAACTTGTCGTGAAGATCTCTTTGCCACAGCGTTGCTGCAAAAATTGCAGTCGCAAAATAACATGCTTTCTAGTAGTGTTGGTAATCAAGATTAGTGATGAAATCTAGGTATAGTTAAAAGGTAAACATGTAGAAAGCTAGTGGATAGGTAATTGAATATGGTAATCAGAATCGAAAACACAATAGATCATAAGCTCGATTCTTATAATTCTCATTAGCTCGAAAAATTACAATACATTGTTATAACCCATGAGCTTGCGTATATATACTAGTTTAAATATGAAAACCTAATTAGACTAGAATACAAACTCATTATCATACTCAAATACTAATTAGTAAAAACATATTTAAACAATTAATTAAATAACTTGTGGCCCAAGTAATGTGCTCGACTTGGTCCCCAAGATACCGATCCATCATAGGCTCGGTAGACCGGCCAAAACCAAAGTACGGCTAACAATCATCCCTCTAATTTCGGTTTGGCCTTCGAGAGATCATCCCCAAGTAGCTTCTGCATCTGTGCAAACTTTATATGAGCTAGAACCTTCGTCAACGTGTCGACTCGTTGTTCACTTCCGGGAATATGTTCCATTCTAACATCCCCATTCTCGATACAATCTCGTATGAAATAATACTTTGTTGTTATATGTTTACTTCGACCATGCCACACCAGATTCTTCATAAGTGCGATGGAAGATGTATTATCAACACATAATATTACGGTTTCCATCGGCTATCCCGTTACTTCACTAAGTAATTCTCGAAGCTAAACAGTTTGACCGGCAGTCGCGATTGCTGCCATAAAGTCCGCCTCGCACAAAGATAAAGCTACCATTGGCTGTTTTTGAGTACACCAAGTAACAAGGGCATCATCAAAGTAGACTACATACCCGGTAGTACTTTTTCCATCATCGTCATCAACTCTTTGGCTACTATCAAATAACCCGTAAAAGTGACAAATTCCACCCCTCGAATATTTTAAACCGTAAGACACGGTTCTTTTATCTTACCGAAGGATATGCTTAATCGCATCCATGTGAGATTCCTTTGGCTCTTGGATATACCGACTCGCTATTCCAACAGAAAAATTCAAATCTGGTCTCGTATGTAACAAATACCTCAAACACCCAATTAATTCTTCGGTAGACGGTAGCATCAACAGGTTTCCCCTTCTCGTATTTTGAAAGCTTTGTGAGGTTCAAGTGGACACTTGGTAGGTTTACAAATCTCCATAGTTGTTTCTTTCAAGATCTTCTTGGCATAAGCTTCTTGCTTGATCTCAATCCTGATTTCTGATTGTGAAACTTCTATTCCGAGATAGAATGACAATAAACCCAAATTTCTCATATTGAATTGTTCCTCCATTTGTTTCTTGAACTTAAGAATTCCGTCCTTACTTGAACCCGTGACAAGTAAACGTCTACATACGCACATATTATTAATATGTCATTATATATATATATATGTGTGTGTGTGTGTGTGTGTGATACACCGACGTTTCTCTTCGACATCGGTAAAAACCAAGCGATTTCAACACTTTGTCAAGTTTCACATTCCAAGCCCGTGGGGCTTGCTTCAACCCGTAAAAGGCCTTCTTTAATAAATAAACTTTATTTTCGCTTCCTTTCTTCTCGAAACATTCCAGTTGACTAACATACACGGTCTCGTCAAGCTCACCATGTAAGACGCCGACTTCACATCCAAGTGATGTACTTCCCACGCTAAGGTGAGTATAAGCCTAACCACTTCAATTCAAGCAATGGGAGCAAAAAATTCATTGAAATCCACACGGAATTTCTGAACATAACCCTTTGCCACAAGCCGTGCTTTGTATTTTACTATTCTACCCATAACATCCTTTTTAATTTTACTATTCTACCTATAACGGATTCTTCAATGTTTCATAATAAACATAACGGTGTTCCAACCCGAAGCCTCACCTTATACAACCGATTTCTTGATCTAACCGATTTCATTATTACCTTTCTTGATTTATCAAGCATTAAAAGTTGGTCATCTTCCATAATCACCTTACACCCGTTTTCGGTTTCTTGTCCCAAGCTTAAAATATTGCTCGTTAAACTTGGGATAAAATAAACGTTAGTGATTAGCCTCTCAACACCATCATCACAAATAGTAGTTATCGAGCATTTTCCCTTTATGTCCACACACGAACTATCATCGAAACGAACCTGTCCAGCAAATGTTTCATCTAGATTAGAAAAGTTTCGTGCCCGTCATATGATTGCTTGCCCCATTATTGAGGTACCAAACACCATCCTCCTTCGGTTTTGACTCGTACCACTTCGGATGCACATTTTCTTCGTTCAAGAAGACTTATTCATTAATACTTATCTTCATCAAAATTCCTTCTTTGTTTCTGGTTCGTTTGCTTCGGTTAGGTTTAGTTCGGGTCGTCTTGCGTCGGCTCGTTTTCCTTTTCTTTTTGAGCATGCCGAAATGTAGTGACACTTATCGTCACAAAAAAAACATTGAATCCCCAAATAATCCCTTTTATAACTCGAATCACCTTATTTGTTCAAGTTGTATTTGCATTTTGATTTGTTTCGGGATTGCTCTTGATGTCGTTTTCCTTTGCCTTTTCTTCCCACCCTTGGAGATTCTTGGAGAGGAAGATTTATTAAACAAGAGTTTACCATGATTATCATCCATATCATCGACACTTTTCACACGGTCCTCATAGGCTTTTTAATCTACCTATCGCTTCTTCTTACTTTATGCTTTTCAAGTCAATAACCTGTTCTAATAAGGCAACAACGTTTATAAAACGCTTAGGCATGCTTGTAAAAAACTTTCTTACTAGTATTTGTTCATCGAGTGCAAAACCTAGCATGGAGAACTTTGAGGCTATACGGGATAGTCTCCCGGAAAATTCATCAATAGTATATGTGTCCTTCATCCTCATGGCTTCAAATTCAGTAGTTAAGGTATGTAGGCGAGCCTCCTTGGCCCTCTCTTCGCCAACATAACGAGTCTTGATCGCATTCCTAATTTCCCAAGAGGTTTCGTATTGGGCAACTTGGATGATTTGTTCTTCCAAAATTAATTGAAACATATATACTATCGCAGCACTGTTCTTCTTTTCATCTACTGCAGCTCCTGATTCCCACAAATCATGGCTTCAGACACGAATTTGACCCGAAACGGCCACGTGGTGTAGTTGTTCTTTGTGAGCATCGAACAGAGTAAAGGAATTGAAGAACCTCTCGTATGGTTTGAAGAATCACCCATGACTCCTCTTCTTATTTGTCGATTGGAGGTTTGCAAAAATCTAGGATCGAAGTTGAAAAGAGGAAGAACGATGAATAAACAGACTACTTGCTAAAGCCCGGTCTTGAAAAGCAAAACGAAGAAACTCCGATGATGATGAATTAATAAAAGAAAAAAAAACTCCAATGACTGATCTTGGACAAAGAACGATTAGTCTAGTACATGAAACAAGAATTATTATTTTTAATTAAAAGTATTCTTATTATAAAATAAGTCTTCACGGCCAATCAGTCAAATATGGTGATTTAATTGTTGTACTCAACAATTAATTTGTGCTGCATTAAAAATATTAACTAGCCGTAGATCTTTAAAAGGATTAAATTAACAAACTCATGTTTTGTAAACGAGCCTCGTTACCAATTGATGTTTGGTAACCAGAACCGAAAACACAAGTAAAATTTTAGATCATAAACTCGATCCTTTTAATTCTCATTAGCTCGAAAAATTATAATAAAATGATATAACCCATGAGCTCAGGTATATATATACCAGTTTAAACATGAAAACCTAATTAGAATAGAATACAAACTCATTGTCATACTCAAATACTAATTAGTAAAAACATATTTAAACAATTAATTAAATAACTTATAGCCCAAGTAATGTGCTCAACTTGATCCCAAGATACCGATCCATCATAGGCTCGGTAGATCGGCCCAAATAAAATTATGGCTAACGGTAATCACTACGAAAATTGCTCTCTTTATATCTAATTTGAAGCCTGGTTTAGATATAAATCATTGAAGACGGATTCTAGGTAAGGATAAGAAATAAGAATAACTTATCGTAGCGTGGCTCTAAGCTCATAAACAACTTTGATCACACTACACATATATTAACTTTTTTCGTAATAGTTAGTTATTCATCACACAAACCTTGATGATAGCATACTCAAAGGAATTGATACGAGCTTTATATCTTAGGTGACAGTGTAGGTTGTAGATTGCATGTTAATTGTTCTTATATCTTTGTGTGAATATACATGTAAAGATATTTATTGTTTCAGTCTTCAAAGAATTTATACCGGCATGTGACATCAAGGATGTAAGAATTAAGTTTTTAAAATAATAATATTATTACTATTTTAAAAATGGTTAAAAATACATCAAGATAAAAGAGATACATCAACAAGATGGGTATACACTAATAATAAGTGAAGAAACACTAGGTTAACCCTTAATAGGTTTAACCTAATATCTCGACCGAGTATGGATAAATACCCAAACCAATCCTTGATAGGTTCGGTTCGGTATTTTAAGGTGGTATTACTGTCAAATGGTTTCGAGTTCCGACTATCATGACTTGTAAAATTGAACACCGTGAGCTCATTACGAGAATGAGGATAGGGGGTATTCTCATAACCACCCTCCTCCGTGAGAGTCAGTATGGTTAGTAGTGAATATTTTTATCGGAAAGTGAGAGAGTGGATGCCATTACCGTTAATCCTCATGTTGTATTTATAGCCGAAGGGAATGAGAATGATTGAGCCAGCTGTCACACTCAAATGGAACCTTCTATTCTCATGGGTGTGCATGTTCATGGCTCTTGATTGTTTAGATAGTCTGGCGTATAAGGTTCTTTGTCATGGATAGGTACCGCATTGACCTTTCCTTATTGGTCCAACATGCGTCCATACATAGTGCCAGGATCTCAACAAGTGGCTGGTCTTTTTCTTTCCACGTGTCCGTTTATGCCTTGTCACGAGGAGTCTTCCGCTATCACTGTAGTAACTTGACAAGTCTTTCTTTCACGGAAGATATGTGCCTTACAGCGGAGGGTATTTGATGGCCGGGTATATTTCCTGTAGTTTAATGTATTAAATGTCTAGTTTTATTGATTTTATAGTGTGAACTGTGGTACTTCAAGCATGCTTTTGTATTTTAGGTTATACATTGTTAAAGATGTTTATTAGAACGAGATATGACCTTATTTTGGAGTCTTGGGATGATCGGGGTTGACAAACACACGTTTAAGAAGATGAGGCAATTAGACATGAGTGACATTGGCTTAATCTTCGAAGGGTTTTCGTGAATGTGCTATATTGTTATTATTATCAATTTGATATTGATTATAATAATATATGATTAGTTTAATTGCATTAAAAAGAATGGTGTTGTGGTTTCCATTTTCCAACATGGCATCACAAACAAATGCAATCATATGGAAATTATGGATAAAAGGTGGGGACATCTAGTTAGAGGAGCAGACAAGACTCAGTTTCATAGTGGACTGAAGAAAGAAAAAACATATTAATGATAGTACGGACAAAACTTTGGTGGGCCAAATGGGCTACACACAAAATGATTAAAAAGGAAAAACAAAGGTCAATCTAGGGTGCCACAAGGGGGAACACTCATCAAATGACATTTTTGGGAGGTTTTCAAGACACAAGAAGTTTTTACGTCGGTTGAGGTTTTGGCACACAACAAGTTTTCTCTCTACAACTCTTGGATGATGATGGTGTTCATGAAGATTCATGGCTAAAACCCCTCGTGGCCACTTCAAGTGTAAGGTAATCTTGTTGACCTTGTCAATTGATTGTTTAAATAGTTTGTGTTCTTGATTATTGAATTTTACATCACTCATCTGGTTAGGTTCATCAACATTTAGGACTAGGTTCTTGTGTCATTGAACTAATAACCGCTAGTCACTTCAACCTATTTGATTTTCATAATGTAAACTGGTAATTGGGTAGATCGGGTTTAGTTGTGTCAACAATTCGGTTAGGGTATCGTTTGCCGTCACAACCCAACTATTAGGTCTAGTATTTATTGCGCTATCAATTTATCTGAATCTGTGATTAGTTGGTCATCGCATTATCTGAACCTGAGGTGAATCACTTTTGTCATAATTGTTTACAGTTTTAAAAGTAATCATGTGTCTTACAATATCTTTCATAACCGCTTGACATCGATTTCCCTCTTAATATACTAACTAATAAAATATGTGTTTTACTTGCGCTTTCCATTGATTTCATTTGGAGATGACCTTACTTACTTATACTAGTTATAGGTATTTAAGTCTTATAAATACTTGTTTTTTATTAGAGCACGACATCTACATCAGTATATTCTCCGTGGGAAAATCATTCCGCCTCGCGAAGGGCTTATTATTTACATGGGGTATCTGGTACCTTACCCCCACAAGTCTCCCAGTCCATTGTTTTTTCCCCGATTAACTCCGTGGGTGGAATATTGGACTTTATCTTTCGTTCGTGTTGCTTGATTATGAAGGTTATTTATGTGGGTACTTATGAGGGTAGTACCTATATTTGTTTAGCTGTAATGATGTCATCGCACGTATCGCTCTGCCTTTCATTTACTCCAGGTGGGTATACATGTTTTTGCATGCCAGCGTAATAACTTCTCTGTTTCCACGCTTCGTGCTATTTCCCCATTAGGCATTCAGCTGTCCAACTATTGCATTTATTTCAGTGGGTATAAATAGGTGGTATATACATCCCATTCTATTCATTCCACTTTTGAGTGTTGCCATTCTTTATTCTTTTTCCCTTCTTTGGGTGTTATCCTTTTATGAAATTGATGATCGGTGTGTTGCTTGGTCCAAAGTCATCGCCTGTTTTCTTGGGTTTTTCTTTTTAACCATGGCGGTTCTTTCGGATCAGGTGTAACATCTCGGATTTTTCGTAATTGAATTGATTCGTATTCGCTTACCCGACTCGAGAATATATTTCGATTATTTCGTATTAATAAAAACCTGTATTTATTAGTATTTAACTTGGTTTAACTAATCTTATATTTTAATAACTTTTAAACTTGTCAAACAATGCTTAAAACCCCTTAAAATCGCTTAAAACGTCTAAAAATCGCATTTATAAAATTTCAGGGACTATTTTTGCCAAAATTAAAAAACATAATCCACAAGATAAGTTATATAATATTATAACCTGTCCATATTCTTATATCTAATATTACAAAAGAATTTTGATTGTTTATTGGATCGATTTTGTCATAATAATCTTATTTGGTTTCCTTAAACGAACTATTTCTTAATAAACGATTTTGGCATGTTTTAATTAACCAAAACACATCATAAAACCCTAAAATATTACTGAAAACATAGCCACAATCTCTTAATCTCGAAATCCCTATTCCCCTTTATCAATTCCATAAATATTGTTCAAGTTCTTTAATGTTCGTTTAACTTTGGTGCTTCAAGACACTTTGACTTGTGTTTTCTCGTTGTTCCATAATCTTTTTAGGTAAGTTTTCTTCTGAAATTCTATAGATTTTAGTTGAACAAAATCCCTCAACCAATTTCACTGATTGAGAGAGTTTTGGTGGTCAATTTGATCCCGACCCGTTATGGGTGTTTTAGTTAAGCTTAATTGATTTGTCAATATCTCTATCTTATTGTCGGAACTAGATTTCGGCCCAGAAGACTTTTTTGTACGAAATCAAATTTTATGTGTACTTACCAAACCCAACTTTCGACTCGCTGTTTAGATCTGGTCAATATCAGCTTGCTTATTTATTAAAATATATCATAACCGGAGTTCTATACATTTGTTTGGATTGATTCTAGTGTCCATGTTCTAGGTTTTTACCCTACTTTTATTTTGTATAAGTTTTAGGTTTGCTTAGATTAGAATACTTGTCCCAATAACCTTGCTTGTTTATTTTATCTCTCGGTATATATCACTCCCCTATTTACTGTTTTCAAACGCTTTTGGGGAAATCTAATTTTTCATACTACATATTATCCATACTAGCAAATCATTATTATTGTGTTGTTGATCAACTAAATGTTTATTTACCAACTATTTGTTTGATTCTAGCAATTCGGAGGGGCGCATTGTGACATTCGTCATTTTTGGTTTAACTTGTATTTGTATCAGAAACCCGACCCATTTTGTCTTTCGGATCCTTCATTATTAATAAAATATTGAGTTTATGTTTCATTTATGTTTCACAATTGTCGGATCAAGAAAACACCCTTTACAGTGCCTTAAAACACCCTTTTATTATTCTAAACGACTTAAAACAAACTTCAGGGACCCAAATCGCCAAACAACCAAAGCTAAATGGATGTTTTAAACTAATGGATAAGCCTTACTTTTTCCACCATCATCCACCTTGTTTAACCATTTTAACCAATCAAAATGCATGCATAACTCTTATGGGTAACCTTTGTTTTCTCCACTACAAATACAAGTACAATGTACCCATTTTTGTTGCTCATTCTTCCTCAAAACTCTCAATCTAGATCTAAGTATTCATTTTTCAAACTCTTGATAGTTTGACTTCTTAAGGTTAAACTAATGCTATTCTTTGTTCTAACTAATTCTTGTTAATTAAAGCTTGTTATTATAGTTTGTTTAAAACATACTTCTCTTGTTTCATTGGCTTTCCCTTCTCCGACCATGGTTAGTTTAGGTGTATTGCTAGGCAATGCTACATGGAGGACTATTATAGTCCTTGTTAACACTAAAATTTTTTTTAAGCTTATTATAATTGTTTAGTTTCTAGTCATTTTAGTTTCCAAATCATCTTATTGGTTCCATGGTATTTGGGTATGTGGCAACCATCCTCGGTTTCATTCTGAGTCAAGGACCGAACCAAAACCGAACTATTGTTTAAATACTTTATTATTAAATTGTTGTATGTAAGACTTGAGTATTATCAAAACTAAATTTAATTTAATAAGTTCTATGGTATTGTGTATGTGGTAACTATTGGTGCATTTTGTGACCGTCGCTATGCAATTCCGACCAGCTGGGGCGAAGTTGTGGAGGTAACCAACTTCGCCATAGGTGAAGTTAGAACAACTTCGCCTTGAGGCCCAAGCCCAAGGCCGCGAAGATGTTTATCTATATATACGTGTGTTATGTTTAAGGTTAAAAGATAGAGAAAAGAATAAGAGAGTATTGGAGCAGTTGTTATATTGTTTAGAGAAAAACAGATAGGGCAAGTCTCGAGGGCAGACTTGAGGTAGAGCTCACCTCGGGTTGGCCATAATATGTTTTCTCTTTCGGTATGTAGTGTGTTTTAATTATTATATAAAGTGATCTGCATATTTGTTTATCCCATTCGTGTGTATGTTTGTGTATAATCGTGTTCTTCGTCTCCAACACCATAAACGAGTATAGGAGGATTCCGTACTCCTAGACTTCGTGCAGATCTCGTATCGATCAACGACGAAACGGGGACTCACAAGTGGTATCAGAGCTGTAAAATCATATGCACCTGGTTAAGTTTTCCCAAGCTAATTTGCAGGTACTTAATGAAAAGAAGATCTTTTATATCCTAGCATGGAAAGATGAAGGGAGGAAGTATTAAAGGGTGGTCTCGGTTTGTGTGAGACAAGGTATGCATGCCTAAAGTTTGTTGATGTGGATTTTTGGATTACAAGGCAAGACAAGACGAAGCTATAAGAGAAATGAAGCTACTGCCAAGGGGGAGTTTGTTGTTGCAGTGTGCCAGTAGTTCATTAGTCTTTAGTTTATCAAGTCTGTAATCAGAATATTGTTTGTTATGTTTTGGTTTGGTGAACTTAGTGTTTAGCCATTTTGATATAAGCAATGTTAGTCCTATAGTGAAGTTAGGGACAACTTCGCCTAGTATGTTAGGCGAAGTTGTCGAAGCCTATAAAGCCTAACTTGGCCGTAGGTTTTAGTTGAGTTTCGAGTCACAAATTCTGAACCTGGTGTTTTCTCTTATGTTACGAGCACTGAGTTGCAAATAACAATTAAGCTTTTTGTTTACGTGTTTGTTCTTTATACGTGCTTCTTTTGTATACACTCGTAATCGTATACATAGGGGATTCCGCACCCTCTGTGTACGAGACTCCTGTGTAGATCCGGTTGGGAACCTACAAGTGGTATCAGAGCCTTAGGCTCTTATGCTATGGTTCGAGATCTGCGTTTTGGTGTTTTTGGCCCGTTTCAGATCTGTTTTTCATTGGGGCTCACGGCAGAGGCGAAGTTTTCGCTAGGGTTTCCGGCCTAGGCGAATTTATAACTAGGTGAAGTTAAAGAAGGGAGAAGTTGGCAGGCGAAAGAATGCAAATTCGCTTCATCCGTAGGTCAGACTTCTGATTTGCAGAAGGTTAGACTAATGATATGTTTTCCTTTCCTTCGACGTTCAAGATATGGTATTTCCGGAAAAAAAATTATATGTCACTCATATGAAAAGAGGATCATTGAGGAAAAGACGATCATTGAGGAAGAGTATTTTCGGGAAATTTTTCTTGAACGAAATTTTTTATATGTCACTCATATGAAAAGAGGATCATTGAGGAAAAATTTGGTGATAATATTTTTTTTGGAGTTTTCGTCCAAATGGCCGAGTTTAAACGATTATTATGAGGCTGAAAACGTTGTTCCGACAAAGAGTGACAACTGGTATCTCTAGGTTTTACATGTGAACAACTACGGGTCAGCTATTTAAATGAATTTATGGACTCGTTTGGATATGAAGTTGAAGTTGCGAATGGGATATTAATTGAAATTGGAAATAGACACATATTTGGTTATTTGGGCATATTTTGCAAAGAACATAGGGGGTTTAAAAATTTCATTTGAAAAGGTGTTTTCTTAGCAAAATTGAAGATGCTCGGGTAATAAAGATCATGGAGGCTTGGTTAAGCTTTTGATGATTATTACAGGGCATGCGTGTTAGATTTTATCAAGGTGTTTTGTGATGAAATTGATCATTTGCTGTTGAGTAGTTGAAGATTGAATCTTAACTTATGAACCGATAACGGTTGAGATAATTGATTAGGCACCGGGTTGCAGATCAAAGATCTCGATATAATTTGGATGGGCTTACACTGAAGGAGAGATCTGATATAGAAGACGTCGGGTGATTGGTAGATTTGTGAATATACAAGACAGATTCAGACACCGCTGGTTGAAGACAGGGTTGATGTTGCATATATATATGAAGTTCAACCTTGAAGATCACAGTGCAATGTCTGAAGATCGAGTCCTACCAGAAGAAGAACACATAAGATCATCAGCTAAGTGGGTGTCTGTTAGTGCATGTTTTGTAACAGATTATCTTTAGTGTTTGTTAGAATTGAGAGCAACAGTCAAGGGGGAGTCTGTTGGTGCATTTTGTGACCACCTCTATGCAATTCCGACTAGCTGGGGCGAAGTTGTGGAGGAAGCCAACTTCTCCATAGGTGAAGTTAGAACAAATTCGCCTTGAGGCCCAAGCCCAAGCCTGCGAAGATGTTTATCTATATATATGTGCGTCATGTTTAGGGTTGAAAGATAAAGAGAAGAATAAGAGAGTATTGGAGCAACTATAGAATTGTTTTTAGATAAAAACAGATAGGGTAAGTCTCGTGGGCATACCTGAGGTAGAGCTCACCTCGGTTGGCCATAACATGTTTTCTCTTTCGGTATGTAATGTGTTTTGATTATTATATAAAGTGATCTTCAGATCTGTTTATCCCATTCGTGTGTATGTTTTTGTATAATCGTGTTCTTCGTCTCCAACACCATAAACGAGTCTAGGAGGATTCTGCACTCCTAGACTTCGTGCAGATCTCGTATCGATCAACTACGAAATGAGGACTCACAGTAACCATCCTCGGTCTTATTCCGAGTCAAGGACCGAACCAAGACCGAACTAAACCGGGTTCACTCGTTTAAGACACACTAGTTGTGTTTTGGGCCACCGAATCTCGTATTTTTCTCTAAAACTATATTATAAACTAATTTTAATTATTTCTCTCAAAACACATGGAATGTTGGATCCAACTTGGTCTTATAACAAGTTTGGACCAACAAAGCCAAGCACCAGCTTAACGGACGTTAAGGTTCTTCCTAATAGAACTACACACTTGGTTAAGTTTCTTTTGATTTCATTGAGTTATCTCATAACATTTATCACTTTGGAATCTCGGCTTCGGGCTTGACCAATTATCAAGACTCGAACCGACAAATCCGAACACTCGTAAAATTTAGTCTTAGTATCTATTTAACAAAGGGTTTTGCAATATCATAATTATACCCAAATATTTACTTAACAAAGGTTAAGAAAAACTAATTAATTGAATACTGAGACCCGATTTCGAGTAAACTTACTTTTTAAAAATCATTACTTTAATATGTTATGTATTTACACTTTAACTCCCAAACTTTAATTATTTATCTTACTTGTCATGTTATTTTACTTTAATGCTTTTAAGACCATCTGCTAACTCAAGTCCCATTTTAATATAGGTCTTGCTCGTTGAACTTACCTTTCCATTTATTCGCAAACTAATCCTTCAAGTTACTTATTTCATCCCCCGTTTTCCTTTTTATACTTTGGGGGTAACATGCATACTTATTCAAAACAAGAATGATTTACAATACTCGATCCTCAACCCACAAACTCTAGGTGTATGATACTTAGAATACTTGCTCTATTGTGTGTTATGTTTCATATGCTTTACGTGCACGAGTGTTTATTTTGATCTTGTTGTTGAGCCTCAATAAGTATGATCACACGCACCCATAACTATCTTAGCCTTGTGCTAGTAGAATAGGGTCTCATTATCCAAGTATGTCGGTTGTTACCGATTAGAAAGGATACTCATTTATTTATGATTTATATATCGCAATTGTTGCTTTTATCTGTAGTTTCATATATGAGTTGTGGATTTTGCCGCATATTATATATACTCAAAACTATGAAATTGCTCAACAACATACGTGTTGACAAATTATATTTTATGCATTGTTACAGGTTTGATTGTTGGTTGATTGGAGTTTGGAAGACGCTACGTTAATTTGAGACCGTTTAGGTTATTAGAAGAATGAACAATTTATTTCTTGCATTTGGTGTTATTTTGTTTGAACGATGTTGTGTTACTTTTGATGGTTAAATGAAGTGAATGAGTTGTTTAAATATAGTCACTTTAATAGTGTCTTGTGTTCTTGAGCAATCCATTGCACCCTGACATGTTCCACCGCATTTGGTCGGGAGGTGACATATTGGTATCAGAGCCATGACTATAGGATAGGCGGTTAGACGTAACAGCCTAGTATAGTTTTTGCTTTAGGGTCCTTATATGTGTTACCTATACGTGTTTCCCTGATTGATTGTTCATTTCACTAATATATATTTATTTACTTATTTATTTCTTTTAATCCCAAAAATATACTCATGCACACACTCTCATAGTATTCCAATGTATCCTTAACTTACCGCAAAAAGTAGATTTTTATGATGTTTTATGGATCACAAACTTAATCTGGATCCCGTTATTTATCATCTTCTTAAAACTTGACTCTATGACGGGTTTGTTGCCAACATAGGGGGTGAAACACTGTGAAACGATCATTTGACAAAAAGATTCTAAGAATCGAAGGTGATTTACTTACCTGGGATGATTGAATTGTAGTGTTCGTCTTCTAGGCCAACGAACCATGTTATACATGTCAACAACTTTAAGTTGTCGAGTGCAAGCATTCTGGTTGCCTCCTTATATCTTTTTGTTGAAAGCATAAGAGCCACGGTGATAATGTTTTCGAAATCTCGATTGCCTCATTGTTTACTTGTTGTTGTTATTATTACGATATTTGGGACAAAACGTGTAAAACACGGTGATTACGTGCACATGTTCAACTACCCACTTTACCACGATTTTTTTTATTTAATATTGGGACAACAAGTCATGGTGGTTCATGCAAGTTTTCCCGCTTTTAAATCCTAACACATTATTTTTAAATTTCAAAGATTTAAACTATTTAACATTTTATCTATTTACTTAATTTACTAACAAAAGATTTTTTTTTTAACATCCTCATTCTCATAACTCTAGGACTCACAATCATTAAAATCCTATATTTACTCATTATCCTCATACTTATATCAATTATCCCAAACTTATCATTTCTCTTTAATATTTAAGAATGTCTCCTCTTCGTCGCCACCCTCGCAAGCTTAACTCTAAAAAATTCGCCGTTGTGGTTCTCTGACTTATTACTCAAATTCAAGCCAACCAACCCACCGTTACCCAAGCCATGCCTAACCCCGCACCTTTCGCCTTGAAAACTTTCACCGGTGCCAACCCATCTTCGTTTTATGGAAAGAATTGTGCCACTACCTTGTTGCAATGTTTCGAAAAGATGGAAAGCGTTTTCAATCTTTGTAAATGCCCCAAATCCAAGAAAACCACGTACGCCTCAAGCATGTTCGAGGAGACCGCCCACACTTGGTGGAATAGCGAAATGTTCACCAATGGGATGGAAGTAGCTATGGCCTACTCATGGACCAAGCTCAAGGAAATCATGATGAAGAAATTTTGCCCAAAACATGAATTCCAAAAACTCGAATCCGAATTTTGGAAACTTAAGCAAGAGAGTGGTGACAACTCCGCCTACTCCAACCGCTTTCATGAGCTTAGTCTCTTGGTTCCTCACTTGGTCACTCCCCTCGAATGGGCAATTGACAAGTATGTAGGTGGTTTGCCTATGCAAATCCGTGACTTGGTGATGAGTAGTAAACCGCAAACCCTCCACGATGCAATTACCTTAGCCGGTGCTTTTTCCAAAAACCATGTCAAAGTCGGTACCCTCACTATCAAAAGCTCCAAGAAACCCACTGAAAAGAGTACACCCGAACTATCAACCCTCACCAAAGTTGACCCTGAACCTCAATACATAAACTACTCCAACTCATAATACCACTGCAAGAAGAAAAGCAAACCCATCTACCGAAACTATGCCGTCACTCATCCATCTCAACCTCAATCTCAATCCCAAGCACCCCAAAACCGAAACCGTATTCCGGTTCGCATCCCTTGTGTAACACTTGCCAACGCCATCATCCCTCTTACTCCGCTTATCATCATTGCACGAAGTGTAACCACTATGGTCACCTTAGCAACGTCTGTCGAGAAACCTCCATTGGGCGACCTGCTCCATCTAACGAAAACCGTTCCATGACTTTTGCTTAAAATCCTCCTCCTTAACCTAGAGCTTGTTTCAATTGTGGAGACCCGAACCATTTCCGCAGTGCTTGTTCTCTACTTGCATTTGTTAACCAAGCTCAAATCATGCCTACCCCCTACTACCAAACCCAAGCCTATCAAGTTTAAACCTATCAAACTCATGTCCCATAACTCTTGGCTCCTCCGGCTCAACCGCTCTAAGCGATGCAAGCCCATCCGCAAGCTATGCAAGCTCTTCCTCCTCCAGCTCAACAAGTCAACCACGGCATCCAAGGGCGTGCTTTTATAATGAAGGCCAACCAAGCTCAAGTTGCCAATGACGTGGTGAACGGTACATCTTTAGTAAATGAGCATTTAGCTTCAATTTTATTTGATACTGAAGCTGACAGGAGTTTTGTTTCTTTTAAATTTGAATCTATCCTTGTCATGCCTCGCATTAAACTTTCTCGCCCTTTTTCCGTCGAAGTCGCCAATGGTAGTTCCATCACCATCGATTCGGTTATTCGCGATTGTATCCTCACTCTTTGCAAGAAAGAGTTCTCGTTCGACCTCAACCCGATGCAAATAGGAAGCTTCTACATCATAGTAGTTATGGATTGATTAGCTTTGCACCATGCCGAAGTCGTTTGTTATGACAAGTTTATTCGAATCCCGCTCGTCAATGGAAAAACCATCAAAGTCTTTGGCAATGAAATTCCCAAGAAACTCAACCTCATGTCATGCTCTCAATCTTGAAAGTACATGCGCCAAAAGTTCGTTCCTTTTCTAGCGCAAGGCGTGGCGAAATACCCCAAAGAAGAAAATTTCAAGACATTCCCATTTTTTGTGAATTTCCGGGAATTCTTTTCGAAGACGTCTCTTGTCTCCCACCCATTCGTCCGATTGAATTTCGAATCGACCTTGTGCCCGGCGCGACCCCTATAGCCAAGGCTCCCTATCGTTTAGCTCATTTGGAAATGCAAGAGTTATCGAACCAACTTCAAGAACTCTCTGATAAGGGCTTTATCCTTCCAAGCTCTTCCCCTTGGGGCGCTCCCGTGCTCTTCTTGAAAAAGAAAGATGGCTCATTACGCATGTGTATCAATTACCGTGAACTCAATAAACTCACCATCAAGAATCGTTACCCTTTGCCTCGAATCGAAGACCTCTTCGATCAACTCCAAGGCGCACCTTGTTTATCCAAAATCAATCTTCAATCGGGTTATCATCAATTGCGTGTTCATGAAGACGACATTCCTAAAACCGCTTTTCGTATTCGATATGGAGAGTACGAGTTCATGGTTATGCCTTTCGGATTAACCAATGCACCCGCGATATTCATGGACCTCATAAACCGCATTTGCAATCCATTCTTGGACAAATTCATGATCATTTTCATCGATGCCATCCTCAACTTCTCCAAGACTAAAGCCAAACATGAACATCATTTACGTTCCATTCTTGACCTTCTTAGAAAAGAACAACTTTATGCCAAGTTCTCAAAATGTGAATTTTGGTTAAAAGAAATTTATTTTTTGGGACACATCGTTTACAAAAAAGGTATTCATATTGATCCCGCCAAAATCAAGGCCGTAAAGGATTGGAAAACTCCATCCACACCCACGAAAGTCCGATCTTTCCTTGGTCTGGCTGGGTATTATCGGCGATTCATTCTAAACTTCTCCAAAATCGCGTTACCCCTCACCACATTAACTCATAAGGGAAAACCTTATGAATGGGGACCGAAACAAAAAGAAGCCTTCCAAACTCTAAAGCATATGCTTTGCAATGCTCCCGTCTTAACCCTTCCTGATGGAAACGAAGACTTTGTGGTATTTTGCATTGCTTCCAACCAAGGTCTCGGTTGCGTTCTCATGCAACGAGGTCAAGTTATCATATATGGCTCGAGATAACTTAAGGTCATGAAAATAATTACACAAATCATGATCTCGAACTTGGTGTGACATTCGTTAAATTCGAATTAGTATTGTACTCATTTTATTACCCATTTGTAATTGGATTCATCTCATTTAATGAAAGTTGAGTTATTAATTATGTTTTTTTTCTTTTCTTTCTCGGTTTTATCTTTAGTGTATTTATGCATGGCTCTTACCCTACTCGTTTAATGTATCCATTATGTGCGCTATTAGCCTCTACACCATACTAATTACAATAATTGATTGCCAAACCAAACATGAGGGACCTTTTAGCAATTTAACAAACTTTTCCCTCCTCTTTTCTTTCTCCCCGTCTCACCGAAAGCCCCCCCCCCCTTGTTATTTTTAATTCTTTTGATCCATAAAATCCGGGATTTGATTTCTGCGTAACCAACACGACATCATAATCAAGGAAACATTGAATCATTGACAACCATGATGTCCAAATCAAAAAATATTAACATATACTAGAACCGCGCCTCATTCTCCCTTAAAACCCTATATGTACTCGTCCTTAATGCAATTAAGCGAACCTGCACAACCCTTTCTTCGTCGTGAACATAACCCCTAAAATAATTTCACCTCATAAGCTTTCCAGAATAGTGTTTGAGTTCTTGTTCAAGCCGAAACCCTAAGGTCTTGTTCTCCATCAATTCTTATTCAAATCAGGACAAATTGTCGGGACTTCTCGCGGAACCGTCTAGTTACTTTAATCGTTACCGTATTCCTTATTCGCGCCTTATACGCGAAAACTTATGAAAAACCCACCAACTTAATTGTTGATAAATATATTATTTTCAACGTGCTACAGCTTGAATCGATGGCATGCTAAGGATGAAGATCATTAGTATACCTTAGGTTATTTGAATAAATAAATTATTTATTGTTTTGATGAAGTGTTTTCATGTTTTTTTTATTTGTGAATAATTGTGTACTTGTTACGTTAAGTAATGTAATAAATTTAATTATTGCCGCTTTAATAGTGTTACGAGCTATGAGTGATCTGTACGTTACACTCAGGTGTATTCCGCTTAAATCCGGGGTGTTACAAATTGGTATCAAAGTCGTAACTATAAGATAGGTTGTCAGACGTATCGGCCTAGCATAGCTATAGTTCATTTTAGGGCCCATAATTGCATATATACCCTATGTGCCTACACTTTTATTTAAAGTTCATTCGTACGCTCTAATTCATTATGTTTTGTAGCGTCGCTTTGTACACATATTCACACACAAACTCCAAGGATTTTACCTAAACAATTTATTTTTATTTATTTATTTTTCTTTCTTTTCGTTTTTGTTTTACGATTTTAAAAAAAGTTTTTCAATCCTCTTAAAGATGTTTCTACGTGACGGGTATGTCGTAACTGGGAGGGTGACACACTTGTTTTTAGAACCCTTGACACAAAGGTTTTTAAACCTAAGGATAAGTAATGCGCATAAATCCCAATCAGACGCGAGACCTAGTTGCTTACCTGGAGGGTTCGAAAAGGGTGCTGGAACTTATTAGGACAAATCATACCACACCGAAAGTCATACGAACCATAACTTTAAGTTGTCAAACGTGGCCATTTTCCTTTGTGAATATAGAATGACTGCACCCCTGCTCTTAAATTGCATACAAGTCATGGTGGTAAATGAATATCCTAATTTCAATATAATTTTCATGTGATTTTAGTATTATCAATTTTTTTTCTTATTTTATTCAAATGGTTTAAGTATTCCACTTCTAGAAATCGTCACTCGATAACTCACGTGCGTAGTAATCTCTTTTTAGCATTTCTGCTCGTTTCCCTCGTCGTCCTGCAAGAAACTCCAGCTGCAAGATGACAGCCCAGATCACTAAGCAACTGGCTGTTGTGCTCCCGGAAATGGTGGCTCAAATGCACCAAACCATTGCTTCCAATTCGAACTCATCCACCTCGGGTTTAAACTCCAACTCTTGTCGATACAAGACGTTCACCGATACGAATCCTCTTAATTTGATGGCTTTGAAGGTGCCACTGGCATAATGGAATGGTACCAAAGTATGGAGAGTACTTTCCTCCATATCGAATGTCCCGAGAACAAAAAGACACGTTTTACTTCAAGTGTCTTTGGAAAAAGAGCCCTAACTTGGTGGGTGCAAGAAAAATCCACTCGTGGTGCTGATGTTGCCATGGACTTGCCATGGAAGGAACTTAAAGAAATCATGACCGAAAAGTTCTGTTCACCCAATGAACTCATGAATCTTGAGGTGGAATTTTGGAATCTTAAGCAAGAGGGTGGGGATAACGTTACTTACACCGCTCGCTTCAACGAGCTTAGAGTCTTGGTGCCACATCTTTTCACTCCTCTCTCTCTCTCTCTCTCTCTTTCTCTCTCTCTCGTGGGATTAGCAAGTATGTCTGCAGCTTACCAAGACAAATCCAAGACTCAGTTCAAAGCAGTTCCCCCAAAACTCTTTGCAAAGCTGTTGTCGTTCCTGCATCCTTGTCTGACAACCACGTTAAGGCGGGAACCCTCAAAGGCAGCAAGAATACTGTTGAGAATGCCGAGGCCGAACCTTCCAAAGAGGTCAAGGCCGAAGCCTCACCCAAGCCAAACCGCAACAACAACAACCATTCCAAGAAACGAAATCAAAACTATTCCTTAACCTAACAAAACCCATCTCAACCTCAATACCAACAAACCCAAACCCAAAACCTTCAAGCTCCACCCCCAAAGAAACCATACCACGGACCCCACCCGTTTTGCCAAATCTGCCAACGACACCATCAATTCGAGTACTCGACATCCCTTGCCGACAATGCACCCATTGTGGCCATTTTGGATACCTGCTAAGCGCATGTTTCGAACTCATGCATACCCAACCAACCCTCACCAAACCACCCCGCACTCCCCACACTTTCAACCAATACCGTGTTTTATCTCAAGCTCAACCCATTTCTCAAGCCTACCCCACCCCTCGAGCGTGTTTCAATTGTGGGGATCCTAGTCATTTTCGCAACGCGTGTCCCCGACTCGCATATCAAGTCCAAATGGCTGCTCCGCCCGTGTACCCTGCTTAGGTATATCATATTCGGGCCTTTCAACCAGTTCCGCAACTTATGGCAAACCAATTTGTTCAACCAGTTCAAGCCAATCAAGCCTCAACTTCTCAAGCTACACCAGCCGTCCCCAATGCTCGCGGGAGGGCATTCGTGATCAATGCAAATCAAGATCAGCATAACAATGATGTGGTTAACGGCACGTTCTTGGTTAATAACGTTTATGCATCCATTTTATTTGATACTGGTGCCGATATGAGTTTTGTGTGTTTTGATTTTGAGCCTATGCTTTTTTCGTCTCGTTCTAAACTCGGAAGGTCCTTTACGGTTGAAGTAGCGAATGGTAAAACTATCTTGATTGACTCGGTTATTCGTGGTTGTACTCTAAATCTCAATGACTATGGTGTTTCTATCGACCTCATTCCAATGCAACTCGGAAGTTTTGATATCATAGTAGGCATGAATTGGTTAGCTCAACACCGTGCCGAAATCGTGTGCTTTGAGAAGTATATTCGAATTCCACTTGACGACGATTGGATTTTGCATATTTTTGGTGAAAAGCCTTCCAAGGGGCTTAAGCTTATGTCGTGTACTCAAGCCCAAAAATACTTACATAAAAAGTATGTGGCTTTTCTTGCCAGTGTCTTGGAAAAGAATACAATAAAATACATTCCGGTAGTTCGTGACTTTCCCAAATCTTTCCCTGAAGATGTTTCTGGCTTACCTCCTACTCGTGAACTGGAATTTCGTATTGATCTTGTGCTTGGTGCGAACCCCGTCGCCAAAGCTCCTTATCGTCTCGCACATTCGAAAATGCAAGAGCTAGCGAGTCAACTCCAGGAACTCTCTAGCAAAGGTTTCATCCGCCAAAGTTTGTCGCCTTGGGGCGCACTGTCCTTTTTTTTAAAAAGAAGAATGGTTCCTTTTGAATGTGTATCGATTATCTTGAACTCAATAAACTCACGATTAAGAACCGATACCCTTTTCGATCAACTTCAAAGCGCATCTTGCTTTTCAAAAAGCGATCTTCGTTCGGGTTATCACCAATTGCGCGTTTATGAGGATGATATACCCCAACCGCTTTTGAAAATCGTTATGGTCATTACGAATTTATGGTTATGCCTTTCGGCTTGACCAATGCACCTGCAGTGTTTATGGACCTCATGAACCGCATATGTAAGCCTTATCTTGATAAGTTCGTGATCGTTTTTATTGATGACATTCTCATTTACTCAAAATCTAAAGTTGAACATGAAAAGCATTTGCATGATATCCTTTTGTTGTTGAAGAAAGAACAACTTTTTGCCAAGTTTTCCAAATGTGAGTTTCGGATAAACGAAGTCCAATTCCTTGGCCATATCATTAACTAAAAAGGCATTCATATTGATCCCATTAAAATCGAAGTCGTTAAAAATTGAAAGACCCCGACTTCACCTACGGAAGTTCGATCCTTTCTTTGTCTCGCTAGTTATTACCGTTGTTTCATTTTGAATTTTTCCAAGATCGCTTTACCCCTCACCGCCTTAAATCATAACGGTAAATCTTATGAGTGGGGGGGCTAGGAAAGATGAAGCTTTTCAAACCTTGAAGCGTATGCTTTGCGACGCTCCTATCCTAGCCCTTCCCGAAGGAAACGAAGATTTTGTTGTCTATTGTGATGCCTCAAATTAAGGTCTCGGTTTCGTTCTCATGCAACGAGGGAAGGTCTCCGCCTATGCGTCACAACAACTTAAGGTTCATGAAAAGAATTATACGACACACGACTTTGAGCTCGGTGCTGTTGTATTGTGTTGAAAATTTAGAGACACTATTTGTATGGAACGAAATGTGTGGTATTCACTGACCACAAGAGCCTACAACATATTTTTGACCAAAAAGATTTAAACATGAGACAACGACGATGGGCCGAACTTCTTAGTGACTACGATTGCGAAATACGTTACCATCCCAGTAAAGCAAACGTAGTAGCTGATGCCCTTAGTCGCAAAACCCATGTCAAAAACATTCTTCTTCTAAGTGTTATTATCCGGACCGATCTTCAGCTACGTATCTTTGAGGCCCAACACATCTCCATCACTGAAGGCAATTTGTACAAAGAGATGTCGTGTGGTGCTGAAATCCAACTCGAATCCAAGCATGATGGTTTGCTCTATTTTCTTAACCGCCTTTGGGTCCCAGATCGTGACAATCTTCGCACGTTTAAAATGGACGAATTTCACAAGTCATGATATTCTATCCACTTCGAACTACTTTCTAGCGGCCCGGCATGAAGAAAGATATTGCTATCTATGTCAGAAAATGTTTAACATGTGCTAAGGTAAAACTCGAGCTTTAAAAACCTGCTATTTTGCTCGTGCAACCTTTCATTCCATTCTGGAAGTGGGAGAACATTATGATGGACTTCGTCACAAAACTTCCCACCACCAAGAGGCAACATGGTAGTGTTTGGGTAATCGTCGATCGATCATCCCATTTCATTCCCATTTGGGAAAAGCTTTCGATCGATCAGCTCGCTCAAATCTATGTCAACGAGATTGTTTGTCGCCATGGTATACCTTTAAGTATTATATCTGACCGTGATGGACGTTTCGTGTCTCATTTTTGGAATTCGCTTCAAACCGCTTTGGGAACCCGTCTAGATCTTAGACCGCTTATCATCCTCAAACGGATGATCAGTATGAAAGAACCATTCAAACCCTTGAGGACATGCTAAGAACTTGTGTGCTTGATTTTGGTGGTAATTGGGATACTCATCTTCCGTTGGTTGAGTTTTCATACAATAATAGTTATCATTCGAGCATCAAAATGGCTCCATTCGAAGCGCTATACGGCTGTAAATTTTGTTCTCCTATTTGTTGGAACGAGATAGGTGAGACTCAGCTCACTGGACCCGAAATGGTACAAGATACCACTGACAAAATAACTCAAATTCGTAATAATTTGCTCACTGCTAGAAGTCGTCAATAGTCTTACCATGATAAGCGACAACGTCCCTTGGAATTCGAAGTCGGCGAACTTGTCCTCCTTAAGGTTCCACCTTGGAAGGAGTAGTCCGTTTCGGTATGAAGGGTAAACTAGCCCCTCGTTTTGTTCGTCCGTTCAAAATCAACGAATCGGAGATGTTGTTTATCGTCTTAAACTCCGGCAAGAGCTTCAAGGCATCCATCATATGTTTCATGTTTCGAACATTCGAAAGTGTCTAGCCGACGAGAACCTTTATATCCCTTTCAACGAGGTATGTATTGATAAGACAATGCACATTGTTGAGATACCGGTGGAAATAGTGGATCGAATGGATAAGGAAACCAAACGTAGCCAAATACCTTTGGTTAAGGTTCGTTGGGAATCTAAGCGCGGCGCGGAAGTCACTTGGGAACGTGAAGACCAAATGAAGACTAAGTATCCGCATCTTTTTACTACGGAGGTTAATTTTTAATTTTGAGACGAAATTTCATAAAATTTGGGAATGCTGTGACATTCGTCAAATTCGAATTAGTATTTGTACTCATTTTATTACCTGTTTATAATCAGATTTATCACATTTAATGAAAGGTGAGTTATTAATTATTTCTTTACTTTCTCGGTTTTATCTTTATTTTATTTACGCATGGCTCGTACCCTACTCGTTTAATGTATCCATTGTTAGGATTAGTGAAGGCCTTTGGGTCGGGTTCGTTGGTTGAGGATTAGAAGACAAAAGAAGGGTGGCCCGTTTAATAATGGAGGATGGCCCATTTGGAGTTTTCTTGGTCCCTACTCTATTAAACCTAATTGTTATCTATATATACATAGTCATGTATTGTAATCTTTATACCGTTCTTAATAAAAATACCCTAGTTACAGTTCGTGGACGTTGATCGCGTTGATCGAACCACGTAAAATCTGGTGTCTCTTATTTATTGCTTTTATTTGTGCGTGTGTGTTTGTGTTTCCACTGTGTACCAACTCTTCTCAATACCTAACAAGTGGCATCAGAGCTTAAGGTTCGTTATATACACAGTTGCACGGAGACGAGAGCGGCAATATTTTCAGTTTGTAACCTCTGTTCGTAAAACCCATGGAATCCTTTTTTTGTTTTGATGCAAGATAATTAAAGAGTGAATTTGGGTTACTTATTTCACTTGGTCAAATAAAATATAATTCTTTTTTGATTTATCGTGATCTGCAAGAAAAAAAAGGCACCACATTATAAAACAAATTAGGTCCTATTTGTTTTTGGTGGGTGGTTATTTGACGCAACAGAAAGGAAATTTTTTTTTTTTTGTTTCTCAAGTGTTTAGGGTTTTTTCTGTCAAACCCTTAGAGACGTTATTATTTGACACTGGAATTACGCTGCCACTGTCACTCAAAGGGAAGCACGGGTGTTACCTGCTCCAGTTGCCAATTCATATTCGAATATTGACGCTTGTTCACCACCGTGAATTGTGTTCAACAACAACCATTTTTTTTCAGCTAACATCAGGAGAGGCAAGAAACAAGTGTATTTGTTCTTGTTTTCTTATTAAAGTTCTATTTATTAGGGTTTGTTTGTTTCGGGTTGGGTGCTTCAAGTTTCGGGTTTGTTGATCAGGTTTGCTTTGATTGTATGGTTCGGGTATTTGTTGACAGGAATTTCGGGTTGCAAGAAAGGTTTCGGGTTTTGGGTTAGAGTTTTGTTTATTGGTTTTTCTCTTTTTTTCTCGTTTGCGATGTCTGAACACGGGAAGGTTCGAATTGACAAGTTTGACGGGACTGATTTTGCATGGTGGAAAATGCAAATAGAGGCGTTACTTGGGGAACATGATTTGGATATGGTATTGGAGGAAAAGCCGGATAAAATGGATAAAGCCGAAGAAGCAATTTGGAACTCAAATGAAAAGATGTTAAAGGTAAAATTACATTGGCTTTGACGAGGAGCGTTGCATTTAATATTATGAAATAAACCACGGCTCGTGGTATGATGACGGCTCTGTCAAATATGTATGAGAAACCGTCTGCAGCCAATAAGGTGTTCTTGATGAGGGAATTGTTTATGACAAGGATGCACAAGGGAAGTTCAGTAGCTAGTCACATTAATGATTTCAACTCAATTATGTCCGGGTTAGCTTCTGTGGGCATGAAGTTGGATAATGAGACTCAAGCTATTATATTGTTATCTTCTGTTCCTGAGACTTGGTCTGGAACTGTAACGGCCATTACTAGTTCTACAGGGGCCGATGGTTTGACATTTGAGGGGGTCCGAGATATTGTGTTGGGTGAAGACGTTCGCCAGAAAAGCACGAGTGGTGGATCATCTTCTAGTATGTTTTATGCTGGCAGAGGAAGGGAAAAAAACAGGAGCAGTGGGAGTCGAGGGAGGAGTTCGTCTAGAACCTGGAAGAATGTGAAGTGCTGGAGGTGTAATGAAGTTGGACATTTTAAGAGTGATTGTCCAAATAGATTACAAGGAAAGGCTACTGAGATAAGCACAGCTGAACATGTTAATGAAGGCGTCAGTGATGACGAGGCATTATTTTGTAGTGTTGATAGCATGGTGGACTTGGGTCATGGATTCCGGATCTTCGTTTCACGCCATGCACAACGGGGAGACGATGGTGAATCTGAAGGTTGGTAACTTTGGGAAGGTATGTATTGCTAATGGTGATGTTCTTAATGTTACGGGCATGAGGGATGTTAATTTGGTAACTCCATTGGGAACCATTTGGAACATGTAGAATGTCAGGGTTATTCCATTGGGAATCATTGAAGAGAAGTCTTATCTCTGTTAGTCAACTGGATGAACTAGGCATGGAAGTAAAGTTTGGTGGAGGTAAATGGAAAGTAACTAAAGGTAGTTTGGTTATTGCTCGTGGAAACAGGTATGGTTCATTATACATGGTGCAGGTGCATACTGAGGGAAGTATGACCATCCCTCAAAACAAAGTTGGGTTCGCTGAGTCGAAGGGGCAAAATAAGGTTCAATTTGCAAGAGTGGAGCCTGGTGCCAAGGTGATTCAAGTTGAGCGGGGTCGGAGGTCTAAAACAAGTCAGGGGTATAACCCTCATTAAACATGGTGCAGATGCCTACTGAGGGAAGTATGACTGTCCCTTAAAACAAAGTTGGGTTCGCTGAGTCGAAGGGGCATAATAAGGTTCAATTTGCAAGAGTGGAGCCTGGTGCCAAGGTGATTCAAGTTGAGCAGGTCGGAGGTCTAAAACAAGTCAGGGGTTTGGTGACAGTGGGAGCGCGGGTTCTGTTCCGGGAACAATTACAAAACAACGTTGGGTTTTGAAGACCATTATTCCGATTGATAAATTCTCTCCTGGGGAACTCTTGCTGAAAGAGGAGAGTGGTAGTGGTTCTCGGGTTATCTCTGGATCTCATGGATCGTGTTTATCAGTTGAGATAGAGGACGGATCTGTTTTGGCTGATGAGTTGGGGCTCGGTGGAGCTTCAACTGGCTTTTCTGGTACTTGATGTTGAAGTGGGTTGCTGCAACTAGGTGGTAAGTTTTAGCTTGTTTATGGGAACTAAAAGCTTCGAAGACTTGTTAATAAAGATTACTGATATTATTGATGATTGGGTTGCTTTGTACTTGAATGGCGAGCTGGAGTTTATCGCAAGGCCTTCAAGCGGGAGATTGTTAGGATTAGTGAAGACCTTTGGGTCGGGTTCGTTGGTTGACGATTAGAAGGCAAAAGAAGGGCGGCCTGTTTAATTATGAAGGATGGCCCATTTGAAGTTTTCTTGGTCCTTACTCTATTAAACCTAATATCTTTGTACCTGCTTAATAAAGATACCCTAGTTTCAGCCCTTGGACGTAGATTGTGTTGACCGAACCACGTAAAATCGGTTGTCTCTTATTTATTGCTTTCGTTTGTGCGTGTGTGTTTGTGTTTCCGCAGCGTACCGACTCTGTTCAATACCTAACATCCATTACGTGTGATTTTAGCCTCTACACCATACTAATTACAATAATTGATTGCCAAATCAAACATGAGGGACCTTTTAGCAACTTAACAAAACTTTTCCCTCATATTACCTTTCTCCCCGTCGCACCGACAGCCCCCCCCCCCCCCCCCTTCAGTTATTTTTGATTCTTTTGACCCATAAAACCCGGGATTTGATTTATTCGTAACCAACACGACATCATAATCAAGGAAACATTGAATCATTGACACCCATGATGTCCAAATCAAATCAATATTAACATATACTAGAACCGCGCCTCATTCTCCCTTAAAACCGTATATGTACTCGTCCTTAATGCAATTAAACGAACCTGCACAACCCTTTCTTTGTCGCGGACATAACCCCTAAAACAATTTCACCTCATAAGCTTTCCAAAATAGTTTTTGAGTTCTTGTTCAAGAAGAAACCCTAAGCTCTTGTTCTCCATCAATTCTTATTCAAATTAGGACAAATTGTCGGGACTTCTCGCGGAACCATCTAGTTGCTTTAATCGTTACCATCTCCTCGTTACCGTATTCCTTATTCCATGTGAGTTCTTCATAACCCCATTTTAACGCTTTTAATATTTTTGGGGTGTAGCATGTCACAAGTTTATTCTCGTTAGTTATGTGCTTATTGATAAACTGATTCACAATTAGCGTACATGTTAATATTATTCTTGTATATTGTTTATGATTATAAGTTAACTTGCTTGCAACGTGTTTACTATTCCTATGGTGAAAGTTACGCAAACGCATACACATACACATAGTGGGAGGGTCCGACGGGACGTACTTGCGCCGTCTAACGTTATGACTTTGGTTTTTCGTAAGGTGGTTCTCATTTCCCCTATTACCACGGCCTCGGCTAAAGGAACGGGTGGACGACATTAATTGATTTCATTTACTTTACGCTTGGATATTTATTGTATTACGAAAGTTGAATCGTGCCTTTTATATATATATGTATACGCGAAAACTTATGAAAACTCACCAACTTAGTTGTTGACAAATATATTATTTTCAACGTGCTACAGGTTGAATCGATGGCGTGCTAAGGATAAAGATCATTAGTATACCTCAGGTAATTTGAATAAATAACTTATTTATTGTTTTGATGAAGTGTTTTAATGTTATTTTATTTGTGAATAATTGTGTACTTGTTATGTTACGAAATGTAATAAATATAATTATTGCCGCTTTAATAGTGTTACAAGCTATGAGTGATCTGTACGTTACACCCGGGCGTATTCCTTTTAAATCCGGGGTGTTACACTTGGTGCCATCGTTTTCGCTCTCAAAATCTGGAGACATTATCTTTATGGCACAAAATGTGTAGTTTTCACCAATCATAAAAGTCTTCAAAACATCTTTGACCAAAAAGATCTCAACACGAGACAACGTCGAAGGGCCAATTTACTTAGTGATTACCATTGCGAAATTCGCTATCATCCCGGTAAAGCGAATGTCATAGCCGATGCCCTTAGTTTTAAAGTTAATGTCAAATCCGTTCTACCACATAGAATCATTATACAAACCAATCTTCGAGACCGCATCTATCAAGCCAAATACGCCTCTATTGATGAAGGCAATATGTACGACGAAATGTCATGTGGAGACGAACTTCAATTCGAAACCAAACCCGACGGCTTGTTTTATTTTCTCAATCGTTTGTGGGTTTGTGGGTTCCTGATCGTGATGAAGTTCGTACTTTCATTCTCGACGAAGCTCATATGTTGCGATATTCCGTGCATCCCGGTGCGGATAAGATGTACTTCGATCTATTTATTGGTGGCCGGGTATGAAAAGGGACGTGGCACTTTACGTCTCAAAATGCCTTTCATGCTTAAAAGATAAAGCCGAACATCAAAAACCTTTTGGTTTGATCGAGAACCACCTATTCCCGTTTGGAAATGGGATGACATTGCTATGGACTTTATCAACAAATTACCCCTCACTCAAAATCAAAATGATAGTATTTTTGTAATCATCGATCGATTAACCAAATCGGCTCACTTCATCCTGGTCCGAGAGAAGTACTCTGTCAAACAACTCACTCAAATCTATGTTTGTGAAATTGTATGTCTTCATGGTATTCCGTTGACCATTATTTCCAATCGTGGTGCTCGTTTCACCTTCCATTTTTGGAAATAACTTTAAGAAGCTCTGGGTACTCTCCTTGATCTTTTTACTGCTTATCACCCTCAAACCGATGGTCAATCCGAGCGTACAATCCAAACCTTTGAACATATACTTCGATCTTGTGTACTTGATTTTGGTGGAAAGTGGGATTGTCATCTCCCGTTTATCAAATTCACATACAACAATGGCTATCATTCTAGCATTAGTATGGCTTATTTCCAATCTCTTTATGGTCGTAAGTGTCGTTCCCCGATTTGTTGGAACGATATTGGTGAAACCCAAATCACCGGTCCCGAGATGGTCCAAGACTCTACCGATCGTATCGATCAAATCCGCAAAAATCTTCTCGCTGCTAGAAGTCGTCAAAAGAGCTACACTGACAAACGGAGAAAGCCTCTCGAGTTCAATGCCGGCGACCTTGTCCTTCTCAAAGTATCCCCTTGGAAGGGGGTAGTTCGTTTTGGAAAGAAATGAAAACTATCTCCTCGTTTCTTAGGCCCATTTAAAATCCTCAAAAGGATTGGAAAAGTGGCTTATAAGCTCAATTTACCGCAAGAACTTACCGGTGTTCATCCAACCTTTCATGTCTCAAACCTCAAAAAGTGCTTAGCCGAAGGTAACCTTTATATACCTCTCGAAGAAGTGCGTATCAACGAAACCTTTCAAATGATCGAAAAACCCGTTGAAATCATGGATCGCAATGAGAAACAAACCAAACGTAGCTGCATCCATGTATTTAAAGTCCGTTGGGAATCACGGTGTGGTGTTGAATTTACTTGGGAACGAGAAGACGCTATGAAGGAAAAGTACCCGCATTTGTTTATTACGGATTCTTCCTAATTTCGAGATGAAATTTCCTAAAGTAGGGAAGACTATGTCATTCATCATTTTCGGTTTAACTTTTATTTGTATTTGTATCAGAAACCCAACCCATTTTGTCTTTTGGATCCTTCGTTATTAATAAATATTGGGTTTTATTTTTCATTTTTGTTTCACAATTGTAGGATCAAGAAAACACCCTTTACGGTGCCTTAAAACACCCTTTTATTATTAATAACAACTTAAAACAGACTTCAGGGACCAAAATCGTCAAACAACCAAAGCTAAAGGGTGTTTTAAACTAATGGATATTCCTTTCTTTTTCCACCACCACCCACCTTGTTTGATCATTTTAACCAATCAAAGTGCATGCATAACTCTTATGGGTAACATTTTCTTTTTCCACTAAAAATACTAGTCCAATGTACCCATTTTTATTGCTCATTCTTCCTCAAACCTCTCCCAATATAGATCTAAGTATTCATCTTTCAAACTCTTGATAGTTTGACTTCTTAAGGTCAAACTAATGCTAATCTTTGTTCTAACTAATTCTTGTAAATTAAAGTTTGTTATTATAGTTTGTTTAAAACATACTTCCCTTGTTTCCTTTGCTTTCCCTTCTCCGGCCATGGTCGGTTTAGGTGCATTGCTAGGCAAGGCTACATGGAGGACTATTATAGTCCTTGTTAACACTTTAAATTTGTTTAAGCTTATTATAATTGTTTAGTTTCTAGTCATTTTAATAGTTCCATGGTATTTGGGTATGTGGCAACCATCCTTGGTTTCATTCCGAGTCAATGACCGAACCAAAATCGAACTCTTGTTTAAATACTTTATTATTAACGTGTTGTATGTAAGACTTGAGTATTATCATTTCTAAATTTATTTTTGGAAGTTATATGGTATTAGGTATGTGGTAACCATCCTCGGTCTTATTCAGAGTCAAGGACCGAACCAAGACCGAACTAAACCGGGTTCACTCGCTTAAGACACACTAGTTGTGTTTTCGGCCACCGAATCTTGTATTTTTTCTCTAAACTATATTATAAACTAATTTTAATTATTTTCTCAAAACACTTGGCATGTTGGATCCAACTTGGTTTTATAACAAGTTTGAACTAACAAAGCCAAACACACGCTTAACGGACATTGAAGTTCTTCCTAATATAACTACACACTTGGTTAAGTTTCTTTTGATTTCATTGAGTTATCTCATAACATTTATCACTTTGGAATCTCGGCTTCGGGCTTGACAAATTATCAAGACTCGAACCGACAAATCCGAACAATCGTAATATCTCGTCTTAGTATCTATTTAACAAAGGGTTTTGCAATATCATAATTATACCCAAATATTTACTTAACAAAGGTTAAGAAAAGCTAATTAAAATAATACCTAGACCCGATTTCGAGTAAACTTACTTTTCAAAAACCATTACTTTAATTTCTTATGTATTTACACTTTAACTCCCAAACTTTAATTATTTATCTTACTTGTCATGTTATTTTACATTAAAGCTTTTAAGACCATCTGCTAACTCAAGACCCTGTATAATCTAGGTCTTGCTCGTTGAACTTACCTTTCCATTTATTCGCAAACTAATCCTTCAAGTTACTTATTTCATTTGAGTACATTTCATCCCCCGTTTTCCTTTTTATACTTTGGGGGTAACATGTATAATTATTCAAAACAAGAATGACTTATAATACTTGACTCTCAAACCACATACTCTAGGGTGTATGATACTTAAAATACTTGCTCTATTGTGTGTTATATGTTTCATATGCCTTACGTGCACGAGTGTTTATCTTGATGTTGTTGTTGAGCCTCGATAAGTATGATCATACGCACCCCTAACTATCTTAGCCTTGTGCCAGTAGAATAGAGCTTCATTATCCAAGTATGTCGGTTGTTACCGATTAGAAATGATCCTCATTTATTTATGATTTATATACCGCAATTGTTGTTTTTATTTTAGTTTCATATACGAGTTGTGGATTTTGCCTCATATTATATATACTCAAAACTATGAAATTTCTAACCAACATATGTGTTGTCAAATTATATTGTATGCATTGGTACAGGTATGATTATTGGTTGTGTGGAGTTTGGAAGACGCTAAGTTATTTTGAGACCGTTTAGGTTATTAGAAGAATGAACAATTTATTTCTTGCATTTGGTGTTATTTTGTATAAACGATGTTGTGTTACTTTTGATGATTAAATGAAGTGATTGAGTTTTTTAAATATAGTTACTTTAATAGTGTCTTGTGTTCTTGAGAAATCCGTTGTACCCCGGCATGTTCCGCCGCCTTTGGTCGGGGTGTGACAGCCTTCATTAATTCTAGCAAGTCTTGATTCTAGCAAGTCGTCAAAGTAGCCATATCCCATTTGTGAGGCATGGTCAACTGACACTAATTATTTGCTTCATTTAATTGTTGACACTCATGATATTGATTTGCAGTTTTTATCTTATATTATATTTAGGGTTGAAAACTGGTGATTTTCTCCCTCAACCTCGTGTTGACAATATATATATATATATATATATCTTTACGCATATTACAAGTTAATTTTTGGTTTGTATTGAAGATTGAAGATCACATAGATTGGCTTTAGTTTTATATAAAAAGGCAACTAGTTTGATTTATTTGTTTTTGGATTTATTTGTAACAAGTTGAGACGATGTGTATTTGATTGAATACAAATAATAAATTAGATATTGTCATATTTAAATTGTATGGTAGTACCTTGTGAGCTGTGAGCAATTAGTTCGCGCCCCGGCATTTCTACCTTAGGTTTGGGTGTGACACCAGGCTTCATCTCTGCCAAATATCTTTGCTCATGTGTTCCGCGCTACACCTGACGTACTAAGATATGTTATCTTTAGGTACATTCTTCTGTGGTCTCCTCTTGCGGATTATCCGTTGTGTAAAATAACTTTTTCCAGGTGGTAACTAGGTGGTAGCTGGATAATTTCTTGTGGATAAGATTTTACTATAAGTGGGCCCGAATTTCCCTAACGTCATACGACGCCTGTTACAGTAGTGTCTTTTTAGTTGTACTTGCGTGTGACTGAGGCGCCCACTTGGTTGAGATTTTTTAACTTCCTGTGTGATGTGTCGTTTTCTCATTGGACCTCCACTTTTTCCGGAATTCTCGATTTTAACCCTCTTCCACTGGCGATTAGTATAAATAGATCAATTGCCCTCTTTTCTTCTCATTCCATTATGTACTTCTTTTCTCTTCATAGTTTCAAGATGTTTCGATTATTCTCTTCATCTTCTTTATTTTGCCAATTTTTTATGGCTTCGCCGTCGACCGGTAACAAATTTGGCAAGAGGAAGGGTGGAAAGAAGACTGGTGGTTCTTTGATCCAGGATGTTGTTATCAAATGGGGGAAATCTATCTTCGAAACTCTGATTGCAGCTTATCATATTTCCCCGGAGTGGGGGCCAGAATTACCACAGGAGCGTCGCACCTCCATGGATGCCCCTCCCGGTAAGCTGACTTTGTATTATGAGTTTTTTAATCATGGTAATTTTCTTGTTCCCATAACCACTTTTGTCTGTGATATTCCGTTGCATTATGGTATGCATAATACACAAATTCATGTGTTGGGTATGATGCGTCTACGTCATTTTGAGTTATGTTGTCGTAGCCAACTTATTGTTCCTTCTGTTGACAAGTTTTTAGTTTTTTTATAAGATGTATACCAAGGGTGGTTGGTATCATTCCCTCATTCGCGATAAGGAGGTGACGTTTGTTTGGGAGGGTCCGCGAAGCCTTCACAAATGGAAACAAAGTTCTTTTTTATCAATACCAGTGCGATTCCCATTCCCATGAATTATTGAGATCCATTTGTTCCCATCGAGGATGAGCCTCCACGTGATTACCAGGATTAGTACTGGTACAAGACTTTGACTACGCGGGAGACACACCTTTGTGTTATCAAGAAATTTGCTCTAGTTGCTGCTTGAATGAGTCAGATTTGGTCTCGTCCCCACAAGACTCCAATCTATGGTCGTGATGGCGTGTGTAAGTTTTTATTACTTTTTTACCTTTGTTGTTTGCTTATTTTTGTTTACTCATTTCTTGTTTTGCTAGTTATGGGAAGTGTCATAAATTCTCTTTTTGAGGAAGGGCCTGGTATTATATCCCGCCGAGACTTGCTTGAGGGAAAAGTCCATATTCTTGATGAGACCCGTGAGAGTCTAAGGAATCACTGCGCCAATCTGCTAGTTCTGATGATTTACATTTGGCAGGTCCTCCGCCAGAAGATATTGTAGACCTTACCCGCTATTCAGGCAAGAAAACTGGTACTAAGAAGAAGAAACGTCGAGTGACTCTAATTGTTGATCATGCGCACGGTGAGGCCACTAAGACTTTCGTTTTATCTACTGCCTCTGAAAGCTCACTCAATCTTGACCTTCATTATCCCATTCGAAAAAAGGCTAAGCTTTGTGAAAATCTAGCGGAGAAGTCTGCATCTTCCGCGGGTATTTCTTATGCACTTATTTGTTGTCATATTTTTTGTATATTTACTTTAAACTTGTTTTTGGTAGGTTCTTTAATTAAAACCATTGACGGGTCCTCCAGCGGACCCGTCTTCAAGGAAAAATCTCCTCTACATTCTTCTTCGCCTCCGACTTGGGGGGGGGGTGGACTGTTGAGCTGCCTTCTTGTTCTCATTCTCCTATGAAGGATGTAGAAGCTGAAGAAGAACATGTGGAGATTGTTTAAGACCCTAGTGATGTTGTTAGTGATCATCCACCTACTCCACCACCATCCATCTTTCAATATCCTTCCGTTGTCGTCCAACAAGTTAATCTTCCAGTAGTTGGTGGTTAAGGAAGCGGAGGTGATGGAGATAGAGAATACGGCGGTGACGATGGTGGTGGAGGGGGAGGTCCATTCTTTAGTCCTCATCCCCGTGATGACAGTGGGTTTTATATCCCATTTTGGAGTCTTACTCCCCAATCTCAATTTCAAGACCTTGGTGTTTGCCAAGGTTTTCTCAATCATTTATTTCCTCGTGCTGAAGTTGAGTACTAGCGTGGTCATGCCCAGGGTAATCTTTATGACGATTATATCCGCGGAACTAGTCGTTCGCTCTCTGTGACTTATAAAATAATCTTGGAGTGGATGACCATGAAAGATGATTGGGCTGAGTTGAATGTTGATCGAGAATGGTTGCTGAAGGAAGCCAAGGAGCACCGCAGGGAGGCTCGCACTGCTAAGTGGAATCTAGCTACTGCTCGCCAGAAATTGGCATCTACCCAGGCGAAACATAATGAATCCGTTAAACGTTGGGAGGATTCTTGTCAGCGCGAGAATGCCAAGTTGTTGGGTGCTCGGGAAAAGGTTCAGAAGAGGGAGGTGGAGTTGGAAGCTTCTAATACGCTCTTGCTGCTTGGTGAGAGCAAGTAGTGGCTCATTATGGTGTGTTAAATGAGAATGACTCCTTCATTTCAGATCTCACCTGGTCTTTGGATGGTCGGATGAGGTCATTTAAGAAAAAGATGAGCTTGCCCGTCTGCAGACTGAACTTGATGTGTTGAAGGAGGGAGCGACTGCCAATGAGGCTCAAATTGATAAGCTTGCAGCTGAAAATGTTGTTCTTCTAGCTGTTAGGGATGGTCAAGCGGATCAGCTCAGTATGAGTGACCTCACAGTTTAGACCCTTCAGGTGGATCAAAAGTGGCTCATGACCGATTTCGTCCACGGGGTATGACTTTTGTGTTAATGGATTTTAATTTTCTCTCCTATTTTTGTTAAGCTTTTGTAATTTTGTTCAGGTTTATAAGCGTGTCAAAGATGGTCCTGAACTGACTGACTGCGTCGCAGAGCTGTTGGCCATTGCGCGTGAATCTAGACGCAAAGATGGTTTTGACAAGGCTCAGCAACTTGCCGCAGCTGATAGCCCTTTGACTGACTTCCCTATGCATGATAGAGACTGTGACCAGATTTATAACGATATGAAGGTGAAGTATGACAGGTTATCCTTTGGTGTAGTTAAGACTGTCGCCAAGCTAGCTGAGAGGACCGAACCGATGGGTTTTACTGATTGAAGGCTGATTTTACTGGGCTTGGCGAGTCTTCAAGTGTCGGTCATGATGACGATGGCAATGATGGTGATGATGAAGAAGAGCATGAAGAAGAGGAGAAGGTGGATTATGAGTAAGGTCATAATGTTTGTTTACTTTTGTTTAGATGAATGTAAGCCTTGATGGCGATGGGTTAAACTCTTTGGATGCAGACTTTGATGTTCCACCGGCTCCCTTTTTTGTGAACTTTGTTGCAGCAGACTGTTAGTTCCGCTTTAATGTTAATAAATAAGTCCTTTTAGTTTATTTTGTCTGATCTTTTCATATTTGCTTTTATGTTATGCACTTGTTTGTAAAAGTCATAAGAAATGCTTGAAAAGATAAATAACAAGAATGTATTTTATTAACTCAGAGGTAAAATGGCCCTTGACCCGTTTAGTACATTAACTTTCTAATGATAACATTGTCGCAGCTGTGTCGTGTTCCATGTTCTCGGGATTGATGACCCGTCTAGTTTTTCTAAGAAATAGGCCCCTTTTCCCAGTATCTGGAGATTCTATAAGGGCCTTCCCATCTGGGTGCTAACTTTCTGGGGTGTCCGCGTTTGATGTTTCTCTGTTGCGGAACACATACTCCCCTATCTTGAAAGTGATTTCTTTGACAATGCTGTTATAATACTTTTCAAGTTGGCATTTGTATTTTTCCTCTTTAATCACTGCCAACTCTCTTCTTTCTTCAAGCTGGTCCAAATTCAGGCGCAGTTCTGCGGCGTTGTCCTCTTCAATTAACAAAACTTTCGCGGATGAAAGTCCAATTTCCACGGGTATCAATGCCTCGGTTCCATAGGTGAGACTGAATGTGGTCTCTTCGTGACTTGTCTTTTTTAAGGTCCTTTATGCCCATAGGATGTGTGGAAATTCGACTACCCGTCCGGCTCATTTCGGTCCTAACCTAGAGTTGATTCCCTCCAAAATCGTACGGTTGCTTCTTGACTTGGTCATTCCCTGCAGATGTGCCACTGATGTGAATACTTGTTTTATCCATAGCTTTGCGAGCCATTTCTTTGAGGCTCTTGTCCGCAAATTAGGTGCCATTGTCACTGACCATCGTTTGCGGTAGCCCGAAACGGCATATTATAAATTTTCAGATGAATTTCGTGATGGTGAATATGCTAATGGATGCCAAAGGTTTAGCCTCGATCCATTTTGTGAAAATATTCGATTGAGACTACCAAGAACTTCACTCTACCTGGGGCCTTAAGGAATGCTCCCATGATATCGATGGCCCACTTTTGAAATGGCCTTACGGAAGAGACTGGGATCAGATCGTTCTTGGGTCGGAGTGTGTTAGGTGCATATCGTTGGCATGATTCGCACTTCCGCAGCCCTTTCACGGCATCCATGTGCATGTCGGGCCAGTTGTAGCCGACATTAGTGATCTTTGCCACTGCCATTCTTGGTCTCGCGTGTAATCCACAAATCCCTTCATGGATTTCCCTTATCAGATAACTAGCATCAACGCTGCGAAGCAGCGGGCATAAGCTAGTATTGTATGGCTTTGTGCCTTACTTTTTGGGCTGCCTCCTTCTACTGCGGAAGGATTCCTTCTGCTAGGTATGCCTTGATCGGGGTCATCTAGGATTCTTCAGGAATTTACGTAATGCACACTTGTCTTAGCGGCACTGATGGTTCTGCCAATGTTTCAACTCTGACTTATTTAGCTAGGTGATCAAAGCTCGTGGCTGCCAGTTTGCTCAACCCGTCTGTGGACTTATTCACACTTCACTTGATGTATTTTACTTTGCATGACTTCAAATTATGGATTAGCTGTCTGGCTTGTTCTAGGTACGATGCATTGACTTCCTCCTTTGCTTCATGCAAGCCATTGACTTGATTGGCTATGAGCATTGAGTCGACGTGTGCTTCGATGTGTTGTGCACCAAATTAGCTAGTTATGCGTAATCCAACCAACAACGCTTCATACTCTGCTTCATTGTTGGTGCTTTTGAAGTATAGGCGGATGGTATACGTGAACTCTTGTTTCATTGGGCTCACCAATTTCAAGCTAGCCCTTGATCCTTCTTCGTTGGACGCTCCATCTATGAAAGCATCCATGCTTCATTTTCTTCTGATAGCTCACTTTGCCAACCGGCCCGAGAAATCTGACTTTCAGAGCACATTTTGAATTTTATAATTTGTCAACACATTAATTGGGTGGCCATGTAAGTATCTGTTGAGGCGCCTTGAAGCGTATACCAATGCTAAAACCATTTTTTAAATTGTGGAGTAACTTGTTTCTGCATCTGTCAGAGTTATGCTAACATAATAGATCGGGCGTATGAACCTTTTCTCGATCTACTAGTAGTATGGCTCCAACTGCCTTGGACGATCCATATAAGTACATGGTTAATTCTTCACCCTTCTGCGGGGTAGTCAACTTTGGTAGTTCGATTAGACATTTCTTCACCTCTTGGAAAGCCTGTTCCACTTATGCCGTCCATCGGAATTGTGACCTTTTCACATAGTTTCTCAATGTTGCTACAAATGGGAATGATTTGGTGGTGTAGTTTGCTAGGAACCTGTTCATTGCCACCAACCTTTCGTTTAGAGTTTGGACTTCTTTCAGTGAGGAACTTGCCTTCTTCCATTCCGAATGAGCATATATACTTCGAGAGCATATATTCTTTCAGCGAGGCACTTGATCCTATTTCAGGCTTTTGATGACTAGGTCATCCATATATACTTTGAGGTTATTCCCTGTCTGCTCGCCAAACTGTCCATCCATCAGGCGTTGATATGTGGCTCCCGCGTTCTTCAATTCAAAGGGCATCATTTTGTAACAAAATGTGCCTTTGACTATGCGGAAGGCCGTTTTGTCTTGATCTTTCTCCCCCTTGTGGATTTGATGATACCCCTTATATGCATCCACAAAATATTTTAAACGATATGGAGCAATTGTGTCCACTTTGTAATCGATAAACATTCGCATTGCTCCTTTGTGTAACACCCTATTTTGAAACGTCATTTTTTTATAATATATTCCAAACCGCTCCCATTTTTTTAATGAACGGAAGTGTTATAATAATATAATGTGACAAAACAACTATACTCAAAATTCACATTATATAAATCTGATACTTTGAGTAAGTTACATTGTCAAACTTATTTAACTATTCCATAATTTATACATCCGAAAATTGGTTATATGCATCATGTTCGATCTTTAAACATACCAAAGCTCGACCAAACTTTTCTATTCATGCACCAGTGATTTACCTGAAAAACATTATTTATGATAACAATAGCAAAGCTAAGTGAGTTCATTTATCGAACAATAATAATGTTTTTCAATCACAATTTTAACCAACAATCCACTACCATATTCTCTTCATGGCAATTTATTATGTAAGATGTGATTTTACTCTTATCACATAATTGTGATTTATTCCCCCACCACGTTACACCTGTGGCAATAATTATCACACTATGGTGATTTAACTACCACCATATTTCACATGTGGCAATACTTATCACACGATCGTGATTTAACACCCACCACGTTACACCCGTAACATAATTATATTCTCCAATATATTATCATAAGATCACTTATCATTACTCATGCAAATAAAATCATGTTTACACAAGTTTTATCATGCAACTAATCTTATGACTAAATTATACAAAATATATGGATAGTCGTATGAACTCATCTAGACGCCTAGAGAATCTCTCTGGTGAACCCTTAGTCAACTCCTTTATATATCCTATAATCAGTATTAAAACTCAATTACCAACATCTACGGTAGACTAAACCGTATTTATATATTGTAAATACCCAAATGATAATAGAAACAATAATAATAGTAATAAAAATAATAAATTTTGAATGTGTTCGGTGGGTATTTTACCTCTTAATAATGATGACCTTATCACATAGAACTCATATTCGCCACGAATATATTCTTATAAACAGGTTTGTCACAACTACCCGGGTACCTCCACCGATTAAAACCGTATATTGCCGTCAAAAACCAACACAAAATAAGTTATTAGAGTCACCATGAATTACTGACACCACCTGTTGCTACAACAAAGATAAGACCAATGATAGTGACTGGACTAGTTAGGCTAACAAGCTTCAAGGGTTTAGGTTAACCTAACACAGGTCGTGGTGTCCCCTTACGTTTGCAAAACGCAGAGAGAGGTTCACTAGTTTGTTGTTGTTTGTTATAGCTCACCGGAGATCCAAGACCGAGGTGTTTGAGACCGGTTTTTTGATGAAGTTCTTGGTGAAGCTATGATGTTTTTGAAGTAAGAAAGAAATAGTGCTAATTACTCAAGGAAGAAGAGAAGATCAGAGAAGTCAGAGGTGTTTGAGGAGTAAGCTCAAGGGCTTCTGAATTTTTCACATTTTGTTATTGCTTAAAGGCTTCGAGGTTTAGAGGCTTAGAGGCTTAGAGGCTTTGAACGGTTTTGGTTATTTTTTGAATTTCTGACAAGACAGTTGATTTGATGGTTACTGCATGTTGCGGTTCCCAATAACTGCTCTTAATAATGGTTTATAAGTGTTCACTTTCTTCGTATTTTCTTTTAAAGTTCCACATATTCTCTCAAATATCCATCAAGTTTCTTTCAATCCTTCACCAGGTTGGTTAAAATCCTTTCCCTTTCTTTCGATTTTATGGGTGCTCGTAAGGATCTGTCGGTTAGTTTTTCCCGATTAACCCAAGAAGAGGTTGAATCATTCTATCTTGAATGGGGTATAGGTTTGAAGTTTAAATCGATTGCTCCACCGGCCGATGCGTCAATAGATTGTTGTCCGGCGGGTTTTATTGCCCTTTATTGTCGTCATTTTCAATTCTCGAATCTCCGGCATCCGTTTTCGATTTTCGTTTTGAATGTATTGGAGTATTACCGTGTGTCATTTGGTCAGATTCACCCCTTAGGGCTTGCTAGGGTTTTACACTTTGAGGTTTTATGTAAAGCTTTAGGATATGATCCGTCACTCTTAGGTTTTTGCCGTTTCTTTCGTTTGGCGAAAAATGGCGACTGGTACACTTTTGAACATACTCATATTGACACATGATTAGTTTCCTCGACGGTTACGACCCTTGGTTCTTGGAAGGATCGTTTTTTCTTTGTGTTTGATTTCGTTCTTCCTTTCAAATCTGTTTGTGTTGGACTCGGTCTGCCCAAGAGACATATTAAATTGATGTGGCTAGTACGTTATGATCCAAGTTGGGTCATACCCAATAACAAGCTAGACAAACACCGATAATATTCGTTCATATATGATGTGATCATAAAAAATGAATATTAACACTTGAGTTATTTGGAAAGGGGTTTCTAAATAAAATGTACTTGTGTAATAAACAAATCATATGGATGATTTGTGTTTTATGAAAGAACATTACATAGTGTTATTTAAGTTGGTTAAATAACAATATGTGAATAATAATAACCAAGCATGTCTCTTAACATATAATAAGTTTTATAAGTTATAAGTTATAAACTTATAAAAGTATATATGTATGGATATATATATATATATATATGTTTAAAGTTTTATAAAAGAAAAAGATAATAACTCTTTCAAATATATTATTTTTTTATTATTGAGTAGAGACATGAAAAGGGTTTGATTGGTGGAGAGAAAGATGGCTTTGAATAAAACCAAACTTTTCTCTTTCATTTTTCATATAACACACACAACATACATGCAAGTAAACATCAATTCTCTCTTCCTTTCTTTCTCTTGATTTCGGCCAAACTAAGGCAAGGAAGAAGGTGTTAATCAAGTGTTTAAATCCTAGCTAAGAAGGTGTGTTGTTGAAGCTTGGGGTATACTAGCTTGAGGAGCTTCCATATTCAAGTTCTTGCCTTTTAATCATCATCCTTTTCACACTTCTTTGGTTACTTGAAAGGTAGTTTAACATGCATGAACTTATAGTAACAGCATGTGTTTGATAGTGTGTAATTCGTATTTGGATCCGGGTTTGGGTTTTGCATGTATTGAATTGGTTCTATACACTAAAACTAACAAGATTTAAAACTTATATCCGCTGCGTTTTTGGTAAAATAAGGATTTTATCACATTGATAATCTTGTTAAAACCCAACAATGGCATCAAGAGCCGCTTATACGAATGCATGCTTCATTAGACCCAAAATTTTTCGGTTTTATGGTGGGTTTCACCATTTGGCCGAAAATTTTAGGGGTTTTGGTTACCCCATGGTTTTTCAAGGTTATACTTTACATGCATGTGGTAATCTTGAAAAACCAAGTCATTTAGATGATTGTTTAGTTTGTTTGGACAAAACCCGAAACTTTCGGTTTGCTTAAGCTTGGCCGAAAGTTTTGAGGCAAAAAGGGGAACCATTTTGGTCTTGTATTATTGCATATTTGGATGTGTAATAGATGTTCATAACCTAGCCATGGCCTTGTGTTTGGTTGAATGATTGTGTTGGTTGTTTGTTCATTAGATTTGGTTGTAATATTTATTTGGGTTTGTAATCTATTTATTCATTCATATGGCTTGTAATAATAAGTAGATTAGATGTATTTCTTTTACTAGAAAAATGTATTAGGATATATTTTGTAAAAAAAGATGCATGTTGGAAGCCCAAATAAAATGATGAAGACCACAACACCGGGAGTAAACACTTGGAGCATATGGATGCGGAATCAAGTGGGAGTTCACCGACACAAGTGCATGTTCTTTTGGGTCTCTTAGGAGAGACTTTTTGACACACTTGTCTTCGGTCAACAAGTGTGGTCGACATTAGGAGGCTATGGTTATGAACTTGTGGTTGTGTATATTTTATGCTTGCATGATTGATTTACTTATTATTTGCAATATAGTTTGCTTAACAACTTAAAATCAACTAGCATAAAATTGGTTCCTTAGAAATCGTTAGGTAATAAAATTGGTTTTATTAATAGCTAATGATTTCATAATAAAATGGGTTTTATTAAAAGGAATTTTGAAAATGGGTTTTTCAACTAAGTACCATATATTTGAATGCATGCAAATGAAAGGTACAATAAATAGTTTTCCAATCTAGAATTTAGAAAACTAAAATCCCTTTTAAAAACAAGTTAAACACCATTCTTTTATACGACACTTAGTCACTTGTAGACTTGATAGTGGGTTAGGATCACCTAAGCACTTTTAAGAAAACTTGTGATCTTAAAGTGATTTTACAAATACTTTTGGCATTAGGATCACCTAACCACTTGTATAAGTAAACTCACACGTGTGTGTAAGTAGGACAACTTGATTTGGAAACCATGACTATAGGGTCACCTTAACATGGCATCCAAAGGTGTTGATGGGATTAAACATACCAACTAAACATATGATGTTTAACCGATCCCATAAAACTAGAAGTTGCAAAGGGTTGCAATCGTCAAACGTTGACTACCTTGTTAATTCGGATAATAGGATAAAGGTCACCTAACTACTATTTGAATGAAACGTTGGATTCTAGATTTTAATCAATAATTTTCTTGGAGACATTTAAAGGGTATTAAAGATTAATTTTATTAATATCGAAAATACTAATTTGAACTTTGTTAAATTCTTTTAGATAGCCGCAAACAACGCACCAAACGCAATTATCCCACACGTGCATAATCTATCACTAAGATCCATTCTGGATAAGGATCGTCTAAACTTTAACAACTTTATGGACTGGTATCGAAACTTGAGAATTGTTCTCAAGCAAGAAAAGAAGTCCTATATATTAGACGATCCTATTCTCGATGAACCCAATGTCAACAACTTGGATGCCTATGCGGATTGGCTGAAATACAAGAGGATTCGGTGCAAGTTTCTTGCCTCATGTTGGGAACAATGATTCCCGAGATCCAAAAGGATTTCGAGAATCATGGGGCGTATGACATGATTACCCAGCTTAAGGAAATGTTCCTTACTCAAGCTCGGGTTGAGCGATTCGAAACGGTTCGAGCGCTTCATGCATGTCATATGGAAGAAACCAAATCTGTTTCATCTTATGTACTTAAGATGAAGAGCCACATTGATCGGATTGAACGGCTTAACTGTCCCGTCTCAAAAAAGTTAGCCACGGATTTGATCCTAAATGGCTTAACTAAAAGGTTTGAGACATTCGTCATGAACTACAACATAAACGGATGGGACAAAAGCATTGGTGAGCTTCACGCAATGCTTAAGACAGCCGGAGCCGGCATGGGTAAAAAGGTTTTACCCGTTCTTGCGATCAATGAGGGTGGCTCAAAGAAAAGGCATCACCCGGAACCAAAGGCAAGGGTTGCCGTTGGCAAGGGGCAAGTCAAGAAGGGGTTCAAGGGAAAGGCAAAGGCGGAACCAAAACCAAAGAAGCTAAAGGTTAGTGCTGAGGATCCGTGCTTTGGTTGTGGTGAGATAGGTCATTGGATGAGAAACTGTCCGACCTATCTCAAGGAGTTGAAAGCTAAGAGGGATGCGGGGCAAACCTCAGGTACAACTTTCATGATTCACATTGATCTTAATATTATTTCTTCTAATACATGGGTATTGGATATCGGATGTGGAACTCATATATGCAATTCATTGCAGGGGTTCAAAAGAAGAAATGAAGTGAAGAAAGGAGATATAAGTTTTTTCATGGGCAATGGAGCAAAGGTTGACGTCCAAGCCCGAGGAGATTATGTTTTAAAACTTCCAAATGGTTTGGAAATTATTTTGAAAAACATTTTATATTCCCCTAGTTTGACTAGGAATATTATCTCTGTTTCTGTATTAAGACAATCTGGTTATGACTTTAAGTTTGTTGATAATGGTATTTATGTTTTCATGGATAATTTTTTTTATTTTAAAGCAATGCCGTTTAATGGCATTTATGAATTAATTCATGATGACTCATACATTGATAACTCGTTGTACCAAGCTAACACCAAAAGACTCAAAATGGATTTGAGTAATACTTTTCTTTGGCATTGTCGTCTTGGTCACATAAACAAGAATCGTATTCATACACTTCGAAAGAATGGTCTTTTGAAATCAAATGTTGATTCATTTGATGAATGTGAATCTTGTTTATTGGGAAAGATGACCAAAGAGCCCTTTAATGGAACAAATGAGAGGGCGAAAAACTTATTAGGTATCATACATTCGGATGTATGTGGACCTTTTAGGACAATGACAAGAAATGGTGAAAGATACTTCATTACCTTTACCGATGATTATAGTCGCTATGGGTATGTGTTCTTGTTAAGACACAAAAATGAGGCCTTTGAAATGTTCAAAGTCTTCCAAAATGAAGTACAAAATCAACTCAACAAAACAATCAAAGTACTACGTTCTGATAGAGGAGGTGAATACCTCAATGATGCGTTTCTAGAACATCTTAGGAGTTGTGGGATTTTCTCACAACTTACTCCACCTGGAACACCACAACATAATGGTGTGTCCGAGAGGAGGAATCGAACTTTATTGGACTTGTTTGATGATGCATTCTTGAAACGTGTTCATCAACCCTTTTGCCCTATCACGATACTTCTTCATGTTGGGCTCTTTAGCTACGTAGCTATCATTGACTTGACTTGAAACAAGCAACGAGTCTGTGAAAACTTGTAGCTTTTGGATCTTCATCTCTTTGGCAATTATCAGACCAGCGATCAATGCTTCATATTCAGCTTCGTTGTTGGTGGTCAGAAATTCAAGTTGGAGAGCATATGTAAATTCTAACCCTTTGGGATTGATTAAAATGAGCCCAGCTCCTGACCCTTCGATGCTGGAAGCTCCATCGGTGAAAAGCTTCCAGGCTTCATGGTCAGAAGGTTCAGTGGCAGTTGTATATATTTCAGGGGTGACTTGCTTCAGGATTTCTACAATGAAATCCGCCAAGACTTGGGCTAAGATAGCTTTTCTTGGTATATAGGTGATGTTATGTTCACCTAGCTCCACAGCCCATTTGGCCAACCGGTCTGAATTTTCTGGTTTTTCAAGCACACTCTTGATGGGTTGGTCAGTGACCACTTTTATAGGGTGTGCTTGAAAGTACCTTCGAAGCCTTCTGGCAGTTTAAATTAAGGCCAGGGCAAGTTTTTCCAAAGGAGGATATTTGATCTCTGCCAGTTTTAATGTTTTACTTAAGAAATAAATGGGTACCTGAACTTTGTCTCGTTCGATGGTTAGGACCGCGCATAATGATTCTTCAGCGACTGAGAGACAAACATAGATCATTTCTCCCGTTTCGGGAGCTGCAATAGCTGGAAGTGAAGCCAAGTGTTGCTTCATTTGGTTGAAGGCTTCTTCTGGTTCTTCCGTCCACCTGAAGTCTTTTTTGTTGGTGCAACCCTTTAATGTCTTGAAGAAGGGTAGGGATTTTTCAGTGAGCTTGGAGGTAAAACGCTTCAAGGCTGCAAGCCTTCCGTTCAGACTTTCCACTTATTTTTTTCTTTGTGGAGATTTAGTTTCAAGAACCGCCCTGACTTTGTTGGGATTGGATTTTATGCTTTGTTTCCCCACAATGTGTCCCAAAAACTTTCCTTCTTCGAACCCAAATGAGCATTTTCCAGGGTTGAGTTTCATGTTGATCTTCCTCAGGTTTTGGAAGGTTTCTTCTATGCCATTAAGCATTTGATGCACGGTTTTGCTTTTGATTACCAGATCATCGACATAAGCTTCTAAGTTTCTTCTGATTTGGCTGGAAAATGCTTTGTCAATCAAACGTTGGTAGGTCGTTCCGGCATTTCGTAGGCAAAAAGGCATCTTTTAATAACAAAAAATACCCTTGTCCGTGTGGAAAACAGTTTTTTCTTTATCTTCCACTTTCATGAGAATTTGATGATATCCCTTGTAAGCGTCGAGAAAACACTTAAAGGGATGGCAGGTTAAAAAGTCAACCTTGAGGTCCATTTCGGGTAAGGGATAGCAATCTTTCGGGCATGCCTTGTTCAAGTCTTTGAAGTAAATGCACATCCTTCAAGACTTGTCAGGCTTTCGAACCATGACTGGATTAGCCACCCAAGATGATACTTGACATCCCGTAGGATTCCAGCTAGGACAAGCTTTTCAACCTCTTGGCATGCTGCCAAGCTTCGTTCAGGAGCCAAGCTCCGTTTCTTTTGGACCACAGGCTTGACATCAGGTGGTATTTTTCCCTTCAACCGTGTAAACATCCTGGGTAGGTTGAAGGGTTGCAATTCCCATATTGGTGGGAAACTTTACGGCACCTTGACCAACCGAGACAGCCATGTTGAACGCACATTACCCTGGCCTTCCTATGATTACATCATAGTTGGAAGGTATGCTGATAACCACAAAAGTGAGTGGTTTGGTTTTCTTCATCTTGCCTTCACTAAAACAGACATCAAGGGTTAGTTGGCCCAAAGGCTTCAAGGGTACATCAGCAATACCTTTTATAGATGACCCGGAGGGTTGAAGCCTTGAACGCTCTTCCTTACTTAGCCGGTTGAAGAATCTTTCATACATGATCTCTGTGGCCGCCCTTGTGACGATGTAGGCTTTGTTTGTTTTGAGTGTTCCCACGTTCACTTCTACCGTCAAAGGGTTTGAGAGTAAGTCACCTTGAGGTGGTGGGAAGCAGACTCATTGAAGCTCCCAAGCCTCCAAGCGTTGTCTTTTGTGGGGAACACCTTGGTCTATATTTACCATATTCACTTCCTTGATTTTTCTTTTGGCCATCTTGTCTTTGACTCTTTCACCAAATGGGCCAATTCTCCAGACTTAACGGCTTCCTCAATTCTTCTCTTGAGTTGAAAGAAATCGTTGGGGTGGTGACCTTTTTCTTCATGGAACTCACAGAACTGAGTGGAGTTTTCGTTTTTCTTGCTTTTGGGCAAGGGTCGAGGAGGTCGGAAGCTGTGTTTTACTTCTTCGGTGGCAATGATTTCCTGGGGGGTTTGGTTAGAGCTGTTAAGTTCACAGTCTTTTCCCAGCTTAGAAGTTTCCGACCTTCAGGCTTTCGTTGATCTGAGCTCTTTGGGTATCTATCATAGGGATTGAAATTCCCTTTCTTTCAGTTGGGGCTGTTGCCTCGCCAACTAGGAGCTCTTTTTCTTTGTTCCTTGAAATCAACGGCCTCTTCCCCGCGGATATGGGCTTCAGCTCGTTCGAGAGCTTCTTCAAGGGTTTTAGGTAGGAATTTGTTAAAGTCCCTTGTGAGGTACTTAGAGGTGATGGCGTTCATGAAGCCTGTCACCCTCATTTTTTAATCGGCCCCCACGTACGTTAACCCTTCTTTCTTATACCTTTCGATGAAGTCTCGAAGGCTTTCGTCGTCTTTTTGTTTTATCTGAAAAATTACCGTGGCATCCTTGACATACCTCCTTTGTTGTGAAAAGTTGGCCAAGAATCCTTTGCTCAGATCATCGAAGCTTCGAACGCTTTGGGCAGGAAGGTCATTGAACCATATCCTGGTTGATCAGACAAGTGTTTGCATGAACATTAAACAACATTTAGTGTGGGACCACTTTTCGATTCTGGCAGCACCGGTGAATACTTGGAGGTGGTCTTTGGGATCCTCGGTCCCATCATATGTTTTTATATGGGGTGGCATCTTGATTTTCGTTTGAGAGTCATAATTGGCAATTTGTGGAGAGAAGCATGACAGGTTACCGGGCTTGGCAAGGTCTTCTTCTACCCTTGTAGCAGGATTATGACTCGTTGTTCCTTGGTGAGTACCTAGCGCTTGGTTGATGAGTTGGGTCCAAGGGAAGTTTGCCATCATCTGAGGCATGAGGTTAAAGCCTTGAAGGCTTTCAGGGGTTGTTGCTGTTTGGTTCGTTCCCATGGGGGTGCTCATTGCTGTACTCCGAGCCAAGGGCAAGACCGACATGGCCTGCTCCCATGTAGTGGCTGTAGGAGGAACACTTGAAACTGGTGACTGCCATATTTGGTCGAGAGTGGTCTCGTGCCCAAGGGGTTGTGAAGTGAACAAGGGAAGGCCGTTGGGCTTGGCCTCCCGTAGTTATACGGAGCTGGGTTAAAGGGTTGGTAGGTTACACTTGGACCAGCTTCTAAATGAGAAACAGCCGGTCGTGAGTTGGTTAAAGGGGAAGGTGGACGTCCGAGCGACAGTGAGGGCTCCGGATCGTCATACTCCAGCCTTAATCTTATCCCTTTTCTCTTTCTTGGCTCCGGGGTGTTCGTAACTCCTACATGAGGAGAAGGAACTCCGGATCGTGAAGGGTCGGAGTTTGGAAAGGTGAAAACTCGAAGAACAAAGGTTCCATCGGAGTTCCTCCCAGGGTGGAAAAGATGTGGTAGCCGCCGGAGTTTCCTGACCGGCACTTGGTGTCGGTGCTCTTGACACTTGGTTGACTTTGTCGGGAGATCCACCTTCCGACATGGTGATTTTGATGAAAATGGAGCTACACTACTGGTCTTTAATATAAAGTAAGCGGCGTAGCCCCACATTGGGCGCCAACTTGTTGCTACAACAAAGATAAGACCAATGATAATGAATGGACTGGTTAGGCTAACAAACTTCAAGGGTTCAGGTTAACCTAACGCAGGTCGTGGTGTCCCTCTACGTTTGCAAAACGCAGATAGAGGTTCACTAGTTTGTTGTTGATTGTTATAGCTCACCGGAGATCCAAGACCGAGGTGTTTGAGACCGGTTTTTTGATGAAGTTCTTGGTGAAGCTATGATGTTTTTGAAGTAAGAAAGAAATAAGCAAAGTGCTAATTACTCAAGGAAGAAGAGAAGATCAGGGAGTATGTGTTAACTCTCCAGATCTGATGATCTCTTGTTTATGGCTGGATTCTCCTTTTATAGAGAGAGATGCAAGCCTTTTGTCCAGTGGGTAAACTAGTTAACCTCCGGTTTGCTAGAGAGTTGACCTTTTATGAGCGGGAACCTTTTGACCGTTGGTCCATGATTATAATAATATTACTTTTTCTGAGCATGTCCCTTGTTCAGAGGGAACAGTGATTTGACGTTGTACTGTTGCACGTGCTTACTGTTCACGTACTTGTTTACATAAATTGGGCGGGAAACGAAGCTTTTAACCTTCTAATTTTTTAGCGTTAATGTGTGAAAACCATTTTACTAATTCCTTGAGCTACCCCCGTCATCACCACCCATTGTCTATCTCGATAAAATTTATATGTTATATGCTAAGATCGATCTAGGCTAAACTTTCATAGCTCACATACATATATACTAATATGTTTTTGTTTCCATGGATAAATATCCATATAATTACGTAGTATGAATGTTGGTGACTTGAATAGGTGGCAACAAAAGAACAAATATGACCGTGAGATGTCGTTTCCAAATTTTCTTGTAACCGGTTGGTTATTTTCAAAAGAAGGGGTGAGTAAAAGGAAGAATTTGGCTCTCTATGTACTTATCATCCAAATCTTGATATAGTATTTAGTATAATTTAAATTACAATCACTTACTAACTATTTAAATTCAACGTACTCATGTAATCTATAGTATATATAAACGAAAACATAAAATACTATGTGTCGCGACGTGATCGTTTTCTTTTTTGTTGGAGTTACCAGATTTGCTTAATTTTTAAATAAATGCTTCTCATGCATTTGACCCGAATTCATGGGTATGGGTCTTATCAAACCCAGATATTTCTTAAACAGGTTATAACATCTCATTAAATTAAAAACTAATCTCACCAAATATTTGATACAAAAATCCTATAAAGTAGAAATATACTAAAAATTAATATATGATTTATTTAAAAAAAGATATATGTTATTTATAATTAAAAAACCAATTTTATAGTAAAAAAATAAACGGGTCTTGGGTCCCATCAAACTCGTTTAGCTTTTAAACCGGGTTATAACATCTCATTTATTTGTGAAATAATTTAATATCAAACCATAAGTATATTATTAACTTTCATAAATAAAAAAATTCAAAAAATAGATAAATATTAAAAACAAATAATATAAAACAACCCCTCGTAATACGGGAATAAAAACCAGTAGATATTATATGTCACTATATTCAATCATCTAACAATAATAGCAATCAGTTGTGATAATTCTAATATTAACGTAGACATTTCACAATTCGAAAAATCGTGTTCTTTTTTAACGCTTGTCATATAATATTTCAAATGTAAATCTGAAATATTTATTTATATATAAAAAAACGGGATGTTACACTTTGCTTTTGGGCACCATCACCGGGTTTGCCACCCATGTTTGGTATCGTATTTCCCTTATAAT